>NC_134506.1:9880435-10509088 GCF_027942865.1 Odontesthes bonariensis | reverse complement strand
ATTTGTTTTGATGTTGGTGCTGATGTTATTAGAGAACGAGAACACACACGTGAATATGAAGGAAGCTGTGTGTGGCGAACTGTAATAAATAAGTTTACCTACTTTTGCTCTTTGTAGAACAAAATAAAATACAACAAATTAAATGTGTAGTGAAGGGAGTCTTCACTCTGCACCACGCTACACCAACTAATCTAGGATAAGAAAATACAACAACCATTTGAAGTAGATATTTCATATTAACAAAGATAACGATAAGAATAAATGAGATGTAATACATTGGATAACTCTGAATGGTCTATATTTAATTAGGTAATATTGTTTGTCTGGGGATGGAATCCTGTTTGAATTGTAAATTAAACATAGAATATTATTTTCTTCATCAATAAAGGTTTAATATCTTTTCCACTAACAAACTAATGAACATTCTCCAAGAGTGGTGAGTCCATAGTTTTTGCCGGGGTTGTACCCGCATACTGCAGTCACTGCAGAAAAATGAATAAAATGATTAAATTAAAGGAGATAAAGAAAGATATACAGAAAAAAATGGCTATGGGGGGACTATCTGTACCAGTACTTGTAAATTGTCATTGTTATTATCACATGGTGTACAAATGAAAACATAGTCATGAATATGATGCTGCTTTGCTCCCCGTATTCTGCCTGAAATGTTCTGAACTTTAAAATCTTTGTTTCATTTGCTGTTGTTTGTTTTATTGATATATAGATATTCAAATTCAAAGTAAACACAAGAAACTGGTGCTACAAAAGAAAATGGACCAGACTCAGTGAATAATCCCTATAATCCCTATATAGACCAGTGAGCAGTGCTGACATTGGGGTCATCAGGTGGGAACCTCCTTTCATCAGTGTTTCTCGTCTAGTTGGGCCTACGACACCTCCAGGAGGCTACACAGCAGCCGCGGCTATTCAGAGACAACACGGGAAGCCGGGCAGCCTCTCCCATTCTCTGGCGAAATTGCTACATCTTCAATGTTAAATTGATGATAAAACAGTTATTCACAAAACACAAGATGTGCCCAATACTGCATTTACTTTCATAACTACAACATGTTGTCCTGTAGCTTGATGAAGTGATTTGTTCTGAAATCGCCGCCGTTCACTGAGGAAATCATGTTATGAAGCCGCCACTAACAGCCGGGCTTCCGAGCCGAGGGCTGCCCGGCTTCGAGGAGGGGGCGGGAGAGTCAAGTTTTTTTCTACAATTATAGGTCATCATTGGCTAAATCGACAAAAACTCATCACTTCCGAGGCGTCTCTGGGGGTAGATTAGATGTGGGCGTGTCAATATGAGGGGTTGTGTCATGATGGTTGGAGTTAGTGTTTGTCCATCATGAGAGAGAAAAAATGCTCCACAGATTCTGATCCAGCCATTTACAGGCCTTAGATTCGATCATATGTGATTTTGGCCTTGCTGTGTGAAGTCTATACCTTCTTTCTGTGTATTTGCTGGGCATACTTGTCATACTAGACACAGCTATGTTATAACTAATTCTTTTTAACTTTGCTATCTTCTGCTTTGGGATGGCACGAGCCACTACAACCCTGAACGCGTCATATGGGCTTCCCCTGTTTTAAAAGTCAGCAGCCGCCACTGCTACACAGTGATCACTGGCGTCCCAGAGTCACTTCGCTAATGCCAGCCATCACTGCTCCTCACAACACAACAATCATCTTTTTTCTTTTTTTTTGTTCCACAACCACAAGCTACCCCAGCCTCTCACGAACTGCACACCAGTCATAGCGGGGTGGGGATACAAACCCTGGTTTGGGTAGGGGGGTAATGAAAATATAGAGGGTGCCAGAGATGGAGGGATGACAAGACACACTAGCAGATTCAGTAGAGAAACTCACCTAAACAGTCCTACAGTCACTAAAAATGCCAGCAAATACAAGGCCATACAGGCCAAGTCACCTAAAAATGTCCGCTTGGTTTCAAAAGGCTCTCACGGGCCACACCCTCCACTTAAATACATCCTGGATTTCTTCCTTGCTTCTCTCAAGAGTCTGTTTACCCTAAGTGCTCCCCCTGCTGGGCCCCAGCTACTATTGCTTCTTCTAATCCAAATCCACTGACTGGACTTTACTGCCATCTGACACTTCCTTCACTATTTTCCTCACACTCTGTCCACTTATACCCAGCTCCCTCAACAATGAGACTGCAGACTTTGCAACAAATCCTCTACATCCTACTTCCACTGGACAGATCCTAACCTTCCATCCTCGCTGATCTGCTTCTGCCCCCAACTCCACATGCCTAAGCTTTTTCCTTTCATATGCTTCTACCAGGGCTGCACGGTGGTGTGGTGGTTAGCACCGTTGCCTCACAGCGAGAGGGTTCCAGGTTAAACTCCCAGCTGGGGCCTTTCTGTGTGGAGTTTGCATGTTCTCCCCGTATATGCGTGGGTTCTCTCCAGGTACTCCGGCTTCTTCCCACCGTCCAAAAACATTCATGTTAGGTTAATTGGTGTCTCTAAATTGTCCCTAGGAGTTAGTGTGAGCGTGTGAGCATGTGTGTGTGTGAGGTTGTTTGTCTGGTTTGTCTCTGTGTGGCCCTGTGATGGACTGGCAACCTGTCCAGGGTGTACCCCACCTCTCGCCCGATGACTGCTGGGATAGGCTCCAGCCCCCCCGCGACCCGACTGACGGATTAAGCGGGTATAGAAGTTCCTCCCAAGGAACAGTCAGCTCTATGAAATAGACTCTCATTCTACTCCTAGACCACAAGTCTATATCGGGCCTTAGATTTGTAGAGACTATTTCCTGGGGAAACAACAAGCTTTCCTCCCAAATCTACCTGCATTTCCCAATCACAAGCATCCTCTAAGCCGCCTTGCCTCCTTATTGTCTTAGTAACTTTCTCCCCCTCTTGAACAAACTGAATTGCCACTCTCTTCAGCTTAATCTCTCCTAAAGCCTTTGTTTATCTTCAATACATGCAGTTAAGCTTCTTAATACTTGGTTATGTCGCCAGGTATACCGGCCTTGTGACAGACTAACCTTACAGCCTGACAAAATATGCCTTAGAGTTGCAATACCTGAACATAACGAACATAACGGGTCTCCGTTTACCCAGAGTTTTAGGTTCTGGGGAGTTGGCAATACATCATATGTTGCCCCTATCAAAAATCTAATACTCCTTTCGTCCAACTAATACTCCACAGTTCTTTCCAACTAAGCTTTTTCTTCTCTACACCTTCCCAATTCAACCACTGCCCCTGCTTAGCCTGAGCCACAGCCTTTGTACCCCTTAACATTTCCTCCTGTCTACGAACCTGCTCAACAACTAGCTTTCTCTTCTCCTTGGGACCTGCTCTACTCCACGCTGGTTTGCCTGGGCCAAGCTCCAAGCCTCCCCGGCCTATTTGCACATTACCCACAATCTCTGTATGTCTAAGAGTTGCTTCTGCCTCCTGAGCTGCCATTCTTGGTTTCTATTTCCTATAGACTAGATACTGGGAGCTGGAGTATGCCTTTCCCATACAGTGCCACAGTACTTAAGAATCTAGGAACACCTAGCCACTTCCTAATATAAAAACTAACTAATCTTTCCATTTTTTCTGCAACAGATATTGGAATCTCATACACAGACAGTGGCCACATCAACCTAGGAAACAATCCAAACTGCAAACACCATAGCTTAAACTTTCCTGGAAGCTCTGATTTATCTATTCTATCCAGTCCCTCAGCAACATATTTCCGAAATTTCACTGCCTGCTCTCCATCATTCATGTCTGCCTGGTACCACCTGCCTAAACTCTTTACTGCCTTTTCCCTAATTATTGGAACATTTTCTTCATCTATTATAAACTTTCTATCACTTAATTTCCCTCTACTTATTGAGATACTTCTAGACTTAGTAGGTTGGATTTTCATGCCAGCCCACTTTAGATTTTTATTAAGTCTCTCAAGTATTCTCTTCATACATGGCACTGTTGTAGTCACCAACATCATATCATCAATGTATGCTCTAATTGGTGTAAGGCGCATTCCATCCTGACGTCTTTCTCCACCTACAACCTACTTGGAAGCTCTAATAATTATCTCCATCGCCATTGTAAATGCTAATAGAGAAATCGTACACCCTGCCATAGTGCCTACTTCTAGCCTCTGCCAGCCTGTTGTGAAACCTGCTGTACTTAGGCATAGTCTAATATCCTGAAAATATGCTCTAACTAAGTTAACAACTACTACGAGTACTCTAAAATACTCAAACGCTTTCCAAATAAGGCTATGTGGAACTTGTAGGAGCTATTTGTTATTTTGTATATTTGCCTCACTTATTAGTTAGTTATCTTTTGGGGGTTTAGTTTGGGGAATAAACCTTTTTTGGTTGTTTATGATATTTAGTAATGTTTGAGTTAATTTGGGTATTTAATTGTGCTTTTATTTTGAAAGCAAGTGGTAGCTGGGGTGCACTGGAGAGTTTACTTAGATGAGCAGGCAGTCACAGGTGAGCAGGCACCTGGGAGGGCAAATAGGTTTTTACCAGGGCAAGAGAGGCGGCAAAGGCCATTGTCATTTGTTTGTTTGCTTGTTTTTGGAGAAATAAACCGAAAGAAACGTAATTTTTTGCCTGGACAATGGACTCAATTACCTGCGTAAATTCACTCCCAAGGTGTCTCAGTGGCCATTTGATTTAATTTAGTTTATTATGGTTTTGACATATTTTTTTTTGTTTTGATTATCGACATAAGAGGACGAATAGCCACTACATAAAGTAAAAACCTACCCTAAAGTGAAGATTAGGCGGATGGAATCTCTGGAAGCTGGGATATTGGATTGATGGTAAATGAAAGAGGAATGCTGGATTGGAAAACGCGTCAGTTTTGGAGAGTCACTGGCCGACGGACATCGCACGAAACCACTCAACAGCATCGGTGAGCAACGAATTACAAGCAGGCTGTATTGGAAAACGGCTTAACTATTGGAGTGTTTGAATCATCGTTTCTTCTCACTTGATGTTTATTGGGATCTTTGGAAGTTTGGATGACGCGCGTGTGCTGAGCAATACTGCTACTATGTCATGGTAAACCACGCCTACTCTCATTCATAAAGTTCTTTGATGCGGAGCCGTGTGTCACAAACGATATCCCTGTGTGTTATAAATAGTTCAACAAAGAGTGTGGAAATTAAAGAAGACTGAAAACTATTTGATATGGAAAACATGTCTGAGGTTTCATCTAAAGCAAATGATGCTGTGTCCGTGCTCTCAAAACGGAGCGTCAAGTTTACCTCAAAGGGTCTGGAATTCTATGTAAAGACATGTCAAGAAAAAAGGTCTACGAAGTGCAAACAAGTAAAGAAGTGTATGGATAAAATACGCGATTTGATGGAATCCAATGACAATATGAACTCAGTGCAAGCTCAGCTGAGCAAATGTATTAAGTGCTTTGAAAAAGCCAATGATAGGCCTATGCATGAAGCCATTTTGAATCTTAATTTGCCAGAGGATGAAGTTGAACAGCAAAATACGTATTTTCATGAAAAACGGTCTGTGTTTTCTGATTTCATTAAAAAGGTCAAATGTTGGTTGTCTGATGCTGGCCATCCATATGCTCAATCAAATGATGATGAACAACCTCCTTATGACTTAAGTGTGGCTTCTGACGAGATTAATCCCGAAGACAGTGTTTCAAACGTTTCAAGCCAAGAGGAGAAACGTTCCAGAGCACATTCTAAGTTATCCAAAGCATCATCTACATCATCTGCAAGAATAAAGGCTGCATTAGAAAGGAAACATGCATTGGAAGCAAAAGCGGAAAAACTCAGAAAGGAAAAAGAACTGTTCGCTCTGGAAACGGAACTTGCTGCCACTAATGCAAAACTGAATGTGTTGGAAATCAATTCAAAATGTGTCTCAAAAGGATGAACTCATATTTTGACAGGAACTGGACTGGTGCTCAAGGAACGCACCGGCTGAATCTCCACGCAGATGATTTCGTTCCACAAAAGGATGCGGCAAATAACATTCAGAGTAAAGCTCACATTGACGTTCAAGCTGTCACCGTCAGACCATCAATGACAACTAATACCCATGTGAATGTCAGACCTGGACGAGCAGCAACAACACAAACTGACACTGGCCCAATAATAAGTCAAACTCAAACAACACAAATGGTTCCTAACGTTCTGAATCGAGTCAGCAACAGGAACTCACGCAACGATATTATGGACATTATGCAAAGGCAGAATGACATCACTGCATTGTTGGTTCAGCAAAATTTGGCATCTGCTTTGCCAGTGAAAAATATTCCTGTGTTCGATGGCAGGGCCATATTAAGTCAATGTGGTGGCACTTCCTGGGCACTAAACCTCAAGTGCCCCCCCCACCCACAAAACCACGAAAGGTTGGTATCACGTGCACCTTTATAAAATCACACATTAAAAAGTCCTATAAAAATATTTTATATTTTGAATACGTTGGGATGTCCCGCCCCGACCCGACCCTTAGCAAACAAGCTATTACGCCTTCTTTATAAAGTTAACTAGTCGCAAGTTTGCCGTAAAAAAAAAAAAATGTAGTTGGGTTGTCGAGGTCAAAACACTAGCAGCTGTGAATCAAATAAAGTAGTTTTTTTAAACTCTTACACTGAATGTTTGCTGCTTCAATCCAGATGAGTATTGAAAAATCTTTTCCGCGATTGAAAAAGAGACGTGCGTGTTGAGGATGAGGACCAGCCTGAACCGGAGGTATCAGTCTGAAACAGAGCTGAACAGTCCGACCAGTGTAATTAGCTATGTTATTAATTTGTTTACAATGAAGATGTGAAAATCTGCAGATAAGCCGCACCTGTGTCACCCACCGTGACACAGGTGTCACACATCCTTATGTCCCCCATCATTTTCCTTGATGGAGAAATTATCCAGGTTCTTAACTCCCAATGTGATTTATGTCACATTACAGGGGTCCGTTTCACAAAGCAGGTTCAACCAACTCTGAGTCTATTCCTGATCTCTGAGTTGATCTACTCTGAGATAGAAAACTCTGAGTTTTCGGGTCCAGAAACGCTGATTTGAGTGAGGTTAATCAACTCTGAGTAGGTTCACCTTGAGTTTAGCGCGTGCACCACAACTTTAAAATGCCAGCATCAATGGAGCCCCGATTCGACGAGTCACCTTGGCAACGGGGAAGAGGAGGGGCTATGTTTTTCACCAACCTCGAATTGGAAATCTTAATAAGCTCATATGGCGAGTTTCAATACGTTTTTAGAAATAAGTGCAACATCCCTCGACGCGGAAAAGGCGTTCGACCGAGTCGAATGGCCCTATCTCCTTGAGGTGCTTAGGCGTTTTGGATTTGGTGATTACTTTCGCAGATGGGTCGAAATTTTGTTTGTTGATTCTTCTGCAATGGTATCTACTAATAATCTCCTCTCTCAACCTTTTGAATTATTCCGAGGCACAAGATAAGGGTCACCAATTTCGCCTCTACTTTTTGTAATAGCCATGGAACCATTAGCTATTGTGATTAGATCATACCCCTCAATCCATGGAATTAAGATTGGGGACATGGAACACAATACAGCAATGTAGGCTGATGATACCATTGTATTTTTATCACATCTTACAGAATCAATACCATCTCTCTTGGAGTTGTTTATTCAATTTGGTACTATGTCTGGGTTCAAAGTGAACAAAGAAAAGTCATCTATTATGTTCTTAAATGCAAAGGAAAGGAAGAAACCTGTAGTATCCCACCCATTTGTTAACGCCACAGAGGGATTCAAATACTTGGGCATCAGAATAACCCCAAAAATATGTAATCTTAGCTCAGCCAATTATGAGCCCATGGTAGTAGAGGTGTCGGAAGAGATCACTAGGTGGACAACACTACCGCTTTCTTTACTGGGAAGAATAAACACAGTAAAGATGACTATACTACCTAAATTTTTATATATTTTTCAGTCAATCCCGCTTGCCCCCCCTCCTTCTTTTTTTCCTAGGACCAGAAAGCTCCTTTCTAATTTCATCTGGAATAATAGAAAGCCAAGACTCAGACTCTCTCTATTATATTTACCGTATGATAGGGGAGAGCTACAGTTGCCAAATCTAGAATGGTATCATTGGGCTGCGCAGTTGAGAGCCACAATGTTTTGGTTTTCTAAAGATGTTTTCATGCCCTGGATAGAAATTGAAAAACTTTCCTCAAAAGGTTTGTCATTGAATAGCTATCTATACTCAGCATCCTATAAAACATTAAAGAAGAGTACTACTAATCCTTTTGTAAAAAACACTATTGTTGTTTGGCATGTAGTTCAAAAAATGTTGGGGGACTCCCCAGGGTTGTCCTGTTTCTCCCCAATATGGGGTAATGATCACTTCGCTCCAGCAAAGAACGACATGGGTTTTAAAGCATGGCTGAACAAGGGCATAGGAAAACTACAGGACGTATATGACAACTATACTCTAATGTCATTCAGTGAGATAAAGGCCAAGTTTGATATCCCGCAAAAACACTTCTTTAAGTATTTACAACTTAGAAGTTTTATTCTGGCACACTTGAACAATTCAGTGCAACAACCTCCATTCTCCATCTTAGAAACACATGTTACAAAAAACTGTTTGGGTAAAAAATTGGTATCCCGGTTCTATAACATGCTGGTCGAAAACCACAAAGAAAACTCTGATAGTAAGAGACAGCAATGGATACAAGACCTACAAGAAGATATTACACTCACTGAATGGAGTGAAATATGTTTAAAAATACACACTCAAACCATCAACACTCGTTTGAGAAAGATACAATTCAAT
Source organism: Odontesthes bonariensis (assembly GCF_027942865.1). Lineage (NCBI taxonomy): Eukaryota > Metazoa > Chordata > Actinopteri > Atheriniformes > Atherinopsidae > Odontesthes > Odontesthes bonariensis. The sequence continues at coordinate 10,500,316 of NC_134506.1, read as the reverse complement.
TGGATAATGCGAACATATATCTCTCTTGTACAATTAAATAAATTTGATCCTAATATACTTGATCTATGTTATAAGTGCAACAATCACCAGGGTACATTATATCACTGCTTATGGAAATGTGAAGAGATTAAAACATTTTGGAGCTCAGTCTTAAAATATATCTCTCAGATCACAACTTCCCCTATACCTTTATGCCCTAAGGCATGTATTTTAGGCATTTATCCAGATGACTGTACTTTATCTGGTAAGGAAAGAAAAATGGTTGACCTTTGTCTATTGCAGGCCAAACGCTGTATTGCACTGTGCTGGAAGAATGTTGGTTGCCCATCTTTTACCCTCTGGTTAAACAACTTTACATCAAGTTTGGCTCTTGAGAAACTGACGTATATCATTAAAAGGGCTTCTGAATTCTATGACATCTGGAGGATGTTTCTGGAGCTGTTGAGAAAGGGAGAATGAGAAAATGAAAAGTATTTGGTTGTTTGTTGGAAGTGCAGGCTGCAGCCTACACTTTGAATACTTTTTATATTTATCTTTTATTTATTATTTTTATTTATGTGTTTATTTACTTATTTTTTATTATTTTTTTAATTGTTTTCATTGTTTCATATTCATTGTACAATGACTTGCTGTCTAATTATTGTGGTTTATTGTGGTTTTTTTGGTCATTTGACTATTATTTTCTTTTCTGCCATGTGTTTTGGTTGTTATATTGACATGAAAAGCCAATAAATATATGTTTAAAAAAGAAAGAAATAAGTGCAACACCGCTGCAGCAGCAGCAAAAGTGTAAGTTTAAATGTAGTCCTTTGCAATCACAATAATATTACAGGGAAACTGCTTGAATGGTAGCCCATTCATTTATTTCATTTAGGTGCAATCCGGTGGGGGAGAAGCGCACTTGGCACCAGTTTAAGATGAAATATAAAAACATTGTTCAAACAGGTGAGACCTCGGCATGGAGGCTCATTTTGATCACACTGTAAAGTAAATATTAAGTGGCTAATATTTTATGCAGTTATTTTATTTCCAACATGCTGTTTTCACACACATAAACTATGTCTTCGCATCTATATCATCCATCTATCCATCCATTATCTACTATACCGCTGAATCCGTCAGTCGGGTCGCGGGGGGGCTGGAGCCTATCCCAGCGGTCAATGGGCAAGAGGCAGGGTACACCCTGGACAGGCCACCAGTCCATCACAGGGCCACATAGAGACAAACGAGACAAACAACCACACACACTCACAGTCACTCCGAAGGACAATTTAGAGTCATCATCTATATCATGTTCTGTTAAATAATTAAGCCTATTTAAACTAACACAGACTTCTGAGCCAACAGAAAGAAGGCAGACGCCCGTAAAACGGGTGGTGCCCAGCACCGCCACCTCTAACGGGAGGGCAGTGGCAGCTGAGGGAATCCCCGGAGGGAATCCACCCCCCACACACGATCGCCTTTATAAAATATAATAGGCCTATATATGTCTTTTTTAAGCCTATTCATACAAATATTTATTTGTCTTTTATGTCTTTTTTTCTTTTGTCCCAACACATTCTGATGGTGCCGCTCAAAAAGATAATTGTCTGTAAATGCAAAAATCTATGCGCGGTCTGATAACCATCTCCGACGAATATTTATTTCTCTGCGCAATTATGCTGTACCTTCATCCACGGGATCATTGTCAGAAGGACATGTTGGTGAAAAAAGTCGCCTCCTACTGTGCCTAATGGACTTATAGAAGTAGAAGAACTCGCTCTGCTGACTGAATGAATGAGGAAATCAAATGGCGTGTGTGGCTGAAAGAGGGCGGAGACAGAAAGAAACTCGAGGTTTCTTGAATAAAACCTGGTCTAGACTAGGCAAAAATCTCAAGAAACCCTTCAGAAAAAGGGTCTAGCGGCAAATTTGAGGAAAAGTCAGTAAACATGCTATTTCCCATAATTTGAGGGTGCTGATTCCAAATATTTTGTTTACCAAGCTCAATTTTGAGTTTTAAGCCTGCTAATTAGCATTATAGCATAGCAGTCATACTAGCCGAATGGGGATTCTTTGTTTCTGTGATACCTTCTGAAAGGGTTGATAAATTGTCACCAAATCTTGTATGATGATGCTCTAGCATGTGTACATGTATTGTCTATATTTTAGAAGCCAACGGTTTCAAGATGGCTGACTTTCAAGATGGCCGACTCATAAAATATTGACAAAAAAGTCCCATACTAATACGCAAATTACAAGGCTTAGCACTAAGAATCCAGCTTGGTAAGCACAATATTACAAATCAGCACCTCAAAAATATGTAAAAACAGGTGATTTACCAACTTTTCTTCAAATATGCCACTAGAAGTCCTCTTTTCTGAAAATTGTACTAGTACATAACTGGTCAAAAATCGCCAAAATACCTTCAGAAAAGGGATCTAATGGAAAATATGAGTAAAAGTCGGTAAACATGATATTACCCATAATTTGAGGGTGCTGATTCCAAATATTATGTTTGCCAAGATGGCTTTTGAGGTTTAAATGTGTTAATTAGCATAATAACATAGCAGTCATATAGGCGAATTAAGTTCTCTTTAATTAAACATATTTCGTAAAAAGTCCACTAAACAAATATCAACATGATGTAACAATCTAGCACATATTATTACAAAATGTATAAATCACCATATGATCCTTGAGTAGCATTAGAGTCTACTATACTGCAACTGCTATATTGCAACTTTTTAAAGCTTGTATTTTTCATTTCATTCATTTGATGAACATAACTGAAACACATTCCTAACACAGATGTTAACTAGAGTTGGATTCTAGATGGAATTCTAGCTGGCCATTTATGTTTTTATTTCAACAAGTCATTGGTCACTGATTGCCATCATCAGCTTTTACCCTTTATTGAGAAGAGTCTACTGCTTCACTGAAATATTGGGATATATTACTTGACGTGGAGATGATCTCTAGTCATTTCTACTACGGTGGTGGACAAAAATGCAAGGGCATGCTTGTTTGAGTCCTTTCATGTTGACTGGACATTTTTGTTTTTATTTCAAAAAGCCATTGGTCACTGTTTGCCATCATCAGCTTTTACCCTTTATTGAGAAGAGCCTACTGCTTCACTGAAATATTGGGATATATTACATGACACGGAGATGCCCTCTAGTCATTTCTACTACGGTGGTGGACAAAAATGGAAGAGCATGCTTGTTTGAGTCCTTTCATGTCTGGCTCTTCTGGAGATTGTATCATTTGCCAGATACCAAAAAAAGATACAATTTACAAAGGAACAGCTCAATGCCTACAATCACTTAAGGCATCAGCCGAAGAAAGACAGAAATTTCAAGATGCAGCTAATATTGATCGGATCCAGAGAATTTTGACCATAGGGACTGGGGATGAAGGGAAAGTTCATTGGCATAAGAGCTGTTTTGCAACTTTTACAGATAAGGGTAAAATACAACGACTAAATGTAACCGGATGGACTGGATGGGAGCAAGGGTGCAATAATGGGGCCAGGACAATGGGGGAGCTATGGGATTTGCTGCTGTGAAATACTGGGTTCATGGGGAGAAGAAGAGGAACCTTTAAAAGCTGGGCCTGTTGAGAGCCCGGGCCCTTGGTCTCCTTTGTGTCAGCAGTGGGTGAGGTGGATGGTGTGCAGCTGAGTTTTCTGGTTTGCTTTGAGTAATTTATGTGCTTTTGCTTTAACAAGAGCTAAGTGTTGTGGTTAGTTGAGTGCCATCATGGAGCCAGAACAGCCTTAAGCTCTGGTCTCCTTCGATATGAGTTTTGCTGTGTTTATTTGGTTTGTTTTGTGTTAGTTTTGTTTGTTTGTCCAGGCCAGGGCGGCCGACCTGTGCTGGAATGCTGCACACCTTCTGCCTTCCCCGAGTGGCTCAGCCTGAGGTCCAGTAGTCGTAGTTTCTGCTTCATGGTGATTTGTGGTGGCCTTTGCCTTTTTTTAACATAGTACTAGGATTAAACTTAATAAAGTAATGCTTTCTTAACTGTTTTAATGGTAATATTTATGAACTTTGCCAGTTACTGGGGACTGCAGGCTGTAGCCACTGTGTGCACCTACTACTGGGCCTTTTTGTGTGACAATTGACTTGTGGGTAGCCATTAGTAGTTATTGAGTGCCATGTTTGAATTTAGGTGTAATGCTTGCAGTGGTGTCATTTGTGAACCTGAGATATGTATGTGGTTTGCACTCTTTGTTTGGAGTTTATTTATTCCCTGTTACTGACTTGGTGTTTTATCTATTTAAGGTCCCAGTGGTGGGTGGCAACCTCTGACTCCTCCCTCTCATGAGCTTGGTTCTAAATAAATTGTAAACCTTTGGACACTTGACTCTTCATTGTCTTACGTTGGTCGACAGAATCTGGTTACATAAATAAACCATCACATTCAACCGTGACCACACCTCAGACTAGTTCAAGACTACGTAGTACGACATCATCAACCGACTGGAAGCTCTGCTTATTTTGCCAAGAAAGCAAAAAGGTGAAGAAAGAAACACTATGCTCTGTTATGACATTTAAAGTCAGTCAACAAATAATTGACGGTGCATGGTGTGACCATGCTCTTTCTGTACGTGTGGCAGGGGTAAGTGATTTGATGGCTGCTGAGAGCAAGTACCATCCCAACTGTTACAAGAAATTCATTCGAAGAGTATCACAGTCAAGAGGAGAAGCAAATGATGAGAAGGGGCGAATATTGATGTGGCTCATTAATGACTTAAGGAAGTCTGCTGCAAATGGACACATTTTGGAACTGAAAGAGGTATTTTCTCACTACTGCTCACTTGCTGGTGAAGAGGGTGTTGAAATACCACCGTCATTTCTTAGTCGTATATCTACGTTCAAGGAATACATTGAACCTCATATCACAGACATATACGAATTCGTAAAACTACGGAATGAAGAGATCACAGGGAGGCAAACAGTGCTCCTGCCAACTGAATTTGCACATGTTCCAGTATCTGAAATTTTGAATAAAAGAAGGGATGCTGAGCCTGATGAGTACCCGATACCTGTCTACAGGTCTGATGTGGAAGATGATTTTCTGGCAATGGTGCATGTAGCCTCTGAAATGGGTTATGTGGTCTATTTAGTCTGTGTTATAACCCCCTTAATTTTCATTTAAGTAGAAATGGGTCTGGGTTCTTATGGGTTAATACAATAAAGTTATGTGACCAATTATTAACGGAGGAATTATTTTGAAGAATTTTTATTTTTTACACCCCCCTCCCCCCTGGCCCACCACCACACATTCACATCTGTGAGAAACACTGCACGCACACTTAAAAACTTAATCACAGCCACAATGCGTCGCAACACCTCTCTCCAATACTTCGCCGCATCCTCTTTTTGTTGTCTGAGAACAACATCAACCGTACCCGCATTCCGTGACCTCCTGAGAAGTGCGAGCAGACACTCGCGGTGGCTTGCGCTCTTCTCATGGGCTGTGACTGTCCGGGTGTTTCCAGTCACTGTACCCCTCGGTGAACATCGATCTAACACTGGAACATTTTTAATTGCCGCTAAACGCCTGGAGTCTTTCTCTTTTTTTATTTTTCTCTTCGCACAACCACTCAATTGATGTCTATCCATTTATTTTTTATTTTTACCGCGTTTTTTAAAAAACATGACACATTTCACCATAGGTGGACTGGCTCAACTGACAGGTTGAAGGAGGGGATTTAATGTTCACATTAGGCCACTATTGCTCAGAATTATGATATATCGTTGCTGTTCTTATTACATTAGTTTTAATAATGAATTTTATATGAATATTTATGTCAAGTGTAACCATTTTAAGTGTACAAACATTCATGAAAAAACTATTTTTAAAGTTTGTCGTGTGGTGCTCCTGGGCACTGTGCCGCAGGCCCATATAGTTAATCCGGCCTTGTCGATGGTGACCCTCTTCAGTTCCAGTCTTTTATGAGAAGGAAAAACTAACAATTTCAGTGATTGCTTGTCATTTTTGGAACAGTACACCAGGGGGCAGCCAAGAGATCTTGTCAGGAGCTGTCAGCATCTACCCCCAAGCGTGGGTTATCAGAGAGCCAAATTCCTTCTTATGGAGCATTTTGGAAATAAGCATAAAATTTCTTCAGCCTACATTGAAAAAATTCTCAACTGGCCTCCCATTAAAGCAGAGGATGTACCAGCATTGCAATCGTTTTCCCTGTTTCTTCGAGGTTGCTCCAATTTGACACAGCAGATTATCTACATGAAGGATTTGGACATGCCCTCCAATCTCAAACTTATTATGATGAAGCTTCCTTACAAGCTACTTGAGAAGTGGAGGAGTGTTGCATGTGATCTGCAGGAGCAAAATGGATGCAGAGTAATGTTCACTGACCTTGTGACATTTGTGGAAAAACAAGCCAAAATAGTCTCTGATCCGCTCTTTGGTAATATTCAAGATCTGCCACTTGTCAGCCGGAGCAAAGCTATCTCAAATGTCAGTTACACAAAGCAAAGAAGAAGTGGAAGCACTTTTGCCGCCAGTGTCGCTACAGTGAAGGAAGGTAACAAAATCTACATGGACAGTAACATCAAGTCCAACTCTGATCAAAGCCATCTCAAATGCTGTTTATTCTGCAAACTTAACAGTCACTCTCTGGATAAATGCTCACAGTTCAAGTTGAAGATGCATCGGGACAAGATAAGTTTCATAAAGGAAAATGGAATTTGTTTTGGTTGCTTGAGAGTTGGTCACACAAGCAAACATTGCAGGAGTCGTTTGGTTTGTATCTTGTGTGATCAGAAGCATCCATCAGTCCTTCACATTCAGGAAAAGGATAAAGCTTCATCCTTTAAAGATGCACAAGCTACTGTGAGCCCCCCACAGAGTGTTTCTCCTGGGCTTTCGCAGACATGTGGAGCTATTGGGGCCGGTGATGAGGATAATGCTGTCTTCTCCATTGTTGCAGTACAGGTTAAATGCCACACGAGTGATGAGATTGTGCAAACTTACGCTTTTCTGGATCCTGGGAGTTCAGGTACATTCTGCACCATCAGTCTGGCAAGGAGACTGGGAGAGGCAAACCAGCCAACATTTTATTGAGAACCATGGGTCAGAGGAAAATTGTGAGTACCACTGTATTGTCTGGTGTGGAAGTGTCTGGCATGGATGCAAATGATTTTATTGAGTTGCCAAGTGTTTTGACACAAGAGACCATGCCAGTGTCAAGATTGAACATTCCACAGCATAGAGGATATTGCAAAATGGTCTTATCTGAGGAGCATAAAACTTCACAACCTGGATGCAGAGGTTGATCTGCTCATTGGGACAGATGCTCCTAAGGTGATGGAACCCTGGGAACTGATTAACAGTCAGGGGGAAGGACCATATGCAGTCCGAACCAGAGTCGGCTGGGTAATCAATGGACCGCTTCGTTGTGGAAACAGCTCTGTCGTCACGACCAGTGATGCCGGTAACGCGTAAATTAGTAACGCGTTACTGTGGTCGGACTACTTTTTACAGTAACGAGTAGTCTAACGCAACTACTATTTCAAAAATAGTAGTCAGATTGAAGTTACTTATCTAAAACATCGTGCGTTACTATTTCTGCATTTCAGGGGAACATATATTTGGCTTTTGTCAACATATATTCACGATTATTACAACCATACATTTGTATTGAAATAATTTGGGATAATTTCGTTTTCTTATGAGTTATATCAGTGTCCGCGACGGGAGCGGGGTTCGCCTGAAGTCACTCGTTATTTTACATCTACCTACCCAGTAAAACTGATCTGTCCCACTAAAATGTTAAACACCAGCGATATCATGTGTTACATTTTACTCACTTTCCCTAATCATTTTAAATAAGTACACCAATCTAAACCACAGTTTTCATCAGTGCCTGTCACAGACGATAGTTGATAGGTTTAGCCATTCGTGCTAACTTTATAACATATAGCCTACGTTTCAGGCAGTGCTATGGAGAGGGCTAGCTAGCTGTTTATCTTACCTGGTCGCAATTGATGACTCAAAGATGACTTGTTAACGTCTTTGTACTGTATTACATCCTCTATGATATCTGAATGAGTGTACGGGTGTTTATCTATGTATACTTCGTCAGGTGTAGCTTTGGGTAATCCAGTAACAGCTGCAGTTGTAGGCGACTAGCATACAAACATTTCTGCAAAGCGACGGGTCTGACGATCAATCAGGTTTGTTTAAACTTTTATTGGTCAACGAGTGGATAAACGTGACATTTTTCGGTCAAAAACTTGACTGTCATACTGGCTTGGGCCAATAATTATCAGCAGGTTACGTGTTATGACCGTCCGTTTGTCTGCATCGCTGCGAGTGAATGACTGATGGTCACTGAATCACTGGTTACTCCACAGTTTCTCGCATAAAAGCAACTAAAAGCCAAGTCATAAATACAGATACGGGTTTTGTTCTGATTTGTTTTGTAAAACCACTCCTTGCTGCTCTAATGCGGGACAACTACATGTTCAATATAACTTAAGTGTTACCGTAATTCATAAATAGATGCAATCAGAGTTAAATGCATGGAGTCAAGAATGTCTATTGTATTTTTTTTTTTTTTAAAGAAGTGTTTATGTTAAATTGAGTCAAGAAACGCTACTTTATTTTTTATAAGAAGTATTTAAGTTAGATTTAATGAAGTCAAAAAATCATTTAATTTGTAATAAGTATTTCAGTTAAATGAAGTGAAGAAAGAGTTGTTTTTTTTTTGTTTTTTTTTTCTTTTTTATATATACTGTTTTTGTTTCATAAAACCCCTTCTTGCTGCTCTAATGTTAGACAACTACAGGTTCAAGGGATGTTCAATATGTATTACTTTTTTACGTAAGAGGTTTTTTTATATTTTAAGTAAAGTCAAGAAAGACTGTCTTATTTTTTTTTATTTAAAAAACATGTAAGCCTATTTTCAGAAAAAGTTTGCAAATGCCAGTGTCATTTTTGATGTTCCGGTTAAAATACATGTCAATAAAGTGAGTATTGGCAGAACTGGTAGTCATTTTCATGTTATAGGGGCGGGGGATCAGCCTCGGCTGAAAGTAACTAAAAGTAATCTAACTTAGTTACTTTTGAAAGCAAGTAGTCAGTAACTTAACTAAGTTACTTTTTAAAGAAGTAATCAGTAGTCAGTAGTTGGATTACTGTTTCAAAGTAACTATGGCAACACTGGTCACGACTAATCATATCTCTGTGGAACATCTGGAGGAGATGCTTATTAGTCAATATAATCATGATTTCAGTGAAAAAACATCAGTGGAGCAATTGGAAATGTCAAGAGAGGACATTAAGTTCATGAAAACTATGGAAACTACAACAGAACTAAAAAAAATGGCAAAAGAGAATGAGAAAAAGGGATATCTTCATTGGTCTAGAAAGACTAACATATATTGCTAAGGGAAAACTGAAAGAGTTTGTTCATCTTTGGGTGCCATACATGAGCATTATAGAATCTGGAATGTATTGTATCTATTTATGTTTGTTTATTTACTTATTTATTTTAAGGGAGATCGTTATTACATTGAAATGTAACTGTATTTCAGTTAAGAATTTTGTACTTTGAGTTATTAATGTTAGGATTGTGCAAGTTTAGGTATGTGTGTGCGTGCGTATGTGTGTGTATGAGTGATACTGGTTCTGTGACGTGTTGCAGTCACAGTTACAGTGTTCTATAAAGTAAAAAAATCCAATAAAGATATTTGAAAAAAAAAGAAAAAGAGATATCCCGGAAACTTTGTTGACCAAGTTTTTGGTGGGGAAATGACTATAATGTGTCAGCAGTGCAAAACGGTGTCTGTGGTGATGGAGTTTTTGGATCTTTCTCTTCCCGTTTCATATGAGGTATACAGGACGAAAAACCAGCAGAAAGGAGTTCAGCAGACCAGTGAGTCAGTGCAGGATGGCAGAAACAGTCCTGCCTCGACAAGTGGAAATTATGATATTCCTGTTGGAGCTGGCAGCAAATACCAGCAGAAAAAAGCAAAGAAGCAAGCAAAGCATCAAAAAAGGCAGCAAAAGTTTGAGGGCAGAGTGACTTTGGACAGTCTGACACCTCCAAGCAACACATATACTAATATACTGCCAGTGTGTCTGAACAAGATCAGAGCACTGAGCAGGAAGAAGAGGAGGACCAAGATTCAGTGACTGACTGTGACTCAGCTACGTCATCCGTCAACAATTGTTTCACTCTTTTATCAGAGGAGCAGCACTCACAGGACAGCTTATGTGATGAAATGGCCAACATGGTACAGTGGCAGCTGGAGAGGTCGATGTTTTGGACTGATAGCACGACCGTCCTCAAGTACATCTGTAGTGAAACTAGACGTTTCCATACTTTTCTTGCTAACAGAGTCTCTGTTATTAGAGAAGCTACAGATTTGGGCCAGTGGAGGTATGTTGGCACCAAGATGAATCCTGTGGATGAAGCATCACGTGGATTTACAGCTGAGGAACTCCTCACAAATGGAAGATGGATTAAAGGCCCGGAATTCCTCTATTTGTCAGAGAGTGAGTGGCCTGTATCTGATTTTGAGTCGGCTGTGATTCCTACTGATGACCTGGAGGTCAAAAAAGAGCCAGCAGTGTATGCCATCGTTAAGCACTCTGAAGATCCCACTGACTGTGTCATTCACTACTTCTCGTCATGGAGGAAACTTAAATATCTGTTGCCTGGTTCCTTGAGCTTAAAAGAATTATTTTGCTTTTGAGCCAAAAGAGAAAGGAGTTTAAAGCTGCTGAGAGTGACAAGGAAACAGGAGCTGAAAATTCTCCTCAACAGAAACTTCAGAGCTTCAAAGTCACACTTCGAGGGAGGATTTTGACCCCGAAACTTGGAGAGCAGAAGATAGCAGATTTACCGGAGGAGATATTGTCATCATCGCTGATGTTACAGCTCCCAGAGGATCCTGGATGATGGGCCAAGTTCTGAGTACTAAGTCTGATGCCAACGGATTGGTCCGTTCTGTGTGCCTGCAAACTAAGACCAGTGTTCTGGAGCGGCCTGTAACAAAGATCTGCCTGCTCCTGGAGGCCACAGTATAGGATCATGGACATTATTCTTTCTTTCTCCCTGGCTACTCTATCCTTTATCTGTGTTTTTTTTGTTCACAGCTTTCCAGAAGAAGACAGAAGAATCCTCTTTGTGGAGTTAGGGAGAGATAAAAGTAATAGCTCCTTGTAGAAATGAATATAATTGTGAGTTTAAACTTTTCACAATTAGGGCCCGGAATGTAGGAGCTATTTGTTATTTTGTATATTTGCCTCACTTATTAGTTAGTTATCTTTTGGGGGTTTAGTTTGGGGAATAAACCTTTTTTGGTTGTTTATGATATTTAGTATTGTTTGAGTTAATTTGGGTATTTAATTGTGCTTTTATTTTGAAAGCAAGTGGTAGCTGGGGCGCACTGGAGAGTTTACTTAGATGAGCAGGCAGTCACAGGTGAGCAGGCACCTGGGAGGGCAAATAGGTTTTTACCAGCGCAAGAGAGGCAGCAAAGGCCATTGTCATTTGTTTGTTTGCTTGTTTTTGGAGAAATAAACCGAAAGAAACGTAATTTTTTGCCTGGACAATGGACTCAATTACCTGCGTAAATTCACTCCCAAGGTGTCTCAGTGGCCGTTTGATTTAATTTAGTTTATTATGGTTTTGACATATTTTTTTTGTTTTGATTATTGACATAAGAGGACAAATAGCCACTACAGAACTGAACAAACTGCATTTGCTAGATCCAGAAATATAACATGCAAGTCTTTTTTCTCAATCTTGGCTGTCTGAATCTGATGCCAAATCATGCTTGTGTGCTCTAAACACCCTGCAAAACCAGGTATTCCTGCCTTCTGCACAGTAGTATCTATTAAGCTATTCTTTTCTAAATAACTAGCTAATCTCTGTGCAACTAAACTAAAGAAAATCTTCCCCTCTAGATTTAGGAGAGAGATCATCCGGAACTGACTCAGGTCCGAGGACTCTTTCTTCTTTGGAATAAGAACGCCTCCTGCCCTATGCCATGCTCTAGGAATAAACTGTTTCTCCCAAACTATTCTTAATTGCTTCCACAAAAACTTTATGATATCAGGTGCACTTTTATAAACCCGGTAGGGGACTCCATTTGGCCCTGGGGCCGCCGAAGCCTTTGCACGCCTGACTACCTCCTCAACCTCTTTCTACCTAGGTGGTCTAACATCCATCTTATGAGCTATCTCTCTTCTTATGGTGGCATGTCAGGTGGAAGACCTACTACTCTACACTGCTGAAGATCTGAATATGTATTTCTTAGATACTCTTCCACCTCTGACTTTGTTGCTATAAGCTGCCCTCGCTTTTCCTGGTTAAACAACCCTTTAATAAACTTGATCGGGTCCCTGTAAAACGCAGTCCTTACTTATTTTTTCTTCTTTCTCTTTTTCCTAAGACATTCAGCCCTTCTGAGTATTGCTAGTTTGCTTCTCAATTCTTCCTGCAAAACATTAATTCCCTCCCGTTCTTCTTCTGTAGCTCTTTTCCACTGCTTTCTTAAATTTCTTCTTTCCTTAACCAATTTCTCCATCTCTCTTTGCCGTCTAGACTTAACTAAATGTACTCTTTTAACCCTCTTTCTATCTTGCACCGCAAAACTTTCTACACCATAGGAGTAAATTATATTTCCCATCTTCTCCAGCTTCGCTCTCTTTGTTCTGAGAACTATTCTGCTCAGCTCTCGCCCTAGAGAATAGGTCCGTGTCCCCATCCTTCAATGAGTCACATCTCCACCTCATAGTCATGTTCGTTCCAGTGTCATTTGCCATGTAGTCTGCCTGTGAGTTATCTTCTGCCTGTGCTCTCGCTGACCCTAGGGGTATTCTCTAATATATACTATATTATCACATCATATCATATCTAGTAACAGAATTTTGACAACAGACCAAGGTGTAAATGTGGGATTGCCTTCCAATACACCACTTCTTTGATTTGCCCCCTATAAAACTTATTTTTTTCTCCTCCGTGTGTGTGCTGCGGGTGTGTGTAAATCTCTTTCATGATCTCTGGCACTAACACAGTAATGGCACATGCGGTTCGGGACCATCTCCTCTGCTTCATGCGTCTAGCAGGCCCACTCTAATTACATTTCTGTTCTTCACACACTTGCAATTTTAGGCTTAATGTGTTAGAGGGAGAATGATGATGGACATGGCAATTCTGCCGCAACATAAACGTGAAAACAATTCAGTTGAATGCGCAACAACATATCAAATTTTAAACTGAGAGAGAAATAGGTTTTGACAGGAGGATGTTTACTACTGTGTGTCATCAACTGTGTTTTATTTCAACTACACTGATCATTTGGAACAGAGGAGTCTAATTATGGGATTCTAGCACCTCAATAGTCCTGGGTCTTCTTTGTCAGATTTTGCTTTTCATGATGTGCCAAATGTTTTCAGTTGGTTAGAGAACTGAACTGCGGGTAGGTCAGTCCAGCCCCTGGACTCTTCCACTATGAACCCTGCTGTTTTAATAGATGCAACATGTAGTTCAAAGAATTTCACATTTAAATTCATTTGACCAGAAATCAGTTTTCTACTTTGCCTCAGTTTGCCTCAGTCTCATGGGCGTCGCACCTGTGGGGGATGGGGGTGTTTCGACACCCCCACTTTTACAGCAAGATGATTTCAGCCCACCCCCACACATTTTCAAAGGTAAACCCGTTTGCCCCATGGATGTATTATATTAACGGTTTGCCCACCCTCGTAGTGCACCGACATAAAATGTGTTTTAAAGACCCTGTACCCTCTTTAGAATAATTCCATCCAGATTTGAGCAGTCTAACTAATGTAGTTTCCATACAGGACCTAGTTTAGGGTGATGAGAATACAAAAAATGCTGTAATATGGCCCTGTTCTGCATTTTTACAAATCAGAAAAAGGTTTCACAAATCCCAAACAAGGTTTTAATGAATCTATAGCCTCTTTAGAATAATTCCATCCAGATTTGAGCAGTGTAACTATTGTAGTTTCCATACAGGACCTAGTTTAGGGTGATGAGAATACAAAAAAAGCAGTAAAATGGCCCTGTTCTGCATTTTTACAAATCAGAAAAAGGTTTCACAAATCCCAAACAAGGTTTTAATGAATCTACAGCCTCATTAGAATAATTCTATCCAGATTTGAGCAGTGTAACTATTGTAGTTTCCATACAGGACTTAGTTTAGGGCGATCAAAATGCAAAAATGCAGTGAAATGGCCCTTTATGCCCATCCATTTAATTCGCAAATTGGATGCCAACTTCAGCGTTGTGTCTATGGGCTTAATGTGGCGCTCATGTGCCCCCCCCCCCTCACATTTAAAATCACTGCTCCACCCCTGCTCAGTCTATTTCAAATAAGCTTTGCATCAGGGAAGAGAGTTGGATCATATTCACATATGGCTTCTTCCTTGCCCGATACAGCTTTAACTTTTTTTGATTTTTTTGCATTTTTTGATGGTACGGAGAGCGGTGTTCACAATGATGTTTGATACTGCAGTGATTTCCATGACAGAATCATACCTGCTTTTAGTGCTGTCTCATCTCAGGGCCTGAAGACCACGGCCATCCAGTACTGATTTTCAGTCGTGTCCCTGGCACATAGAGATTCTCTGAATCATTTGATGACATGATGTACTGCACAGATGACAGAATATTCAGTCTTCACAATTTTACATTGAGGAAAATTGTTTTGAAATTGCTTCACAATTAGTAGACACACCTTTTTTTGCAGATTCCTGAGCTTCTATCCATCTTCTGAGAGACTCCACCTCTCTTAAAGGGATATGCCACCCCCAGGCCAAATTAAGTGTATCCCCGCATTCCCGAGACATAAATAAGTGTGTGGGAGCGTTTTCCTGGCGACCCAGGCATGTCCGAATCTCACAGCACTGACCACTGCTTGGTTGCGCGTAATACATACATGCTAGCGTCGCCAATCAAAATATTTCGCCCAACGTGAATTTATTTACTTGATTTACCTTCTAATCACTGTGTGAGTGGTGTACTTTCACATCGAGTGCAAATGACTGTGTAAATCTACACGGAAGGTTTGGTTTGCTCATGTCGGTTCGGGAACTAGTTTCCAATGCGGAAAACACAGCCGAAGCACACTCCCCGCTGCGTCTTTGGGACCCCCCCCCCCCCCACCCCCGACTTCTTTAAACAAACCAGCGTGAAGCAGCCGGAGGGGGGGGGGGGGGGGGGGGTCCCAAAGACGCAGCGGGGAGTGTGCTTCGGCTGTGTTTTCCGCATTGGAAACTAGTTCCCGAACCGACATGAGCAAACCAAACCTTCCGTGTAGATTTACACAGTCATTTGCACTCGATGATAAAATCGCAAATGCACTTCCGGTTTAATCGTTTTCCTCACAAATGAATTAATTAGTTAACAGTACGACATAAAATCTATCAATTCCCGGTCTATTGTATATTGTTTTTATTTGTATTGTAAACTTTTGTTTGGTCAGTGCACACATTTTCTCTTGGGCTCATATTCATAAGCCAACATCTCACAAGATGCCATAGGCCTATACTGTACATTTTATTGTGTACTATAGAGTAAGTCACTGCTATTTCATTATCATTTCATTTTGACTTTATCGCACTGCTCTTTATATATATATATATATATATATATATATTTGTTTCAATTAGTTTTTCTGTTGTATTATTCTGTATTTTTATCCTTAACCACCATAAATGTCATGTTTGGTTCTATGTCTATGCCAATTATGTTCTTGTGCTGCTGGAACACCTTAGTACCACTAAATAGTACCCTAACTCTTGATATCTACAGTATAATCTCAGTCAAATTATTAAGGGATCAATGAGAAAACATAAAAAACACACCAAGTCACAACATGATCAAATGTTCTGTAGTGTTTATTCAGTCAAACATTCACAATATGACAAAATATGACAAAAAGGTCCACTCTGGCAGACAACAGTGGTTTGTTGGCCTCAGCCCACTCTGCTGCATGTCTGCAATTTTGAAGAATGCGATCTTCAACCGAGTCCTGTGGAAAAGACAGAAAGAAAGATGTTTGTACTCTAGCTGCCACACCAACAGTATCTGACCAATAGATACTGTGCAAAAGCTTACGCCTTCCACTGGTGTGTCCACATCAGCAAGTCTGGCTCTCTTGGAGACCTCTGCCTGCTGCTCTTCTTCCTGAGTACTCAACTATTAATATGAATACATGCATTATACATACTTTATACTCTTACCTGAATTTGTAGTCCAGTTTTCTCTGTCCAGTTGCCAGGATTTAGTGACTGGGATAGGTTTCTAAAAGACAGAAAGTGAGGTGTCAGAAGTTCTTCACTGCAACCTACATTCCCTTCATTTTCCTTTTACCCTTTTACAAACCAAACCACAACCTGCCAGAAGTTAGTAGCGTTGGCTAATACTTATGAGTACAAACAAACAGACAAATACATTATGCTTACCTTTAAATAAAATGCCACCTTTCGTATGTGCCTCTAAGTGGCTCTGCAGCTTGGACAATTTTCCTGGTTTAAATTGTAGGCATAGAGGGCAGTGAAACAGTTTGCAACATGAGGTGCAGCGTTCAATTTTGGGCGTAGTGCCGGCGGTTGTTATTGAAATATGCATCTGTAAGAGACAAATAATGTCGTAATAAGTAAAACTAAATTATATATATAAAAATGACGCATTTAAGTGAGCACTATCGATACGAAAACAACGCTAAAGACTAGCCAAAAGTAAAAAAAACCTGATTCTTTAAAATTAATATAACTTTACAGTATATAGTTATTGAAATATTTATCTGTAAGAGACAAATAATGTCGTAATAAGTCAAACAAAATTAAACAAGTCAGCACTATCGATACGAAAAATGGCACATTTAAGTGAGCACTATCGATACGATTGCAACGCTGAAGACTAGCCAAAAGTTTAAAAAAACCCTGATTCTTTAAAATTAATATAACTTTAGAGTATATAGTGTGCAACGTAACGTTAAAGTGAATAAAGACTGTTTCTGTTTCTTCGTATGAAAGAAAGTTGTTTTCACTCGACTTTTACTCAGTTCAATTCAATTCAATTCATTTTTATTTATATAGCGCCAAATACAACAAATGTCATCTCAAGGCACTTAGATAGTAAGTCCAATTCAAGCCAATTGGAATTCAATTAATTAATAATAATCATAATTCATAAAATAATCCAATTCGTTCATATAGAGCCAATTCAAAAACAATTTCCTAGCTAAGAAAACCAACAGATTGCACTGAAAACTTTTTGTTTTTTCGGTCCAATCTCCCGGCCTGAGCGTGCCTGAGGCGACTGTGGAGAGAAACGACTCCCTTTTAACAGGAAGAAACCTCTGGCAGAACCAGACTCAGGAAGGGTGGCCATCCGCCTCGACCAGCTGGGGTTTGAGAAGACAGAAGGAGGGGGGGGGGGCGCGGCGGCGGCGGCACTGTAACACCATTCAAAGGATATCTGTTGGAACAGGGAAACACGAGTTAATGACCACAATAATATCACATATACATAAAGAGAGTAAAGTGAGGAAAGGTGTGACAGATGAGGCCCCCCAGCAGTCTAGGCCTATAGCAGCTTAACTATGGGATGTTTCAGGATCACCTGAGCCATCCCTATTCAAGGTAAACACAAGAAACTTGTGCTAATGAAAATAAATAAATAAATAAAGGACCAGACTCAGTGAGTAATTCCCTATACTCCCTATCTAGATCCATATATAGAACCATCTTTTACAGCCACAAGCTACCTCAGCCTCTCACCAACTGCACACCAGTCACAGCGGGGTGGGGATGCAAACCCTGGTTCGGGTAGGGGGTAATGAAAGTATAGAGGGTGCCAGAGGTGGAGGCAGGACAAGACACACTAGCAGACACACTATCAGATTCAACAGACTTAACTATAAGCTTTATAAAAAAGGAAAGTTTTAAGCCTGGTCTTAAAAGTGGAAAGGGTGTCTGCTTCCCGGACATTTACTGGCAGCTTATTCCACAATAGAGGGGCCTGATAACTGAAGGCTCTGCCTCCCATTCTACTTTTAGAAACTCTGGGAACCTCAAGTAAACCTGCAGTTTGGGAACGAAGTGCTCTGTTAGGAAAATATCTTACAATGAGATCTTTAAGATATGATGGAGCTCGGTCATTAAGAGCTTTATATGTAAGGAGAAGAATCTTAAATTCTATTCTGAATTTAACAGGGAGCCAATGAACAGAAGCTAAAACTGGAGAAATATGATCTCTCCTGTTAGTTCTCATCAGAACTCTGGCTGCAGCATTTTGGATCAGCTGGAGGCTTTTCAGAGAATATGTGGGACAGCCCAATAATAAAGAATTACAGTAGTCCAATCTTGAAGTAACAAATGCATGAATTAGTTTTTCTGCATCACTCTGAGACAAGATGTTCCTGATTTTAACAATATTACGAAGATGAAAGAAGGCAGTCCTAGAAACCTGTTTTATATGCGAGTCAAATGATAAGTTCTGGTCAAAAATAACTCCACGGTTCCTCACTGTAGAACTAGAAGCCAAGGAAATACCATCTAGAGTAACTATATAGCTAGACAATTTCTCCCTGAAACGCTCAGGTCCAAAGATAACGACTTCAGTTTTGTCTGAATTTAGAAGCAGACAGTTCTGAGTCATCCAGGTCTTTATGTCTATAAGACATGCTTGTAGTCTGACCAACCTATTGGGTTCATCTGGTTTTATAGATAAGTACAGCTGAGTATCATCAGCATAGCAATGGAAATTTATGCCATGCTGTCTAATAATGTTACCTAATGGAAGCATGTATAAAGTGAAAAGAATCGGTCCAAGCACAGAACCCTGAGGAACTCCATGACTTACTCTGGTGTGTGAGGAAGATTCTTCATTTACAAGAACAAACTGAAATCTATCAGATAAATATGACTTAAACCAGCCTAATGCAGTTCCTTTAATCCTAATAACATGTTCAAGTCTCTGTAATAAGATACTGTGATCGACCGTATCAAATGCAGCACTGAGATCCAACAGGACAAGCACAGACACAAGTCCGCTATCAGAGGCTAAGAGGAGATCATTGGTAACTTTCAGCAGTGCAGTTTCTGTGCTATGATGCACTCTGAATCCTGACTGAAACTCTTCAAACAGATTATTTCTGTGTAAGTGATCACAAAGCTGAGCTGCAACTATTTTTTCAAGAACTTTAGACATAAAAGGGAGATTGGATATAGGTCTATAATGAGCCAACACTTCTGAATCAAGAGTAGGTTTTTTAAGTAAAGGTTTAATTACAGCAACCTTAAAAGTCTGAGGTACATATCCTGTCAACAAAGACAGATTGATCAAATCCAATATGGAAGTGTCAATTAAGGGGAAAACCTCCTTGAACAGTCTATTTGGGATTGGGTCTAAAACACAAGTTGATGGTTTAGAAGAGACTATTGCTGTTGTTAGCTCAGAGAGATCAACTGGGCAGAAGCCGTCTAAATATAAATCAGGTTCTAAAGATACTTCTAAAGCTGCTGTACTTGATGATACATCAGTGATAATAGTGGGAAGGACTCCATCAATCTTCTCTCTGATAGAAACAATTTTATTAATAAAGAAGCTCATGAAATCATCACTGCTGAGAGTTAAAGGAATAACTGGCTCAGCAGAGCTCGGACTCTTAGTCAGACTGGCTACAGTGCTGAAAAGAAACCTGGGATTATTCTTATTCTCTTCTATCAATGATGAATAATAAGCAGTTCTAGCTTTACGAAGGGCTTTCTTATACGTTATTAAACTATCTTTCCAGACTAACTGAGACTCTTCTAAATTAGAGGAACGCCACTGTCTCTCCAGCTTTCTTGCAGTCTGCTTTAAAGCACGCAGCTGTGAATTATACCAAGGAGCCAGCCTCTTCTGACTGATTACCTTCCTTTTCAGAGGGGCAACATTGTCCAGTGCTGTACGCATTGAAACTATAGTGCTGTCAACAAGAGAGTCAAGTGCTGCTGGAGTAAAGTTTATGTAGTCGTCCTCTGTCATATCTGCACATGGCAGTGAAGAAAAGGATGATGGAATTAATTCTTTAAATCTGGTTACAGCATCCTCTGATAGACACCTTCTATATGTAAATTTCTTCTCAGAAACTGTATAGTCAAGTAATGTAAACTCAAAGGTTATCAGAAAATGGTCAGATAAGACAGGGTTATGAGGGAACACTGTTAACTGTTCACTCTCAATGCCATAAGTCAGCACAAGATCAAGGGTGTGATTAAGGCAGTGTGTCGGTCTGTGAACACTCTGAGAAAATCCAATAGAGTCTAATATAGAATTAAAGTTCATATTCAGGCTATCATTTTCAACATCTCCATGAATATTAAAGTCACCCACAACAATGACTTTATCTGTACTCAGCACTAACTGGGATAAAAACTCTGAGAATTCAGACAGAAACTCAGAATAAGGGCCAGGTGGACGATACACAACAACAAACACAAGAGGTTTCTGTGATTTCCACTTTGCGTGGGAAAAACTGAGAATCACAGATTCAAAAGAGCTCAAACTAATCTTGGGTCTGGGACTGATTAGTAACCCTGATCTGAAAATAGCTGCCACTCCTCCTCCTCTGCCTGTGGTTCGAGGAACGTGAACATTTAAACAGTCAGAGGGAGTTGCTTCATTAATGCTAACATGATCCTCCTGCTGCAGCCAGGTTTCTGTAAGACTAAATATATCAATATGATGATCACAAATCAACTCATTCACTAACAGAGACTTCGAAAGGAGAGATCTGATATTCAGCAAAACACATTTAATAGTTTGATGTTTTTGTTCAGTTAAAGTTTTTGTTTTAATAATTTCTTTTTGCACAAGAGGATTTGCTCCTTTTGTGTTAATCGATTGGGTGGGTAGCAGCAGGTGGGAAGCTGCAGAGAAGTGTGTAAGACTACAACTCTGCATCCTGGTCTGAGCCCTGGGTTGTCATGTTTTAGGGTGGCAAATAAATTCATCCATATTTCTAGAAATGAGAGCTGCTCCTTCCAAAGTGGGATGGATGCCGTCTCTCCTCATCAGACCAGGTTTCCTCCAGAAAGATTGCCAATTATCTATGTAGCCCACGTTGTTTGCTGGACACCATCTAGACAACCAGCGATTGTAGGACGACATGCGGCTAAACATGTCATCGCTGGTCAGATTTGGCAGGGGTCCAGAGAAAACTACGGAGTCCGACATTGTTTTGGCAAAATTACACACCGATGCAACATTAATTTTAGTGACCTCCGATTGGCGTAACCGGGTGTCATTAACGCCGACGTGAATAACTATTTTACCATATTTACGTTTATCCTTAGCCAGCAGTTTTAAATAGGATTCTATATCGCCCGCTCTGGCCCCTGGAATGCATTTGACTATGGCCGCTGGTGTCTCTAATGCCACGTTTCTGACTATAGAGCTGCCAATTACCAGGGTTTTTTCCTCAGCGGGTGTGTCGCTGAGTGGGGAAAATCTGTTAGAAGCGTGGACAGGTCGATGGTGAACAACGGGCTTGACTTTAGAGCTATGCCTCTTCCTGACAGTCACCCAGCCACCTTGTAATCCCGGCTGCTCGGGTTCTGCTAGGGGGAGGCTAATGGAGCTAGCTACGCTAGGTGGCTCCACACTGGCTAAAGGGACCTGGCTCGCTATCGGTTGATTTTCAACAGTGCAGAGCCGAGCTTCCAATTCAGATAACCTCGCCTCCAAAACTACAAAAAGACTACATTTGTTACATGTACCATTATCGCTAAAGGAGGCAGAGGAGTAACTAAACATCTGACACACGGAGCAGGTGAAAGCAAGAGAAGGAGGAAGAGAACTGGTAGCCATGCTACGCTAGAGAACCAGACACACCGTTAAAAAGTGAGAATAAAGATCTGTAGGAGTGTGTTAGAACAGAACGGTAAGCTATAGAGTTTAAAAATGCAAAATTGTGTAAGTTATAGATAGAAATAAAGTGATTATCAGTACTCCAAGCGGAGCAAGAAATTCCACAGTGCACGAGCAAGGTAACAGGAAGTGATGCAATACGTCTTACCGCAAAGCAAAGCGTCACAGCCTCACCTCGTCGTCTCCACAGTTCAAATGGGGAACGAAAAATATGTGCTCCTTGCTTGTCGCTTCGGGTCCTCACAGTGCAGGTGACGTCACAGTGCATGTCTCCAACTAAGGGTCCTGACAGTGCAGGTCATGGGTCCTGACAGTGCAGGTCTGCAGCCAGACGCCTCTCAGACACTTTGCAAAACTTGCATTTTGCAGAATGCTTCTTCCTGGCCCCTGGACTGCAAATGTCTTTATGGTCCGTAAATGCAAATTTGATGATGGCGGAATTCGCTGACATTATAGTTGGGCTACTAGGTCTGATTGAGACTGAGCTACGACATAAACCTAAAGTTTTGCGCTGGCTCTTCACTTTGATTGGATGAGCGCCAGTTTCTTAATCACAACAAAATACATGTATGTCATTGATTGGTTGCATTTGAAGGGCGTGAAAGGCGAAATAATTTAATGTTGCATAATCGAATGTTATGTTTTGTATCATGGACATTATTTGTTGCAAATCTCCCGAGACCAAGACAGTGAGACCAAGACAAGACCGAGGGATCCGAGACCAAGACAAGACCAAGACCAAAGACGGTCGAGACTATGACAAGACCGAGAACACGTAAAAGTGGTCTCGAGACATCCAACTCTACATTTAAGTGAGCACTATCGATACGATAACAACGCTAAAGACTAGCCAAAAGTTTAAAAAAACCTGATTCTTTAAAATTAATATAACTTTACAGTATATAGTTATTGAAATATGCATCTGTAAGAGACAAATAATGTCGTAAACAAAATTATACAAGTGAGCACTATCGATACGAAAAATGGCACATTTAAGTGAGCACTATCGATACGATAACAACGCTGAAGACTAGCCAAAAGTTTAAAAAAACCTGATTCTTTAAAATTAATATAACTTTAGAGTATATAGTGTGCAACGTAACGTTCCAGTGAATAAAGACTGTTTCTGTTTCTTCGTATGAAAGAAAGTTGTTTTCACTCGACTTTTACTCACCTCGTCGTCTCCACAGTTCAAAGGTGATAGAGAATGGTTGAATGGGGCATTAATCCTTGTTCTGTGATGTAATATGTAGCCCAAAAAAAATTGGTTGGGTCTGTAATGGCTCAGAACCTCCCTAAAAGGCTCTCTGAAACAGCTGTTACTATGCTGGGTTTAGAATGCGTCTTTTCCCGTCGTTTCAGAGCTTATCTGGCAACCTCATTATGAAATGCAGGTTGCCGTTGCTTGATTGGCTGCCCTTGCTCTCACTGAAAACAGAGCTATAGAGTAATACACTGACTGAAAAGAAAGCTCATATGAATCAGAATTCGTTTTATTGCCATTGTTAGTGAACAGTGTTCACTAACTAGGAATTTGCTGCGGCGTAAGGTTCACACATGTAACATAGGATATAATAACAAAAAATAAAGAATAAAAATATATGAATATAAAATGTACAAGGTGTGTAGGCCTACAACAACACACAGTATCCAATATACAGAGCAACAACAGTGCAGCTTCATTAGTGCAATTTTAATGATGGTAAAGTGACTGGGGCAGGTTATGAGGTGATTATGAAGTGTTCATAAGTCCAACTGCAAGGGGGAAAAAACTGTTTTTGTGACGGGAGGTTCTGGTCCGAATGGACCGAAGCCTCCTGCCCGAGGGGAGTGGTGCAAATAGAGAAGGGTCAGCTGTGATCCGACCTGCTCGCCCCATAGTCCTGGAGAGGTGCAGCTGATCACCGGAGCGAGACACAGACTGCAGCGAGCGCGCAGTCTGGGCCTGTCCCTGTCGGAACTGACCATGAGCTGCTCGGAACGAACGTTTGTGAAACTGTACTCCGTGAAATGCGCAGCGCAAAGGAAAAGTCGGCGGTTGGGGATGCTGTTAAAAATAAATAAAAGCCATTGATCGCGAACATTGCTTTCCGGGGGAAGAATATGTGACGATCGTAGTCCGCTTTCACAGCCTTGGAAGGCACACCTGTTTCTGTTTCTCGCCGAAGGGGCGTGTCTAAAACGGAGTGGCTGTGGACTTGGGTGCGGGGGGGGGCGATTTCTGAAAAAGTGACGTCACTTTTTCACAAAAACGGATAGGGAAAAAGGGGAGAACTTGAAACAGAGGTTCTGACGCTTGCTGGCACTTCGTGTGTACTCCCCACAGCGGGGAGACTCAGGACTAACACCAAAAACGGGAAAAAGACGATTCTGATTCTCTATCCCTTTCAAATGGGGAACGAAAAATACGTGCTCCTCGCTTGTCGCTTCCGGTCCTCACAGTGCAGGTGACGTCACAGTGCATGTCTGCAACGAAGGGTCCTGACAGTGCAGGTCATGGGTCCTGAGAGTGCAGGCACAGCCCTTTTACAGACAGCCGTTCCACTTCCTATTCGCCCCATTATAAAAAATTTGGCTGCAGTTCAGTTGATTTACTCTGGGGGCGCTGGCGAGCGAGTGCAGAATGACCATTTTCCATAGGGCTGGCGCTAATAACTCAAAAAATGTCCCCGCTAGCGGCTGAAACCTGAAAATAATACTGTGATTTCTGACAGAGGGATGTGAATTTATATCGAAAGTACAATAACCTGGGAGTTATAGCTTTCTGTTTTCTTACAGGTCTGGCATTTGCGAGTCAGTATCCGCTAGCATCTAGCTAACGGAATCTGAATAACGCACGGCTGATTACGACCGGCTGCTTTACGGCACTCGTCCACTGTGCCAGAGTGCTAACCTGGTGCCGCTAACAACAACCAAAGCTAAACCAGAGGCTAGTCAGAGAGTATGTAAAAGGGCTGTGCTGAAATCTGTAACTATTTGAGCTAACCCCTCTCTGCTAGCTCAGCGCTAGGACTGACCATGCCAAGTGATGCCACATGCGTGACGTCAATCGGGATGCAATACTGACAATAAATGTGTATTTTAAACAAATCTAGTGAGTCTAAAAAATCAAACCAAGTGCCGTTTGAAAGGATAATTTATCCTGCCTTTAGGAAATTAAAATGAAAAAATATAAAAAATTCTATCAAAAGCAATGGCTGCATCTAAGGTGGATTTCATAGTACCACCATAGAGTTCGGCGTGCTCTGCGCTGCTTCGTTGGCGCCCCTAGAGTGCAGTACCACCCGGAAATAGCCGCCAGTTTTCCCTCTCCTCATAATAGAGACCACAGATTCTATAATAGTACAGATACGCCACTCACGGTGCATTTCCGGTTTCCAACGAGGCGATTTTGGTTGCAGTTCCACCCTTTTTCCACGTGGGGCGCTCAATTTTGGAGACCAGAATGAATGGAGTCCTATGGAGCTATACGCCCTTTCGTGCCCTCATCTCAAGATATAATTTTTTCTCTAGTAATTCGAATGTTGTTTTCGAAAGAGGATGTTTAGAAAATACCCATGGCTGAGTTTTAGATTTTTAGAGCCACTCATTTGCTTAAAAAAAAGATTTGAAGTGTATATGACGTCATACATAGCTTACGACTGGAGATGCCGCTTTACGGCAACAATCCTGCTTGTTGTTGGTCTCAAAGGCAGCAGCGTTTTCAAGGAAGAGCTGTATTAAGAGAGAATGTGTGGTAACATCACAGATTCTTAGGCTGTGGTAACATAAGCGGAAAAAGTCCATCTTAATTCTGTTGTCGCTTGGTATGGAGCCAGCCGTCAAGCGGTGCCTCTGGTCGTAATTCTGGTCGAGCGCTGTCATTAGCACAATGCTAGCGCGTGGTGGACAACAAGAAGCCAACCTGTAAGAAATCAAAGGGATATATGTACTCGTTCAGTAGATTTTTGACTTGAAACCCATGTTGAGCTCCCAGAAACTACATTCAAATCTGAGCGCTCTTGAGAAGACTTAGGTGAAACTGACCATTTGTAGCATCTAGCTCCATTTGGCCCCATTCATTCTGGTCTCCACAGACGCCCCCAGTGGAATTCTGGTGGAACTGCAGCCAAAAAGCCAGTACAATGGGGCTTAATAGAGAGTGGCAAGGCTGTTCGTTATAATGGCTGTGATAGAGACTCTCTGGTGCAGGTCATGGGTCCTGACAGTGCAGGTCTGCAGCCAGACGCCTCTCCTTATTTATGTCTCGGGAATGCGGGGATACACTTGATTTGGCCTGGGGGTGGCATATCCCTTTAGAGTGCTCTTTTTTATAACTAATCCTGTAACTGACCTATTGCCAGTTAACTATTTAGTTTCAACATCTTCCTGCACCTGTTCCCTTTTAGCACCACTCACTTATCCAGCCTTTTGTGGTGCCGCCCCATTATTTATGTGTTACTGCTGATATTTTTCATGTGAAAGTCTTTCAGGAAACAGCAGCTTTTCACTCAGAGTGACAGACTGTCACTCTTCTCACACGTGAGGACGCGGTGGTCAGCTCTGCGCGCCCGCTTCTCTCTCTGCGCACTTTTCCATTTCAGATCATATCTTATGTGTCTCGATCGTTGGGACACTGAAGAAATATTTTTCAAAGCTTGTGACGAGGATTTTATTTTTTTAGCTGATCAACCTGAGTCCCTTTTACATGACGGACAACAGAATTGGAGTTTCCATTCCCAAAGTTATCGCCGCGTTTTGTTTTGTTTTTAACCAAAGGACTTATTCTGTTATTTCTCATTGGTATCACTTTGTGTGAAACATCCAGTTGAAGCTTCATTTTCCGGCGTTGAGCATCTGAAAGTCGTGCAGCAGACTTCAGGTGGACCCCCGACAGCACTGCTGGAACCCCTGAAGGTTAGCCCTCTTCTTCTGCTTCACGCTGGACTAATGGTTTATAATGCTATGAATATGACTTGTGGAGGGTTTTATATTTATAAGCAGCTCAGTTACAGAATGGCCTATTATAAACTAAACACTGTCACAGTTTAATTTTAATTTCCTCAAACGGTGGCATAAATATTAATATTCTGGAAGTCATCGTTATTCTCATTTGGACATGAATCAAACCATGTCCGTTTCATACCGTTGAAAAGTCCTAAATTGATTATAAAAGCAGTATTTTGTAATAGACTGATTTGCACTCCTTTGTTGTTCTTTTTAAATTGCATTTGGCCCCTCATTCAAATGAAACTTTATCGTTTTTCTTTTTTTATTCTAAGTGAACGTACGCGCTGATGTTTTTATTTCCTGGCCCTTGTTGGATTTAGAGTGACCGGGTCTTCATCATCTTCATAAGCCTTCCTGCACGAAGTGGTGAGGTTTTTGTTGTTGGTGTTGAAAGGTGTAAATGAAAGGCACAGAGCAGGGACTTCATTGCTCTAACCTGCTCTCTGTGCAGCTGTAGTATGTGGTTTCCTGGCTGTGCCAAGGTGTGGAATCAAAAGACTTCACTCAAAGAAGAAGAAGAAAAAAAGATGCGAAAATGAGTATGAAACGAGGGCATTGCCCTGTTTTCAAGATCTAGAACCTGGCAGATCAGAGAAACGACTGAAACCAAAAGTCAATAAATGACACGCATCAGTTGTTGTTTAAAAAAAAAAAAAATATTTCTGCAAACAGGGCCGCTGACAGGTTTTGCTGGGCCCGGGACAAAATTCTCTGAATAAAACTCACGATATTTTATTAATTTAGAACTCATAAACTGCACATTTCATCAACCATTTTTCACTTGACCAAGGGAATCATGTTAAGGGTACTTTTATTTATTGCCAGACCCAAAATCAATTCAGCCTGATTGGCGTGCCTGAAACATTTGGACATATTTGCAGACTACTGTGCATATTCCTTTTTTTTTTTTTTTTGTCCCCCCCCATTCCTGGGCCCGGGCCAAAATAGCCGTTTGTCCCCCCCCCCCTATCGGCGGGCCTGTCTGCAAATACAAACGATGTGGCTGTGGTGAGTCACTTCAGAAACCCCTTCCGCTTTGTGCTGACACAATTTTTCATAATGCGGAAAAGAAAGCCCTTAATGGCGAACTAAACCTCGTGACCCACACCTAAAGACACACAAGGTGATTTAGGCCTAATAATATGCTGCCTTTTGTCTGTATGTGTGTGTGTGTCGTTTTATTGATTTATTCATGGTCCTGAAGGACCTATCTGCAGCATTCCACCTGCTCCTCCAATTTCCTCACCAGATAAAAGTCACGATACAGATAAAAGAGCACATAAACACGTGCACAGGCGTGCACGATGCATCATTGTGGTGCTGTTACAAAGAATGCAACTCAAATGTAGCCCAGGGAGCATTCCACGCCGGCCATATTACTTCCAATCTCCCGCAGAACATTTCTGTGCAGAGGGCTTATATTCTCACTGCTGCTATGATGCAGCTCTTTTAGTTTTAGTTTCAGCATTTGCTGCGTGTGGGAACATGAAAACCATTACAAATAGATTGTAGACGTCTCAGTTTAGAAACGTACTCAGGAGCTGATGGATACATGACTGTAGACATGTTTTCACAGACTTCTGTGCCGCTAACAGCGTGTTATGTACAGCAACAGCAACCACAACACGTTGCTCGCTTCTTGTATTGTGACACAGGGAAACCAACATGACATAGGCATAAAGAGTGTTTATTCACTTCTTCTTACAGAAAAGAAGGTATTTCCCAGCAAATTTCCAACACTTTGTTTGTTTGCTTCCACGTAGACAATTGGCACGGTGGCCGAAGTTGCTTTAAAAGTGCGTCACTCACGGTTGATGAGCTTCATCGGGTTTCAGGTGTTGAAGTAATTTAATCCACAGTTCCAGTTTTCCAGATCCTTAAATATTTTCGACTTTGTAAGGTCCAATTTTTTCCAAAGTTCCAAGGAATGGAGAAACACTAGGCCTCGGCAGGGATCGAACGTGCACTCCTTTTGTTGTAGAAAATAATTTATTGCGTCCAGGATGATAACAAGTGATGAATGAAAGTGTAGTCAAAATAAGTTAACAGTCCAAACTAAACGAAAAGATGATGAAAATGTAACAACATAAAGTAAGTACGGTCGAAAATAGTGTGACAGCCCCGTCTGCATTTCCCTTTCACAAAAACCAACCCAAAAACCCGGATATAATGCCTTTTGACCCAATGACGTCACCCCAATGGTGATCGTCATACTTAAACCAACCTAATAACAAAACTAAATCATAATCCAGGCATAAGCATTCCACATTTTCCATAACAACTAAATATTTCATACCTCATATGTCATACATAACCCAAATGTTACCTTAGTGGGCCAAAACATAAAAAACATCAAAATAGCTGTAACAGTGTGGATGCCATACTTTGTACTGAGAAATCCTAAGGCCACAGTAGGTGAGCAGTGTCTGCATTTTACGCAGTCACACACACACACAATCTCTTAATGCCAGTGCTCGCTCGATGCCTCTCGCTCTCACACAAGAGCTGGGAAGTGAAAGAAGAGGGGAATTCTTTTGCTGAATGGATGCCTGGTTGCAGTGCAGGGACAATAGAGTGGGCGTGGGAGGAGAGAAAGAGTTAGATTACATGTCATGCCAATTCAGCAGGTTCAAACGCTGTGTGATGGAAGGAAAGTAGAAAATTATGAACTGAGGAAGAGTAAATTCTTCTGTCATTAAATGCCAGAGAAAGGAATTTCACGTTTCATCTTAAGACACGCATACAGAGACTTTGTGCCCCATGCAGGGTAACTGAATGTAAATCTCAACTGGGATATTAGAAATTTTTATACAGGCCACTCACTATCATGAAGACACACACACACACACATAGTGAAGGCTTCTGTGTTGACGATGGGGCTCATTTATGCCTCTCCTCAAACATTTCTGTGAAACTGTTCACACTTATCTTTGGGTGGGGTGACAACGGTGTACTGGTTCTTCTTCTCTTCTCTGTAACTTGAGGTCATCTTTGCCAATATGCCGTCAGTCACAGAAGTGTGATGAATTCACCTCCGCCTCTGCAGTGACTATTGTAGCATCTTCTTGTTGAGTTTCTGCATGTGTCATCATTTCACCCCAAAAACACATTAGTTGGCCCAAATTCAGCCACTTTGGACATTGTTGTTTGAGTAGCCATTAGTGAACCTAGCATCATTTATGATTTATTTGCAAAAAAAAAAAAAAAAAAAACATACCCTGTGTTACATTTATTGTTTAACTACTTACAAGTTTTGTTTGGAGAAAATGGGGACAGTTGAGACAAATAAATTCATCTTTTGAATGAGCTCACTATGCAGCTTAGAGACAGAAAATGTAGCATCAGATTTTATCACACGCTTTCATCACAATGTTGATGACACTGCAGGGTTGTCAGTGTTTTATCTGGGATGAACAGCATTGGAAAGGATAGCCGTGCACCACTAGCCTGGGCGAAAGCCGACTGTTGACTCCGTCAGACAGTCCCATCAACCCACAACGGTACCATTTGATAAATCAAACTTTTCCCAAAGCCAGTTGGAAGGAGAGCTACGACATCCTTGCCACTAACAAAATTGACGAAGAATTCCTCTTGCTCTTGTTTTAATTGTGTAATGCTCTCCAGAGTTGAGACAACTTCATGGATAGCTTCTAGCGTCTCTTCTTCCGTCGCCATGTTTATTTCCGCTGCGGTTGAACTACAATTACATGGACTACAATGGACTCCGCGCGTGAGTTCTGCGTCACCACTCTCAACTGTTTGCTGATTGGTGAAACACTGAGCGAACCGAGGTAGGGGGGTTGGGCCAGACTATGTGCGGAGCCAAAATCTTTGGGCGGAAGTACGTAGGATGGCGTCGCCAGGCTAGTGCACCACCACTGGCAAAACAAAAGGGGGATTTAAAAATCTTTGATTAAAGTCTGCTCAGAGCCTGGGGCCCAGTCGAGCTGCACTCAACTGTGTTTCCATTCTGAATGTAACATGGCTGGAACCTTTCTGGAACTGGTGGTGCGTCCGATCCATTTACACCGATTTAATATCCGTTTTTATGACGAAACGTATCATTCAGACAAAAATGAACAAGTAGAAATTTCCGTCAAGTTATCAAATACAATTCATGTCGTGAAAAAGTTACTCAATTTTGAATCTTCTTTATTAATTTCTTTACTAAATCACAAAACATAAATACCCCGTGACCCTGAACTGAATTAACTGGGTAAAGCAAACTGATGGATGGACAAAACATATAATGATGTTACAGGAAAATACACATTACTATTAGCCTGGGAATTCCCATGCTGCTTTGCGCTCGATTTCATTCTCACTGCAAAGTCAGCCTGGAAACCACCGCCCTTATTTTTGCCAGAGTTTGGGAACCAATCACAGAACGGGGGGGGGGGGGGGGCGGCGGCAGCAAGACGATGACGACGTCTATGCGCTACACCAAAGCTTGTAGAGTGTTAATTCAACATGACAGCGGACACAACGTTACCGTTCAATGCAGCCTTAGAAAGTGTTTCGGAGTAGATTCACCCTAGGGTCATTTGAACCGTGACATCCAGCCAAGTAGCCCACCCGAAGTTTTTCCGATATTGGCTGAACATCAGCTGAGTTACCGAGTTATCCCGAATAGCTTCGTACAAGCGCTAACGGACCCTGGCAGTATCTCCAAAATTACCACACTAAAATCACATGTCATGAAACCAAACTTCTACAGTAGTACAAATATGGTCTGTACTCACAAAACGATGCATTTGGAAGTTTGTACATAGTCCAGGAGTTTATTATTATCATCAACACAAGCCTGATAGCTTTTCTGCTGCTAAAGCTACGTCGACGTCACTTCTGGGAGCTGGGAGCTTCAAAGTAAGATGAGGGTTGAGCTACTACTGTAGACAACAAAGCAAGGCTGCTCAATTTCTCCATTATTAAAATAAATTCACAACTCTACAACATAAAAATTCATGTAGAATATAGTATATAGGCCTACTTTGTTGTCAATTTAAGTAGCTTAGAGCGCAAGTTTACTTTTATTTTCCATTTTTTTCTTCTTCCTCGTTGAATTTCTGTCGTCATCTGGTATAAGTGATACAATTGGCTATGAATCGCGCGCAAAGCAGCATGGGAAATACCTGACGTCATTTGACAGACATTCGTAGCGCCCAATAAACGGCTCTAGGCATTCGTAAACCACGCCTCAAATACGAGAAAATGCACACCTAGTTCCCAGACCACCATCTCATCGAGATTGTGGACGCGTCAGCCAGGCTACATTACTATAATAGTATTGCAACAATCAACACTTCCTATGGAGGATGTTTTTGGGAGGTTATTTCGAGCAAAGCACAACCGCGGCGGGTTTCTGCATGCCTTAAGTTAGTAGACCACTGCCACAATGTGCATTTACTACCACCACAAGCCTACACTATGCACTATGAAATCAGACCAACTGAAATCAACTTTGTGTCGATCAACGTTTTTATCAAAGTTAGTTATCCTGTTCAGTACGTCGTCATTGGACAGGCTATGTCAAACATATGGATTTAGGGTTGAAATGATTTGCAAATCATAGCATTCTGTTTTTACTGTCACACACCACCCTGATGTCTTCAAAAATTGGCCTGTAAGAATTGTGATTCTTTCAAAAAATTAGATCAATGAATCTGAAATGGTTGATGTACTAGTTTTGAACATCACCAGTTTAATTCCCATTGACTTCTAAATCACAACATTTCTGAGCCTAAAATACAACGTATCATTTATATGACAAATGATACGTAATCAATTATTAACCACTTGAAATCACACCGTGGCAAGCCCTAAATATGTCATGTCAATTAAAGAAAAGGGAACAAAAACCACAAACATTTCTTGCGCGTTACGCAGAAGTTTCATTTTCACACATTTTTTGGATTAAGCTGAGGTGAGAACCAGGCTGTGTGATATTGTTTGCTTTCAACATTATTACTTTGTCCTATTTGGTCCACTTGTCCTCCGGATCTGAGGTGTTCTGGTTGACACGCATGCACACAGGCCTTTGTCAAAGTGAAACAAAAAATGTCATATGCCGAAGCCTTGTTTCCACTTATGTAATGCTTCGTATTTTACTGAACTGAGAAAGAGATCAGACTTGTGTTATTCCTTTAGAGCCCTTTATCTACTTTTCCCCTCAGTACAGTAAGGAATGTATCTGATGTCGAGATGAAAGGAAAACAACAGGATACTGGCCTACATAAGCATACATAAAACTAGTTCAAATGTATTTGACTTTTAGTTACATACCTGAGCTAACTAAGAAACAGAGGTATTACAGCACTGGGTTGATTTGGAAACCTTGCTTGAATAAGATCAACAAATCCAATTAATTTCAGGATGAAGGATATCCATCCATTCATCCATTATCTACTCACTTCATCCTGTTCCGGGTCGCAGGGGGGCAGCAGCCTGTCCCAGTGAGAGGCGGGATCACCCTGGACCGTCATCAGTCCGGATTAGGGATGATGTCTCGTGTAAAAGAAGTGTGGAAACGTGAGGGAGCACATGAATTTGTCTTGAGTGAGACGGGGACTTACATTGTCTGTGTCTTGTTAACAGACTTTACAGCTTTCGCTTTTACTGTCTGTTAACTCCTTTAACAGGAGTCCCAAAATGCCAAACTTGAGGCCTCAATACGCTAGTCAACTAAGCAATGAATAGTGTCACGGTGTGGTATGTCCATCTTAATACATTGTATTATGTCCAGTGTACGAGTCCAAGACAGATGAACAACCAGAATGGCATGAAAATGTTTCACATTGTTGCTCTGTGTTGTTTTAACTGTTCTGTCTGCCTTTTTGTGTTGTTGTCCAAGTCTTAAGTACTGCTCAAATATCAGGTGTGTGTCTCGGTATACGCTTCTATAAAAAGCCAACTGAACTGACCCCCCCACAAGACAATGCAGTCAGGTATATTTTCTGCTCTCTGTTGCTCTTTGTCTTAGAATATTAGAGTATCATTTCCTTTCTGTCACTGCCTACTACATGGTCTGTGGTTCAGTCAGTTCCTGTCTGTCCTATGATGTTCAGGAGAACTGTAGCATTTCTGTTTCCCCTCCAAAATCAGCCTCTGCCTCTGTCTCCCCACACAAAGAAGCAGCGTTTGGTTTAAGTCAAAATGTGGTAGTTCTTCTACAGAACAGAGAAGTGTGTTATCATGCGGCCACTTGCTTAAACCTTTCAAGTCTGTCAGTGTTGCGAAAACTGTCTGGGATGAGCTTGCATCTGAGGTCAAGACTGAACATTGATAAAATGGCAGTCATGTGGTTTAGACATCACTGTAATATTACATAAACTGGTGTTTTTGAAAGGAAACTGCTTTTTTTCCCCCATTTATTTAGCTCTCACTCCTGCTGTTTCTGCACTTGACTGTTAATAACCAAAACAGTCGATATCAGCGATGTTAGCCTGTATGTATGTTTTTGCTGAATGGTCCTTTATGCATATGCAGAAATGAAATATAGATCTGTTCCTGTTTTTTTTTCTGTATTTCAGTTTTTGTCTCTCTGTGTTGCAGCTGTTGGTTATGGAGACCCGACTAACGGATCCTCTGAAGACTGTGCTCTTCTTGATCCCCCTCCTCTGCGCCGGTATGATTACCTCACTGGGACCACAGTTTATTCCTCACGTTCACATGTCCATCGAAACTGTCGCAGCTCACCACTTTTTTTTTTGTTTTGTTTTTCAAATTAAAGTCATTTCAAAGTTTTCCTTTGTTCAGCATTGGAAGGGTTATGCCTTCCATTCTGTGTCAGTGATTCACAACAGAAAAAGATCCTCATTTCGACTGTGTGGTCTAGGTGTAAAAATGGACCATACAATGAAATCTTTTGCACATGTCTGCATAATGCCATGGCTGACATGACCACAGAATAACAGACACATCAGTCTGCATGAGGCTGGACTGAGAAGAAAAAACAAAACCAGAGAAAAGAATGTCAGTTATTTCAAGGGCTGTACACCTGCAGCACCTGCATACCACCATAAACCCTTAACCGGGTGAGTCACATGTGACTGCCACTTGTCACGATCAACAAACGTACCTTTTTTTAATTTCAAAACATCTTTCACAAACTGCTGTTTCTCTCATCTTGAGGCGCTCCAGATCTCCGAAGCACTCAGCTTTGTTATGTTTTGACGTTAAAATGTCCCGTTAAATCAAATATAGTTTTGTCATCAGATCCCTATTTTCAAAACACTAAATGATAGGTGTGGTGCATTTTTGGAATCCTGAGAGTATTCTTTGCTGACATGAGAAAAATTCCACTTCCCACCAGTGAACTTTCACTTGTACAAAGAGTTATCTAAGGGTCAGATTAGGGCTCCAATGATGACTGAAAGCAATAATGATGAGTCATATCTTCAAGTGTGTGCAGCAACTCTGCATTATCCACTAAGACAACAGAAAGCTCAATAACTCCTGAGGCAACAGTGGTTTATATACACAACGATGGATGTGCACGCCACACAACTATTTGACAACATTTAAATGGTAAAGTCAGAGCAAAGTTCTGCCGAAAGAAATACAGAGTAGGGGGAAGGTAACAGTATTTTTTTGCGCAGAATATTGTGCATTCACCTGTTGTACGTGGGAGTCATTGAAATTATTTTCTCTGACGATGACAGCCTCATGTTTAAATTGGATGGAAATAGCGGGTATAGTGGGTGTCCATGACTGTCACAGCTTGTGACAATCCCACTTCTAATGTAAGAGAATAGTTGCCCAATAGCTGTGCAAGCTTACCTCACACACCTGTGTGGCTTGGCCATTAAATGACTAAAACGTCCTTTAGCACATCTACATTTGACTTTATACACCTGTTGATCCATGGACAGAAATTGTTTACAATTTCACATTAATCACAGATAAAAACAGATCTCTGAACACCATTTTACAAAACCCTGTATACTACTGTTTCATATTAAGTGGCTGAAGAAAAAAA
The DNA here is from genome assembly GCF_027942865.1 of Odontesthes bonariensis. Taxonomy (NCBI): domain Eukaryota; kingdom Metazoa; phylum Chordata; class Actinopteri; order Atheriniformes; family Atherinopsidae; genus Odontesthes; species Odontesthes bonariensis. The sequence continues at coordinate 10,464,443 of NC_134506.1, read as the reverse complement.
TAAATGACAATTTTTGTTTATGATTTGTTTCTATATTTTCATTGTGTACGTTTTTTTTAACAGTTTCCAGTGAAAATGACCTGTATTTGAAGTTTTGTGGCACCTGGCGTCACGGCAAGAACGCCCTGAACCTGAACGTCAACCTCTCTACCGGCTGTGGTGGGATCTCCATTTCAGCCAATGAGAGCTCCCTGTCCATCAATGGGAAGATCACAGCGCAGTGTGCCAGGTCTGATGTGATTCCTCTCAACAAATTTGGACTTAATTCAGAGGTGGACAGTGACTTCTGTCTGTACTGGGAGCCACTGCTGGACCAGTTGAAGCTGAAGGTAAATCAGAAAAAGAAAACTTATAGCCCAGCAGGTCCTCATCTCTCACATCTCAGAGCTAATATAACTCAGGTTTTTCACTTGTTATCTGTAACGGATCATCCTGCTCTATTGAGCAAGTAAAAGTGTAAAAGCAAAAGAGAACAAAGCTGAGTGTGTCTTCCTTTTTTTCAAAGTCAGCTCGATGTGAGAAGGTGTGGAAACATAACAGCTTCATTTTTTTCCTCAGAAACCAGATCATCAGTTCTGAAAATAAAGCCATTTGTTGTGCTAAAATGCATGCATGTGAAACGAGTAGGAGTCTTAAGAGTACTTCATTGCTGGAGAGCATAAAAAGCTATGTTTTTTTCAATTTTATGCAGTTTTGTTTGTTTTATTTTGCTGTTTAGGTTGGAGGAAGGAATCTCACTCTGTGCTGGCCTGCAAGCCCGAAGGACTCCTGCTGCACTGATCTGAGTTATGGTGCCAATGCACCCGAAGCAAAGTATGGAATCATCAATGGAGCAGTCCAAGATGACATCATCACAGATAAAATACTGACAGCCTACAACTTTTCAGGACGTTCCACTAGCACCGGTAAGGAAGGATGGGAATCTATGTAAAAATCTACAAAAAATAGTCCAAATGGGTAAAATTAGATATAAAGAAAAACTTGTTTTTAAAAAAAAAAATGTACAAAGAAAACTGATGAATTCATATGTACTCACCTCCACAAGATGAGTACTTTGTAAAGCCACCTTTTGGAGCACTTTCAGATTTTAGGGCATATATATACATATACTAACCACCCTATATTTAGCACCAACCATCACTCCCTGCTGACCCCCCCCCACCCCCCCCCACCCCCCCACCCCCCCCCCACCCACAGTATGAGGCTGCGACCACCATGCTTAATGATGGTGTTCTAAGAGCGATGGGAGGTGCTGGATGTGTGTCAGACACATCGTTGATGGCCAAGAAAATTCAGTTTTAGTCTCACCTGACCACGTGACCTTCATCCATATGCTTTTGAAATCCCCTTCATGCCTTTTGGCAAATTTTTCTGCAAGCAATGGCTTTTTTTGAATACTTTTTCATACGGCCGTAGTTATCAAGATTAATGTTTCAATTATTAACCAAATATTTTCTCAACTGTCCTCTACTTCTGTCACATTTCCACAGCAGTTGTTATTGTCTTTGGTCAAATAAACTGTGCTTAGATAAGTCCGAATCTGCTTAAATCTGAAGAAGATACTTTGGCTTCATTTTAACAGTCTGCGTTTGTCTTTTCTTTTTTTGCAGATAAATTATGTAAACAAGCAAACCAGACCTTCTTCAACAAGTAATTTTTTTGCACCTTTTTCATCAAACCCATTCCATCTGTTGCAGAAGTATCATGACGTGTATTTTTGACAACACCCTTCCTCATTCATCTTTGTCTTGTTTGTGAAAGCCACTGCAAGTGAAGGTTAATCTAATCACAGAACACATTCTGACTCCAAACAGGAAGCTAAGCATTAAACTTTGCAAGGGTGTGGTCTTACTAAAATAACTTTGTTTTCAACTTAAAATCCTGACTGTGTGGGTTTTATCTCTCTGTCCAGCACTGGAGAGACTGCGACGAGGCCTCCCTGCGCTAAAAGATTTGAGTCAGGGTTGAAGGAGGCAACAGGCAGCGACATCACATCATCTGTAAGTAGGGTTGCCAACTCCCTGAAAAATAAATAAGGGACACCTCATTAGAAGGGCCGGCCGACCCGATTGCCTTCACCTTTCCTGGCCTAGAGAATTTTTTAGCCCATTTTTTTGTGAGTGAAACGATTTTTTAACTATTTAACTAGAACCTGAATTGAATTAGATGCATATTTTTTGAGTGACATGAACACATGGAAAACAAATTATTATTTAGGAATTCACTTTAATACAAAATAACAAAATTAACTGAATAAAATGATTATCTTTCTTAAAGGAGAAGTTAATTTTTTTTTTTAAATCTGGACCTTATTTCTGGCATAAAATACGTTCATCTCCTCACCCTTTAACAGTTTGGTGAAAGTCAGCGTCCTTCGGAAGATATTTAGATCACTGGAGATCGGCGTATATCCATATAACGGGAGAGAACAGGGCAGAGACAATACAGCCTCTAAATAAGACATTATATGTCTTTATTTCCCCTATACTTTAAGACCAATGAATGAATGAACGCGTACGATTGCATTGTTAGCTCAGAGCTGCCGTGTTTTTATTTTGTAGCAGAGTGGTGCAAAAAGTCTACATTAAGTGGTTTCAAGGCAAGGCAAGGCATCTTTATTTATATAGCGCATTTCATACCACAGGCAACTCAATGTGCTTTACATAAAGACAAGGCATTTAAAAGAACAGCATAAAGCAGCAATTTAAAGAGAAAAAAAAATAGAATAAAAATTAAAAACACAGTTAAAATCAATCAAAGAAGAGGGGATAAAGAAAGATATAAACTCAACCATACGGTTGAGGTTTCAGAGAGTTTCAGAGAGTTACATGGTTCTGTAAAAGCATTCAGAAAACAATACAGCAATGTACTGATATTAGAAAACGTACTTTGTACTTTTGAATACTTAAGTATTTTTAAAAGTAAGTTCTTCAGTATTTTAACTTGAGTAACATTTTGAACTTGTAGTTGAGTAAGATTTGACCATGAGTATCAATACTTTAACTCAAGTACTGGAGTTGAGTACTTTGTCCACCACTGCTTAAAGCAGTGTCTGCTTACTGTCACCCATGCATGCTGACTTGTTGTTTTCCGCTATCTTCTCCATGAGCAACAGTACCTCCTCGACCAATGAGCTGACAGCATATTCTGGTGTGTGAATATGCTGTCAGCTCATTGGTCACACAGAGCAGGACAGGGCCTGGGAAAAAGTTTACCGAACATTTTCATTTAAAGCCCCGTTATTCATTTCCATTGGCACGGTACTGACTATTTTTAGACTCTCACAGTAATACGGGACAAAGTGCGTCCCTTTTCAGCTCAATACGGGACAGGTGCTGTTGTTACGGGACTATTCCGTTTTTCAAGGAACGGTTGGCAACCCTATCTGTAAGGCAAAGCTCACAAAGAACTGTTACAAGAAACTCACTTTCACTTTGGGAGAGTTTCCTCAACTGAGTTAATTCCTAAAACTTGAGCACCAACAAAACTCGTGAGGAGACCCAAAGAAAAAGTGTGTCGGCAATCAATATGTTATCCTCAGAACAGAAGCTGCGCTCGACAGCAGGGAAGAATAACACATCAGACTGTGGATTCACGCCCACCTTAGTTCACAGCAGGAACAGGACACAATAATTAGTCATACCTGTTTCTGTGTTGAAGCTACTGATGTCACCAAGGCCTGATCATAAACAGTAACCACTGTAATTGTTGTTTTTGCAGCGTTTTACCTGCATCTCTTCCTGAACAAACTAACAAGCATCCAGCTCTTATTCTTGTTGCTTTGTTTTTCATGAAACTCCAACGTGAGTGAAGATTAAAGACTTTTCCCAGCATGCATCTAACACAGCAGTGCAGTCAAAAAGACTTGGGAGTCGTTTGGAAAAACGACCTCTAACCAACAATTTCTTCTTTGTTTGTCTTCTTGATGTTGCCACTTTGGCAGCAAGGCTGCCTTACTCCTGCAGCTGTGCAACCATTTTATTCAGGCACCTACTTAGTAGCAGGCTTTGAAGTCGAGGGCACTGGTGTTTTATTTGAGAAAAAAGGTGGCAGGGTAGCCATATGAGAGAGCAAAGGGGCTGCTTTTTTCTGGCAAGTAGAGGATGGATGTAGAAAGTTGACATTTTCAACCAAATTATCTTAAAATAAAACCACCCAGCAATCTACAGATGTACTCATTACAGCTGTTTGTGTTGTGGAGAAATTAGAGTCGAATCCCGCGTTGGTCAGCCGTCCATTGGGGAGTTTATTGAACAAACCGTCACAGCAAAACGTGCATTCAGAATGTACAAAATGTCCACCGTCTTCATACTGTGAACCAACTTTATACTGGTTTAATCATAACATGCATGCGTCATCCGGACTCAATCTCTTCCTGCGACGCCGAGCGTCTGCCCTAAATGTAAACAGCCCATACTACCTTTTACCCATATTCATATGAATCAGTCAACAAGGCCCAGGATGTAACTAGGCCAGAAGTCATGAACATGTCATGACATCCTTCTCCCACATAGTCCCCCCTGAAATCACTTATCAGTGATTTAATAAAGAAATAATCTAAAATGAAAGAAAATCATCCCACATAGTTAATTAAGAATTAATTAACATAATAAACACTAAATTATTCTAATAATTCTACAATATCAATCAACGGGACCATTTTGAATACATGAAAAGGAATATATATATGTGTCTACTCTAATCATATTCAATGATTAACTTAAATTACACGATATTGATTTCAACAACACTACAAGTTTTACATTGCCATCACACTTGTCCACTGTTCGCAGTGCATAGGTGCGAAAAACCCACCGGCTGCTACTTTCGTAACTCATGTTCTTATCTTGGGAAAATTCACCTACGGCCCCCCCCACTGGCGACCGACCACTTTACCAAGGTCGCACTCCGAACAGTTGACTGACACAATTGGCAATGGACATATCAGTGATCAGTTTTGATTGATAATACACATAAACTGAATACACCACCTTCAAATCAGTTAATCACCGTTTTGTATCAAGTACAATACATAAAATTATGGATTATCACACAACAATAGTAATAAAATGCAATGTAATGCAGCTCCTCCAGTCCCGTCCCATCTCCTGTGCTCTGGTGTCATCTGCTTCTGGCCGAACATCCGTCCGGCTGGGTCTGGAACTGCTAAGCTAACTCTGGGAGGAGAGGTCGCCAGTACGTCACTCCCCATCAAAGAGATCTTCAGCATCTCTTCTCCCTGTCAGACTAAACTTGGTTCCACCCTCGAAGAAAGAAACTTGTGAACCGTCCGTTGATAACCTTCATTCGTTGACCAGCTCTTCCATGCGTTGGTCCTCAGACCTGGTCTCGCATGGTCACCCGCCTCCAGATTCCTTCCGCTGTTCGTTTGAACATCACTTGCAGCAAACACCTTCTTAGAATGGGTATAATGCAACACACCAATAGGGAAACCATCCTCACTATCAACAATATTGCTATTCCCGCCTTAACTGCTATCGCTCCCCCTTCTCCCAAAATCCCAAACAGACCAGTCCACCACCGTTCACCTCCACCAGCATCACACGCCAGCTCCTCTCTCCGTTCTCTGATCTTCTTCACGGCCGTTGTAAACGTTCTATCAGCTGCAGTGTTCCCGGGTATAAATGTACAACATTTTCCCCAACCATCTGGCACACACCATTTTCCCTTCTAATATACCTTCTAAAACTTGTCTGTTCTACCAAGCCATCATATTCGTCTCATGTAGTTGTTCTCCAAAGCCTGCAAACCCTTCACTCGTGTAGCTAAGAATTCCCTGTTGGTTGTGTTATATGTAATTAGTCCACTCCCCATTTTGTTAATTGTGATCCCCTGCAAACCAGCCTCAAATCCAGCTGCAACCTCCCTGCGTGCTTTGAGCTCAAAAGGAATCCCTTTCGGCTGTAATATAGCATCCAAGTAAACGTGCTTATCCCTGATGTAGCCATCACTAGATCTTTTAACTCTCCCTTTTTCCACAACCAAACCTCGCATCTCGTTTACCTTGTCATACACTACCACAACTGATGTGTTCCTCCTCACCAGTGCCCAAAGACCTATCTCCCTGTTGGGTAACACATTTAACAAAACATCATCTCCACACATCCAGTCACTCTCAGCCACTGGTGTGTCTGACCCCAAAAAGATATAGAGTTAAAATGATCACTTCTATATTTTCACATTTTGATCCAAATAAATAAATCCCAATAAATCTTGTTTTCATTTAACATTAGTACTACCTACGCGAGTTCCAAAAGCATTCAAACTCACCATCGTAATCTACTCTATAATCAGTGGGAGGCCCCTCCTGTGATGTACCCAGATTAACTTCAGCACAAGAAGACTCCAATTTGTGGCCCTCCCTTATTTTGAAAATAACTATGTAATTTATTTGGCCCAAACATCAATCTGCACTTAATACCACACATAGGAGACAATAACCGTTTATCCTCTTCCGATGTGAACCTACCTTTCCTGCATTCCCGTTGCTGGACCACTGCACAGTCCCTGAAGGTGTGTGGCTCTGGAACAACAACAGGCAATGCTCCTGGAGCGTCTGCACATATGAGGCACTCTGTCGCTGTCAGTTCCCTCGTAGTGTACCATGCCCATCTATACCACATATCCTGTGCTGCCTTAACCCATTTTCCACAGTTACACTGTTTTCCCGACTCCACCTGTGCATGTACACTCCATCTGTTCTTGGATTAACATGATTATTCTGTCCTGTAGTGCTAATGGTATCAAGTCCCCCTAGTCTTCCCCGAAAAATCTTTCTATTCTTACAACCATTGTGAACAACTCCTTCTGACCCAATCTGACATGATCTTACCAGATTGCCCCTTTGTCGTGGCGTCCAGAGGCGGTGATTTGGTCGTCTCCTCCACCGGACCCATGATCCACACTTCCTCACACTTACCCCTACTTACTCATACTTACTCATCCTTCCTCATACTTCCACCAACCTTTATTCCCACGTACTTAAATTCAAGCTTAACATCTGCCTTTTCACGACTAGCTCTAGTGTGTATTGCTGGCAAAGTCTGTGGCGTGGCATGGTCTGAGTGGGTGTGTATTGTTGCATCATACTCATCTGACCCAGGCTGGCTACTTCCCTGCGGGGTGGCTTCATCACGGGACCCTTCCAGCCTCTCCTGTCTGCGGGATCCCGTCCAACATCTCCAGGCTTCGTTCTCCTGAGCCCCTGCTGTCGGCCAACACCCACACCTGGATGCTCACAGTGTCAGAAATCTTAACCTCTTCCTTTTGTTCATCCTTTCCCTCGGACTCAACTCCGTCTGTGTCTTTAGTCCGAACCTTAGTGCAGTGATTCAAATGGTACCATGTGTTGCTACCTTCCACTTGAACTGCTGTTGATGTTGCTCGCACCATTGTGTACAGTCCTTTCCGTCTTGGCTCGTGCCCCTTCCTCCGGAACACTTTGATGTGCACCTGGTCGCCTGGCACCACTGGCCTCTCAACCAGCTGTTTGAGACTCGAGTCTCTGAACTCCTCCTGTAGATAGATTGTTCTGTGGATTGCAGTTAGTTGCTTCATGTAAGCTGTCCACTCTGTTTGCACCTGCTCAAGTGGGAACTGAGGTGCCGGCATGGGTCGACCCGTTAGCGTTTTATGCGGTGTTAGTGCCTGACTCTATGAGTCTGCATACGAAAGCTCATTAGTGCAAGCGGCAAAGCATCTAGTTAGTTTAGTTGAAGCACAGATTCAATTCAATTTCACTTTCCAGGTTCCATTGATCCTCTCAACCATCCCTTGACTCTGTGGACGATAAACGGCCCCACAGCGCTGCTTGATTCGCAGCTGCTGCAGAATGCCTCTTGCACCTTTATAAACAAACACTTAACCATTATTTGAGCTAATCTCTGATGGAAAGACAAACAGATGAATCAATTCTCTTACCAAAAAAAATAAAAAATTTACGACTATTTATCCAATATGTATGACCAATATCCTTGTGATGGCGCGACATCTGGCTCCAGTAACACCATTGGTGCCAAAACAGCAAGCTGGCACTTTGATGCTACTTTCGCTGCTTCATCAGCCGCGTTATTACCTTTACCAACCATTTTGTTACCTTTACGATTATTTGACACTGTATCACTGCCAATTTTCAATTTTCATGACTGCAATCCGCTCCTTCATTTGGACCTCATGTTGCACTGGACTTCCGTCTGACCTCCTGAACCCTCTCTGCTTCACAACTGCTTCAAACAAATAGCAAATATCATGAGCATATGCAGAATCTGTGTACACATTCGTAACCTTACCTTCCACCAGTCAACATGCTTCCGTTAGTGCCTTCAGTTCAGCCAACTGTGCCGAACATGGCCGTTCACACTTCTCAGCTTTCACCGTCACAAGGTTCTCCACCTTCCTGTTTCACAACTGCAAAACCTCATGATCACCCAAATGATCTCACAACATGATCCATACACAACATAAGTGACATCAGCCTGAACAAGTGGAGTTGCTTCTAAGTCAGGTCTCAGTTTAATGTATCTCACAGCTTCTGCCACACGCTCATGTGGTTCTCCTTCAAACTCACGTGAAATGACATCCGCAGATCCCGATGTAGTACACTTCTGTAATCACATCTGGATGTGTCAAAAGATGCACAACCTGCAAACATCCTGTCCGAGTCACAACATACCTACTCTGATTTATTAGTTCTGAAATCTTATGGTTTTTATTGGAGACATATAAGAAAAATGGCTTCTCATAGACTAGTGTTGGCCGTTGGATGACTTTTGCTAATTTCGTTTCAAATTTTCAAAGGCTAACTTAGCCTCGGTTGTCCTCTCCAGTTGTGCTTTCAACCTTTGATCTTTGGATTTTTCATGATTCCTTCCAGAGGAAGCGCATTTTTTTGCATAATCCTCCCAAAAGAAGATCATACTTGTTGTATTTTAATTTTACTTATTTATTCATTAGTTATTTATTTATTAATTTTGGACATGGCGCTTTTCTTACTCCCTCCAAGTGGGATGGAGAGATATCAGTAATTCCCTATGGGCTAAATAGATACTCTAATTCAGACTATCAATGCTAAAATTTAAATTAGAAACTTTGTTCCGTTCAAATTTTAGAACTTCGTAATAGTGGCACATTTAAATTTTAAATTCAGAAACTTTATTTTGTTGTGTCCTAGTAACAGTGACCTATTTAAATTCAAGTTTTAGAAACTTAGTAGTCGTGATACATTTAACTTAAAAACTTTTTTTTTTTTTTTGTAGTATTGACACACCTGAGGGCGGTTTTTAAACCCTTTTGAGTACGTCTGGTGTAAGTGTACTTCTTACCTCTATATGTCAATGTAAACCAATACTGGGATTCCTCTGCCAGAGGAACGCCTTGGACCTGCCGGGCCACTTGCTCCGCCCCCCAGGGACTGGCCACGGTCCTGCCGAACACTCGGGTTTCTCGGTGCTCTCGGACAGCTGTAAACAAAGTGTCCCCTCTCGCCACAGGCCCAACATGCCCCCGAGGACCTTCGTCCTCCAGGTGCACCTCTTCTTGACCTTTGACAGGGTCGACGATGGACTTGCCCCTGTGATGGCAGTTCAGCGGCCCCCGCTGTCATGGCCTCATTTCGTACTTCTTGCTTCGCTTGCAGTTCTTCTAACTGCAACCGTGCAAGTTCCCTTTGCATATCCTCCTCCTGCTCCTTCCGTTTCAGTTCTTTTCTGTATTTGTTTACTGCATGCACCACGTGGTCTCGGAATTGTCCATGTGACATTGAATTCAGCCCCACCACATCCTCCAGCCTCCCCTGAACTGGGGCAGGCAGAGCCTCTTTGATGGAAACTCTGAACAATGTCACCCAAGCTGGGCTCTTCTCGATTTCTCCCTCAGCCTCTTGTCTCCATTTCTTCAATTGTTGTGCAATGTACACAGCCGGACTCTCTGTTCCTGACAGTGGCTCCCCCTTTAATGCTTCGAGGTCCACTCCCACATGAAACTCAGCTCGTAACGCTCTCCAGAGTGCAGCTCGATATGCATTAAAGTCAGTTCCATCAGCTCGGTGGCTTAACATCCAGTCATTCTCACTGTGTCTCAAAATGCCCTCCATGGTAGAAGTTCCCAAACACAGTGCCCACACTGCCTTAATGTGTCCCACAGACAACAGTTTATGCACAGTCTCTTGTTCAAAAGCTCTTATCCATCTACTTGCACCTGTGTGAATGTCCGGCAATCGAGCAACCAGCCCCCCTAGGTCGAGTGTCTGCTACGGCACATACTGTCCCTGCGTCATTTCTATCAAACTCGGTGCTGACGCTGTTGGACTCTTATGTTCTTCAGAAGATGCCTTTTGAACTGGAGGTGCCAGTTCTGGTGATTTTTGGTATTGTGGGAGCTGTCCCCTTGCCTGATCTGAATTACAGACGGCGTCTGGCTCAGGAGCTCCATGACTGCTTGATGTAGCTATTTGTAGTTCTGAACGTTCATGAGATATTTTATGATCTTTTATTTCGGAATCTCCTTTTATGTTTGCTGCTCCTGGCAGTGTTGGAAATAGCTCTGCATTTTCAAAGAAATGTAAAACTTTTAATTCAAGCTCTCTTTTTTCCTGTCTCTTTTTGCTTTTGTCCTTTGGTTTGTAAGCTTTAATCCTTTGTTCCATACTCTTACAGGTAGTTACATTGAAAGTGCCACCTTTTGGCCAGGGTGAGATGTTATTTTTTGTTCGTTTTTCCCATTTTAGAGATATCTTTTTAATATCTTTGGAATGTTCAGGATGTTTGGCGCTGATGATTATTGTTGGTGTTACCCTCCATTGTTTCACCTAGTTAGTTCCCTTCTATTGTCTTTTGACTTTTTCTTTTTATTTACTTATCTATTTTCTAAATTTTCCTTATTTATTATTCGAATTCCCCCTTTTTTTTTTTTTTTTTTTTTGAAAGTCAATTTAAATGCACTAATTATTTAACTCTAATCAATGCTAATTTAATGCTCGGCTAAATTTAGCTTAGATGCAGCTAATTATTGGATTGGATGTTGTCAATGCTAATGTTAAGGTTAGCCTACGTTAGCTTCGAAAGCTTATGCTCTAGGTTTTTTTTTTTTTTTTTTTTAAATTAAACCAATGTTAATTCAATGTTAGGCTAATTTAGCTTTTTGACTTCCGGTTTGGAGTTCGGTTCCTATTATTGCTAATGTTAATGTTTGCCAACCAATGCCAATTGATGTTAGCTTCCTAGCTGTTGCTAATAAATGCTAACCTATTGCTAATTAAGATTTAAACCAATATTTGCCTTATTGCTATTGCTAATCAATGCTAATTGTCTTTCTGATCAATGCTAATTATGGCTAATGAAATGCTAACAAATGCTACTAATGCTAACCAATGCTAACTATTGCTAATCAATACTAATTGTATTTCTGATCAATGCTAATTATGGCTAACGAAATGCTAACAAATGCTACTAATGCTAACCAATGCTAACTATTGCTAATCAATGCTACTTATTGCTAATCAATACTAGCTTCCTTGTTGACCAATGCTAATTGAATGCTAATTATGCTATTCAACACTAGTGATTGCTAATCAATGCTAGTTATTACTAATCAATACTATTGATTGCTAATCAATGCTAATCAATGCTAAACAATGCTAGTTATTGCTAATCAATACTTGCTGTATTACTAATGCTACCCAATGTTAATTTATTACTAATCAAAAGCTCAGTTAATGCTTACTCTGTTTGAAGTGACTCAGGCTAAAGGCGTTGCCCCAACTTTTGCTCACATCCGGATGCTTCCGATCCAATCCACACACAATGTCCTCCACCAATCCAGATGATCCAATGTACGTCACAGCTACGTCAATTCTGACCAATGAAATAAAAATATTTTTTGACCAATGAAATCTGAACACACCTCTAAATCTAACTCCAGTGAAACACGTCTACGACAGTAACTTCTAACCAATGAAATATGAACACACCTCTAAGCCTGCCTCCAATGAACCACGTGAATTTCTAACCAACCAAATCTGAACACATCATTACATCTGCTTCCTAGACTGTTATTAACTCCTCCCAAGCATAACAATTGAACCAGACATAACAATTGAACCACACCCCAACTCAAAATGGCGTTTGTCACACTTATATTACAAGTTGAGAAAAAGGAGGAAATACAAACTTTCAGCTGGACAGAGAAGAAATACAATTTAACACAGAAATAACAGTTGCACTATTCTTCACCTCGAAATGGCATTTCTTAAGAAAGAGAGAGAAATACAATTTAACACGCTGTGGACAGGGAAACTACAAATCAAAAGATACAGAAACAATGCACAAGCGAAAAACTTTCTTTATCAGGAATGTCACATTCAACTTGACTAGAGACAGCAACCTCTCCTCTAGAATTGTGAAACCCTCATTACTCGACTGATAACAACTCCGCAATTAGCACATTACCTAAAGAAAACTAATAATTATTACAGTTCAACCATAAATTGCCCCTGGAAGACACAAGGAAAGAAAATGTGATCACACACGAACATTTGCAGCAGCAGAAAACTCTCAAGGACAGAGCCCGCGCCTCCACACCGGCCTCGTGAACGCGCAGCACCCTCTGTCCCCCTGAAAGCCAAAACACATTCACTCGCCTGTTAAGAATAGAACTTTAGAAACTTAACACCAATCACAGCAGTACTCAATAATTCAATAATAACAAGATGCACTCAACGAAAAAGTCATAGCACATTACTGCAACAACTCCTTATCTCCCCAAGTTATTAATGTGGCAACTATAACAATGAAGCAAATTATAACAATGAAGCAAATTATAACAATGAAGCAAATCTGAGTTTAACTTAAAATGCTACGAATACTCAAAAGTCAAGGGATGATATGAGTCAGAACCTTTTTTCTTTTCTTCTCTTTCTTGATTCACACAAACATCAGATTTCACACACACATTGACAGACAACAGAGACCGGTCCCACACACTCACACCAAGTCGGTCAAAAGTTTTGTAAGTCACCGTTCAAATCTTCACATTTTTAAATTATCAATTTCTTTCATTTAGACTTTTAATTTTTCAGGAGATGTTGGTGTCGGCAATATATGGAATACAAAATGTGTTTTCCCTACAAGCCTTGTGATATGGTCTCTGACCAAAGCAACAGATGCTGACGTGTACTTTACCAGCTTCGCTGTGACCTCTCAATAATAATCTCCTGTGGCCAATTTCATAAACGAATTTGAATTTTCTTCTCAAAATGTCTTTATACTGAGGTCTCGGATAACTCCAAAGAGTTCTAAGCAGATATATAAAATGATATAAACATATATACTTAAAATGTGCTCCTCATAGAACTGGATTTTTTCATTTCAGAGTTTTTTTTTGAAAGCCTGATTGATTCAATCGTTGAACTTTAATGTTCGCCAGTCAATCAATTATCAGTATTCGTTTTACTCCTTGACTAGTGAAAATAATTTTCACGTATGTTTAATGCGTCTAGTGTACCCCGTACTCCCATCAGTGTTCCTCCCCCCCATGCATTGAAGGATGGCTGATAGAACGCAAGAGGTACTATTGGTGGTCGCTCAACGGCCTACCCGCTTCTTTACAGCTATTAATTAATCCAGTTTGAATTCATCCGATTCACAATTGGCCGGAGCGCAGCGACTATAGTCCTTCTTAATTACCAACAAAAAAAATACAACAACACAATAGCCCGACCAGCTGCTCACAGCTGTCTGCTTCACAAAACACGTCTCACATAAGCTGCTGTTTACCCAATTTTTATCTCAATTAAAACACTCGGCTCCCCTTGGCCCACAATTTCAACAATTTCAGCAGCCCCCCTGCGCAGAGGTAACAATGGAAGAGCTTACCGTGTGCAGGATCCGTCTCTCTCCTGTGTTCTTTTAAATTTGGGGAAGCCGGAAGAAGCCGTCAGCTGTGCTCCACTAACCGAGATCAACTGTGTAATGGTAGGAACAAAATCCCACCTGCCGGCTTGTTACAGCTGATGTCGGTTGTCGGGGCACAGAGGACACGCTCCGCCGGGATCCAGATGCAAACTCTCACGAATTCGGGGTCACTGTGGGGGTGGTGATGTTCTTACAAACAAACAGAGCTGCTGGGCGGTACAAGTTGTGTCTCAAGCTTTGAAATATGCAAAGATCTTCCATTGCATATCTAACTGCAACAATTAAAGGGATAGTTCGGGATATTTGACATGGATCTGTATGGCATCACCATAACCAGTGTCGTGCATTCAAACTGACTTACCCCCGACAGTGTCCTGTGAGCCGAGTTTTTGTCCAGTGTTGGTCAAGGCGAAAGTAGTCCGGCTTGTTTGGTGGGGTCAAGAAATTAGCGCGTTTTTCTTTCCAAAACAGTACGTGTGCTAAAGAGTGATTTATTTCATCACAAAAACCGAAGCCGGCAAAAGTCACTCCTCGTTATCACTTGGGCCCTATACTGTCTCTCATTGTGTATCAGTGCGCACGTCATTCTGACCGCGAGCTGTGCGCACGAGTCGATTCACTTTGTTTACTGCTCGGGAAGATGTCTGACTACGAGAGCGACGAGGAACATATTGACTTCCGTTCAGAGCCAAGGGGGTATCTTTCTGAACCCGTTTATACTGAGGAGGAAGTTCGCCAAATGGACTTAGATCGGGCAGAAAGAGAGAGGGTGGACAGAGAAGTGATGGAAACAGAAGCTGGAGCCACTGCTGGAGCTGCGATACCCAGGGTGGCCGACAAATCCTGGTGCACTTGTTTGAAGTGCGAAGTAATGCAGACAGAGGTGGAATGTTACTGCTGCCACGAGTGGGATTTAGTTATGCCCCAGATACAAAACCTTTCCATAGATGAGGATGTCGGCGGCCGCGGGACAGCTGCTGCCTGCATCACAAATAACGGTGACTTCCCTGCACTCCTGAATGCAGGCGTCTTGAGAACTTTTTTCCATGTTCCCAAGATCAACTGGAAGAGGCGTCCCAGACCAGCTGGACCCGATGGCCAGTTGTCTGCAGAGTAAGTGTTGAGCACTGCCAAAGAACAAAAAGACTCGTGCGCACAGCTCGCGGTCAGAATGACGTGCGCACTGATACACAATGAGAGACAGTATAGGGCCCAAGTGATAACGAGGAGTGACTTTTGCCGGCTTCGGTTTTTGTGATGAAATAAATCACTCTTTAGCACACAAACTGTTTTGGTAAGAAAAACGCGCTAATTTCTTGACCCCAGCAAACAAGCTGGACTACTTTCGCCTTGACCAACACTGGACAAAAACTCGGCTCACAGGACACTGTCGGGGGTAAGTCAGTTTGAATGCACGACACTGGTTATGGTGATGCCATACAGATTCATGTCAAATATCCCGAACTATCCCTTTAAGAATTCATTTGGCTGATTTTTGATTGGGTCCATTTCTTTTATGTATTGACTTTAAAGTGACTAAACTGAAGCCATGGTGTGCTAGCTGTGTCATGCTGTGCTCTCTTTCCATCCTGTTTTCTAGGCCACTTCAGGTTTATCAGAGCCCGCTGTAGCTGTCCTCCTTCCTCGAGTGTTAAACAATTTGACAAAATCTTCAAGCAAAGTGGTCATTACTTTCTTCAACAAGAACTCGCTGTTCCAGGTGAGCTGTTGTTAGCTCTCAGTCAACGTAGATATTTGATGACCTCATGCCCTGCCTACCTGCCATTTCTTTCCAAGTTTTGAGTTGTGGACATTGTACTGTTTGTATCGACTGGAATGTTTTAAAGTGATAGTTCGGAGTAGATTCACCCTTGGGGTCATTTGAACCGTGACATCCAGCCAAGTAGCCCACCCGAAGTTTTTCCGATATTGGCTGAACATCAGCTGAGTTACTGAGTTATCCAGAATAGCTTAGTACAAGCGCTAATGGACCCTGGCAGTATCTCCAAAATTACCAAAGTATATGCTATATTCTACATGAATTTTTATGTTGTAGAGTTGTGAATTTATTTTATCAATGGAGAAATTGAGCAGCCTTGCTTTGTTGTCTACAGTAGCAGATCAACCCTCATCTTACTTTGAAGCTCCCAGATCAAGGAAGTGACGTCGACGCAGCTTTAGCAGCAGAGAAGCTATCAGGCTTGTGTTGATAATAATAAACTCCTGGACTATGTACAAACTTCCAAATGCATCGTTTGGTGAGTACAGACCATATTTGTACTACTGTAGAAGTTTGGTGTCATGGCATGTGATTTTAGTGTGGTAATTTTGGAGATACTGCCAGGGTCCGTCAGCGCTTGTACTAAGCTATTCGGGATAACTCAGTAACTCAGCTGATGTTCGGCCAATATCGAAAAAACTTTGGGTGGGCTACTTGGCTGGATATCACGGTTCAAATGACCCTAGGGTGAATCTACTCCGAACCATCACTTTAAGTCTCAGACACTTTTGTTCTCCCATGTGCAAATATAAAGGGTGTATTTCAAGAGGGGAAGGTAACGAAGTGTGTATGTATTTGTGTGTTATAGGAGGGGTACAACGAGGTCAAGCTTCTTAATGATGTGGTGGATATTTCAGTGGAGAATGAGATCATTGCAGATCTGTCTGAGCCAATAAGGATTGGCTTTAACCACGATGTCATACCTGTAAGTTTGTCTACTTTGTTGCCTATTATGGGTCTTTAGTTTGTACAAAAAAAATTTGACGGCCTACTTCATGCTCAGTGAAACACACTGGTTTTGACTCATATAGTAAGATGTGAAACACTGATGTCCATAACGCCATTTACTGTACTGTGTGCACCATAGAGCTCAACAAACTCAGCCCCTCACATTTGGTTTTGCAGCAGATGCTGTTCGAAAAACAAGGGATGTTCCTTTTTATTTCCATGACGTCCGCTTGTGTTGTTCAGCGACTCAGACAACACGCAGAAACCACCTGTAGGTTTCTTTTCTAACCAGACACAGAATGTGCTCTTCACTCGGCTCAGTCTGTTGCTTCTTCTCTGTTTTGCACACGGCAGCACATCGAACCACCTTTTAATGTCTGGATACAAGCCGTCTTTGGCGATGTGGTCACAGTCAGCAAGCCACCTTTTTTTTGCATTGAGGACACAGTTTGCAGTTGCAGCACTTTCAGTCACAAGCATATCTGAACATCCAAAGCTTAGCTGACATCAATAAATCTGTGTTGCATCTTCCTCTTTATTTCAGAAAAAGCATTCAAGGAAATGCGTTTCATGGGACACTCGGAAAGGTTTGAAGCCTTTAAAATAAATATCAGAACCTCTTTTTATACACCACACTGTATATCTGTACTTTATTTACTGTAACACACAGGAATAAGCTGAACTCTGTATTTTCTTTGTGCAGATCCATTGCTGGTGAATTGGTTGGTGGATGGATGTGAGACAATAGTGAGAGGAGCAGAACACACAGAGTGCATGTGCAACCATCTGACTTACTTCACTGTGCTGGTGGTAAGACAAACAGCAGATAAACAGCTATGTTTTATATGACAAACAAACTACAGAGAGAACTTAAAAGTAATACAATCGTCGAACGGAGGAAACGCATGAAATGCATAGTACTGAGAATACAGACTGGCCCTGTTGCGCTGCTCATTGCACTTTATCCACTGGCAGGAAATGAAGCCTCGACCAGTGCGCCATCTGCTGGCACTTTCTGCCATTACATCTGTGGGCTGCGCTATATCCTTCATCAGCTGCATTGCACTCATTGTTTTACTCTGCAGGAAAAGGTAATACCATGTTTTAAAGAGTTTATACGCTATATGAATAACAACGTTTTATTGTTATTATTATTTTATTACAACTAACCTAATTTCCTCTCCACGTTCCTCTCAGGAAACGATCAAAGGAGCAGTCCATCCCCAGCCGCCTGGGCTTAGCTGTGTCCCTGGCCTTACTCAGTCTGCTCTTTTTCTTTACTGGGGTCCTCGCCAACGTGGGAGGGGGGCGTGTTTGCACATGGGTGGGGGGATTCCTCCACTATGTGCTGCTCAGCTCCTTCACCTGGATGGGCATAGAAGTGTTCTACAACTTCTGGTTGCTCTACAAGGTCCACCCAAGGCCCTCCCCAAAGTCCTATGTCTGGATCCTGGTTGGCTTCGGTGAGTATGTGAAGTCATATTTCTGAAAATGGATCTCATGGTTTATGACAGTGATGTACAGTACTAATATTCTCTTCCAGTTCTCCCCGTTGTTCCTGTTGTCATCCTGACAGCAGTGGGTGATATTTATGGGCTGAGAGAAGTGGTGCCAAGCGATGACATCTCCAGCCCTTATCTGATGTAAGCTTTTTGTTCTATGACTCTTGCCATGAAGAAACATGCAGCAATACTTGGGGAGTGAATAAGTAAAAGTACACAGATCTTGAAATAATGGTAGACTGATTGTATTTGTTTTCTGCAGGTGCTGGATGAAGGGAACCAGTAAGGCCTTACTAGCTCACTATTTCACTACTATGACAGTCCTGACCATCTTGGTGTTGTCAGGGATAGTGATGCTTTTCCTCGTCTTCCGGAAGAGCCGCACCTGGGATGAATGGAAGAATAACCAAGTGGCTTTTCTCAGCATCTGGGGCCTCAGCTGCCTCTTTGGCACAACTTGGGGTCTGGCCTTAATAAACTTCGAACCACTGTCAGACTTCATCCACTTCCTCTTCTGCATCCTAAACTCCTTTCAAGGTTTGTGTCTGTGTTTGTGGTGTGCAGTTGCTCCAGACTCCACTTTAGGTTTAAAATATGTATCAACTTGTGTGAAATATTTCAGATTTCTTTCCCCCTTTTTTTAAAGAGGTTTTAGGCCTTCCGATGAGGAAGCAGAGTTGGGGAGCTCGGACGTGGGACCTCCCATCTCTGGGGCTGAGGTCGCCGAGGTGGTCAAAAAACTCCTCGGTGGCAAGGCCCCGGGGGTGGATGAGGTCCGTCCTGAGTTCCTCAAGGCTCTGGATGTTGTGGGGCTGTCTTGGTTGACACGCCTCTGCAGCATCGCGTGGACATCGGGGGCAGTGCCTCTGGACTGGCAGATTGGGGTGGTGGTCCCCCTCTTTAAAAAGGGGGACCGGAGGGTGTGTTCCAACTATAGGGGGATCACACTCCTCAGCCTCCCTGGTAAGGTCTATTCAGGGGTACTGGAGAGGAGGATCCGACGGATAGTCGAATCTCGGATTCAGGAGGTGCAGTGTGGTTTTCGTCCTGGCCGTGGAACAGTGGACCAGCTCTATACCCTCCGCAGGGTCCTGGAGGGTGCATGGGAGTTCGCCCAACCGGTCTACATGTGTTTTGTGGACTTGGAGAAGGCGTTCGACCGTGTCCCTCGGGGACTCTTGTGGGGGGTGCTCCGGGAGTATGGAGTGCCGGACTCTTTGATACAGGCTGTTCGGTCCCTGTATGACCGGTGTCAGAGTTTGGTCCGCATTGCCGGCAGTAAGTCGGACATGTTTCCTGTGAGGGTTGGACTCCGTCAGGGCTGCCCTTTGTCACCGATTCTGTTCATAATTTTTATGGACAGAATTTCTAGGCGCAGCCAGGGCGTTGAGGGGGTCCGGTTTGGCGACCTCAGAATCGGGTCTCTGCTCTTTGCAGACGATGTGGTTCTGTTGGCGTCCTCAGGCCGTGACCTGCAGCTCTCACTGGAGCGGTTCGCAGCCGAATGTGAAGCGGCTGGGATGAGAATCAGCACCTCCAAATCCGAGACCATGGTCTTCGGCCGGAAAAGGGTGGAATGCCCTCTCCGGGTCGGGAATGAGATCCTTCCCCAAGTGGAGGAGTTCAAGTATCTCGGGGTCTTGTTCACGAGTGAGGGACGAATGGAGCAGGAGATTGACAGACGGATCGGTGCGGCGTCTGCAGTGATGCGGGCTCTGCACCGGCCCGTCGTGGTGAAGAAGGAGCTGAGCCAGAAGGCGAAGCTCTCGATTTACCGGTCAATCTATGTTCCTACCCTCACCTATGGTCACGAGCTGTGGGTAGTGACCGAAAGAACGAGATCGCGAATACAAGCGGCCGAAATGAGTTTCCTCCGCAGGGTGTCTGGGCTCTCCCTTAGAGATAGGGTGAGAAGCTCGGTCATCCGGGAGAGGCTCGGAGTAGAACCGCTGCTCCTCCGCATCGAGAGGAGTCAGATGAGGTGGCTCGGGCATCTAGTGAGAATGCCTCCTGGACGCCTCCCCGGTGAGGTGTTCCGGGCCCGTCCCACTGGGAGGAGGCCCCGGGGAAGACCCAGGACACGTTGGAGAGACTATGTCTCTCGGCTGGCCTGGGAACGCCTCGGGGTCCCCCCAGAAGAGCTGGAGGAAGTGGCCGGGGACAGGGACGTCTGGGTCTCTTTGCTCAAGCTGCTGCCCCCGCGACCCGATCCCCGGACCAGCGGAAGATGATGGATGGATGGATGGATGGTTTTATAACAGCACAGAAACACTTATGTGTGTATGTTATCTTATTTAACTTATTCGAACCTTTGCTGAAGGTTTCCTATCTGTATATGCTCACTTAAGGGTTTTTTGCCCCGTTCAAAGAGAACTTGATACGCAACATAGGAAATTAAACAACTTCATCTGATATAGCAAAGATTAAGATGAAGTGACTCCCTTCCTGTTGTCTTTGAATAATAAAAGTCTTTGATGATAGTCTAAATGCTGTGAGGTTAAGGAAAGATGTTTGGAGGACTTCTTAAGGACTTGTGAGAAGACGACCGTGCTGCAACAAGAATTCAAACACACTTACTCCAGGTTTTGACGTGGGTCTGCAGCACTGAAATGACGTGTTCAGTTAATTTTCTACAAAAAGTGCTCTAGATACTGTGTCTAATACACCCTTATCATATATCAGTTGTACGCTAAAGGAGATAATAAAGAAGCACTGAAGCTCCTTTTCCCAGTTTTAAGAGAATACTAAAGGCTCCTTTAATGACTGCTGATTAGATTCTTTCAGGTCCTTTCCACTCATTTTGGAACCTTCCAAAACCAAAAAGACTATTCGACAAGACTTTTGGTTTCTTGTTAGGAATAAAACTTCCTCTATTTGAATTACAGCCAATGGCTATGTAGCTTAGCCGCGACCCTCTGGCAACACTGCACAGCCTAGTTTATTTGAAGGTGTGTAAACACTGTATAGACAATTAGATTATTATTAGATTATTATTATTAGTTATTACTAGATTATTAGATTATTACTATTAGACTATTAGATGCTCACAGACAGCATCTCACATTTTCCTCTTTTATCACATTAAAGGTGGCTTGCTGCCTTTTCTAGAAGCCGAAGAAAACGGAAATTCTGCTGAAACACTTTTTTCTCAAAAGGATTTCCTTGTAAATTTCTAGCATTAATGCTATAAACCATTGTCCTATCACATCCTGACAGCTAACACAAATGGAATAGATTATTCTCTAAAGCGTCATTTGCAGGGCTGTAGTGGAGGGTAAACGCACGTAAACGCCGTTTACGCACCTCTGGAATTTAGGAAATAGCGTTTACCCACCTCTAAATAGCGTTTACGCAGCTCCTAATGGCAATTACGCACGTCAAAGTTCCCTGCGCCTTGTGATCTGCCGTTGGAATACAGTGAACCCTCGCTATAACGCGGTTCACCTTTCACGGTCTCGCTGCTTCACGGATTTGCATCGTGCATTGTGTTCTGCATTCTGATTGGCTAAACAGTCTCTCCGCTTCTTCTCTACCTGTGTGTCAATAACGTTGCGGTTTAATATGTACACGTACACGTTCATTACAGTTCTCAAACATAATCGATGGTGGCATGTCGGTATATATAAATCTTTTTACCCAGAAGAAAAAAGAGCAACAACAACTACCGATCTATGCTCTTCTCTCGAAAAAAACACACCTGCACCGCGGGCTTTAGAAGAAAAAAACGCTACAGAGCGGAGTCAGGATGCAGCGGCTCAGTCAGAAGAGCAGTGAAATACACGCGAGTCACTATTTGTCCCACTGTACTTTGTATTTTTTTTCAAAATCATTTTTCATTTTCTCCCGTTCTAATCCAATGACTCGGGTCGCGGTGGGGCAGTGCTGATCTCCGCAATTTGAAGCCTTCAGTTCGTATTGATGATGAAAATGATTATTTTACAGTAGGCTACAGTAGTTATTTGTAAAAAAAACAAACAAACAAACAAAAAAACGTTTATACAGTACTTTTATTTGTTAAACAAATGCTTGGGCCTGTAAAAAGGCTTTGTTCTTTGGTTTCAATGCATTATGCAGTATTTCATTGTATAATAATTGTAAAAAAAAAAAAAGGTTTCTACTTCACAGATTTCGCCTATCACGGGTTCTTTTTGGAACGTAACCCCCGCGAAAAACGAGGGTTCACTGTAATCCAAAATAAATTTGGTGTCCTGGAAATGAAGTCCTGGCTGGTGAAGCACAGGGGAGCCATGGACCCCAGAACACGCCCCTGCAAGGCAGAACCTGACGTAGAGGACAAGGAGGCCCTCTGGGCACTACTTTAAAAAGCATGCATACTAACACACACACACACACACACACACACACACACACACACACCATATCTACTGTAGATAGAGCTTACTCTACACATACTTTTCTTTACTGTTGAAATTTGAAATTTAATAAACTACAAACTACAAACACATTTGTTGACTGTCATTGATTTAATATGACTTTAACTGATAACGTCATGGAATATGGCCAGGACAGCCATACAGATTCGCGACACCTTGCGTTGCTTTGTGCTGTGTCGCGTCATGTTGCGTTGCGTCGCGTCACGTCACGGTCTGTCTGATAAAAAAATTCATAGTTTACCCACCTCTAATTTGACCACTACAGCCCTGGTCATTTGGTTAAATAAAAAAAACATGAAACAAGTTTTAGTATCCTAAAACTACGAAAACCATGTTAACTATTCTTGTCTTATTTTAGACTGCATCCACATTCAAAGTACGCACATATTTATACATTGATCAGCTATTCTGCTGGCAAAATCTGCATCCTGCCACTCACATGGACCAGTTACAACCCACCTAAACAGCTTTGCTGACCAGTCACATCTCCCATATGACAACAGGACTCACCCTACAGTCGCAGCTTCCTCCAGCAGTAGGGCAGTGAGCTTTTTAACTCATTGGCTGCCAGCCATTTTAATTTCAGAGAGACCCATACTGCCAAGTGTTTTACAGTATTTTGACTGATTTTCCAAGACCCACAGAAAAGTGTGTCTTATGACTATGTACACACCGAAATTACCAAACGAAAGAGTAGACTCTCTTCTTTCATCAGGAAAAAAAGTTTGTTTCTACCATTTTCAGTCCTTTAGTGATAGACAGTAGAACACAGGTTGGTTTCACCAAAAACAGCTGTTTGACCCAAAAAAGGAGAAAACACGCTTCTTCTTTTTTTGTGCAAAGTGGCACTGCTGCCACCTAGCGGGTAATTTTGCCAGTATATTCTCTGTTTAATGTTTACAAGCCTAAGATTTAGTGACGAACTCCACTAGATTGTCCCCCAGCCCGCTCCGTTAAAAAACGCAATTAACGTCTATAGACGTCTTTGGCAGTCAGCGTTTTTTTTTTAAATTGACGTCTATAGACGTCAATGGCACCGAAAGAGTTAAGCTGCCCCGCTTCAAACTCTCCAGGTACCAATCTGATGGCATCTGTGGGAAGCAAGCTCAATCCACAAAGATCCCAGCTCAATGTCAGGCTCCCCGGGACACCCTCAGACGTTCTTTGTTCACGCTTTGACGATTCAAAGTTCAAAGTTGTTCTTAATATCATGGCTAATCTAAGTATTTAAGAACTGAAAGTTGAAATGGATTCTGAATAAAAGGATATTTAAAAAGGTAAAGATGCATAATGAATGAATCCTGGGTCTGGTTTGTTCCCCAGGCTTCTTCCTGATGCTGAGGTTCTGCATGTTGGACTGGATGCGGAAACAGGCGAGTGGCTCTGTTCTGGGCAGCACCAGCTCTGGATCTACAAGGCAACACATGCTGCAGTGCCAGGAGAAGAGTTAACTGGGCTGAATAAAGGTGTGGTGCAGAGTACAGCAGCAAAATCAAAGCTGCAGCAGTCAGGCTTTTGTAGAAAAATGCAGTCTACCGTCGGACTATATTGTTGGGAAAATCAGACCGGAGAAGAATGCACCACCACTGTCTGAGTTGCTGTAGATTCCCTGTTTGCTCAGCATGTGGTGAATATGTGTGGGAGCAGTCTTTGTATATGGATTGGTTTGCACAGGCACACCAAGTAAGTTTCTAAAAAACTTCTCCCCAGTCAGTTTGAGCCACCGCCTGCTCGGTGCGGCTTCAACTGGCGGCTTATTCAGTTTTTGTGTTGAGCTAATGATGATGGGATGACGGTCAGTATTTCTTACTATACAAATTATATTAGTTTTAGCTTCTAAAGGACTGTTTTTGTATAAGCCAAATTTTGTGATTTAAATCTCTCTGTATGGTTCATTCCCTTAGATGTGTTGTGTTCATTAGAAATCACGTGAGGTGAAGAGTTAGAAAAGTGCATTTTGCAAACATTTTTTGCGCAGTTATAGTGGCAGACGTCACTCCTAGTTCTCACGCATTTGGGTGAAGATTAACTAAACATAATGTTCAGTCACGTTTTGCTGGAAGCATGTTTGTCAGGGGCCAGATGCATAAACTATAAGCACACACATGAAACACGTGTTTGCCTTTTTGTGCACATAAACAGGTTTTACAAAGGAAGAACGTGTGCACCTCTTCAGCACATGTTGGATGTGGTGGAAGCAGAATAAAACAATTTCACAGAACCTGCTCCTGAGTATGACAGTAGCTTTTTTGTGTTTTTGTTTCTAATTAGTTTTTGTAATATCCTCTTAATTGAGTGCTATAACCGATGAGCATTTCAATTTTACATTTGATTAAATTGCGCTTTTTCATACCTGGTACTTTTATGTCTGTTCAGTAGTGGTGCAAACAGTGCTTTTATATGCAAATGGATGGGGGGGGGGGGGGGGGGTTTCATGGCTGAAGATGTGAGTGGAAATCAGGTTCAGGCATGTTTATACAATTACACCATGGCTGAGATTTATGAAAGAAAACCGTGTGGAAACATGGCTTTATAAATGTCATGAAAAAGGGATGTGTATACACAGTTTTAGTCACGAAACACCTGAGTTTTATACATCTCGCCCCTTGTGTGGTAAACTCCATCCATTCAGCAGTCAAATCAGGTTTAAAAAAATGTGCGTGTCTGAGCCAGTAGCAAAGAAAACACCACAGTGACTCAGGAAGTCAAAACACCGGCCCGGAGCCTGTGTCTGCACAATACCTAGACTGGTTCTAGTTCAAGATGGGATGGAATTTATTTGAGATTTAAATAATAATTTGGGGATAGAGTTGAGCTTTATTTCCAGACAGAAACATTGGGAAGCTCAATGATTGTAGGTTACTTTGCTGTGATTTCTATTATACAGTGTATAAAGAGAAGCATATATTATTATTGAAAAACCCTTTTGTACCTTGGATAAGCTTTTTATTTGAATTGTTTTACTTTTTAATGTTTTGTACTGCGTCTTTCTTGAAACTGATTTTTTATTTGATGTCTTTTGAAATAGCACTTCAGCTGATCATTGTGTTATAGAACCTCAGTGAGTTGTCTTTTTGTTCTTTGACTATGCTTAGAAAGCTCGTGTAGATTGTAAAATGAATGTTTTGTGATAGTTGACTCCAAACTGACTCCATGCTGTTTTAGCATTCAGTTTAAGCCGTAATTTAAAGCACATTTGTTTGGAGGAATTTGGTCAGATGTCAAACAGAAATTTCAAATCCCTACATCATGAGTTGCAGTAAATATGTTTGTTTTTTCATCTCCAGATAAATCCACCATTAAGCTTTTATACTTTGATCTTTGCACTTTCTTTTTCTTCTTTTAAATTTTATAAAGAAAATGATTTTGTTCCTCAGATTATGTATGTTTGACTTGTTGTTGATTGCTTATAGAGTTAATAAAAAATGTGATTAAAGAGCTTGTAGTTGTTTGCTTGTATAAATTTGTGTGTGTGTGTGTGTGTGTGTGTGTGTGTGTGTGTGTGTGTGTGTGTGCAAGCACATTTACAACTTGCTGTTTTTCTGCTCAGTCGTCCCTCCCTTGTGTATGTGTGCTTCCTCCCCTTCGTGTTTGTTATTTTCTTTAGTGCTTGTTTGCCTCTATAAATATGCCACAACGTGACATTGAATAGCCAAAATATTTATGCCACTTTTGTTTTTGGGAAGAAACTGACTGAACGTTTCATTGTGGCCTGCACTGCCAAAAAAGCCTCAAACCAGAAATAGAGCAATACTACAGAATATAATATAGATAAAGTATCTCCTCCAGAAAGAGCAGCTCTACATTTACTGATCAGTTTTAACAACCGGTGGAACCTGTAGGTTATCATTTCAGTAGTTTTTGGTGTCTCTTCTCTGTCAATTATTAACAATGCAGGTTTTTGGTTGTGATGCATTTCCCTCTCATAATGCCAACTAATCTAAGATAAGAAAATACAACAACCCTTTGAAGTAGATATTTCATATTAACAAAGATAATGATAAGAATAAATGAGATGTAATACATTGGATAACTCTGAATGGTCTATATTTAATTAGGTAATATTGTTTGTCTGGGGATGGAATCCTGTTTGAATTGTAAATTAAACATAGAATATTATTTTCTTCATCAATAAAGGTTTAATATCTTTTCCACTAACAAACTAATGAACATTCTCTAAGAGTGGTGAGTCCATAGTTTTTGCCGGGGTTGTACCTGCATATAACATAGTCATGAATATGATGCTGCTTTGCTCCCCGTACACTGCCTGAAATGTTCTGAACTTTAAAAACTTTGTTTCATTTGCTGTTGTTTGTTTTATAGATATATAGATATTCAAATTCAAAGTAAACACAAGAAACTTGTGCTACAAAAGAAAATGGACCAGACTCAGTGAATAATCCCTATAATCCCTATATAGACCAGTGAGCAGTGCTGACCAACATGTCATTGGGGTCATCAGGTGGGAACCTCCTTTCATCAGTGTTTCTCGTCTAGTTGGGCCCACAACACCTCCAGGAGGCCACACAGTGATCACTGACGTCCCAGAGTCACTCCGCTAAGGCCAGCCATCACTGCTCCTCACACCACAACAACCATCTTTTTTCTTTTTTTTTTGTTCCACAACCACAAGCTACCCCAGCCTCTCACCAACTGCACACCAGTCATAGCGGGGTGGGGATACAAACCCTGGTTCGGTTAAGGGGTAGAAATAGAAGAGGTAAAGATAAGTAGGAATAGTATTCAAACCCTGGTTTGGGTAGGGGGGTAATGAAAGTATAGAGGGTGCCAGAGATGGAGGGATGACAAGACACACTAGCAGATTCAGCAGAGAAACTCACCTTAACAGTCCTACAGTCACTAAAAATACCAGCAAATACAAGGCCATACAGGCCAAGTCACCTAAAAATGGCCGCCTGGTTTCAAAAGGCTCTCACGGGCCACACCCTCCACTTAACACATTGACTCCCAAGTCACATAAAACTACGTTTTTACTGCCCATGCGTTGGATCCCAAATGGTAAAAATACGTTTTTACGTTTTTTTTATGGATTCTGAATCTTTACATTCTAATGCACATTCTGTGTGATTTTTCAATTCAATTCAATTCAATTCATTTTTATTTATATAGCGCCAAATACAACAAATGTCATCTCAAGGCACTTAGATAGTAAGTCCAATTCAAGCCAATTGGAATTCAATTAATTAATAATAATCATAATTCATAAAATAATCCAATTCGTTCATATAGAGCCAATTCAAAAACAATTTCCTACCTAAGAAAACCAACAGATTGCACTGAAAACTTTTTGTTTTTCGGTCCAATCTCCCGAACTGAGCGGCGTGCCTGAGGCGACTGTGGAGAGAAACAACTCCCTTTTAACAGGAAGAAACCTCTGGCAGAACCAGACTCAGGAAGGGTGGCCATCCGCCTCGACCAGCTGGGGTTTGAGAAGACAGAAAAGGGGGGGGGGCAGGGGGCCACCGCGACGGCGGCACTGTAACACCATTCAAAGGATATCTGTTGGAACAGGGAAACACGAGTTAATGACCATAATAATATCACATATACATAAAGAGAGTAAAGTGAGGAAAGGTGTGTCAGATGAGGCCCCCCAGCAGTCTAGGCCTATAGCAGCTTAACGGGATGTTTCAGAATCACCTGAGCCATCCCTAACTATAAGCTTTATCAAAAAGGAAAGTTTTAAGCCTGGTCTTAAAAGTGGAAAGGGTGTCTGCTTCCCGGACATTTACTGGCAGCTTATTCCACAAGAGAGGGGCCTGATAACTGAAGGCTCTGCCTCCCATTCTACTTTTAGAAACTCTGGGAACCTCAAGTAAACCTGCAGTTTGGGAACGAAGTGCTCTGTTAGGAAAATATCTTACAATGAGATCTTTAAGATATGATGGAGCTCGGTCATTAAGAGCTTTATATGTAAGGAGAAGAATCTTAAATTCTATTCTGAATTTAACAGGGAGCCAATGAAGAGAAGCTAAAACTGGAGAAATATGATCTCTCCTGTTAGTTCTCATCAAAACTCTGGCTGCAGCATTTTGGATCAACTGAAGGCTTTTCAGAGAATATGTGGGACAGCCCAATAATAAAGAATTACAGTAGTCCAATCTTGAAGTAACAAATGCATGAATTAGTTTTTCTGCATCACTCTGAGACAAGATGTTCCTGATTTTAACAATATTACGAAGATGAAAGAAGGCAGTCCTAGAAACCTGTTTTATATGCGAGTCAAATGATAAGTTCTGGTCAAAAATAACTCCAAGGTTCCTCACTGTAGAACTAGAAGCCAAGGAAATACCATCTAGAGTAACTATATAGCTAGACAATTTCTCCCTGAAACGCTCAGGTCCAAAGATAACGACTTCAGTTTTGTCTGAATTTAGAAGCAGACAGTTCTGAGTCATCCAGGTCTTTATGTCTTTAAGACATGCTTGTAGTCTGACCAACCTATTGGTTTCATCTGGTTTTATAGATAAGTACAGCTGAGTATCATCAGCATAGCAATGGAAATTTATGCCATGCTGTCTAATAATGTTACCTAATGGAAGCATGTATAAAGTAAAAAGAATCGGTCCAAGCACAGAACCCTGGGGAACTCCATGACTTACTCTGGTGTGTGAGGAAGATTCTTCATTTACAAGAACAAACTGAAATCTATCAGATAAATATGACTTAAACCAGCCTAATGCAGTTCCTTTAATCCCAATAACATGTTCAAGTCTGTGTAATAAGATACTGTGATCGACCGTATCAAATGCAGCACTGAGATCCAACAGGACAAGCACAGACACAAGTCCGCTATCAGAGGCTAAGAGGAGATCATTGGTAACTTTCAGCAGTGCAGTTTCTGTGCTATGATGCACTCTGAATCCTGACTGAAACTCTTCAAACAGATTATTTCTGTGTAAGTGATCACAAAGCTGAGCTGCAACTATTTTTTCAAGAACTTTAGACATAAAAGGGAGATTGGATATAGGTCTATAATGAGCCAACACTTCTGAATCAAGAGTAGGTTTTTTAAGTAAAGGTTTAATTACAGCAACCTTAAAAGTCTGAGGTACATATCCTGTCAACAAAGACAGATTGATCAAATCCAATATGGAAGTGTCAATTAATGGGAAAACCTCCTTGAACAGTCTGGTTGGGATTGGGTCTAAAACACAAGTTGATGGTTTAGAAGAGACTATTGCTGTTGTTAGATCAGAGAGATCAACTGGGCAGAAGCCGTCTAAATACAAATCAGGTTCTAAAGATACTTCTAAAGCTGCTGTACTTGATGATACATCACTAATAATAGTGGGAAGGACTCCATCAATCTTCTCTCTGATAGAAACAATTTTATTAATAAAGAAGCTCATGAAATCATCACTGCTGAGAGTTAAAGGAATAACTGGCTCAGCAGAGCTCGGACTCTTAGTCAGACTGGCTACAGTGCTGAAAAGAAACCTGGGATTATTCTTATTCTCTTCTATCAATGATGAATAATAAGCAGTTCTAGCTTTACGAAGGGCTTTCTTATACATTGTTAAACTATCTTTCCAGACTAACTGAGACTCTTCTAAATTAGAGGAACGCCACTGTCTCTCCAGCTTTCTTGCAGTCTGCTTTAAAGCACGCAGCTGTGAATTATACCAAGGAGCCAACCTCTTCTGACTGATTACCTTCCTTTTCAGAGGGGCAACATTGTCCAGTGCTGTACGCATTGAAACTATAGTGCTGTCAACAAGAGAGTCAAGTGTTGCTGGAGTAAAGTCTAGGTAGTCGTCCTCTGTCATATCTGCACATGGCAGTGAAGAAAAGGATGATGGAATTAATTCTTTCAATCTGGTTACAGCATCCTCTGATAGACACCTTCTATACGTAAATTTCTTCTCAGAAACTGTATAGTCAAGTAATGTAAACTCAAAGGTTATCAGAAAATGGTCAGATAAGACAGGGTTATGAGGGAACACTGTTAACTGTTCACTCTCAATGCCATAAGTCAGAACAAGATCAAGGGTGTGATTAAGGCAGTGAGTCGGTCTGTGAACACTCTGAGAAAATCCAATAGAGTCCAATATAGAATTAAAGTTCATATTCAGGCTGTCATTTTCAACATCTACATGAATATTAAAGTCACCCACTACAATGACTTTATCTGTACTCAGCACTAACTGGGATAAAAACTCTGAGAATTCAGACAGAAACTCAGAATAAGGGCCAGGTGGACGATACACAACAACAAACACAAGAGGTTTCTGGGATTTCCACTTTGGGTGGGAAAAAC
Source organism: Odontesthes bonariensis (assembly GCF_027942865.1). Taxonomy (NCBI): domain Eukaryota; kingdom Metazoa; phylum Chordata; class Actinopteri; order Atheriniformes; family Atherinopsidae; genus Odontesthes; species Odontesthes bonariensis. The sequence continues at coordinate 10,433,610 of NC_134506.1, read as the reverse complement.
TGAGAATCAGATATTCAAAAGAGCTCAAACTAATCTTGGGTCTGGGACTGATGAGTAACCCTGATCTGAAAATAGCTGCCACTCCTCCTCCTCTGCCTGTGGTTCGAGGAATGTGAACATTTAAACAGTCAGAGGGAGTTGCTTCATTAATGCTAACATGATCCTCCTGCTGCAGCCAGGTTTCTGTAAGACAAAATATATCAATATGATGATCACAAATCAACTCATTCACTAACAGAGACTTCGAAAGGAGAGATCTGATATTCAGCAAACCACATTTAACAGTTTGATGTTTTTGTTTAGTTAAAGTTTTTGTTTTAATAATTTCTTTTTGCACAAGAGGATTTGCTCCTTTTGTGTTAATTGATTGGGTGGGTAGCAGCAGGTGGGAAGCTGCAGAGAAGTGTGTAAGACTACAACTCTGCATCCTGGTCTGAACCCTGGGTTGTCATGTTTTAGGGTGGCAAATAAATTCATCCATATTTCTAGAAATGAGAGCTGCTCCTTCCAAAGTGGGATGGATGCCGTCTCTCCTCATCAGACCAGGTTTTCTCCAGAAAGATTGCCAATTATCTATGTAGCCCACGTTGTTTGCTGGACACCATCTAGACAACCAGCGATTGTAGGACGACATGCGGCTAAACATGTCATCACTGGTCAGATTTGGCAGGGGTCCAGAGAAAACTACGGAGTCCGACATTGTTTTGGCAAAATCACACACCGATGCAACATTAATTTTAGTGACCTCCGATTGGCGTAACCGGGTGTCATTAACGCCGACGTGAATAACTATTTTACCATATTTACGTTTATCCTTAGCCAGCAGTTTTAAATAGGATTCTATGTCGCCCGCTCTGGCCCCTGGAATGCATTTGACTATGGCCGCTGGTGCCTCTAATGCCACGTTTCTGACTATAGAGCTGCCAATTACCAGGGTTTTTTCCTCAGCGGGTGTGTCGCTGAGTGGGGAAAATCTGTTAGAAGCGTGGACAGGTCGACGGTGAACAACAGGCTTGACTTTAGAGCTATGCCTCTTCCTGACAGTCACCCAGCCATGATGTAATCCTGGCTGCTCAGGTTCTGCTAGGGGGAGGCTAATGGAGCTAGCTACGCTAGGTGGCTCCACACTGGCAAAAGGGGCCTGGCTCGCTATCGGTTGATTTTCAACAGTGCAGAGCCGAGCTTCCAATTCAGATAACCTCGCCTCCAAAACTACAAAAAGACTACATTTGTTACATGTACCATTATCGCTAAAGGAGGCAGAGGAGTAACTAAACATCTGACACACGGAGCAGGTGAAAGCAGGAGGAGGAAGAGAACCGGTAGCCATGCTACGCTAGAGAACCAGACACACCGTTAAAAAGTGAGAATAAAGATTAAAGATCTGTAGGAGTGTGTTAGAACAGAACGGTAAGCTATAGAGTTTAACTATGCAAAATTGTGTAAGTTATAGATCGAAATAAAGTGATTATCAGTGCTCCAAGCGGAGCAAGAAATTCCACAGTGCACAAGCAAGGTAACAGGAAGTGATGCAACACGTCTTACCGCAAAGCGTCACAGCGTCAGCAATTGTAATTATGTGATGAACAGAACTGACATAGATGGCAGTCAAAAACTGGTGTCATCATCTGGACATTTTGATCATTACGCAAATGGCTTTGCGTCAACTCAAGAACAATTTTGATAACGCTGCATTGATTGTTGTGCATTTCCGCATTTTGTCCAATCGCACGTGTCGGTTTCCAGAGGGTGGCGGTAAAGTAACATAAACAAAGAACAAGAAGGAGAAGAAGACACGCGACAAGTCTAAGGAGGCGGTCTTATGAACAGGTTAGCTTTGCAACATGTGACACGACGCAAATCCTCTGACCCGGATATGTAAGTATCTAAAGTGCGACAGGCTGAAAGAGCGCACGTTTCACAAAAGCCCCGATATCTCAGTTTGTTGTTGATTTTGGTGGATACCCGCCTTGGTTTAGCTAAGGATAGCTCGCTAATGGCGGCACCTAGAGACACGCAGTTTTGACCCACAAAGAGTTTAAAGTCTCAGCTTTCAAACGAGCCATAACATGTTTCAGTGGCCCTATCACATAATATGCTGTGACTGTACAAAAAACGTCAAAAAATGGTTTAGAACGCTGGGATTCTACGACATAATTCCGTAAACACCGCCGGTATTCAATGTGTTAAATACATCCTGGATTTCTTCCTTGCTTCTCCCAAGAGTCTGTTTACCCTAAGTGCTCCCCCTGCTGGGCCCCCAGCTACTATTGCTTCTTCTAATCCAAATCCACTGACTGGACTTTACTGCCTCATCTGACACTTCCTTCACCATTTTCCTCACACTCTGTCCACTTACACCCAGCTCCCTCAACAATGAGACAACAGACTTTGCAACAAATCCTCTACATCCTACTTCCACTGGACAGATCCTAACCTTCCATCCTCGCTGATCTGCTTCTGCCCCCAACTCTACATACCTAAGCTTTTTCCTTTCATATGCTTCTGCCAGGGCTGCACGGTGGTGTGGTGGTTAGCACCGTCGTCTCACAGCGAGAGGGTTCCAGGTTAAACTCCCAGCTGAGGCCTTTCTGTGTGGAGTTTGCATGTTCTCCCCGTGTATGCGTGGGTTCTCTCCAGGTACTCCGGCTTCTTCCCACCGTCCAAAAACATTCATGTTAGGTTAATTGGTGTCTCTAAATTCAATTCAATTCAATTCATTTTTATTTATATAGCGCCAAATACAACAAATGTCATCTCAAGGCACTTAGATAGTAAGTCCAATTCAAGCCAATTGGAATTCAATTAATTAATAATAATCATAATTCATAAAATAATCCAATTCGTTCATATAGAGCCAATTCAAAAACAATTTCCTAGCTAAGAAAACCAACAGATTGCACTGAAAACTTTTTGTTTTTCGGTCCAATCTCCCGGCCTGAGCGGCGTGCCTGAGGCGACTGTGGAGAGAAACGACTCCCTTTTAACAGGAAGAAACCTCTGGCAGAACCAGACTCAGGAAGGGTGGCCATCCGCCTCGACCAGCTGGGGTTTGAGAAGACAGAAAAAGGGGGGGGGAGGGGGGCAGGGGGCCACCGCGACAGCGGCACTGTAACACCATTCAAAGGATATCTGTTGGAACAGGGAAACACGAGTTAATGACCACAATAATATCACATATACATAAAGAGAGTAAAGTGAGGAAAGGTGTGTCAGATGAGGCCCCCCAGCAGTCTAGGCCTATAGCAGCTTAACTATGGGATGTTTCAGGATCACCTGAGCCATCCCTAACTATAAGCTTTATCAAAAAGGAAAGTTTTAAGCCTGGTCTTAAAAGTGGAAAGGGTGTCTGCTTCCCGGACATTTACTGGCAGCTTATTCCACAATTGAGGGGCCTGATAACTGAAGGCTCTGCCTCCCATTCTACTTTTAGAAACTCTGGGAACCTCAAGTAAACCTGCAGTTTGGGAACGAAGTGCTCTGTTAGGAAAATATCTTACAATGAGATCTTTAAGATATGATGGAGCTCGGTCATTAAGAGCTTTATATGTGAGGAGAAGAATCTTAAATTCTATTCTGAATTTAACAGGGAGCCAATGAAGAGAAGCTAAAACTGGAGAAATATGATCTCTGCTGTTAGTTCTCGTCAAAACTCTGGCTGCAGCATTTTGGATCAACTGAAGGCTTTTCAGAGAATATGTAGGACAGCCCAATAATAAAGAATTACAGTAGTCCAATCTTGAAGTAACAAATGCATGAATTAGTTTTTCTGCATCACTCTGAGACAAGATGTTCCTGATTTTAACAATATTACGAAGGTGAAAGAAGGCAGTCCTAGAAACCTGTTTTATATGCGAGTCAAATGATAAGTTCTGGTCAAAAATAACTCCAAGGTTCCTCACTGTAGAACTAGAAGCCAAGGAAATACCATCTAGAGTAACTATATAGCTAGACAATTTCTCCCTGAAACGCTCAGGTCCAAAGATAACGACTTCAGTTTTGTCTGAATTTAGCAGCAGACAGTTCTGAGTCATCCAGGTCTTTATGTCTTTAAGACATGCTTGTAGTCTGACCAACCTATTGGTTTCATCTGGTTTTATAGATAAGTACAGCTGAGTATCATCAGCATAGCAATGGAAATTTATGCCATGCTGTCTAATAATGTTACCTAATGGAAGCATGTATAAAGTAAAAAGAATCGGTCCAAGCACAGAACCCTGGGGAACTCCATGACTTACTCTGGTGTGTGAGGAAGATTCTTCGTTTACAAGAATTGTCCCTAGGAGTGAGTGTGAGCGTGTGTGTGTGAGGTTGTTTGTCTGGTTTGTCTCTGTGTGGCCCTGTGATGGACTGGCAACCTGTCCAGGGTGTACCCCACCTCTCGCCCGATGACTGCTGGGATAGGCTCCTGCCCCCCCGCGACCCGACTGACGGATTAAGCGGGTATAGAAAATGGATGGATGCTTCTACCAGTAGTTCCTCCCAAGGAACAGTCAGCTCTATGAAATAGACTCTCATTTTACTCCTAGACCACAAGACTATATCAGGCCTTAGATTTGTAGAGACTATTTCCTGGGGAAACAACAAGCTTTCCTCCCAAATCTACCTGCATTTCCCAATCACAAGTATCCTCTAAGCCGCCTTGCCTCCTTATTGTCTTATTAACTTTCTCCCCCTCTTGAACAAACTGAATTGCCACTCTCTTCAGCTTAGACCCCCCTAAAGCCTTTGTTTATCTTCAATACCTGCAGCTAAGCTTCTTAATACTTGGTTATGTCGCCAGATATACCGGCCTTGTGACAGACTAACCTTACAGCCTGACAAAATATGTCTAAAGGCTGAGTTATACCTCTTTTAACTGCCCTTGCGCTTGTGTTAATGGCTCGAGACGTTTATGCTTCATTTTGCTTTGTCGGCGGTTGCGTGTGCTGCGTGGCGATTCACCGCCAGGACAGTAGGTGGAGCAGCGGGTTTTTTCAATGACAAGCCTACTACGATGAAAGGAAATTCACCGCCAGGACCTCTTCGGCAAGTCTCTCTTCGGCAAGTCTCTCTTCGAGTGGATTCATGCTTCTTCTTCTTCTTCTTCTTCTTCTTCTTCTTCTTCTTCTTCGCTTTCTACCTTGGCGTTTGAAAACATAGACATAATATGTCTATAACATGTCTATGTTTGAAAACAGCGGTCTTTTATTAGGGGATGAAACCGGAAGATGAACACGCCGCCGGATGTGATGTAGATAGTGGCTTTCGCTCGCGTCTTGCGTGAAGTTTAGAAAATTGAGGTGACACACGCAAGCACGCAAGGGGGGGCTTTCAACCGCGCAAGGGCTTGCGTTGCGTCTTGCGTTGCGTCTTGCATCACCGACCATAAATCAGGCTTTAGAGTTGCAGTATCTGAACATAACGAACATATACCCAGAGTTTTAGGTTCTGGGGAGTTGGCAATACATCATATGTTGCCCATATCAAAAATCTAATTCTCCTTTCATCCATACTCCACAGTTCTTTCCAACTAAGCTTTTTCTTCTCTACACCTTCCCAATTCAACCACCGTCCCTGCTTAGCCTGAGTCACTGCCTTTGTACCCCTTAACATTTCCTCCTGTCTACGAACCTGCTCAACAACTAACTTTCTCTTCTCCTTGGGACCTGCTCTACTCCACGCTGGTTTGCCTGGGCCAAGCTCCAACCCTCCCCGGCCTATTTGCACATTACCCACAATCTCTGCATGTCTAAGAGTTGCTTCTGCCTCCTGAGCTGCCATTCTTGGTTTCTATTTCCTCCCCTTGGTTGGGTTTGGAACCACCTTACTAACTACCACATCTTTACTCCCAGCTAACAGGAGCTCTTTCCTAACTTTAGTACATATAAACTCCTCTACTAGACTAGATACTGGGAGCTGGAGTATGCCCTTCCCATACAGTGCCACAGTACTTAAGAATCTAGGAACACCTAGCCACTTCCTAATATAAAAACTAACTAATCTTTCCATTTTTTCTGCAACAGATAATGGAATCTCATTCACAGACAGTGGCCACATCAACCTAGGAAACAATCCAAACTGCAGACACCACAGCTTCAACTTTCCTGGAAGCTCTGATTTATCTATTCTATCCAGTCCCTCAGCAACATATTTCCGAAATTTCACTGCCTGCTCTCCATCATTCATGTCTGCCTGGTACCACCTGCCTAAACTCTTTACTGCCTTTTCCCTAATTATTGGAATGTTTTCTTAATCTATTATAAACTTTCTATCACTTAATTTCCCTCTACTTATTGAGATACTTCTAGACTTAGTAGGTTGGATTTTCATACCAGCCCACTTTAGATTTTTGTTAAGTCTCTCAAGTATTCTCTTCATACATGGCACTGTTGTAGTCACCAACGTCATATCATCCATGTATGCTCTAATTGGTGTAAGGCGCATGCCATCCTGACGTCTCTCTCCACCAACAACCCACTTGGAAGCTCTAATAATTATCTCCATCGCCATTGTAAATGCTAATGGAGAAATCGTACACCCTGCCATAATGCCTACTTCTAGCCTCTGCCAGCCTGTTGTGAAACCTGCTGTACTTAGGCACAGTCTAATATCCTGAAAATATGCTATTACTAAGTTACGGGCACTCTAAAATAATCAAACGCTTTCCATATAAGACTATGTGACACTGAACCAAATGCATTTGCTAGATCCAGAAATATAACATGCAAGTCTTTTTTCTCAATCTTGGCTGTCTGAATCTGATGCCAAATCATGCTTGTGTGCTCTAAACACCCCGTGAAACCTGGTATTCCTGCCTTCTGCACAGTAGTATCTATTAAGCTATTCTTTTCTAAATAACTAGCTAATCTCTGTGCAACTAAACTAAAGAAAATCTTCCCCTCTAGATTTAGGAGAGAGATCATCCGGAACTGACTCAGGTCCGAGGACTCTTTCTCCTTTGGAATAAGAACGCCTCCTGCCCTACGCCATGCTCTAGGAATAAACTGTTTCTCCCAAATTATTCTTAATTGCCTCCACAAAAACTTTATGATATCAGGTGCACTTTTATGAACCCGGTAGGGGACTCCATTTGGCCCTGGGGCCGCCGAAGCCTTTGCACGCCTGACTACCTCCTCAACCTCTTTCTACCTAGGTGGTCTAACATCCATCTTATGAGCTATCTCTCTTCTTATGGTGGCATGTCAGGTGGAAGGCCTACTACTCTACACTGCTGAAGATCTGAATATGCATTTCTTAGATACTCTTCCACCTCTGACTTTGTTGCTTTAAGCTGCCCTCGCTTTTCCTGGTTAAACAACCCTTTAACAAACTTGATCGGGTCCCTATAAAACGCAGTCCTTACTTATTCTTTCTTCTTTCTCTTTTTCCTAAGACATTCAGCCCTTCTGAGTATTGCTAGTTTGCTTCTCAATTCTTCCTGCTAAACAATAATTCCCTCCCGTTCTTCTTCTGTAGCTCTTTTCCACTGCTTTCTTAAATTTCTTCTTTCCTTAACCAATTTCTCCATCTCTCTTTGCCGTCTAGACTTAACCAAAACGTTCTACACCATAGGAGTAAATTTTATTTCCCATCTTCTCCAGCTTTGCTCTCTTTGTTCTGAGAACTATTCTGCTCAGCTCTCGCCCTAGAGAATAGGTCCGTGTCCCCATCCTTCACTGAGTCACATCTCCACCTCATAGTCATGTTCATTCCAGTGTCATTTGCCATGTAGTCTGCCTGTGAGTTATCTTCTGCCTGTGCTCTCGCTGACCCTAGGGGTATTCTCTAATATATACTATATTATCACATCATATCATATCTAGTAACAGAATTTTGACAACAGACCAAGGTGTAAATGTGGGATTGCCTTCCAATACACCACTTCTTTGATTTGCCCCCTATAAAACTTATTTTTTTCTCCTCCGTATGTGTGCTGCGGGTGTGTGTAAATCTCTTTCATGATCTCTGGCACTAACACAGTAATGGCACATGCGGTTCGGGACCATCTCCTCTGCTTCATGCGTCTAGCAGGCCCACTCTAATTACATTTCTGTTCTTCACACACTTGCAATTTTAGGCTTAATGTGTTAGAGGGAGAATGATGATGGACATGGCAATTCTGCCGCAACATAAACATGAAGACAATTCATTTGAATGCGCAACAACATATCAAATTTTAAACTGAGAGAGAAATAGGTTTTGACAGGAGGATGTTTACTACTGTGTGTCATCAACTGTGTTTTATTTCAACTACACTGATCATTTGGAACAGAGGAGTCTAATTATGGGATTCTAGCACCTCAACAGTCCTGGGTCTTCTTTGTCAGATTTTGCTTTTCATGATGTGCCAAATGTTTTCAGTTGGTTAGAGAACTGAACTGCGGGTAGGTCAGTCCAGCCCCTGAACTCTTCCACTATGAACCCTGATGTTTTGATAAATGCAACATGTAGTACAGAAAATTTCACATTTAAATTCATTTGACCAGAAATCAGTTTTCTACTTTGCCTCAGTCTATTTCAAATAAGCTTTGCATCAGGGAAGAGAGTTGGATCATATTCACATATGGCTTCTTCCTTGCCCGATACAGCTTTAACTTGCATTTTTTGATGGTACGGAGAGCGGTGTTCACAATGATGTTTGATACTGCAGTGATTTCCATGACAGAATCATACCTGCTTTTAGTGCTGTCTCATCTCAGGGCCTGAAGACCACAGCCATCCAGTATTGATTTTCAGTCGTGTCCCTGGCACGTAGAGATTCTCTGAATCATTTGATGACATGATGTACTGCACAGATGACAGAATATTCATGCTTCACAATTTTACATTGAGGAAAATTGTTTTGAAATTGCTTCACAATTAGTAGACACACCTTTTTTGCAGATTCCTGAGCTTCTATCCATCTTCTGAGAGACTCCACCTCTCTTAAAGTGCTCTTTTTTACAACTAATCCGACCTGTTGCCAGTTAACTATTTAGTTTCAACATCTTCCTGCACCTGTTCCCTTTTAGCACCACTCACTTTTCCAGCCTTTTGTGGTGCCATCCCAACATTTATGTGTTACTGCTGATATTTTTCATGAAACATGTTTTCTGGGTTCCATTTAGAATAATTACTTATTGTTTTAATTAGCATTTACACAATGTCCTAACTTTTCTTGGCAACGGGGCTGCTGTATAATTCCTTAACTTTAACAATCATAACGGCTTGTTTATTAGCACATCTTGCATTGAGCAAAGTGATTCAATTTCCCTCTGAAAGGTGCATATTTTCACTCCTTTCCCTTTCTCCATCTCTTCCATTCTCCTACATTGGTGACCGTTTTCAGCTAAATAAAACAGAAAATAACAAAGCAACGATGGAAGTGTGTAGAGGTGCAGTTCCTAAGCCTACACTCCCAGCATGCACCACGCCGTGAAGCACTCTCACATTCTTTAATTGACATATTGACACATTCACATAATTTAATTGTTTGCTCAGACACAAGCTTCGATAAACTACGCCAGTGTAGCCAATACCCTCTACAACACTTTGTGACACCCAGCCACTCATGTTAGAAGCTTCCAATTAACCTAATTACCTGTGACCTTCCACACGTTTTTTTTTCTTTTATCGTACTAACTCGTGTTTCAAGATGTTTCTGTCGGCAAATTTAAAATTTACTTGTATCTATTAACGAAAATAAAACTTAAAAAAAAAAAGATATTAGTTTCAATGGGCGTAAGCGGCTGTTTACAAGTGGTGACAAGATTTGCGAATATTTACACTTGTGTTCTTATTCAGCCGTGTGTTTTGCACAACCAGATGTATTTGGTAATGGGGTAGTGGTTCATTCATTGTTGTAGCTGGAAACATTAATTCGTCCAAAGACATCTACATATAGTAATACGATGCTCGTACAGTAACAGCGTCACATGATATTTCCTCTGGACTGCAGGAGCCAGTTGTTTACGGCTGCTGCGGATGTCTTTGTCAGCGGACGCCGTGTTGGCTGGCTGTCAAAAGCACTACAGGAGGTAAACCGGCGCAGGTAAGGCTGGGCAGTAATGGCCTAATAATTGACACTCGGCAGGAATAATCTCCTTTTAAAATGTTGAGTATTCGTTCAAGATAGGGCTATTTAAATTTTGAGAAAGGAACAGGACAAAAGAGAGGCAAGTTGGCGGCACAAAGCCGACAGTAAGAAAGGAGTTCAGGCTTAATGGAAACTAAATTTAGCGATACATCATTTCAAATAGTGAGTTCAGTTTGTGTTTTTTATTTTTATTTTGTTATAGCTTTGTTATTTAACGGAGGTGAGATGAAGGCGTCCTTGTGGGTTGCCTCAGTTAGATTCAACTCTGTTATAGCTGTGGGATGGAAAAAAAAACAAGCTAACAAGCAGTACAATTAGCTTGGAGCGGCGCTTTGCCTTTAAACTGCTCCTGTTTAACCGCAAATGGCCTCGTGCCATCTGAAGCTGAAAGAGCCGCATGCAAGGTTGTTCTTGACAAAGAAACACCACTCGACGTGTTCGGCGAAAAGCCAACAAGGGTAAAGAAAGAAGGTATTTTTCCTCCAAAGCTCCAAAATATATTGGCTTTATTTTGAAAGTCTGAAACGGAAAAGTAGTGTCGTAATGCAGATCGTGCTTGATACAACATGCTGTAAAGACAAACCGCTGGCTGCTGTGACGTTTCAATCTGTGTTTATGATCATTCAACAGATATGGGTCTGGAAGAAACAAGATGGCTTTAGAAAGTTGATATTCACTCCTTTTATTGATGCTATCACAAGTTGATAGCCGTTTTTAAAACTAGACCCAACAAAAAGTGTCCCATCCACACTCAGTATACGGTGAAATGATCCTGCTTTTGTTCCACAATTTATTGGCATGGAATTTAGCTGAGGCCACTTGTAATATGGACATAACATATGGCTTCTAGAATGATCCCCTTTTGACAAAAAACCTGTGCCTGTTTTCACCTTATATTGCAATATGTTGCTGTAAATGGCTTAGCTACGAAACATAAGTAAACTTACAAGTTTCACTGTTTATTCAGTGTCCACTTTACTTCTTTTATTACATTTTGGAAGAATAGTAAGCTTTGGCCAAGGGGGTTCAGGCAATTACTCTAATGAAAGAAGAGACAAGCTGACAACAATTTATAAAAAAAAAAAAAAAAAAAAAAAAAAAAGGAAGGGGGAGGTTGGGTATCAAGTAGGACGAGTTATTAAAAAGATTTGATTACAAACTGAGTCCCGTTTACCTGGCCGGAGCTCCTCCTACACTGAGCCTGTCCCCGGTTACTCAGCTGAAAACAACTGAAACCGCCTGTAGCCACAGACTATAACGACCTGTCTGTCAGACGCATACAGTCCTGTACGAGCTCGTATGTCTACATAGTTGGGAAGAACGGAAGGCACACAATAAGAAGTCCAAACATGAATATAACCAACAGTTCCTATAAGCTGTATCTTTATTATTAATTATGGATGCCAACGGCAGGGAACGATCGGGAATGGTGTGCTTGTATTTTTCTCTCTCATTACTCGAAAGGAATTCTGGAAAAACATGGAATTTTCCCTAATGAGGAATGCATTGAAAACCACAAAACAAGGGCTCAACGAGCACCAAAAAGCTATATCCTATAAATAGGAGTTATGAGGCCTCCTTTTTTGGAGGTCTCATAACTCAGCCATACGGCAACACAGAGACATAATTCAAAGTTTTAAACGTGACAGGAAACACTCAACTTTAACTGAACAGAACTTTGTGCTGGACCTTATGGTTTTCTCTCAAATCACCTCAGATTCATACAACAGTGCTATCGCACACTGCCATCCCAATCATTATAAAACAGCTCTCCTTCAAACTGACAGCGAGGGGTGTGTTCAAACTGCCATGAAACCTGCATATTAAACAGGACCTTGATAGAAATGACAAAACTGTCTTAAGCAGACCTTTCTGCTATTAACAAGTTCATTTTTTCTTTACACTGTGACCTAAAAATCTATTGAAACAGCTGTTCGGTCTAAGGGGGCACAACCTGTCCTCCTCTGTCTCTCTCTGGCTTAAACACACCTTCTGTGCACGTTCCCTTCCTCATGCTGTCTTAAGGCCCATTTATGCCCTACGTTAACTACGGAAACGGACGCTTTCACCCGGTTCCGGGGGTCGTTTCATCCGTCAGTTTGTCCGTAGGTCAAGAGCTTAGCAATCCGGTGAGCTCCGGGCGAAACGGAGCAATACCAGAGGAATTCGTGGGGGCAGTAGAGAGTCAGGAGCGTGTTGGCTCCGGAAGTTATGGAGGAAGAAGAAGAACGAAGAGTAGAAGATTGAAACATTTTAAGATTTAAAAATGCCAGGTAATGGAGGAGAGGATTTGTGAGATGGTCAGGGTGTATATACATTTGTATGACTGCAACTTCCTCAAATGACGCCATGTTTCTCAAACCCGCGGCCGACAATGACTCAATATATAATACCGCCCTCTAGAGGATTTCTTACGGACGTGCGCAATACGGACGGAGGCATAAACAGAAGCTCCGGGAGCAACGTATGGACCGGACAGACGAATTTCGTCCGGTTCCGTAGGGCATAAATCGGGCTTAACTCAGGCAGGTTTCACCAAGCCAGTATCTCATATTTCATTCTGGATTGGAAATATCGAATGCTTGACTGGCAACAAGCAGGTCTGTGAGCACAGCATCTGTCTCTCGGCGGGCAGGAGCTTGGCACCCATCAAAATTTCTTCAGAAATTTTCTAGTTGGTTAGCTGTTATATCTATAAATCCATAGCAAATTGTTAAATATGCCTGTTGTAATTTCTAATAGTTCATAGCTTCCTCAAAATCAACATTTAGTTGTCTCACCAATAGCCCGTGCAGACTTAACATTCTAATGATGTTAGGCAACCCCCTCAGGGTTGTCATCTGATGTGTTCACAAGCTCAGGAGCTGGCACACACATCTAAAGACTCCCACCATCATGCTTTGCTTGCAGGTCAAATGAAGCTAAACACGATGAATTGTTTGTGGACAGTGCAACGCTGTAAATCAATGGGATTTTTTCTAGAAATGAACCCTCAGAATAAAGTTGTAAATCTAACGTTTATTTGTGTCTTGGAGTTTGGATACGAACAACTGCAAGAAAAATACTTTTTGTCAAATATTGCAGAGGAGTCGGCGAGCCATTAGGAGCCGGTTTGTTTGGCTCATTGATTAGTTTGTGTTATCATCAGATTGTTAGGTGAAGCGGTGGTGAGTTTGTACATGAGCAACAGATGGACAATGTTTGAACTGAGGCATGCATGTTGAGCCATAGTTATGGTGCGGTCTTGTAAATGAAACATTCCACACCTACATTACACACAGGCCTGTTCCTGACTTGCCCTAATCTCTTCTATACACCACTACATCTCTCTAAGGTCTGCCCGGACATGTTAGATGGATAAAGTTGGGCATCAAGCCCCTCTTTATGTCACCAATGATAACTCCGTTCTTCTGAATCCGTAGGGCAGGTTATTCCAGAGGCTGTCAGAAAGGAACAAGCGGCTGTAGCATCCACAGCCACTCCGCAGTTCCTGCTGGCTCAGCCTTGAAACGACAGCGCCATGGCTGACCGTGACGGATCCCAGAAAATAAACGTCGGCGCCGGTCACTCTTCCAGTCCCCAAGAGCCTCCCAAAGAGAGCATGCAGCTTAAGAAGGAGATCTCGCTCCTTAACGGAGTCAGCCTGATCGTAGGGAACATGATCGGCTCTGGCATCTTCGTCTCCCCCAAAGGTGTGCTCATCTACAGCGCCTCTTACGGGCTGTCGCTAGTCATCTGGGCGATTGGGGGCATGTTCTCAGTGGTTGGGGCCCTATGCTATGCTGAGCTGGGCACCACGATCACCAAATCAGGGGCTTCCTATGCATACATCTTGGAGTCATTCGGTGGCTTCATTGCATTCATTCGTCTGTGGACGTCTTTGTTGATCATCGAGCCCACCAGCCAGGCAGTCATAGCCATTACGTTTGCAAACAACTTGGTGCAGCCGCTCTTTCCGACATGTGAACCGCCATACGTGGCAGCCAGGCTCATCGCTGCAGCATGTTTATGTAAGTATGTTTTGCAGCCGTTCATTTTGCTGCTGCTGTTTTGCTCATGTCTGTAGAGCTGAGTGCAGGAACCTCCACCATCCCTCTTTCTCCCCAGGTTTACTGACGTTTATCAACTCTGCCTACGTGAAGTGGGGCACCCGCGTGCAGGACATTTTCACCTATGCAAAGGTGGCCGCCCTCATCGTCATCATCATCACTGGCATCGCCAAGCTGTGCCAGGGTGAGTGAGTGGCAATACTCAAGAGACCAGAATTAAAGATGGCATCCAGTTTGACAGCTTAATGCCAGCCACCCACGATCCTCTTATATTTGGGTTTAGTCCTCCCAGCAGACATTTACAATGAAATCAGCTGCTCGTTGACATTTGCGATTCGCCATAAACACGCAGTTTAATCATTTCCATCCAATGCAACCAAATTTCCCCTGTTTCCTTCTTAGGCTACACAAACAACTTTGAGTCATCCTTTGAGGGCTCATCTACAGATCCGGGCGACATTGCGCTGGCGCTGTACTCTGCTCTCTTCTCTTACTCTGGTTGGGACACCCTCAACTTCGTGACAGAAGAGATCAAAAACCCAGAAAGGTGATCTTTCTTTTTGTTTTGTCTTTTTTCTTGGCTCTTTTTCAGTAGATAGAAGGTACCAGCAGCTGCCAATCAGAACACTTAAATAAGCCTTGTTTAGGTCACATGTCCTGTTATTCCAGGAACCTGCCCCTGGCCATCGCCATCTCCATGCCCATCGTCACCGTCATCTACATCCTGACCAATGTGGCCTATTACGCTGTGCTGGACGCCAGCTCTATTTTGGCCAGCGATGCTGTGGCAGTGGTGAGTGAACAATCTGCTTTTTGGGGAAAAATCAGAATAAGCTGATGGATTTGAGAACAACATGCATGTGTTGTGGATAAGTGTCATCTGCTCGCTGTGTTCTTTTAGACTTTTGCAGATCACACCCTGGGCGTCATGAGCTGGATTATCCCCATTGCTGTGGCTCTGTCCTGCTACGGAGGCCTCAACGCCTCCATCATAGCTGCATCCAGGTAGAACACGTACGCCATATTGAAGCATAGGTTGAATAAATCTGAAGTTCTTTCAGATGTTTTTTTTTTTACCTTTCTTAAAGTATCTAATGGTATAAGTATAAATTAATGGTATTAAAGACAATTACGTTGCTTGATGTTCTGGTGTCCATTTTGATCCACATTTGTTGCTTCCAGGTTGTTCTTTGTGGGCTCTCGTGAAGGTCACCTTCCAGACGCACTGTCCATGATCCATATTCAGAGATTCACTCCGATCCCTGCTCTTATCTTCAATGTACGGGAAAGAAAAGAAAGATATTATAGTGATAGAAGCACAGCAGATTGTTTAAACCACAGAAGTCAAACATTTCGCAGTCCAGTGTCAAGGACACAAGGTGACATCTAGTGGCACAAACCAACTGAACACTTTCACCCAAACTGCTGAGGCTGTGAAAAACACTCAAGCCAGTTATCAGTTTGTCCCTTCTGGGCTCCTCTAATGCAGTAATTTGGTGGTGCAACATGGAGAAAGCGTTAGGAACACAACGAGCATCTTTGGATATTTTGCTGACTCTGCTGTCATCAAAATACATTAAAAGAAACAAAGATTCTTATCTTCATGTGATTGTAAAGTAATAAATCACTCAGTTACGCACTGGATTATGAAATCTTCAGACTGTCACACTAATTGTTATTTTCCTCTCCTTGTTGCCACCCTCCCTTTCTTCACCGTCCACTCCTCAGTGTATCATGTCACTGATCTACCTGACAGTAGAGGATGTCTTCCAGCTCATCAACTATTACAGCTTTAGCTACTGGTTCTTTATGGGTCTGTCTGTCGCCGGCCAGATCTACCTCCGCTGGAAGCAGCCTGACAGACCTCGGCCTCTCAAGGTAACAGCAGATAAAGGAACCCGAGTCATGCATCGCGATCTGGCTGATAGACAGGTTAAACTGCACAACCTGAGCTGAACTACTAAAGGCAGCCGGCCTAAGGGTTTTACTGCACGGCAACCATCTGAGCTGCAGCTCTGAGTCAGAGCTCCAGCAGAAAATCAATACAGGACATAATGTTCATGCTCAGGATGAATCTGGCTCCCACCAGAGCTACCCCAATATTTTTCATTTTCTGCAAACGTGTAGATATTGATCAGATATAGCATCAGAGGAGGTTATTGTTGTTTAAGAGCTGTTTAACACTGATTGGTTCTGATGCTGTTTGTTTCCATGAAAAAGAAAACAAACACAAAAATGTCATTTAACCGTTTTTTTGTTTTTTTTTTAGTGTGTGTGTGTGTGATTGCACCTGTGATAGTGGAAGTTCCTCTTTTTGTCTGGCAGAAAGACTTTTCTCTACATTCCCAAATTTCCGTCATGGGTTGGGCTTAGAATGTTAAACACAATCCTGCCTCGCTCCCAGCTCTGTCTGCCACATGGATGGCGATATAGTGTGGTTTTTTTTTTTTTCAAGAAAAAGAAAACCCAGCTCTTTATTTGTGCATCAGAAGACACCAGAACACAGTGAGGCTTTTTTTTTTTCATTGGATTAATGTTTATTTGAAAGCTACAGCAACATGACTAGAACTTCCCTACCCTTCAGCTGTTCCTCCTTCCTTCTTTCCAACCTTTGTTTCACTTGTGGATTGTCTTCTTTTCTCTCTTTTTACTGTCACAACTTCATTTGTTTGTCTCATTCTCTCTATCACAGAGAAGAACCACAGTATTGCATGTTTTATCCTGAAGTCATGTTGAATGCGACGTTAAAGCAAAACCCCCCCTTTGTAACGCGTGTTCTGCCTCCCGACGTCTCAGCTGACGTTACTGTACCCGGTGGTGTTCTGCCTGTGCGCCGTGTTCCTGGTGGCAGTCCCTCTTTACAGCGACACAGTCAACTCCCTGATTGGCATCGCCATCGCACTGTCAGGAATTCCCGTCTACTTCCTGGGCGTCTATCTGCCAGAGTCCAAACGACCGCCCGTCATCACAAAACTACTGCGTGAGTTTCCAAGTCTTTCAGCTCCCTGAAGAAACAGGCGCGCTAATTAAGCTCTGCTAACACGCCGTCTCTCGCTGCAGGTTCTCTGACCTACCTCAGCCAGTACAGCTGCTTCTGTGTGCTGACAGAGATGGACAAAAGCCAGTAGCATCTGTTACGCTTCAGAACTTCTGCCAGCAGACACGAAGCCATCACACAGGAGAATCTGCAGGGAAAAGAGCATTTCCAGCTCATACGTTGTGCTGTCCACCATGTTGTTTACAACACTTAAAAATGCTGCCCCAGACGCACACGTCCACACAGACGACGCTGCGCGTTCTTAGATTTCAACTTTATAATGACCTCCGTTAGCAATAATGCACCTTTGAAGCTACACCAGTAACTGAACCTACTTAATGCCTTTAAATAAAAATGGTTTATTCTGTTGTATGAATTCAATCCAAAGGAACTGAAATATAGTGTGCAGTATCAGCATTGAAAAATGACTAGAAAATTGTACTGAGCCATCAGCCTATGTTTGTATGCTGCCACGTGTCAACGTCTGTCTTTCATGTGCTGTTGGTACCATTTAGTTTAGTTATTTTGCATATTAACATTTGTTGCTTTATATCAACAGCACTCATTTCCCCACTTGTATTCAATGATGTATTTGAATGTTTTACTGCCGTTCCATCTTAAAACTGTGGAACATTTGCACAATCTAAAGTAAATTATGCTCAAAGATTCCACATTTCATCCTTGGACAGCAACTTATTTCTGCAGTTGTAATTCAGTTCATTCAAGGTTCACGAGAGCAGCGGTGAGACTGCATCAGGAGGCTGGTGTGGTGTGTTAAACATGAGGAAACCAGCCTTCTGTTCATCTGCACCGACGGACCGAAGCTGAGCCACCAAATAATTCAATAAAAATGTTTCATGATCTCAGATCAGACCATTTACTTTTATAATCTTGTGTTGACGGGGAAAAAATAAATATTTATTTTGAAAGCTTTATTTTTTTTATACACATCTACATATTTACAAAAATCTTATTTCAACAAACATCCGAGAACCAATCTGAACTTCAAACAGGAATTTCTGAACCAAACACGCAACAGAAAACTCGGCACCATGCGTACACATTATGCAAAACCCTAATGCACAGTTACACGTACACACTACCATGCACAAAATGCAACCACACGCGGCCTGAGACGCCTCGCTAACAAAAGTGGTGACGGCACAAAGCATACGAGGCATATCACACTACTGTGCAACAATTCTAACACACGTCCACTTTGAACAAACACCCACACACAAGTTCACTCCACCAGCTTAAAAAAAACAAAACAAAAACAGTAAAACACACTCTGGATCCTTCTGGAAATGACACCAACTCCTTCACCGGCTGTGTAGCAGAGACTGACTAATCTAAACAACTTGCTTGGTGACTGATGTGTTGTTGCTTTGGCACATAACTGATTATATGTAGCGGTTATCTTCTTCCAACTCAACTACACAGAGGCCCACAGAGTGTGGTTTCATTTGTGAAAAGGGTCCTGGAAAGATCAGTCGGATTCATTTTTTTCTGCGTCGTCATCGTCGTCGTCACCGCTTCCCAGCTCGCGCATGACTTCTGTCCGGTAGCGCTCCCAGTTCCTCCTGCTGTACGAGTGTTCTTCCTCCCAGTAACCTGGACACGCGGGACATACAATGATCAGACACGAGTTTCAGTGTGACCTCATGAATACGAGACTCATTAAAGCTGCGCTCTGACAAGCACTTAAATGCGATTTGTTTATAACCACAAGACTTAGATATAAAAAGTCTGAAATGATAAGCGTGTTGAACATAAAGCGTGTTCATCTTTTTTTCACTGTCACAGAAGAAATGGGCACAAAGAAGGAGCTGAAAGTTTTTTTGTTTTTGTTTTTCAATGACTCATCCTGTCTGCTCTGCTTTGCACTAACTCTTTGGACACTGAACCCGCCAAAATATATCACTGGAGACACAACCAGGTTATCATTCGATGTGACCGAGGAGACATTCATGTTTGCCCTTTCAAAAGAAGGTAGACACGCATGTCCCAGACCGCCTCCATGTGGTCTAAAGCGGCATTTCAACCGCTGGAAGTTGTCCAATCAACTATGGCCTTTTGTTGTGCGTTTAGAAATCAAGACATGGACACAAAACATGTTAGCAGACCAACTTATGGGATTTCCTGCAAGCGTAGGGACCAAACTGCTGTCAATCCCCTCAGTGTCCAAGTGCCAAAGTGACCTTGGTAACACCAAACCCCACATTACCCCCTAATACGGTAATCTGTGTGGGACTAGTTTGTTGTTTGTGGACCTCTGAGGAAATGGGGCTGAACTATAGTTGTAGCTTCTTGGAAAAAAGCCCCCTTTGTTTCACTTCTTTAGGTCAAAATGCGCCGTGAATAATCAGATCCCGAAACCTCCTAAATGAATGCGTCCCCGATGTAAACCGTCTCCATGTCAGTCTTAGTGTCGGGTCAGAAATAAACAGGCACGGTGCATCTCGGCTCTGCGAGTCAGAAAATCTACACCAATCTTCCGTTCAACTTCATCATTCTATTAATTTATTGATAAAAGAGGAGAGCTCTGTAAAATAACAAAAATATTCTGCAGTTTAACAATATGGATGAGATCTGAGCGTCGGCATATCATTAACATCATTTTTATCCTCCGACCGTTCAGTGAGAAATCATTCCCCTCA
This sequence comes from Odontesthes bonariensis, assembly GCF_027942865.1. Taxonomy (NCBI): domain Eukaryota; kingdom Metazoa; phylum Chordata; class Actinopteri; order Atheriniformes; family Atherinopsidae; genus Odontesthes; species Odontesthes bonariensis. Next base: position 10,413,807 of record NC_134506.1, on the reverse strand, counting down.
GGCCAAAGGATGTTCATCTGAGCATTTGGCTCCGACTGATGAGTCACATGACGCACTGCAGCAGTACAACTGCACCCAGAACACGCCTCAACATGATATCACACAAACCTCTGATGCTGCTCCGAGCATTTCCCCAACAAACAACTGAAAAATACCCGAGTGAAGTGAAAATATCTGCCAGCTGAACATGCACAACACAGGGGACACTGATGATTCAGGTCACAGCTGTAGCCGAACTGACGCGGCTGTTCACACCTGAACAACTCGCACACCCATTAAAAAAAAACAAAAAAAACACACAAATCAAACACATACCACCATAGCGCTCCTCTCTGTCGCCGTCTTCATCGCTTTCCTCATCAGGATAGTCATTCCTCCAGTTGCCCTCTTCATTCTCATCATCCTCGTCTTCATACACCTCCTCTTGATGAACCACCAGATCGGGAACCTGAAGTAGACGAAAACCAGTTTGTCCGACTTCACAGTGGTTACACGGAATAACAAAAGGAAAGACCTACATGACTTTAAGCTCCAAACATAAACAGATACTCCTAAACAGGGATTTTAAAAACATTTCTGCGGAGTACATAAAACACATGTTAGTGAGATTACCGACTGAAAGGTTTCTGACAAACATAACTCAGGAAATGTCCCTTTCCCACAGACCTGTGATGGCACTGATTCAGATAAAGTACAACTTGTTATATCATCTGCTTTGATTATTACAGCAGCAAAAATAACCCACACCGCAGACATTTTCAGACCTCGCTTCTTTCAGCTAAAGTAACGGATTCAACCATGACGTCATACACTCACTCCGATTTCAGCACTCATTCATCTGTCCGTCCATCCATCCACACACACCAGTTCTCCCTCATCAGTGTAGACCCTGACAGACAGGATGTCCTGGATCCAGCCTGCTGTGGCCGTTTCCTGGTAGTAAAGATCGTAGACGTAGTCTTCGTCCTGCTCCCGGTGCTCCTCCCCCAACTGCTCTCCAGAAACGCTCAGACGCTCCCGCAGCATCTTGGTGTTGTTACACAGAATCACTTCTGGGTCTGAGGAGAGCACCTGAAGAGAGAGGGAGAAAATAAAGCATGTTAAGAACAACCAAGGCGTTCCATGTGAGCAGTGTGGACTGCTGCCTCCACATGCAGGTGCCGTGTTTTTGTGACAGCATAAGAACAAGTCATGTGCCGACAGCTTCCTTCTTCTTCTCCGCACCCTCGTTTATTCAGCACTTTGGGCAGCTCGTTGTCCTGCTGAAGGACAAAGAAGCTGGAATTTATCTGCAGGCACTGACATTAAGCTTCTTCAGCCACGTCCCGTAGCAAAAAGAAATAAGACGGTCATAAAAAGAAAAACACTGATATGATCTGATCGCCATCTCGTATGCTATGTTATGTTAAACTTATGTTACAAAAACTGAGGCTGTCAGCACTCATAAATATGAGACGTCTTTACTTTCTTATGAAATTAAAAAAAACTGAATTCTTACTGAGTCAGCACCTGTCTGAGCTTAGAGGGATTCCTGAGGAGAGCACACGGGTTCATTTTATAAATAATGTCAAATTAACCATCCTCCAACTGATGAGCCCCAGAATAAGTCCCAACTTCATCAGGAAGTCCATATAAGTAAAAAGGAAGAGTCTTTGTGCTGGCCCCAGCAGGTCCAGGCACACTTTTTGGCTTTTTGTCCGGTAACCGGGCTGAACCTGGTTGACTGAAGGAACATTGAAAACCCAAAGCCCAACAGCATCTCGTCATTCCACGGCGCAGCGTGTTTGACACTGAAAGGTCAAAGGTGAGGGATGTACTGGCTCTGATTGGTCCACGAGTCATCTGTGAGCGGCTGAGTCAGCGCAAAGCTTCACAGAGGGCTGGAAGACCACCAACAACAATATCATTTACAAGAAGAATTACTGATGGCACCACTTTTCCCCCACTTGTTCGATCGGATGACTCAGCGATTTTCCAGGCAGGAGAGAGAGAGAAAGAGAGGACGGAGTGATGTTACATCCCTTCTCTAAAAAGAATAAAGTAATGGCTTAAACAACCTACTAAATGTTTAAGTCCTCTGAAACGCACTGGAAAATGTTCAGCGAGCGCACTTCTTACTGCCATCGTTTACTCTGTTTACTGCATGTGGGCAAAGATTTTCCACTTTAGCCAAAGCAATGAGAATATTTCTAAATGCCACCGTTATGAGGAAAAGAAGTTGCACACAGAGCCGGTCACATTGTGCAACCACATTTTGAGTCAATGCGACTGCGTTTTTTAACTCTTTCAACACCTCTTAAGGTGTGTGTACGTGCACGTTCTGTGCGAGTGACAGAGCCAGTCTGAGGCAGTTGTCATCGACACAACGCAGGGTAGTCAAGAGCTGTAACGCCTGTCCGGTGCTGTCACTCTTGCCCCCCCCCCTCACGGAACTGAGACTTTACCGTTCAACTCCAAGGATCAATGAGACTGTCCCGGAACGCTTTGTTCCCTAATTTCCGATTAGAACAGAAAGAGGAGTGGAAAAGAGCCGCTCATGGAGTTTATCCTGTAAATATTTTGCCTCGACCGCAAATTCTGGACAAGAGGCCAACATAGTTCCAACAGCAAAAAGCAAACTCTCGGACGACGCACCGACGCACTGAAGTGAAAGCAGAATTCAACACATCCCACGAGCTGCTGGTCACCAACCTCATGGATCATATTTAAGCCAATTTGTTAACAGAAACAGAGTTTAAGCGAATCAGACATTTGGTTTTATTGATATAATGACGCGTGAAAGTCGATCCGTCACTTTACTTACACGAGCAAGAAAATGTGAAAGATGAGACAGAATAAACAAACAGAACACAGCCTAGCAAGTAAGACTGGTTGCAAAAAGAGGGGCTGGCTGTATGTAAAACGGTACATATGGTTGCTTTGAGTTGTAGACATCACAGGAAGAGTGAACGCACCTTGCTCAGAGGTTTGTCCTTGTTTCCAGCGTCTTCATGGAGGAGATCCACCACCTGGCAGTCACCAAGACCCCATTTGTCCGACCCTTTCCTGCCTTCCTCCACAGCATCAGGCGCATCTGTCTGGGAGGGCTGCCGCTCAGCCGGGCTTGACAGACCTGCACGGTGGCTTGACAGTATTCTGTAGCGTTCCTCCCTCCGGGTGCTCCACTTTGTGCTCCGCAGGTCCCCGATTATGCGCTGTGAGCTGGCCACTGAAGGGCGCAAAGCATGGGCCGCGCGAGGCCGAGCCAGAGCCTGCCGAACCTGCGTCTGCACAGGAGCATCCTGGGAGGAGACACGAGAACGAGGAGAAAGTCAAAAAATGTTTCATTTACCTCCCGACTCACTGAGGCGAGGGAGGGCCTGGATGTGCACCAAATGGCACGAAGAAAAAAATAACAATAGTTTACTGCCGACATTGACTTGTATTGTTTTCAGTCACAATATAATATCTGGATTTTTTTTCTGGAAAAAAACAACAACCTTGCATTCTGACAGTATTAACGTGAAAAAAAACCAACTTACATGTACATTTTAGAACAAAGCTAAAAAGAAGCTAATCCAGTTCTCTTGCAATAGAACTAATTCCAATACTACGTTAACCAAAATGTGACGGAGGCCCCCCTCAACGTCGGACTTTGCTTTTAAATACATTTCAACTATAAAGTTTCTATACCCTCCACGCTCTTCAAAACGAGCCAAAACATTTTGTGGTCCGCAAAAATCGTCAATAAAGATCAGCCAACTATACTACTGGCTACTGTAATTTAGAGCCGTTACGACTGCTGTTGGCTAACAGCGTTCACTAGCCTATCGTAGCACTGAGGCTAGCGACGTAGGCTAGGCTAATAACAGAGCTTAGAAGCGCTCTGTTTTCAAAAGACAACTATAAGGAATAATGTTCAACCCACTAACTGGCACTATTCAACACATATTTTTACTGAAACGGAGCTATTCCCCCCACCCAGGGCCATTCCTAACGTCTCCACCGCCAGCTGCGTTGACGTGAACAAGCAGCATTCGGTTAGCCGTGGCCTCTCACCTGTGTGGCTACAGTCGCCACGAGTTTGAAGACAGAGTTTTCCACTTCGGCTTCATTGGGCTCCGGTACCGTTTCGCTTGAGCTCTGGGACGATTCGGGTCGGATACGTTTGCACGCAAGCAGCAAAGCATCTGCGGGATCGGTTCCCCTCTTTCTTTTGACTCGCAGAATCGTCGTGTTTGGGTCCATGACGCTCCACTATCCTCTGCTTTCTGTCTGCTCCAGTCAGTCCGGTGGTTACAGATGGGAAAATTGCGAGAGCTGTCACTCCACCTATATTTCTGGGTATCAGCACTTTGGCGTTCTGGGGGGGTGGGGGGTGATAGCGATACATATACTCTGAATCGCATTACTGCCCCCTTCTGGCTTTAACGCTGTAAGTTTATTTTCTGCTTGTTCCACTCAAGTCTTTTAAGTCCAGTTGCTTTCCAAATACACAAATATCTCTTTCTTTCCATTCACTGTGCTCCCACGCAGAAGCAGAGCTTAAATTTAAGCCATCTTCTGTGCACTTGGGAACATAGCCCCCATTTTTGTTTGTCATCTGTGAAACAACCAGGACACGTTGCCGCTAGATAAACTCTTGGGATATTCACTCCAAAAAACTAAAATAATTCTTGTGCATTGATCACAGTCACACAACTTAAGAGTTATTTTTTCCTGTTTAAAGAGTGAGCTTAATTGTTTTATGACATTTGTGTCAACGTATTAAGACTAAAGAATTACTCCCTAAGTGATGTGACCAAATATTCGTCTCTGCAACGCACTCACCAATCTTATGAATCTTATTAAGAACGACCTTCTCGTTCTTATTGATAGATGAGTAAGAGGGAAATTATTTAAAAATAAATAGCATAACAGTTACAAGGTCGTATTTTCAAAGTTTGTGTCAAATGTTCAGAAATAAGTGAATGAGCTGAATAAAATATGGAAAACAGTACAGAAACCGTGTCAAATACTCTTTACTTTGCTCACTGAAAATGTTGTGACCAATAAGAATGTTTTAAGTATAAAAACGATCCATAAACTTGAGAGAATTGTGAAAATCTTTTCAAGGGCAGTCTTTGATATGAAAACAAAACAAAAAACAATTAGGGATCTGACTGGAAAAAGAAAAAAAAAAGTTTGGACCCCTGATTATCACTTGACCTCCTTGATTTTGTATCTCATCTTGACCTTACACATGACTTGTACCTGTGTTTACCTTTTTTTTTTATGATAACACTGATAACAATAATACATTTGATTTATGTTATTGTATTTATGTTTACTATTTTAAACTTTTTGTTTATCAAGAATTTCTTGTGCTTTCTCTCAACTCATGTATATGCATCCTAATATTTGTAATACTTAATTTGCTCTCTCTCAGCTTATCTGTGTGTTCAGTGTGTTGTGTATGTGTAATAAAAGGGCAGTTCAGAAAAGGTTAGTTCAGAGCACATTCCTGTCAGTGCTTGATTATGGGGATATACTGTATATGCACTCCAGGTTATTCTTTCTTAAAAAACCTGGATGTGTTGTACCACTCAGCCTTACGTTTGATCACAGGTGCTACAGCCAGGTCTCACCACTGCACTCTTTATGAAACTGTACAATGGTCTTCTCTCTCCATCCGAAGAAAAATCCATGCGCTGACTTTTGTTGCTAAAGCCCTAATGGGTAAACTACCTTTATACATTTTTAATTTGTTTTCTTTTCAAAATAGTGTTTACAGGACGAGGTCATCAGAAAAAATACTTTTACATATTCCACTTACAAGAACTGAACTTGGGAAAACAGCCTTTTCATCATATGCACCAAAAGCTTGGAATGAACTTCAAGCTACTCTAAATTTTGAAGTTCTTCCATCCATAAATTCTTTTAAAGACCTTTTAAAATTATCATTAACTGACCACTGCAATTGTTTTTAATTTCATTCCTTGTTCGCTGTCTGTTTTTTAGTGTCTGTGTATACTCCAGCTGGTTGTAAAAATATCAAGAAAAACTTGTTTGGGGTTTTTGGGGACATTGTGCGATGAGTTTCAGTGCAGAGTAGATGTGGAACAACACAAAGGAAGAGTCGTGCTCCTAAGCTGCCGTTAGAGGGTGCTAAGATCCTGTTGAAAAAGGCAAATCTCTTGGTCAGCAGTTGACATGTACACTGTTCAGAATGATTTAATGACATTTCATTACAGAACAATCAGAACAGATTATATGACATAGACAGTGACTCATCAAATCCTTTTTTCTTGGTGGTTTTGGGTTTAAGTTGTTGCCTTTATCCATCCGAAGAAATATCCATGCGCTGACTTTTATTGCTAAAGCCCTAATGGGTAATCTACCTTTATACATTTCTAATTTGTTTTCTTTTCAAAATAGTGTTTACAGGACGAGGTCATCAGAAAAAATACTTTTACATATTCCACTTACAAGAACTGAACTTGGGAAAACAGCCTTTTCATCATATGCACCAAAAGCTTGGAATGAACTTCAAGCTACTCTAAATCTTGAAGTTCTTCCATCCATAAATTCTTTTAAAGACCTTTTAAAATTATCATTAACTGACCACTGCAATTGTTTTTAATTTCATTCCTTGTTCGCTGTCTGTTTTTTAGTGTCTGTGTATACTCAGTTTTTAATATGTTTGCTTCTGTTTAGATGTGATGTCGTAGTGGTTTTGTCTTGTCTCTTGTGTTTTATTGTAATGTAACTTTTTTAAGCCGCCTTCTTGGCCAGGACTCCCTGGCAGAAGAGTTATTGTAACTCAATGGGACAATTTCTATGTTAAAGAAAGGTTAAATAAAAAAAATAAAAATTTAAAAAAAATTAAAATTCAATAAATAAACAATTGAAAAAAAAAAAGTTAAATGAAAGATTGGATGTCCTTATTTTCTGATGTAATGAGGTAAGAGTAGATGTATAACTGTAATGCAGCTGCGGATAAAGCTGTGGATAACCCACCAGCTGGTTGTAAAAATATCAAGAAAAACTTGTTTGGGGTTTTTGAGGACATTGTGCGATGAGTTTCAGTGCAGAGTAGATGTGGAACAACACAAAGGAAGAGTCGTGCTCCTAAGCTGCCGTTAGAGGGTGCTAAGATCCTGTTGAAAAAGGCAAATCTCTTGGTCAGCAGTTGACATGTACACTGTTCAGTATGATTTAATGACATTTTATTACAGAACAATCAGAACAGATTATATGACATAGACAGTGACTCATCAAATCCTTTTTTCTTGGTGGTTTTGGGTTTAAGTTGTTGCCTTTATTGTTCTTGTATAATTTCACAGTTTTATTTCATTTCACGTCATTTTGACCTATTTCTGATAAAGAGTGGTAAGCTACGTGAGGATGGCTGAAGTGAGTTCTTGACAGCCATCAAATGTCAGTCATCTGTCACTCATTTCTGTTTCTACAGCCATCTTTAAAAAAAAAAAAAAAACATCTAAACTTGAGTGACGCAGAGAGGACATGTCCCAAAAGTCAGATGTTCCTGGGAAAACCCTGACGTCAGGCCTTGCTGTGGAAAATGTAATTGTGCTGATGCTCATACGTATGCATTGGTCTAGTCCTAATGTCACTAAGTTTTGTGGTCTTTCACACCCATTCCCTGACATCAAATGTTGAAATGAAACCAGAACTTTTCTTTGCCCTGTTTGTTGGGGGTGGTGCATTTACTTTTGGGAAAACAACATACTCAAGCTCTCACTTCTCTTATTTGCGACCAGCCATCCTGCTTTAGTGGACAGACATCGCCTTGTTCGCTTACAAAAAATGTGCCAGCAGACATTATATACCTGCTTAAAGGGGAAGTTCGGTTTTCTTAAACCTGGACCTTATTTCTGGCATAAAATACGTTCATCTACTCACCGATAACAGTTTGGTGAAAGTCAGCGTCCTTCGGAAGATATTTAGATCCCTCGAGATCCGTGTATATCCCACAAGAACAGGGCATAGACAATACAGCCTCTAAATAAGGCATTATCTGTCTTTATTTCAGCAATACTTGAAGACGAATGAAGGAATGAACGCGTACTATTGCACTGTTAGTTCAGAGCTGCCATGTTGTTGTTATCCAGGGCAATCGTCTAATGGGATGACTTCATCGACACGCGCCGCTGTCGTTCCTGTACTCTAACTTGTAGTGGTCAGAAAAGTACCCTGTACAGTAAAGGGATGGTCCTTAAGGTAATTACTGTGGACCTTTGTTTAATCCTAAAGGTACAAAATCATCACTGACAGCTAAGAGGGCTTAAGTGCACCTATGATAACCTTCAGATATGGGCAAACAGACAGGCTTCTTAGCTCACTGTAAATGTTCAACTGGATTTAATGTCAGAACTTAGTTTACTGTCGTTCCCACCATAGTTATAGTTTCTTCCTGTTTTACTTTTCACTTTCTTAATAACCAGGTTGCATTTTGTTCTTGTGCCTGCGTGACCTTTCGTCCCACGGTCCAAACGTTAAGTTATTATTTCGCGATAATTCTTTTATTTGCAGATAAAAACATAAAAAAGACAAAGCCCAGAGAGGCTGATACAGATGCCTCCCCATGGCTGATGTAACAAATGTGAAAGAAGTCAAAGACATCAAGGTGACAAAAACCTAACAATCTATTAGAAGAAAAAATATATATGTATATATATGTCAAGATTTCATTGAGAATGTCTCAATGCATTAAAACATTTTACAATCAAAAACCTCTTAAGACTTTTCCTGAATAGAGATAACTTATAGATTGTTGAGTGTGAGCTTGTCTCTGTGTTAGCGATGATGATGATGATGGGCCTATTTGTGCTGTGTCAGCGCATCGCAGCTGAAATACGCTCCAGCTCCCCCACAATGCTCAACATGATGATGGTCGTATAAAAAACTGGCCACATGCATTTTTGGTCTGTGGCTTTAGAAATATGTTTACAAGATAACTTTCTGTACCAGAAACTAAAGATAAATGATTGTCTCTAGGGGTGCGGAATAGTTCTTTAAACAGTACAAGAAGGCCAAACAAATGCACAAAATTCTAAATACAGTGCTTGCGAGCAAAAACAAAAATCACACATACTCTTTTGGGTCAATTCCTGCATCTCCTCGGTGTGCAGTTAAACTCCACATCACCTTATCCACCCAAAACTCAGGTACAGTATAAAGGCTATAAAGATTTTAAAATATTTTTCTTTTTCAGATAAATCCAGTAAGTTTCTGATGCTCTTTGGGTGATATTCCATGAGAGTCGTAGCAGTATAAACAATTAATACTCAATAAGAGGTTATTATTTATCATATATGATTTATTTTACATAAAAGGAAGCAGAAAAACATGAAGAAAGTTGTTGTGAGATATATTCAACGTCATGCAACTGTAGTCCACAAGTCAGTCAACACCTAATATAGGCAATGGATGACATCCATGTAACAGGGGTTAATTTAGCTTGTTTATAATTCCACAAAATGATTATGTTTAACCTGATATTTATAAGACTACTTTTGTAGTACTTTTCTTTTCTGTTTCTGTGCACTCTTTGATGGGGAGCAACATGCGCGATTAAAGACACTGTCCCGCCTAAACTTTCCCTCTTTTTTGTGATGTTCGGTGCGGAAAGTGAGGAAAGGTTGCGGAAAATAAAGACCTTCGTTGAGAGCAGCGGTGTGCTCTCCATCCTTCCAAGCCTTAAACACAATGCAGAGATTTGGTCCCTGGTTACATACAGTTATTTTTTCAGTTCTTGAAACTGGTAATCATCATTTTCTGAGAGGAAGGGTCGTTGACTGATGAGTTACTGTCAGATCGAGACTTGCAGGACAAAGCCAAAGACCACAGGAACATGAACACACCTGTGCGGAGAGAATTTCTCGAGTCAAACGTCATCATCATCCACACGACATATATGAATCATTACACCTCCATTTACTGACCCTGCAGGGAGTTGAGTATTGTGAACATGTAGATCCCGGGTAAAGAAACCTTCAGGTACGTGGTGCTGGCAACTCCCCACGGTAACCCCAGCACCCAGCTGAGGCTCAGCACTGTGGCACAATCCTTCCATAACTGGGGCCCTTTCTCCTTCATCATCTTCTTCCAGTCACTGCTGCTCTCATAGCCTCGTTTACCACCTCTTATCTTCCAGAGCTTAAACACCACTATCACCAGCATGCAGGAATTATACAGTGTCACAAGGCAGAGAAAGCCCACAGTGAAGTAGCCGACTATACGCCTCTGTGCGAATTCGCTGCTCAACCAGCATCTGCTCAATATAAAAAAAACACAAAAATGAGACTGAGCCTGTTTTTTTTAGATTTCACGGAAGTACAACCGCTTATCTAAAATTCTAATGTCTTACATATGTGATCTTGAAGTATGGTTGTTGGAATCCTTATATTGCAGATCGTATTTGCCATAGACACCTAAAATCCCACACACCACTGCAACCAGTGTAGGAAGACCTGATGAAGCAAAAGTCCAAGTTTAAGAACACTGTTTTGAATTTCAAAGCTGCACTGCAGTTTCATGTCCACATTTCCAAAGAAAGTGGCACACACCACAGACCGGAAGCATCAGTGGTTGAGGCCCTGCTTTAAAACAGGCCAAAAAATAGACACGACTATGAACCAAATATCCTTTCACAAATGCAGTGCTTTGTCTGAGATTGCCCAACGCAGTCAGAACAAAGCTACATAACTCACCCCATCCCACCAGGCTGAGTTTGAGCAGGTATCTCCGGACGTAGATGTTAAAGACACGGACGAGGAGCAGGTAAAGGTGGAACCCCTCCAGAGCTATCCAGGTGAAGGTGGCCAGTAGAGACCAGTGCAAAAAGAGACCCAGGCCTTGGCAAACCCGGCTGTCCTCCGTCTCATTGAGCAGCAGAACCCAGAAACTGCAGAGCAGGAAGCCGAGGTGGAGGCAAAACAGTGCCACTGTTAGCTGAATATGTATGCCAATGACCTTCTCAGGACGCCGCCGTCTAAAGGAAAAATGACAGTATATAGTTACAGTGACCTGAGTGTGATAGGTTCAGCTGTATGGACACGATTTCTCACATACTGAACACTTGTTGTTATTATCAGCCAAACTTAAAGGGGTATTTAATTTTTTTTGAAGCGGGATTGTGTTGAGTACTTATGATCGGTGGGCACACTTTCAGTTTGAGGAATCAAGGAAGAATACTGTCCGAGAGCGGTCAATGTTGTTGACCATCCTGTTACGTTGAGATAACATAGCTTGTATCACGTCACAAGTTCATTATTCTTGAGATCACAACGTGAGTCCAGCTTTGGTTTCTCAAGATCACAAGGTTAATTTTACAATTATTAAAGTAAATGTCTGCTTGAGCACAGAACCTTCTGTGGGGATAGATAAGAGATGGACCAATTCCACAATGCATCAACCCGCTGTTGCAGTGACGGGAAAATGAACTTCACTAGAACTAAACTAACAAAATATATCAACCATGTCTTTTTTTTCTTTAGAAAACAACTACAACTCAACAAAACAACTCAAACTAAACTAAATTCACAGCAGGTAGGATGAACACCGCTGATGGCAAGTTGTATGTAAGTGCGTGATGCCTTTCATATATATCCAGTGACTGACAATTGTAATTATTCTATCCCAGTAAAAAATATAAATATATATATTAGTGCACCCATACAGTTGAAATTGTATCCCAACCACCGATTTACCTTCCTCTTTTGCAGGCTAACTGGCATCTTTACTGACAAGAAACCCCGATCTAACACTTTATTCTCGGCCTCTTGTGCATGCCATGTTGGGGAGCTGTGGTAAGGACAATAAGAATCTGTCAAAAAACCTAAATGATGGCAATGTCATAATGACAAGGCACCAAAGCTTGTAGTTACTATCAGGCAGGCATGAAAGATAAACCATCTCGTCGAAACCCTTCACTGTGTGAGGACATCTACTTCTGGGCTTCCTGAAAATGCTCATCCACGTGATCACACGATATGAGCAAGAATGCTCATATCATGGAAACTTGACAAGAGGAATTTTTGATGAAAAAAAGAGTAATGTGTGTGTTGAGCAACACATGACAGGAAGTCTAGAAGAGAAGATGACGAAGATGATGAGTTTTGTAGTTTGTGGTTAATACTTACACCTACTTTTTTGCATAATGCACTAGAGATATTTTGAAGATTTTTCACACTATAACAGATGTTAAGTCCAAATAAATGAGTGAATGAACCTACTGTAGACCGACATAGATGAACAAGCTGATGAAGGCGAAGAGGACAGAGAGAGACGATCCTACGTAGGTGATATAATTAAGGCTCACGGCGTTACGTTCATCCACAGATATGTCCGGGTTCTGAAACAGAAAAAGGTGCAGATGAGCTGAGATGCATGTCAGACTTTCATCGGTAAAAAGATGTAGATTTGTCTTCAAAAAGCTTGGCCATTTACCTACAAGTTAGTTCCCATTAATCTGTCATTAGCCGCTTTCGGACTGTAGGAACCTTTGGCAGTTCTAATAACCTTTTAATCCGCGGGGCCGTTTTCTCCCGTGTTCGGACATACAGGAACTCGGGGCTATCTCCCTCAGTTCCTATAACTATTCAGCTCCTTCTCCGAGGTCGGGTCTTTTCATGGTTCTATAGAACACATCTGACGGAGGTGTTTGGTGGTCGGTAGCTACGCCCCTTGTCATGCTATCACGGCTGAAATGTTTCATCATAAGACACAGACACAACCGGTGGGTGTTTAATAAGTTAAACTTACACTGGTCTCCTTTGTCTGCAGCGCTCTGCTCTCCTTTCTTCCTTCATGAAATTAAAAAGTATCGTCTCCTGACTCTCTCTGTGAGCTCTTCCAGCCTCGATATTAGACGCCTGATGTGATCGTCCATGATTAATATCACCATCATGCAGACCATGAACACGGTGGCCTCCCCGCTCTCCATATTAGCTTCTTTGTGGTGTTTTTTCTTCTCTCCTTACTTTTACGGGTTTTGTTTTGTTTTGTTGTTGAATGTGGCGCTAAACGGCTAACGGCTAACACGTCACTGACGCAGACGGCTGCACGCGGCGCATCAGTCCCGACTTGGTCCCGACTCATGTGCGAATGCAGACTGAAACAGAAGGACAGTTATCAGAACGAAATTCGAGTAGGACAGTTCTGATAACTGCGTTCTTAGAACGGTCTGTCCGAAAGCGGCTATTATCAATATTCTCAATCTGTTCATTACAAAACGGAGCATAGACAGAATGAAACTTGCATTCTCGTTGTTTTATTTTTAAAAGCAGTGTTTCTATGAGTATATAATTGCTATGCTAAATCATTACTACTATTATCTATTATCTATATTGATCTTTTCACACCTCTTAATATGAGACATTTATATCTATTTGCATAGTGGCTCCTTTTACACGCTAGAACAGTGGTTCCCAACCTTTTTTGGCCTGAGTACCACCTGCAGTACCTCCGCGTACCACTAGGGGTACGTGTACCACTGTTTGGGAACCACTGCGCTAGAACAACCATCAGTGTCATAAAGGCAAGTAGAAGAGTAGTGTTCGGAAAAAAAAAAATCACAAGAAAACTAAAGGAGGAATTTGTGAGTCTTTGATGCCGTTATGGTGACAATTTTAAGACTTTAGAAAGGAGGAGTCACACTCGTATTTTGTAACAAGGCAAAGTGGTTTTCAACTTTGTCAAAGAAACAAAAACACGAAGAGGGGACTCCTCCAGATTCCAACATGAATGCATGAATCCATTTATTTTCACATGCTATGCCTAAGTAAAAAGGATTATTATTTACCACAAGCACAGCGAAGAAGCTCAGGTGATTGCAGCTGCAAGTAAATTCAGCCCCTGTGTTACTGGTAATACAGCCATCTGCACTCCATCGACCTGAAAGCACACGCAGAGTGTCAGTTCATGTTCGTGTTTTATTGTTAGAGCAAAAATGCTGTTTGCATATTTTATCCACCTGCTCCACTGGCATCCTCTGACAACTGCCAAAACACGCAGGTTCCTTTTCCCACCTGAAACATTAGTCAAACAAAGGGAATCAAAAAGAGCAAAAACACGTTTTTACATTCAAAGTGTAGTGTGTGAACAGCTGCTTTATATAATTGTACCGTTTTATCGCGGCTGAAGAATAACTTGATGGGTTGAGTGAGGTTTCTGACTGGGTAGTTTCCTGCCCTCACAACCAGGACTAGCCCCCCTAAAACCGTGCCTTGGATTGGCTGGAAGGGAAGTAGCCCCCTTCCTTTCCTCGGAGGGGGGCTCTGCTGCATTGACGGAAAGATGTGTTAAAGGTGTCACACGGTGTTAATAAAAAACTCACACGGTGAGTATTATAAGATGCAACACAGCTTTCAAAACTGATGCAAGAATGATATCAACATTAGATACAATTTTAAACTTTCCCTCATTTTCATAGTTCAGCACAGAGTGGACATAATATGGAAATCAACACAAATGAGCAGGAGAAGAAGTGCTGCCTTGTACACACGCAAACAAACTGAAAGTGGAAGCTCGCTCCATCTGTACAAAAAGGTGAAGGCTTTCTCACTTTTGCAACTTTAATACTACAGACCTGAAAATGAGTGCTGTTGATCACAGTGGCCACCACTAGCACCTCCTCCTCCTCAGAGCCAGCTCCTCTGCTTTTCTGGAGAGCCGAGGAGGGGATCTGAACCCTGTGTTCATTTGTAGGGCTCGCCTCAGTCTAAAAACCATAAGCCGGTGCAACAACATGAATATGCAGCACACTGAGGGTTCATATGATACAATAAAAAACAAAAAAATCATTCATGAGAGTTGACTTTTCTTGGGGGGAATCTTAAATATAAACATAGTGGGAAACGTAACATCCTTCTATACAGTCTGTGAAATCAGAAGCTGTGAAACTGCTGAAATGTAACTTTCTGACTCTGAGATGGCTCCTCGCTATACTTATTTAAGTTAATATTATAATATACATACTTAACTGCTGCTTTCAGGCACTGTTTATTTTCTACTCTTCATTAGCTTGAGTTTGAACACCCATAAACTATTCGTGCATAATGTCTGTTTTACAATTGAATAAGGCTAATACGTGTAATAACATCAAATCAACCCTTTTTTTTTATTATACTTTGGTGCATTTCAGATAGAAGTACATACTTATTTACCTCAAAGAACCAAATAACATAATACAGCCTCACCTCTTGCGATGAGTTTACTGTCTGACGAAAAAATCCACGATAAATACGAGACCGCGGTCTACAGGTCCCAATTCTGTCCTCATAACACCTGCCGACAAATGTTTAACATGCTTCAGCAATTCAAACACAAAACTATACGCCATGAAACCTGCTATATGATAAGCCCTGTATTTTTGGGGGACAAAAGGGAGGGGACAAATTCAGGCAAGGACATAAACAGCAGCACTTTAATCTAATGGCTACGGCACACATGCGTTTATGATCTGAGGAGGTTGTACACCTCTTTTACAGATGAAGCCATGTTTAATACAGCAGTGTGAACAAATGTGAGTCGGTTCTGGAATGGCATGTGGTAATGACAGAAATTCATTACATTCTGATCACATAAAAAGCTGTTAAAGCTGTCACAGCAGTAAGACCAGCTGCTTAGTAGTAAGCCAAAGTAAGTCATCATTGTACAAGACATAGAAACACATCAACTCTGCAGGATCAGATTAGTATCCACTGTATGAGTTACCTGGTCCAAAATGTAGGATCTTGCTCTTGACACTCACGGATGACATCTTCACAATAGTCTTCTTAAATCACACACAAAGAGAGTCTAAATTAGTACTGTTTATAGAGCCAGCAGCTGAATAACACTGAGCTTAGAGGTGTCATCTCTGACACCAGAGAAACATGGGGGGGGGGGGGGTCGGCTTTGAATTCTTTGGGTCTGAAAGCATCGAGTGACTTGAATTTTCTCATCATTGAGTGATCCACAGCTTTGATTGATTAGCAGTTAAAGTGGTAGTCACCTCACACACACACACACACACACACACACACACACACACACACACACACAAAAAGAGTATAAAGTATACTCACTAGCAGCTTGGGATGTAGAAAAAGAGACGAGTATGAGGAGCATGGGAGTAATCCACATCATGTCTCTCTGTTCCACAACAATAATAGTCACAGTTCCACGTACAACGATGTTCTGCTTGAGTCCTAATCTGCTTAATGTGATGGAAGGGGAGTTTCACATCTGCTTTGATCACATGTTTGAAGCGTCATGCCCCATGAGCGTTCATATCAGGAAATCATTGACTCTATGTTGGTTTCTAAAAGCAGAGCAACGTCCTAGATCACTGCCTGTACTACTTTTAGAATTTCACAGAGAGGGTTTGAGGTGTGGGAGCCTTAGGAAGTCATTTATGGCCGTTTAGTTGAAGAGTTTTTACATAAAAATGGCCATGACAACACTTTGCTGAGAGTATTCGTTGGTATCTGGAAGAAAGAGGAAATTTCCAAATCTTGATGTTTTCCTATGCGCAAGAGGAAAGAAAGTGTCAAGTTATTTCAAAGAAGCACTTAGATACACATTACAGGGGAAGTGAAACTCATAACTAGCTAAAGTTGGCTGCCTCCACAGGTTTAAAATCATGCAGTTAACACTTATTACTTAAGAGTTATTTCAAACTCATTTAAACAATTCATCACTAAAACATAGATGAGCATCTACGTTACAGCACTGACTGAAAGCTAAATTATCAATTTAGGGTAAAGTGAGGACAAAATGCTAAGTGCATTATTCACGTCATGAGGTCCACTTGTTGCTATAGTTACACAAAGGGAATCAACGTCTGTTTTGGTATTAAGGCTGTAATTTTTTGACTAATAGCAGAAAACCGGCTCCAATCAGACTGGATTTTCTTTTTTTAACCCCCCCAATATCTACCTTTCTCTGTTGCTTGGATCACAGAGCCACTGAAAGATAAAGAACCCTTGATAAACAGACACATCTTGTTTGTGATCTAGTTAAAGAAACTAAACAAATATGTAACATGTGGTTCTCCTCCAGGCTTTGAGTTTTTTTGGATCACTCGATTACTGTCTTGTAAGGTTGACTGAAACCTCACACGACCTTCCATTAAAAAAAACATTCTGTTTCTACAAGTGAGCTCACGTAAAGCACTGAATGTTGTGATGAAACTGGATGGCATGAGGAAAGGAAGTCCTATAGTTCCCTCTACTGCTCAGTAGTTCTTTATATTTACCAATATGAGCCATGTTCCAGTTCACCGCAGAGAACAGCTTATATCAGTGTTTTTTTACTGCAGTGAAACATCATGTTTTCTTATTGATACTCAAAGGCAACCCTAACCCTAACCTAACCCTAACCCCAACCCTAACCTGACCCTAACCCTAACCTGACCCTAACCCTAACTCTAACCCTAACCTGACCCTAAAACTGGCCATGGCCCTTATCGGGCTCTGCAAGGCATGTTTTTCAGTGATGTAACACTGAACAGTGAGAAGGCTTGACCTTTTGAATTGTTGCAACAATCAGTCACAAGATGACACATGCAATCACATGGGTGATTTGACTGGCTGGCGTCTGCACTTGAAAAGTTGAACTACTTTCAACTTTTCTCTGAGAGCGAAGCGAAAGACCCAAAATTCGATTCAGCAATGCAAGACGTCATATTACTCAAAGCGAAAGAGAGAAAGAAACACCTGTGGAATGTATAACAATCAATCCTACATATAGATGGTCTGATCAAGAGGCTTATATCTATCTATCTATCTATCCATATATATACATATATACCAGCTTCTTCTCTCTATGAAAGATCTATTTTGCTTGGTTTAAACCTTTTTCTTTACTTTATGAATCTCATTGTCTCATGTCATCCTTCAAAGGTCTTTTATAAATTACTAAAAAGAAAATGAACATTTAAAAAAAAAAAAATCAGGCAGCCCAAACATTTGTAATGAAGCTAAAACTTTATCGGAGACATATCATGTCCTTTTTTGTAACACAACTTCCTCAGTTCCCACCGCAATGTATGAAACAGGCTTTGGTGAATATATCTAGTTGTTTAACCCCGGTGGCCCTCATGATATCAAGATCGAGATCTAGAGCCCCATCGTGAGAAAGATGATGGCTTCCTGTCACCATGGCCTGGGGAGGAGGGAGGTTTACACACAGAAATTGACTGTCTGTGAACAAGAAGGAGCTTCCGGAGCGGTTCATATATAGGTATAAATGGCTAAATATAATGGCAATGCAAATGTTAAATGCAAGTTAAATTAAATGAAAAACTGATTCTTGCCATAAGCATCTATGCTAATTTTGCATAAATAAATGTGACAAATAGGAATAGATTGTGTGTGACATGTTAGTTTAGATGCTTGCCTAGCTGCCTCCCCTCTCCTGTACTCCAACCTACAGTCTTAAAGCCGATCCAAAATGCTGAAACAGCTGAAAAAAGGATGTGGAAGGAGCCTGGAAATGACACAGGAGCGCATATACGGATAAGGCAAGAGAGAAAGACATTTCCCAACTTTCCCTAATAGGCCAACTGGACACAGAGTAGCCGATGTGAAACAATTTAAAAAAGCCAAAATGCACTAATGGAACCCAATTTTTGACCTACTAGAACTATCCAACATCTGTGGCATATAAAATGCTACTTTCACCATTAGCTGGGGCCAGGGCAGCCGTGGCTCAGTGGAGAGTTAGTTAGAGTCAGTCGTTCCAATAACCAGAAGGTTGGTGGTTCAAGTCCCACTCTCGCCACTCAAAAAGATAAAAAGATTGGTGAAACTGATAGCTGCCGGGGTGTCAGTCCACCTCTTTTTCATGGCCACGGTGCCCTTGAGCAATGCACCGTAGCTCCATGCTCCCCGGGCACAGTGAATGGCATCTGTCTCTATGCGTGTGACCCTGTGCATGAGTGTGTTCAACAGGTGCTGACCTGGATGGGTTAAAAGCAGAGGACAAATTTCGTGCCTATGCATGACGGATTGCGTGAAGGATTTCACTTGCTACACATATAACTAGTAAACATATGATTTGCATTAGAAAAGACGGATGCCACCACCTGAAGCAGTTCCCCCCTCCTGTCCAGCATTATGGCAGCACAATTGTAATCTGAATACCGTTTTATGCTAAACACATTTGCTTTGGAACCATCAGAAACATCTGCAAGTAGACAAACAGAGAGAAAACAAAACAAAACAAAAACAACACAAGGAGCAACTACACTAACAGCGAGTAACAGAACTGTGGGTACAGATAATAAGCATGTGACTGGGTGAATGAATGTGTGCTTGAACATGCAAAAATATGGTACAGATTTTACATGAATCGTGCTCAGATATGAGGGGATACCCCCCCCCCCCCCAAGCGATCAGAAGCAGGCAGAGAGGCCCCCAGGGTGCAGAAATTGAAAATAACTCGATTTTGCAAGTGCTGTGTTGCTAAAAGAGTGAAAAGGAGTGCAGTTTGATGTTGTTCTGAACGACATTCTAAGTGAAGGTTTGTGTAAGTAAATGAAGGTTAGCGGAGACAGAGCGTAGGAGTCTAAAAGAAGGATGTTGCAAGTGGAAAATGGTTTAACAGAGCTGTGTAGAAACATCTGAAATAGTGTGGTCATAGTGATGGTCTAGGTGCTTTTGGATTGTATTTGGCTGAAAAACATTTCTTTTCTCATGTATCTATGCAAGAAATCTACACGATATCTTTTAAATGATCTGGACTGTTGCTTGTTTTTAAATTCATTTAAATTATTTTATTTGTTTCTCTTAATATTCTTTTATGTATTTGTAATGCTTCTTCCACTCCCTGCTGCAATGCTTCTATTTTATGTAAAGCACTTTGAATTGTTTTGTAGATGAAATGTGCTATACAAAAAAAATTGATTTGATTTGATTTGAATACACATAGTTACACACACACACACACACACACACACATACACACAGAAAAATCATCATTAACATACAACCTTAGTGTTATAAATTGGCTTTATTCTTAGACTTTATGTATTCATATTCTGTAGTTCACTAAATAATCTAAGTTCCTAGTTTGCACGTTTTCACTCTGCTCATACAAACGCAATGTATGTCAGATAGGTCTGTACAGTAGATGCACGCCTGAAACAACACTCACACACACACATCGTTTATCACATCCAAAGAACATGACAAAGACGGTGGATGGCCTGCTCATATCACTAGCAAATATCCAATTATACTTTGTTGAGTGTAAGTACAACCTCTGTGAGATAAAGGTGGACATAAATATGAAATGTTTCCGGATATCGGGGCTCTGTCTGGCGGAGGCCCTGCGAGGGCCCGGCTCTGTCACTCCGAGTTCAGCGCGGCTAAACTTCACATGTGACCACGAATAAATACTTTGTTTAACTTAAGATTTCTCCAGCTTGTTCTTGGGCTTCCAATAAAAGAATCGGGCTAACATTAGTATATTTAGTATTGAACTAAATGAAAAGAGAGCTAATGTTAGTAAAGAACAGGCACGTGCAGAAGGTGGGGGGTATTCTGCCCAAGGTGCCCTTTTGTCAAAATTGTAAGCGTGTGTGTGAAAGTCTGTCTGTGTGGCCCAAAATAATAATTTAGATCTACCCTCGGTTGGTCACATGATCCACTCAGTGCCCTGACGTGCCCTGACGTGCCCTGACGTGCCCAGACAAGTTGCCCTGCAGCTCAGTGCTGCTGAGCTGCTGGGAACAGAGAGCACAACTGACAGTCCGGTGAGTAGGTTCTGCAGCGGTATTTGTATGTGCACGCCACAGTGTATTCTTGCAAGATGACTGACGAAGTTAGTGAAGTGAGCAGCATCCTGTGTGTGTGCGCCTCTGCAGTCTGCACACAATCTCATAATAATTTTTACCACACACAATTAACCACACACAGCGTGCTGAGGGGAAAAAGCATGTCTGTATGGCTTCTTTTTGTTTCTCTATGTTTCCTTTGTCATTGGCAAAGTGCATTAGAGAGATGTATGATTTTACTGTCAAGTGAGTTGCAGTGTTTTTCCTACATGTATGTTTCTAGGGACAAAGGGGCATAGGTTGTTTCACTAAAACTATATAACCTGATGTAGCCTACATGCTTATTCACATAATTTTGGACTATATTAGTATAAATACCTGTGATGGACCTGCAGCCTGTCCAGGGTGTACCCCGCCTCTCGCCCAATGATCGCTGGGATTGGCTCCAGCCAAGCCCCCCAACCCCCCCGAGCGACCGACGGATTCAGCGGGTATAATGGATGGATGGTGTAAATACAACGACAATAATAATATGAAGAATTTGTATTGGGATTTTCTCAACCTCTCATTCAAACAAATCAGTACTTGTTTATAACATTTGTATACACACAAATGAAATATGATATGCATAAATGTAAAATATATAACTTTTATAACCTTGCTGTCTAGCGCAAAGTGGATAGTCAAGCACAAATACATTTAATTATTTTCTACTTTATTATCAGCACTAAAGGGCAGATTATGAATCAGCACCATGGAACAAATTTGTAGCTATACAGTATATGTCTTGAAAGGCTACATTTACACTGCAAGTCTTGATGCCCAGATCTGATTTTTTGCCTAAATACGATTTTTTTAAACGTGTGGTTACACGTACTTTAATAATGTGACTCATATCTGATTCACGCGATTACACTTGCCTATCACCTGAAACATCGCGCATGCCTACTTAAGTGTTCACCAAACTCTACTGCTGAGGCAAATGGACGACGTTGACATAGGTGTAATGCTAGCGTTGCGGTACATGAGAAGTTCGCCCAACATTGGCAGGATTTTAAGGCAGAGAAGGAGGGAAAGGGCCATTATTGCAACCTGTGCACCAGAGGTGTGACCAGAATGGCATGTGTGGGTGGGCAGTTAGCTCATCTGGGGTGGGGGCAGAAAACAATACCTGAAAAAAAATCGGTGGAAAACCACTACTACAACTTCAAGCATAATAATAATAATAATAATAATAATTCATTTCGGTAATGAAAATATGGTCACACTAGCATAAATCATGACCGTCAATTTTGTAAACAGTGTGGAATTTTTTTATGAAGTTTTTTGTTTTTTTGTTTTTGTAAAGAAATGAAGAACTTGTATGATGCATGCAAACACACCATTACAACGCCATCAGGGTCACAAGAAATGTGTTCACCAAGTAAATGCTAAAGAGAAGAAATAAAGCTGAGAGTACCAGAATACTACTATTACCCTCCAGTCCTGTTGTATACCAGAACTAAAATCTACATCCATTGTCCAGCAGAAGAACAAAGTGTTCAACACTTAGAGGATGAAACCCAACTACCACTCTATATAGACAATTTCAAGACAGTCACATCCATCTGGAATACTCTTAAATTGTTTATAAACTATTCAGAGTAGGCCTATGTCAGATCTCGTTTGTGGCTCAGTGGAATTTTTTATGAAATTTTCTCAGGGGGGCAGGACTTGTTCCTTGTCCTATTTACATGGTCAAAAAACATATCCGATCTGTGTCACGTGAGAGCAAAAAATCGGAATTGGGTAACATTTAACTGACAGTGTAAATGTAGCCAAAAAGTATGAAATGTCAATGTGTGTGTGTGTGTTTTATGTGCATCAGATTATAGTTTATCAATCGTATTTCATTCTGCAGAGATGCCTCATAAGGTGGAGGACGTTAAAACAAAAACAAAAGGAGCTGCGTGAGGTTGCGAAAGGCAGTGAATCACTCACCGGCTGGATGACAAATAGCACAAAAAGGTAAGAATAACATGTACCAGCTATTTAGTTTTGATAATTCTGTTTGGTTTGGTGGCGGTGTTTGGTTTACATGTGAATTGACACTCTGCCCTATATTTTGCTCTACCACTGGTGCAGGGTCGGACTGGGAAAAAAAAATCGGCCCTGGCAATTTTCCCCGGGATCTGAACTTGTCCTGAAGAAGCAAGGTATGTGCACCCCCCCCCCAAAAAAAATGTATACAATACATTACGAGCCACATGCCCATTAACGGGCTGCTAGCAAATGTAGACTAGATAAATACATTTAAAAATCTTTAAAAAAAAAAAAAAAAAAATCGGAGGCCACCGGCCCAGATGTGGACGACCCACCGGGCATTTGCCCGGTCGCACAGATTGCCAGTAGTCCGAGCCTGCACTGGTGGCGGTGTGGGGGAAGTCTATATAGGTGTCAAGGTGAAAGGGCAGCGAGGTTATGGTGTGGGGAGGTCATACGTTTTTTTTTTCACCGCTCTCTGTTGTATGCTGGTTTGGCTTCATATCCACATATTGACCATAATTTCCATATTTTTGCATGCTGCCATAGACCGCCACCCTGGATTTTGGATCTCAGCTTGTATTTAATAAATGGGAGCATTCCCAAACTTAGCTCCCAGTCTGGACATTACCTTTTGAGCACGTTAGGACCTGGATTCCCCACACCCAGAAGCGACTACATTGCATTACATTACATTACGGTCATTTTGCAGACGCTTTTAACCAAAGCGACTTACAATAAGTGCGTTCAACATCGGTAGGCAAGAGAACTTCAGGTCACAAGAAATCATAAGTGCATTTCCTTCCAAAACCAAACAGCTAAGAGCAAAACTAGTGCTAGAGTAAGTGCGGTAAGTTAGGTACCTCAGCCTCTCACCAACTGCACACCAGTCACAGCGGGGTGGGGATGCAAACCCTGGTTCGGGTAGGGGAAGAAATAAAAGAGGTAAGAAAAGCAGGAATGGGATTCAAACCCTGGTTCGGGTAGGGGGTAATGAAAATATAGAGGGTGCCAGTGGTGGAGGAAACAATAAGTGCGTAAGGAACTAGGACGGAGCAGGTGATGTCCTAAGAGGGCGGATCAGGGTAGTGTTTCCTGAAGAGATGGGTTTTCAGCCTGCGGCGAAAGATGGGCAGCGACTCAGCTGTCCTGATATCAGTCGGGAGATCGTTCCACCATCGGGGTGCCAGAACAGAGAAAAGCCGTGATCGTGTCGATCGTGCGCAGGGACCGCTGAGTGACGGGGCAGCCAGGCGCCTGGTGGCCGCAGAGCGAAGTGGTCGGGCGGGGGTGTAGGGCTTGACCATAGCCTGGAGGTATGAAAGAGCTGTTCCTTCCACTGCCCTGTAGGCCAGCACCAGAGTCTTAAACTGGATGCGAGCGGCTACAGGGAGCCAGTGTAGAGAGCGGAGAAGGGGAGTGGTGTGGGAGAACTTGGGGAGGTTGAACACCAGACGAGCTGCAGCTTTCTGAACCAGCTCCAGAGGTCTGATGGCAGAAGGCCAGCAAGGAGGGAGTTGCAGTAGTCCAGGCGGGAGATGACAAGAGCCTGGATGAGCACCTGTGCTGCCTTGTCGGTGAGGAAGGGGCGAATCCTCCGGATGTTGTGGAGGAGGAATCAGCAGGAACGGGTCACTGATGCGATGTTTGGCGAGAACGACAGTTGGTCGTCCAGGGTCACACCCAGATTCCTCGCGGTCCGGGTTGATGTCACCACGGAGTCATCCATGGTGATGGCCAGATCTCTGAATGGGCAGCCCTTCCCCGGGAGAAACACCAGCTCAGTCTTGTCCAGGTTGAGCTTAAGGTGGTGCATCGACATCCACCCCGAGATGTCTGCCAGGCACGCAGCAATGCGTGCTTCCACTTGGGTGTCAGAAGGGGGAAAAGACAGAATCAGCTGGGTGTCGTCTGCATAGCAGTGGTAGGAAAAGTTATGGGAGTGGACTAAAAATAGGATGGAATTTGATAGTCGCTACACAAAGTAAAAAACCCAACCATTCGGACTAAAGGTTATGCCACTTTATGAAGAGGACAACTCACCTGGAAAAGTTTGGCGCATGCCCCCCTGCCTAGCTCATCTGCACGACAAACAAAGGAGCTATATTCACTCAACCATCTATCCCTGTCAATTCAAGTAAGATCGATCAAATAATAAGGTATGAGGCACGATTACCATTCAAGACGTCTTTGGTGAGTGCAATCATCCTTATTGAATACGGACATATGACGCGTTGGACTGGCTTTATGTGTTACGGCGTTCGGCCTACGGCCTTCCAGAGATGATGCTATAGCCTGGTAAACGGCTAATGATTTTGTGGTGGCTTTCACTCAGTCATATCTCAAAGTGTGAACATTCAACAGCTACTCATGTGAATGCATCTGTGCCTTGTGGAATTTTTGGAGTATTTGGCTGCGCGTAAAGACCGATAAAGCACAATGCAGCCTGTTGCTGTTATTGTTGATTCACAGTCGAAAATGAGTGATATGAATGCTGAAATTGAGCCGACGGGAACTCAAAGTGAAAAAAGACAAAGAAAACTTTACCTAAAGGGAGCTGCTCTTGCTCTTGAAAAGGCACTGAAGGAAAGAAGATAAGTTTTTAGAAATGCAAGTAAAATAAAGTCGAAAACAATAGAGCTTTGGCCGTCAAATAAAAACGTTTCTGAAGTAAAACAATGCATGTAAAGGTTTAATATACTGTGTGAAAATGCGTCCTCTCTTCATAACACCTTAAATGATTTAAAGTTACCTGAAGACGAGCAGAAAAGGCAAAACACTTGGTTTCAGGAGAAAAGTGCGGCAAATGATGAGTTTGTGAATAAAGTGCATATTTGGCTGAAAGAAAATGAAGTGGACGATGATGCCCGTGAAAATGTGTGTAATGAAGTTGCTGCTGATGACGTTCAAGCAGGGAAACACGATGATGAGGATGACGAAGGTGTAAATCCTGAGGATAGTGTCTCAAATATTTCAAGTGTGCGTTCTAAACGCAGTAAAGCGTCCAGCACATCCTCCGCTCGTAAACAAACATCCCTGGCTGATCAAGCAGCTTTACTGGTGAAAGCGGAAGCTTTAAAAGGAAAACATGAATTGGAGGAACTAGAGCAAAGACATAGATTGGAAGCTGGACATTACCTTTTGAGCGCGTTAGGACCTGGAATCCCCGCACCCAGAAGCGACTAAAAATAGGATGGAATTTGATAGTCGCTACACACATTATATCCAATTTATATTTTGCAACCTATCAAAATTGAACTTGCCTATGCCTTAATGCAGGAACAGAACTGCATAGAACTTTAAAAAAATAATGAGGTAATATTAAACAGGGCTCTAGAGTGTGACCAATTAGGTCGCACATGTGATCTAATTTCTCAATGATGCGACAAAAAAAAAAAATCTGAGGAATGTGCGACCAGTGCAAAGAGTTAGTCTAGAGAGCCCTGTTAAAATCATGAGCATATTTCAAGCTATCATTCATTCACAATCCCAACATTATTAAAATTTTATCTAATGATGTACACACAAAACAGATACACACAAAGATTTGAATACAAAAATGTTACGCTATCAGCAACATGTTCCACCGCACAGCAACATCTGTGATGAGCTTGTGATGTGGCAGTCCAAGCATTCTTTGGATTCTCTTCAGTGCATCAGCGGCTGTGGTGCTTCTGTGGAAGAACATGAAAATCCTCTTGGCCCTCGCAATGAGTCGAGCAACAGCTGTCGCTTTCAGGGCACGCTGTGAAGCGAGGTTAAGCACATGTGCAAAACACTGAATGTGTTTGTATCCAGTCAGCTCAACAGCAACAGTCATATTAGAATTTAAGATTCTTCTCCTCACATATAAAGCTCTTAATGACCGAGCTCCATCATATCTTATCATATCTCATTGTTAGATATTTTCCTAACAGAGCACTTCGTTCCCAAACTGCAGGTTTACTTGAGGTTCCCAGAGTTTCTAAAAGTAGAATGGGAGGCAGAGCCTTCAGTTATCAGGCCCCTCTCTTGTGGAATAAGTTGCCAGTATATGTCCGGGAAGCAGACACCCTTTCAACTTTTAAGACCAGGCTTAAAAGTTTCCTTTTTGATAAAGCTTATAGTTAGGGATGGCTCAAGTGATTCTGAAACATCCCAGAGTTAAGCTGCTATAGGCCTAGACTGCTGGGGGGCCTCATCTGTCACACCTTTCCTCACTTTACTCTCTTTTTCCCCTGTTCAATTTCTCAAATGACATTATGTATATGCGACATTATTGTGGTCATTAACTCGTGTTTCCCTGTTCCAACAGGTATCCTTTGAATGGTGTTACAGTGCCCCCCCCCTTTCTGGCTTCTCAAACCCCAGCTGGTCGAGGCGGATGGCCACCCTTCCTGAGTCTGGTTCTGCCAGAGGTTTCTTCCTGTTCAAAGGGAGTTTTTTCTTTCCACAGTCGCCTCAGGCACGCTCAGGACGGGAGATTGGACCGAAAAAAAAAGTTTCAGTGCAATCTGTTGGTTTCCTTAGCTAGGAAATAGTTTTTAAATTGGCTCTATATGAATGAATTGGATTATTTTATGAATAATTATGATTACAATTAATTGAATTCCAATTGGCTTGAATTGGACTTTATTATCTAAGTGCCTTGAGATGACATTTGTATATATAAAAATGAATTGAATTGAAATTGAATATTAGATGCGTTGTCGGTGACCACCACTGGATCTTTCCCTGTAAGCTTCCGCTCCGCCGTAGCCTTCCATATGACTTCTGCCATGTTAGCACCAGTGTGAGACTCGGACATCACTCGACTCTGGATAACTTAGGACTGTAGTTCCCATTCATGAATAAAATGAGCAGTGATTGTCACAAAAGACTCTGTGGCCCTGGAAGTCCACGCATCGCATGTAAGTGCAAGTCTCTGCAGAGTGAAGTGCATTTTCCACTTTTGCTTTCGTCTCTGCGTACAACGCAGGGATAGCTTTTTCAGTGAAGTATTTTCGACAGGGTATGTCATATCTTGGTTCCAGTCTAAGTAGCATTCGGCGGAAGCCTTAATTTTCGACTACACTATATGGTCGAAGATCTTTACAAATAAAGAAAGCAATGGACTTGGCAATACTCGCAGCCCTGGGGGCTACAGAATGAAGCTTTGCTTTGAATACGTTATAGATTGTAGGCTGGCTTACAGAAGCGTTAGCATTAGCGTCGTTAGTCGTCCGCGGACCAGGTGGCTATGCATGTTCGTTGTGTTGCCCGTGTACTTGACCTTCGTAAGACAGTTCTTGCAGATTGCAAAATCTTTATCAAGTGTTGTTCCATTTTCAGTACAGTAAAAGCTGAAGTGGGGCCCAGACTATAGATTTAAAATTTGACGGTGCATCTTTCTACAGTGTTTGATTTGGTAGCCCTCCTTGCGCCATTGCCTTCTTTTCTTATGCCATTTTCTCCTTCTTCTTCTCTACCGCTGTCGACTTCACCCACTCTCATTCATGCTAAGCGCCATCATGTGGACGCTTGAAGTAGTGATACTGTAAATCAAAATTGTGGCAGGGTTTTGTGAGAGAATCTATTTAGAGCGGCTGTGTGTGCGGCTTGTTTAAATATCGATATTTGCCGCCAGTGTATCGATAATGTCCCGCAAGACAAAATATTGCGATATTTCTTAGTATCGATATTTTGGCACACCCGTACTGCTGACCACACGTTCCCTACTTTGCAAGACGACTACCGTGTTAAAGTGTATTACGTTTTTGTGGACACAGATGTTTCACCTTGGTTTTATTCATTCAAAGTGGCACGTTTTATTTAATAGTGCACCATTTGCAGCTATAAACCCAACACATCAGTGAAGCTGTTACATAAAACAACAATTTGCAACATACAGTAGAAACTTTGAGAAATAGATGCAAACGTGATGGATAGCTGTCTACACAAGACCAAAGCCTGTAACATACGTTGCAATGCAGCTCAGCTACGTGCTTTGAAAAGTCTTCGTGGTTGTGGAAGTGCCCAGGAACTTGCAATGTTGCAAAACATGTCGAAAGACTTCAGGAACTCCCCCTCCACAACTTTGATCTTCATTTCCCCAGCAGGAATTTCCCACCCAATCCAGAATTTTGTAATGCGTTAAAATGAGTATTAGTGTGGTTTTAAACATGTGTTTGATGGGATCACCGGATTTGTAAGTTTTGTTGTGAAACTGTGTCACATTTCTGTTAATATTAACACAATCATCACAAAATGCAGTCCCAACACAAACATTTGTTTTGAATATCATATCACAATTATCAGCATCATCTCAAATTTACTTGTTTCAATGAGCTTCTTTAGAAATCCCACTGTCTGGTTCCGGATGGTCAGTGGGTATGAGTCCTCTTCTTCGTCATCACTGTCCTCACCAGGACGTACAATATGCCACAAGATACCCAAACGGGATAAGCAATTAAACACACTTTAAATATGACAAGTTTCTGGAGTTTACCTTTTCTTTTACTTTCATAATGTCTCAGATGTTGGTTAAAGAGGAACTATATAAGTCCGGTCGCTTTTCTTGTCTTGCCAACCCTCTTCCTGTGCATTTGTTTACTATGAAGCCGAAATCATTCAATAGAGCGGTAGATAACGTTATATATATGATGTTATGACGTGTATATTTGTGCAGTTTAATCTGTCATAAACAAGAGATTACAGGTTATGGGGCGTGTTTGTGTCGCTGCGCTGGAACACCGGCTCGGAGGCTCTGATCTCACTGATCTCACTGATCTTCTGTTAAATGGGAGGGCTGTAAAGACAGGTTAATACAAACACAATGCACTTTTTAAAATATCATACATAACGTTGAAAAAAAAATATACATCTCATTGATAAATTTGGTACTGAACAAGGCAGAATTGGCTGACTTTGCCAGCTGAAGCAAACATGCAAATATTCTCCATATCATGTGGCTTGTACTTTTTTAAGTAATTATACAAACAATCAGCAAGTTCAGAAAGTAAAAGTAAATATTGCTATCGTGGGCAGTGTTTACAGCACAAAAATCCTCACCTCACACTTTTGCACATATAATGTAAGTAACATTATGTCTGAGTAAAAAGTCAATATTATCCTTACCTTCTAAAATACAGTGTAGCGGTCCTGCCCAGTCAACCTGTGGACTTTTGTAGAAGGCAAGTATTTCCCTACTTTGGGTTGTTTTGTCTTCTCGGATATCTACACTTGCCTGGATTGGGTGTTGTAACTCCTTTGCCCGCAAAGATTGTTTCTGAAGAGGGTTGCGGCCTCATGGGGGCAGTTGATGCTTTTCCAAGCTGTAATTATGATGATTGTGACATGATCTGAGTTAACACTCATCATTTGTAAATTTTGGCCTTCAGGTCAAGCAGCATAGCATCATACTTAACATACTTAACTACAAATATGCAAATGTAATACCTCTGTGTGGTCAGCATTGTCATTAATGCTTATGGTGCATTTTCCAAATCCAGCCCTTAGGAGCCTGGACTCATCTTTTGGAGTCCTATCAGTTGTTTCTGGTAACAGACAGAAATTAAATTCCAGCTGTTTGCCAACTGGAATTGTGATACTTGGCAAAGGCCTCTTTCCTCTGCCCCTCCTCATTTGGAACAATGCTGGAAGTGATCTATTAAAGAAATTAAATAAGCTATATTAAATACTATAATCACTGTAACATTATGAAAATGATCCCATATGGTCAAAAACGATAATAGGAAGACAAATTATGTTATTTCTATTAAACTATTCACAGTGATAACTTATGTTATCATAGGGTATGAAAAATGAATAACACAAATATGTGCACAAACATTACTAACCGTAACAACCGATGGATAATCTGTACATATGTCATACCTTGCATTTCTCTTCCAATATTTGAAGCTGCTGGTTGTTGCCCTGGTGGCTGCATGAGGACTGGTGGCTGCATGAGGACTGGTGGCCGCATGAGGACTGGTGGCTGCATGAGGACTGGTGGCCGCATGAGGACTGGAGGCTGCATGAGAACTGGTGGCTGCATGAGGACTGGTGGCTGCATGAGGACTGGTGGCTGCATGAGAACTGGTGGCCGCATGAGAACTGGTGGCCGCATGAGAACTGGTGGCCGCATGAGGACTGGTGGCCGCATGAGGACTGGTGGCCGCATGAGAACTGGTGGCCGCATGAGGACTGGTGGACTGGTGGCTGCATGAGGACTGGTGGCCGCATGAGGACTGGTGGACTGGTGGCTGCATGAGGACTGGTGGCCGCATGAGGACTGGTGGCCGCATGAGAACTGGTGGCCGCATGAGAACTGGTGGCCGCATGAGGACTGGTGGCCGCATGAGAACTGGTGGCCGCATGAGGACTGGTGGCCGCATGAGGACTGGTGGACTGGTGGCTGCATGAGGACTGGTGGCCGCATGAGGACTGGTGGACTGGTGGCTGCATGAGGACTGGTGGCCGCATGAGGACTGGTGGCCGCATGAGAACTGGTGGCCGCATGAGGACTGGTGGCCGCATGAGGACTGGTGGCCGCATGAGGACTGGTGGCCGCATGAGAACTGGTGGCCGCATGAGGACTGGTGGCTGCATGAGGACTGGTGGCCGCATGAGGACTGGTGGACTGGTGGCTGCATGAGGACTGGTGGCCGCATGAGGACTGGTGGACTGGTGGCTGCATGAGGACTGGTGGCTGCATGAGGACTGGTGGCTGCATGAGGACTGGAGACTGCATGAGGACTGGTGGCTGCATGAGGACTGGTGGCTGCACGAGGACTGGAGGCTGCATGAGGACTGGTGGCTGCATGAGGACTGGTGGCTGCATGAGGACTGGAGACTGCATGAGGACTGGTGGCTGCATGACGACTGGTGGCTGCACGAGGACTGGAGGCTGCATGAGGAGTGGTGGCTGCATGAGGACTGGTGGCTGCATGAGGACTGGAGGCTGCATGAGGACTGGTGGCTGCATGAGGACTGGAGGCTGCATGAGGACTGGTGGCTGCATGAGGACTGGTGGCTGCATGAGGACTGGTGGCTGCATGAGGACTTGTGGCTGGAGGCTGGAACTAAGGATAACATGAAATTATACTGAAAGACATTGTACAATAAGTCACACACTCCACCTTCCATGCAGAGTTAACACCGTTCTAATGGCAACATTCAAAATTTGTGTTTGAAGTTATTTGTCCTTGTATGTATTTTTTTCTGAAGTTATTTTACTTTTTCTGCTGCCACTTGAACACGGCTTCCTGTCAGACCAAAAAGAGCTGGACTTTGCAAACATCATTCTGTTATTTCTTTGTACAGATCCTCTGGCCAGCACTTCTAATGTCCCTAATCTGCCTTAATTGGACATGTTCTAAGTTTATAATTAGAAATGTTAACAATACTGAGCAATAAATAAATTATACTCATGCCCATCTCATCATACCCTTGCCTGGCTCCTTGATGTGGTGCAGCTTGTGTCCACGAATTTGACAAAATATCAATGAAGTTGCGGATTGCTGCCTCAACTATAGGGGGGGGGGGGGGGGTGTTGGTTGTTAGGTTACACCATAGCCACAACACTGGTGAAATGGATGAATGAAAATACATTCTCATGTCTCGCAGGTAGAGCTAATTGAAAGACTGGATTAACGTTTTTGGGTAAACGATGCAATGCGCTTAGGCTTTCTTTTGGCGTCTGTCTTTTTGATACTCACGGATTAAACTGACGAATGTTTGCAGTGGACAGCCTGGGTAAGTAAAGATGTACGGTTTTTATAGTGACAAAAGAAGCATCTGGTGATCTCTGTCGCCTCCACACTCAGTGGGGTTACATGGCACTGAAAGGATCGGATTATTGGCTAAATTACAATAAGATTGAGTTATTAAATGGATGTAGACACCATAATCGTACAAGAAATTGGATCGGATTACTCGCGATTGGATCAAGACCCCGAGATAACTCGGTTGAAAGTCAAAATTAACGTGCTTGTAGACGGTGAAGCTGAGTCCGCTGAGCGAGCACACACACACCGCATGTCGGGCCGCGGAGGAGTTTCTCTCACTTGGTGCAATGAAATCGACGGTGATCAGAGTAATTTGTGGTTATTAATATTATCAGTACAAGCAGAGCAAATCACGACTTTAATGAATGTGGTTCAGTTTGGCATTATTGGCAGTCTGTTAGAATAACATTTAACTGTATCAAAATGAAAAATAAAATGTATACCCTGTAGGCTGTAAAAAATAATAATTGTCATGATTATAGTGGCCGACTAGACTTAATTGTGTAACTGGCTATATATGCTAGCCAGTTTTGTTACAGTACACAAAATGTTTTTACAACTTCAAAACTTTGTTGCACATGTAAACATCACTGTACGAGTGCAAAATCTTTCTGACCATTATTTGATCCCATAGAGGAGCTCCTGGAAAGGAGGATGCAGAAGCAGAGAGAGGAACAGCTGGCCAGAGAATAACAGACTGCTGCACGTCCGCAAATCGATGGAAACTGGTGGTGTTCTTGTGGACGATGCTTACCGATGCTAACGGAGGAGGAATGCCTTTATTGCTCCGAGTGGGATTTGAGGTCAGGAGACACACATCTCGATGTATCCAGAAATGACTGTCTCACTCGAGGATTTCTCTGCTTTGATCAACAGAGCTGTGGTAGAGACGTTTTTCCGTGTCCCTTAATTAAACGGTTAACTTTTGATTGAGTAAGTAGCCTACACACATGCATAGATTTTTTTATTTTCATTGAATTCATTTGCTTGATAAGTAAATAACTTTTAACTCCGTGTCAGATAGCCGACCGTCACAGAGCACGGAGTCAATAAGCTGTGCTGCAGCGGCGCGCGGCGATAACTTTATCCCAAGTGACTGGGTGTAGAAAGCCCCCAATAACAACAACACGGCAGCTCTGAACTAACAATGCAATAGTACGTGTTCAGTCATTCATTCGTCTTAAAGTATTGATGAAATAAAGACAGATAATGCCTTATTTAGAGGCTGCATTGTCAATGTCCTGTTCTCTCCCCGTAGGAGCTATTTCTCTATTTTTATTTAAGTCTTAGAATTTAGATTTATTTTATATTATTTGCTTAGTTTTTGGTTGATAATTAGTATTTTTGTTTAATTTTAGTTGTTTGGGATTAATTGGTTAGTAATTAATTTAATTGTATTTTTTTGTTCAGCCAGTCAATCAGTGGGAGAACAGGTGAGGCAATCAGGCAGAAAGAGCATGTGCGGGAATCAGAGCAGGAGAGGCAGGAAGGGATCCTGTGAAGCTTGCATGTTTGGTTTTGCCTGCAAACTTGGAATAAATCCATGATCTACATTTTTTGACGTTTTGGACCTTTTTGTACTGCGTAAACCAGAAACCCACAGTGCGTCAAGTGACTATTTGAGTTATGTTTATTTTTAGTTTGGTCACCTTTAAGTCAAAAGTTTTTTCCATTATTTTCACAGTCACTACACTCCCGTTCTATGGATATACGCGGATCTCGAGTGATCTGAATAGCGTCCGAAAGACGCTGACTTTCACCAAAATGTTATCATGAATAAGGTCCAGGTTTAAAAAAAAACCAACTAACTTCCCCTTTAAATTAACTTCAAAGTAGAGAGCGTGTTTTGTAAACCAAGAGCACGATTGTGATGGTTAATACTTCTATACTCGGAGTTGGTTGCAAGCTTGTCTCTACACTCGAGGAAGTTTTGCGTAACATCTCTCTGTCTTTTCCTACAACAGTGGAAAATGAACTACAAAAAGTTTTCAGAGCAGAGTTAAGTCACACTATTCATGGAAAAGTAGCTGGAAACATCTACATTCTCAAAGCAACCTTTGGTTATTTTTTAACCTTTATTCAATCCAGAAAATAAACCCAGAGGAGCAGGCAGCAGTTCAAGCAGTAGGTACTACACAAGAGTACACACAATATTCAGTGAGAAATATACATAAATGAAGTACATATATGTGTATATTGTAAAGGTTAAACTTCAACAATCTTGTACATTAAAACTAAAAGAGATATCAGAATGATTATCAGAATAAATATCATAATGATTCCTTGTCTCAGTCACTGTGAGCCAAAAGAAAAAAACAATGTTCAATCATAACAATGGCTTTTTTTCCAACATGGTAAGCATATTTTACTCTGGATACATAGTTTTCATTGATGTAATCATACAAACTTTTATTTTGTGTGAAAAAAAAAAATTATTTGAAAAATAAATTTAAAAAAAATTAATGATATTATACAGCAATAGACATTACATTTTCTTTAAATATAGAATAAAATAAAATAAAAGAATTTCTGTTTTATAACTTCATGAGTCACAGTTCAAGGTAAAGTTAACAGACCAAATGGAACAATAGATTTATATATTCAAAGGCATTTTATGTATAACATTGAAAATGCTAAAAGTTTCACAAAACGTTTACAGTTACAGAACAGAAAATTTCAACCTAACACAATCAAAGGGTTATTGTTACTCTGCTTATGCAAACGGGGGCCATTATGGATCCATCCAGAGAAGTGGAAAAAAAGATACATCTACTCTGATTTGACTCCTGATGTCCTCATAGGAGTTGAACACAGTTTTTCCTCCATCTCTCTCTTCCTCTGCTTCTTGGTTGAGAGACAGATCCACAGGAAGATGGAGAAACCTTGGCACAGAGACACATGAATAGTTGAGATAGGGCTGATGTGAGACACATAAGAAATTGTTAAAACCTTCATACAAGCATAAGTCAAACCAAATAAACAAACTGACATCAGACCTTGTAAGGAGTTGAGGATGCAGAAAAGGTAAAGGATCAGGTA
Source organism: Odontesthes bonariensis (assembly GCF_027942865.1). Taxonomy (NCBI): domain Eukaryota; kingdom Metazoa; phylum Chordata; class Actinopteri; order Atheriniformes; family Atherinopsidae; genus Odontesthes; species Odontesthes bonariensis. Next base: position 10,378,251 of record NC_134506.1, on the reverse strand, counting down.
GTTGACAAATCCAGATCCCAGGAATGCCAGGCCCCAGGTGGTCCCCATCAGGCTGGTAATACCCAGCAAAGTGAGGCCACTCTTGCACGATGCACTGAACCTCTGCGCATCTCCCCATGACTTTCCTTTGGTCTCAGCTTTAAACTTTGAGTTATTCTTCAAGACTTGTTTCATTTTACAAATGCGAGAGGCAACTGCCATCAATATGCCCGAGTTAAAGATAAATATTAGTGAAAAATATACCAGGTTCACTGAATAGAAGAAGGAGTCATCTGTGATCCAGCAGCTGTAAGACACAGTGGGAATTTCAGATTGAGATCAACAGAAGTCTGATCTTTGCTGTTAGTCAGTCTGCCGTAAAACCCCTAGAATCTCTCTTTTCATATTATCCAGTGCAGACTTTAAATAAAGAAACACATGTCAGAGTTTCCCAACATGCAACATAAATAATCATACTGCTGAAAACTCTAGCCAGTACATTCATTTTTTTGCAGAGAAAGTTGGGAAGAGAAGGAAATGCAAAATGTTGTTCTAAAAATTAAAAAAAAACATACAAAAATAATGCATGATCTCGACAAAAGAAGCAAACTGCAACTCAGCTGTTGGATAGATCAGATCATAATTTAGTATGGATAAACTTGGGTTCATATGAATGCATATTCAGATGCATTTTGCTCATGGTATTGAGGAAAATAATCAAAAAGTACTTACATTGCGTTGGTTTGGTTGGTATCAGACATAGACAAGTGGGTAACGCCGTAGAATTGTTTGAAGTCTTTCAGTCCCAAAGAGGTTGCTACAATAACAGCAGGAAACCCTAGCCGCAGTTATACACACACAGACAAGGTTTGACACAATGTTAACTAATGTATTAATGTGCAACATTTATTTAAAAGAACAATCTGTATAAGACAGATTCAATATATAAAGTACACACAATATAGAATTTAATAAAAACAATTACATGTGCACAAAGTGAAGGGATCCCATTTATTTTCAAATTAGCTTATGGTTCTGTAACTTTCGGTGAAAAAGAGGCCCAGAAGGTTTTTTTCCAAAAAACGTACATAAACATTGGATTTTCCCACTGTGACCTCATAGGTTGTGGACTATGTTACCTTAAAGTTAGCGTTAGTTTAATTAGCAGTGTTTACCATAAGGTACATAAACTGTGATATTAACAGAGATTCTAATTGTCTTAGAACCTCTGTCTTACTGTCTAATAAATGATTGATTTATAGTCTTAGGGAACACCTGCACACTGATGCCGACAACATCATTATGACCTGAAGAGAATTTTCTTCACACAATGTTTCTTACAAAGTTATTGCTCCTCTGGCCGCTCCTGCAATGGCTTCACTTTCCAAAGCCCAATTGCATGATTCTTAAGTCATTTTCTCTTTTATTTTTTCAATAGATCTGGATAGAGTTCTTATGAGCAGTTAGCGTCTCCAGAGCACTCTCAGTTTAGAAAAACAGGGGGAGGGGGCTGATAAAGCTATGCTAGGTTCTACTCAAGATGAGGGCGGGAGAAGAGCAAATATTTGCCATGTAGAGGATCTCCCCAACCTTCCAATGACCAGTGTTAGATTCTAATCACTATTAGATTATCAAGTTGAGATGTTCAATTTATAGCAGTCAATCCAACTGTTTAAAAAGTCCTTGACTTATCCCCAGTTCAAAAAACTCTTTAAAGGTGACACTTAGATCTCTCCTTTACCTCTTAATCTTTCTTTCGCTGGGAGACTCAGTTTGCACAGAATCTCTTTAAAAGGTGTTCTTAAAGGTAGGATAGGAGATCCTGGATTTTGAGTCCAGCGAAGCTGCATTTTGAAAATACACCGGTAAAAAGTCCCAACCCTTTTCTTCACTTTTCCCCCGAAGGCACGCCTCTAGAGTACATGAACGCACACGAGCACGAAGGTGCACGAGCGCTGTTCTGACAGCAAGCATCGATCGTTGCCGTACTTAGTATATGCTAACTATACGTTAAATAATGCTACACTGTAAAAAAAATGTAATTTTACAGGAAATATTCTGTAATTTTTCACAGATTTTTCCTGTTTTCCAATAAAACAATGGAATTCCAGTAGATTTACAGATATTTTTTAGTAATTTTAGGTTTTATGTTTAAAATTACAGTTAATTATCCGTAATGTAAGATTACATTAATATTATGTTTTTTAATGACAATTTATTGTATTTGTACATCTTTATCTTTAATTTTACATACAATTTTCTGTATGTTTTTACGGGTTTATCACCATTTTCCTTAAAACAATGTAATAACTGTAAATTAACGGATACTAGTAGTAATTTCAATATTTACCTTTAGAATTACATATAATGACCAATAATATAATATACATTATTTCAATGTTTTTTACAGGTAATTTAACATGTTTCTTTCATATTCAAATGTAATTTTACATCAAATGTGATGTAATTTTACAGATCTTTCCTAATAATTTTAATCAAGAAATGTATATAAAATTACAGAAATCTATAGTTATTTCCACAAAATTTCAGGTTACTTAGCATTTACTTGAAGTGATTTCATGTTTTTTAACTGTTCATTACTGAAGAAATACAATTGAAAATGTTATTTTACGGAACGTGTGCCTTAAATAATGCAGTTTTACAGAAAGAATTCCGTATTATTACAGGTTTTAACCTGTAATAATAGTGCTGACCAATGTGCTGACCAACATATCATTGGGGTCATCAGGTGGGAACCTCTTTTCATTAGTGTTTCGTCTAGTTGCCTTAATTTTTCTTCAATACCTGTAGCTAAGCCTCTTAATACTTAGTTATGTCGCCACGTATACCAGCCTTGTGACAGACTAACCTTACAACCTGACAAAATATGCCCTAGAGTTGCAGTACCTGAACATAATGAACATAACGGGTCTCCATTTACCCAGAGTTTTAGGTTCTGGGGAGATGGCAATACTTCATATGTTGCCCCTATCAAAAATCTAATACTCCTTTCCTACATACTCCACAGCTCTTTCCAACTAAGCTTTTTCTTCTCTACACCTTCCCAATTCAACCACCGTCCCTGCTTAGCCTGAGCCACTGCCTTTGTGCCCCATAACATTTCCTCCTGTCTACGAACCTGCTCAGCAACTAGCTTTCTCTTCTCCTTGGGACCTGCTCTACTCCCCGGGCCAAGCCCCAAGCCTCCCCGGCCTATTTGCACATTACCCACAATCTCTGCATGTCTAAGAGCAACCACTACAGGCACTGTAGTAAACATTTGCTACATCCAGAAATATAACATGCAAGTCTTTCTTCTCAATCTTGGCTGTCTGAATCTGATGCCAAATCATGCTAGTGTGCTCTAAACACCCTGTGAAACCTGGTATTCCTGCCTTCTGCACAGCAGTATCTATTAAGCTGAAAACCCTAGTTCACAGCTACAGAAGTTGTTTTTTTCCCCTTATATTTTATTTGACTATATTCACTACACTGTAACTTGGTAAAACTCTGTCAGTTTAACTGGTCAAAATGCATGGTAGAATGTAAATAACTACTATGCCCTGGACATAATTTTATTTGTGTATATAAATACGTATGGTTGTCCTTTACTTTGATTCAAAGTAAAAGACTGAGGAAGAGTGTCATGTGTAATGTAAAGATACTGCATTTGAAAAAAAAAAAAAACAACTCATTGTGTACCAGTTGTATGCAGAATGTTTGTTATAATGTTAAAATAATAATGATAATATATATATATATATATATATATATATATGTTAGGGAGAAGGAGTTGCAATATTTCCTTTTTTTAAATAATAATAATGTGTGTGTGTATATAATATATAATAAAAATAAAATATTTTCATTTATGTATTTATTTTCATTAGAAACCCACTTCATTCACTTCATGCAATCAATCTATGCAGATTTTTCTGTTCAAATTTCAAAGTTGGCGCCTATTTCCAGTTAGCTTCGTCCCGCCCAAAACGACCAACCGGCCAAGTTTGAAGAACACAACGCTCCATCAAACAGGTTCGTAGCGGGCATGTCATGAGTCAATCACATGAAAGAGACGTGCCCTAATAGGAATTGGGCTCATGATCTCCAAGGAGGAGTATGAGACACCCGCAATGGACAACCAAACGCCTTTATAGGTAAGTGTCCCAGATAACGCATGTGAACGATATTTTAATTCATTTTCATACCTTGAGTGGACAGCCTTGAAGCTAACGTTAGCATCCCTCTGATAAATTGTTACCATTATATAACCTGTTAGCAGATAACTATCGTTTTGTATAGTTTTGAGACTAAGTGACTGATGGCAACCAGGTCATTTTATTTGACAGCTGAAGTATTTATTGTAAACATGCGCTTTCGGTCAAAACCTTTTCTAACATGGCCAGATGTTAGTCGCAATTGTGTTGCTCTTTGCTGATATATGTTCATAAAAGTTGTTATCCGTGATATGAATCAAACTGCTGTATGCTGCTCTGTGTAATGTCCCACTCATCCTGCAAGTTTTTTTTTGTTTTGTTTAATTAGTTTTGTTCGAGCATTAGCATGCTAAATTAGCCTGTTCATTAGCCTGTTCCCTCGCAAGAGTCTGCTCTGTTTTTTCACCATAAAAGTTTATTTCTTTCTATCGCCCCAGGTGTGGAGATGTTTGTTTGTTTGTGTTTAAAATAATGTTGGTAATCTCTGGCTCTGCCCTGTACAAGTTTGTTGATGCTAAATTATACAGATGCCTGCTGAATGTGATATTAGTCTATTTGGATTTAAACGTTAAACTGAGATAGTGAAATGTGGGTTTTTAGGTTACCATATTAAGTTTGGTTGCCTAAATGTTGAATATATATTTTTTTTAAAGCAGAACTTTAAATACTGAAGCATTGAAAGCAGAAACTTAACCTGTTTAAAGGACCAGTGTATGTTATTTCTTGTAATTTAATTTTACTGTACTAAATTGATTATTTTATTGTAAGATTTAAGTTAAAAAGCCTTTTCTAGCTCACACACAGCTCACGATTTCTGTGTTTCTGTTTGTCACCGCAGTTGCCAAGTAAAGATTTAGAGATCCAGTCCTGACTCATACGTCTCCTTTCCAACTCGGGAAACAACAGAGACATACAATGGAGATGGGTTACATATATTTAACATATGATAGAGGATGACTCCCAGTGATAATGACTACTCAACCCAATGAGACACAACAAAGACTGTGCTTCTCTTGAGTGGAATTACTGTCCTATTTCCTTGGAGATGGTAAGGACAAATAACATTTTTCCAATCCATAAAACTAGATTCGAGCTTGCAATTAAAGCCTGTGCAGATGGACATACTTGCTACCTGTCTCAGGGGAGATGCACTGGCTGTCATTACCACCAGAGGTGCAGCAAGACTACGATGACTATAGATAAATTACATTTTTGGTACATGTTAATTTGTGAGCTTTTATTAGCTTTGGACAGAGCCAGGCTGACCTTTTTTCTCCTGTTTCTCCATATGTGTGTGCGAGCTGCTCGTATTGATGTCATGCCTGTAAAAAAGCAGACTTCGACCTGGAGAAGGTAAGACCATATTTATTTCTCTGTAAAACTCAGTATATAACTGCATGAATCTATTTCGGAAAGAGAAGTGTTATCGAGATCTGTGATTGACATGTTTAAAGTTTTAATTTGAGCAAATCTTACCCCAGCAGCCCAGCAAGTGAACAGACCCCAGCAGCCCAGCAAGTGAACAGACCCCAGCAGCCCAGCAAGTGAACAGACCCCAGCAGCCCAGCAAGTGAACAGGGGTCGGGAACCGTAAGTCGCCATCGGTTCCCTGTTGTAGTCGCCATCGGAAAGAAAAACACCGCGATTGAGAATGCGCCGTTGTGCATCGCATTTGTGCAATAAGCAGCTCATCACAAATTAAATATACGAAATATAGAGGGACGTAGCTTCATCTTGCTCTTCATTCACCATTTTCTCGAATGCCTGAGTTTGGTGTTGAAGGGGTCAACCGGAAGTGGCTCTATCGATTTTGGAAGTAAAACACTATATTGAACAATTATATAAAGTAACTGCTGAATACCTTACATTTACAGAGATTGCTTGTGTTTTTCTTTCTTTTAGTTATTCACTGAAATAACTAATACTGTAAATGTGCAGAAATTCCTATTTGATTAAAGATGCATATTTAGTTTATACATGTGTCACTGTTGTTTTACTTGGGGAAACCACATTTATGCAGCAAATCAGTGTAGATGGACAAGACGGTTTCATGAAATGACTACTAAATACCCTTAATTTACAGGGATTGGCCTTAAATACAGCGATCTTTGATGTATTTTTAATGTACTCTGCTTTTTTACCCACTGTCCAATGAACATTTTTAAATCTTGTAATTCTTTAAAATTACAGAATAATACTGTAAATGGGCAAACGTTTATCATTGGTTTAATGCATTTATAGCATTTTTATACATTATTTCTCAGTCATTGTACATGAAAGAACAATATTTAAACAGGAAATTACTCTAGATAGATGAGGCCATTCCATGAAAAAAATACTAAAATACCCTTAATTTACAGGGACTGACCTTAAATGTAGCTATTTTTAATGTATTTGTAATGTATTTAGCTTGTTTTTCCACTGCCTAATGGTTGTTTTTTTATATACAAATTCTCTAAAATGACAGATTAATACTGTAAATGGACAGACATTTACCTTTAGTTTTATGAACCTAGTTCGTTTTTATATGTTAAAACTTTGTTATTGTACATGGAAAACATAGTATTTTAACATGAAATTACTGTAGATGGACTGGGCTGTTTCCTAAAATAAATGATGTATACCGCAAAATTACAGAGATTAATCTGAAAGTTATCTTATTTTAATGTTTTTTGACATAAAATGTATGTTATTTTACAGTATGATGGCATTCATCAACTATAATATACTGTATTTTAAGTCGTTTTGACTGTAAAATTTATTCTGTATTTTTACAGTTATTGTATGTAATTCTGTGATCCAGTTATTTACTGTAAATTTACGGTATCCGTTTGGAATCTTTGCTGCCAGAGCTTTTACCGTTTTTTTACAGTGTAGGTGCTAGCCAAGCTGGCTCTTGTTTAGCTTCCTGCCAAGCTTCGTTCACTGAGCAGGGTACGCGCACAGGGGGAAGGAGGGGGAGGAGGGGGGAGGAGGGGGGAGGAGGGGGAGGGAGGAGCAGATTGCAGTTTGATAGACGGCATCAGTATCCAATCATTGTGAACGGTCCGTTCACAATGATTGGATACTGTTTTTCCTAGATGTACGTTCTAGAGGCCACTAAAACTTTTCATATTTGTGTCAAAACTTTTAATTAATTGGTTGCAATGAGGGTGTGAAGAGTATTTCAAGCAATATGTAAAAAAATGTTCCAGAAAAAGATCCCCTACCCTGCCTTTAATGGCAGAAAATTATTAAGACATTTACAGCATAAAATTCAACCATTTCCAAGGATACTGTCAATTACCTTACACTCATGCATAATAACATCCCAAAAATCATACGTAATCATAATATTATGCTACAATATCACATAACAATATTGCTTTAACTGTTGTCTCTGACAATGGCAAAAAAGAACACAAACAAACCAAGCAAGTTTTTGTATTTTCAAGAATACCAACCAACTGGATGTGGAATATTTTTTTTTCCCATTAATGAATCAGTCTTCACAAGTGCCTGAATCTGGATGCATGTACTGTCAATCATCCTACACTATAAATTGCACTTTATCAGACATGTAAGAGTAACTAAGACTCATGTGACTCATGTGAGTATCGTGCAGCTCACCAATAACTAGTGAACATAAAATTGTTAGAGAAGAACTCATAAGACAGATCTTTTAGTATGAAGCAGTAGTGCAATCATTAACTGTGAAAAGGCTAAAAGAGAGGTGAGTGGAGTGATCTGAATGTAAATGGTCTGAAAAGTCAGAAATAGAGTGCTGGTCAAACCTATCATACCGAATCAATTGCATGGGTTATCTCAGTCACAGAACACTCGTCCTGTCTCTGCATTCATTTCCTTCATTTGTTGTCAAAAACGCAGCCAGGAGCAGTTAAGAAACAGTTCGAGGGGACTTGCAATTTTTTTCTTTAAGTTAGCTGTAAAGTTCTTTTATGTGGAGGATGCATATAGAATCCTTAACTTGTACTATCATTTTTTCATAAATGTCTATGGCTCCCTCATTGGTATCAAACACCAGCCTGGTTTTCTTTGACTAGTTTAACAAATCTGAAGCGATCTTTGGGAAAGTCTACAGAAAAATTAAAAGAAGGTGAGTGGTTTGAAACAAACAAACTAATCTGTGTAATGTCACCATAAGGAAGCAGTATAGGCTGCGTTTCAAGCAACTGCAATTCAGTAGATGAAGTAGTTGTCCTAAACGCTTACCTCAAGACAAAATAAAACAACAACTTGACATCCACAAGAGGAAACTGGAGACAGATAGTCAAACTAACCCCCTCAGAGTTGATGTATGTAGATAAGCCACAATCAATAGGTTGAGTTAGTCAAGGACTCAGACAAGACTTCGCTATTCACAAAATCAACGATTTTTATGCTCATGCAGTTCGAAAATTTAACTAAGATTAGAAATAGAAAATCAGAAAAGAAAAATCAAATATTTATTTCAGTGAAGTGGAAAACAATTAAAACTCACTGCTTTTCCTAAACTGATATTAAGGGTAGGATTAAATAGGTGTATCCTCTAAACTCTGCAAATGAAATTTCTGTGTTGTGCGCTTGTGGACGAAGCCTCGGTAGGATGTCTGGATTGGTAGGATGGAATCTTAGAGCACCCGAAAACAGACACAATTTACTAAGTTGTATCTATTCCCTTCTGTATCAATTGCAAAACAACTAAAAACCACCTTAAGCAAGTGTATAAACCTTTTCCCACCATTTCCATTCACCTTTCTTATCCATATATTTTTGATGCAAGTAAAAAAATTAAAAGAAAACCAAGCGTCTGATAAGTAACATTAGCATGTAATATTGCAGAACTCACCCCATCCAACAAGAGACAGTTTGAGCAGGTAGTACTTGTAGTGGGTGTTAAACACCTTTATCAGCAGTAGATAGAGGTGAAATGCCTCTATGGCCATCCAGGTGAAACAGCAGAGCAGGGAGTAATGCATGAGCGCTGCGACACACTCGCACACCCACTCTGAATTTACTAAGGCTCCCCACTCAGTCAGCAAGAAAGTTGTATTGAGCAGAAACAAGGCCCCGCTCAGGGAGACATGAATAGGAATGGAGTAGTCCATTTTGTGGTTCCTGAGGAGGAGAAACGAGAACATACGGTGATGATGTATGTCTAGACAGTCCACAGGTAAGATAAGACACCATTTCCTAGTGTGCAACTGCTGCCTTATGAGCTTTAATTACAGATATCTAAGCTCTGTAACTCATTAGTTTAACTTTGTTTGCTCTACAGGTGACGGTTAAATCAGTTTTACAAAGCTGTATGAGGAAGTTAAAGGGCACACCACTGTTAGAGTTCACAAATATACACGAGTGTTACATTTAAAGGGTGTGTACCTACCTGTTAAATACATATGTCACGAGGGACAAAGCACAGAAGAAAGCTGATAGGCCACAGCCTATATAACTTATGTATGACAATATTTCCCAGTGGGCTTTCGCAATAGGTTCTCTAATCTGCATGAGAAAAATATGGGAAAGATCATAGAAAAATGTCAAACAGCACTTATTGTTTGTTTGTTGTCTGTGTAATTCATTCTTGTTACCAGCAGGACAGCGAAGGCTGTTGTATGGTTGCAGCTGCAAATGATATTGGTTTCGTTGTTTTGGGTCTTACATCCACCTGTTTTCCAGGCCCAATCTGAAACCAGAAAGAACATACAGCAAGTTAGCTTCTTAAACTAAGCCAAATTTTTCATAAATGAACTTATATATGGGCAGATGCATTGTTTCTGTACACCTTTTCAAACTGAAGTACAGTGGAAACCGCTTATAGTGGTCACGGGTATAGTAATCAACCGCTTATATGGATCAAAAGGCTTGGGACGGAATCATCTCTATACAAATGCTGTTTAAATAATTTGTTTATAGTGATCTAGAAATCCGCTCATAATGTTCATTTTTGGCCATTTTATGAATGTAAACATGTGCAAAAATAATTTTAAAACTACGTGTAGCTATTTTATTTTTTACTCCATTGATTCCTTTCTGGACGTCTGCTTCTGCCTCGCTAGCTAACGTAACGAGTTGACACCGGGCAGCAAGCGCGCAATCATGGCTGGAAAAAGGAAGTCATGGAGGAGCATGTGTCCGAGGATGGGTGCTGGAGAGCGGATTGAATGCGCGTGTGATCGCTGGAAGCTCCAGGCTGGTTCTTGTAAGATGGAGGCCGGTGTTCATTCGATTTCTCCTACTTGTCAAGAATTGCTACTTTGTGGTTTTGCGCATGCGCCGAGCCGATTTTCTAAGTTTCGTTTTCACGCCAACTAGCACAAATCGACAGAACACCGGCACGGAGGAGCATAGATCCGAGCAGGGGTGCTGAAAGGCGGATTGAATTCAAACTTTATTTTCTGACTTGTAAGAAAAAAAATGCACCGGCGGCACAGCAGAGAATAAGTTACGTACTGTATTTGAGTTAGCCTACAGTATGTCTGCGCACTGCGCAGTACTGTAATTAAACTTGCATGATAATAAAATTCAGTAAATGCTGAAGCTATCCGTTTCATTTAATTTTTCTTATTGAAAAACGATACAAATGACATTTAGATTATATTCTCCATAAAAAATAAGTGAAATACCTGTACTGTAATGCAACTTCGGTTTTAGTAATCAACCGCTTATAGTTTTCAAATTGGCTCTGGACCAACGTGATCACTATAAGCGGTTTCCACTGTAATCTATTTTCAAAATTCAAAGAATCCTAAGTAACCAAAACTGTTTTCACGAAAAGCTTTCTTGTCCTTGCAGCAAATTAGGATGTTGTCCTGTCCATGCTTCATAAACTTCATATAGCATATCTACAGCACGTGATGTACACCAAACTTGTGCATTTTAAAGACAGTTGGTTGGAAATTGACATGACTAATGTTAGTCGAATATAATCTATGCCCAAAACTAGAGGCGAGAAAGTGTATAAAATTGTTGAAAATATAAACATATAAAGATTTTAATAAGACATGTAGCCATAAAATGTGAAGAGAGGGGCAGAGCTGTCAACTGATCACCACCTGGTGGTGAGTTGGCTCCGCTGGTGGGGGAGGAAGCCCGTCAGACCTGGCAGGCCCAAACGTATTGTGAGGGTCTGTTGGGAACGGCTGGCGGAATCCCCTGTCAGGAGGAGTTTCAACTCCCACCTCCGGCAGAGCTTCAACCATGTCCCGGGGGAGGTGGGGGACATTGAGCCCGAATGGGCCATGTTCTGTGCCTCCATTGTTGAGGCAGCCGACCGGAGCTGTGGCCTTAAGGTGGTCGATGCCTGTCATGGCGGCAATCCCTGAACCCGCTGGGTGACATCAGTGGTGAGGGAAGCCGTCAAGCTGAAGAAGGAGTCCTATCGGGTCTTTTTGGCCAGTGGGACTGGAAGCAGCTGATGGGTACTGACAGGCCAAGCGGAACGCAGCCTTGGCGGTTGCTGAGGCAAAAACTCGGGCTTGGGAGGAGTTCGGGGAGGCCATGGAGAATGATTTCCAGACGGCCTCAAAGAGTTTCTGGCAGGAACCTGGCAGGATCGGCAGGATCCTGGAGGGTGCATGGGAGTTCGCCCATGTGTACATGTGTTTTGTGGACTTGGAGAAGGCGTTCAACCGTGTCCCTCAGGGACTCTTGTGGGGGGTGCTCCAGGAGTATGGAGTGCCTGACCCCTTGATATGGGCTGTTCGGTCTCTGTATGACCAGTGTCAGAGTTTGGTCCGCATTGCCGGCAGTAAGTCGGACATGTTGGACTCCGTCAGGGCTGCCCTTTGTCACCGATTCTGTTCATAATTTTTTTTTCAGAATCGGGTCTCTGCTTTTTGCGGACGATGCGGTTCTGTTGGCGTCGTCGGGCCGTGACCTTCAGCTCTCACTGGAGCGGTTTGCAGCCGAGTGTGAAGCGGCTGGGATGAGAATCAGCACCTCCAAATCTGAGACCATGGTCCTCGGCCGGAAAAGGGTGGAATGCTCTCTCCGGGTTGGGAATGAGATCCTTCCCCAAGTGGAGGAGTTCAAGTATCTCGGGGTCTTGTTCACGAGTGAGGGACGAATGGAGCAGGAGATTGACAGGCGGATCGATGCGGCGTCTGCAGTGATGCGGGCTCTGCACCGGCCCGTCGTGGTGAAAAAGGAGCTGAGCCAGAAGGCGAAGCTCTCGATTTACCGGTCAATCTATGTTCCTATCCTCACCTATGGTCACGAGCTGTGGGAAGTGACTGAAAGAATGAGATGGCGAATACAAGCGGCCGAAATGAGTTTCCTCCGCAGGGTGTCTGGGCTCTCCCTTAGAGATAGGGTGAGAAGCTCGGTCATCCGGGAGGGGCTCGGAGTAGAACCGCTGCTCCTCCGCATCGAGAGGAGTCAGATGAGGTGGCTCGGGCATCTGGTTAGGATGCCTCCTGGACGCCTCCCTGGTGAGGTGTTCCGGGCCCGTCCCACTGGGAAGAGGCCCTGGGGAAGACCCAGGACACGTTGGAGAGACTATGTTTCTCGGCTGGCCTGGGAACGCCTCGGGGTCCCCCCAGAAGAGCTGGAGGAAGTGGCCGGGGACAGGGACGTCTGGGTTTCTCTGCTCAAGTTGCTGCCCCCGCGACCTGATCCCCGGACAAGCGGAAGATAATGGATGGATGGATGGATGGATTTTAATAAGAAATGTAGCCATAAAATGATCAGTGGGTTAAATATAAGCATGTTCAAACAAGTAGCCTGTCTTTTAAAAACCCGACAGGGTTTCAACATTTTGTACCCAGACCGGGAGCAGGTTCCACACTCTGAACTTGGAAATTCTGGGGACCATGGGTGAGGCTATGCTCCAAGAGCGAAGATCTCCAGTGGGAAAATAGGGAACGATAAGATCCTTATAAGTAAGGAGCCACTTTAGAGATGCCAACACAGGAGAAATGTGATCTCTCGTTGTGGTCACAGTCATTGCTCTGGCTGCAGCATTCGGGGTCAACTGAAGGATATTAAGTTTGAAGTTAAGATTTCATTGCAGCAATCTAACTTTGGTATTATGAATGCTTGAACTAGTTTTCCACAGTTGAAAACATATTCCTAATTTTGGTAATGTTTCACTGGAAAAGGAAGGCCACCATACAGACCTATTTAATATGAATGTTAAAAGACAAATCCTGATTGAAAATAACTCCACGACTACTCACAGTAGTACTAGAGGGCAAGGTAATGCCATCCAGAGTAAGAATGCAGTGGGATAGAGACTTTCTAAGGTTTTGGCTTGGATTCAAAAGTAGGACACTTTCGGTTATCCAGACTTTTATATCTAAAAGGATGGAATTTTTTTTATTACATCATTTTAGAGATGATGAAGTACAGAAGAGTTGAGAAGGGGCAGAACATTCTAGCTGGAACGGGGACACAAGGCCTTTACATATTTATATGTTTTGCCTTTCCAGGCAAGGTTCTTCAGATGTGAAGGAACATAATTTTCTTTTGAGTTTCTCATTGTTTCCTTTAAGACATGAAATTGTATATTGACCTGAGGAGGATATCTATTATGAGCAAACATGACACATCTATCCATTTGCAGCTAAAAATGACATACACTTACCGTATTCATCAAAATAGTGACACACTAAGTGTGATCTATTCTGTAAAAACACAAAATAGAGAGCTACATTACGTTTAAGAATGTCACACACTGCTCATTCAAACAAATGATTGCTTTCATTTCCTAAGCCAGCAGTTGATGACAACACAGACTAACATTAAGATCTAAAAACATACAGGCAAAAACATTCATACTTACATCTTTGTCTGTTTGAACGTCTCTAAAAATCATCTTTATTGGGGACTTGAGATTCTGCAGGCGTCGCTCCCCGGAAAGCTCTATCCTCAGAACTGTTGATTGGATATTCTCCTTGTTAAACTGAAATGGGGAAAGTCACAGTGCAGAGATGCAGGGAGAAGCTGGCTTTACATGTGTCTGGTTGTTTTTGTGTGTCTCTAAATAAATAGATATGAATTAAGAATCCATACTGGCAAAGACTCAATTTCAAAAGTAAATCATTCAAACATGATGATGTCAAAACTGTGGGTAAGATACAAGAGTATGTAGAATATAGAATATACCAGAAAGTGGCTGTGCTGCATGTAGCAGACAAATCCAATCTTCCTCTCCTTCTGTGGGATGGTGCGCAAAGTATTTACTGGCATCCAAATTTCAGGAAGAGATGACTCGTTTTGGGGCAGCAGCTAACAGTGGAAATGAAAAAAGGACATAAGGGCACTTTGTTGCCTTCCCTCCATACACAAAAAAAACAACTATGCTCATTTATAACCCTAATCAGGAAATCAACCCAACCAAAGTACTATTGATATTGTAAATGTAAAAAAGACAAGAGAAAATTTAATGCCAAACAGTCCAAATCATTCTTATTCCCTCTTAACACCACATCATCATCTACCGGATGAGCTTCTATCTTGATTGTGGGGCTGGCTCCTGTGCAGCTGAGAGCATCATCGCTTATGTTGACCACTTTCATTGAGACATCCTTCAGATTGTGGTTCACATGACTTGTGTTCTCAAGCTGGGATGTATTCATAATGCTGTGGATAATATGTTTTTCAGCTCTACAGAGGAAAAAAAGGCTGTTACATAAGATTGAAGAACCTTATCAACAAACAGACTTATCAGCAGAAACGTTCTTGAAGTTATTACAAATGATTCTGAGAAAGAGCCCTGAATATAAGTTCTATGGAACTTATTCATGGAAGTCCCTGCAATAAGTGTGACATCAAAAAGTGGCGAATGGTCGGCCGTTGCCGATCTTACAGTTGCAGTTGCCGTTTCCCCAATGGTCTGCCTCTGTTCTCAAATGGCAAAAGCCACCTCTCACTGCCTCTCAGTGGTTTGCCACTGTGGACTGGTCATCAGCCTGTTACATCAAAAACACCCCTTAAAGGGGAAGTTCGTTTTTTTTTTTTTTTTTAAACCTGGACCTTATTTCAGGCATAAAATACGTTCATCTACTCATAACAGTTTGGTGAAAGTCGGCGTCCTACGGATGCTATTTAGATCCGCGTGTATGTCCATATAACGGGAATGAACGGGGACATCGGCCGATTCACCGATATATGGATATAAGCGGATCTAAAGAGCGTCCTCCTTGAAAGCAAATTTTAAACAAAACAACACAACGACAAAAAAGTAACATCAAAGTATCCATCTATGCATTCATCATAATTGTACGATGTCTTTTGCAAAGACAGGCTTACTTGAAATTATTTAACAATAGCATGTGTCAAAAGCACATCACAAGGAATTACAAAAGACCACAGCAATGGCTAAGTATATATTTCTTTCAAACACGTGCTTCACGTCCACCGTGTGGATATCTCTGTGGAGACCTACGGCACCTTTTTTAATAAAGTCAAGTGGTTGGCATGAAATTAGCATATGAATTATTGATGTAACAGGCTGTTGAGCAGTCCACAGTGGCAAGCCACTGAGAGGGGGCACTTGCTAGTGAGAAGTGGCTTTTGCCGTTTTCCCTGAGAGCAGCGGGAGACCATTGAGGAATCAGCAATTGCTGATGTAGGATCAGCAAAGGTGCCGCTGCTGTAAGAGTGATTGACCATTAGCCACTTTTAGATCTCGTAGTCTCTCCACGCATGCAGGACTGTACTTACCACAAGTACCGACACTTACTTTATAAAGGCCTTCTTGACTTCATGGCTGGTACGGAAGAGTTCTGGACATGAATTTCTTATGTAGAAGAGTTTCATCATTTCTTCCGCGCCACAGCCCTGACAACTCAGAGTGTGTATTAGTGGCAAGATGGTAGAGTTTATGCACATGTATTGGTAGCAGTTGCTGTCTGAGAAGTAATATAATGATTAGGTGATGAAACATAACTGCACTGTAAAAAGAGTCGGCTACCTGTGGTGCCTGCATTGAATTAGCAGTTAAACATTGTCTGACATCATTAATCAACAATAAGCCATAATTACAAGCAAGTGCAAAAAGGGGTTGTTAGCATTTCATTTTAATAATGACAAACACCCTGCCAAGAGCAATGCAAATTACTGCATCAGTGCAAACAAGAAGACCAGTTAGCTCATTGTACTATCAGCACAGCTCCTCATGTGTTATTTCACAAACATTATCACACCGTGAGTGCATTTGTGACTGTGTTTACATCCTTTGGTCATAAAGTTGGTTGAGAATCTGCGTTCCATAGCAGGTGCTTTGGGACCATGGAAAACTTTTCATGAATTTATAACTATTGGTAGAAGTTCCCTAACTTTTTTTTTGTGTGTCTGTTGCTTAGGATGTGAGGACAATTCTAGTTATTGGTTTTCCCTTTGTATCGTCTTTTTAAACTTGTATCTACTTCTGAGAAGGAGCTTTTTCCACATGAAAGGAACCATCTGTGATGCAACCATGCTGTGATTAATCCAGATTACATCAGTGTACAGGGCTTGGTTGAAAATGCAATGCAACACAAGAATCCACCATTTTGTAAAAAAAAAAAACAGACATTGGTGAAATTTTGCTCATGTGAACAATTTCAAGGTAGCTTCTAAATAGTTAATTAAATCAATGAGCAATTTAAGAAATCACCATTTAGCATTCCTCTCTGGGATGAAAATACAACTAGGGGTAAACCCCCCCCAAAACATTAAGATATACTGTAAATCAAGGAGTTCCGCAGTCCCCATAAACACCAGAGAGCCTTTTCTGAGAAGGGAACGTTTTGGTCCGAACACACCTTTTAGTAAGAGGAGCGCTAAAACCAACACCTAACTTGGAACATGTTTAATAAAACCTTAGCAGCACATTTACAGGATTATCAAAAACCTATGTTGGAATTGAGATCATCAAACACTGCTGATACACACATAGGTACTGTGGTTTTTGTATAAGGCACAGTCAGAATTAAGCAACTGGCAAATGAGAAGACCAGTACTCATTCTTCCTGGGCGGTATTTATGACGGAATTTCTGGCAGTAAACGCAGAGTTTCATTGAATTGTCTATTGTACTGGGGTCAATTCTTGGACCTCTTCTGTTGAACTTGTATATGCTCCCTTTGGCTCAGATATTACAGAGCTTTAAAATCAATTATCACAGATATGCAGATGATACACAACTTTATGTGTCTCTGTCACCGGACGGCTGCAGCCCAGCAGACGTACTGTCAGTGTCTGGAGGAAGTAAACACCTGGATGAGAGAGTGAGAGAGTAAATGAAGACTAAACTGAGATCATTCTGTTTGGTAGCAAAAAAAAGAGGGTCAGCATTGGTAAATATCTTGAGACTCGGGCCCTTACAGTCACTGACCAGGTTCGTAACCTCGGAGTGTTGATAGACTCAGATCTGACTTTCAGCAGCCACATCAAAGCTGTCACCAAGGCAGCTTTTTACCATCTCAGAAACATCAACAGAATTAAAGGTTTTTTCTCCCAAAAAGACCAGGAGAAACTCATCCATGCATTCATCTCCAGTAGACTCGATTACTGTAATGCTCTTTTAACTGGATATTAAACATCTGCAGCTCATCCAGAACGCTGCTGCTAGAGTTTTAACCCGGACTAAGAGATCTGAACACATCACACCAGTTTTAAAATCTTTACACTGGCTTCCAGTCAGTGACAGAATAGATTTTAAAAGCCTGCTGATGGTTCACAAATCCCAGAACGGTTTAGGCCCAAAATACATCTGTGATATGTTCAGAGAATATAAAGCCAGCAGAGCTCTTAGATCCAAGGACTCAGGTCAGCTGGTCCAGTCCAGAGTCCAGACTAAACATGGAGAAGCAGCATTTAGCTGTTATGCTGCAAACAAGTGGAACAAACTGCCAGTGGAGATTAAACTTTCACCAAATGTAGACATTTTTAAATCCAGGTTAAAAACATTTCTTTTCTCATGTGTCTGCATGAAATCTGCACCGTATCTTTGAACTTATCTAGACTGTTGCTTGTTTTTAAATCATTTTAATTAATTTTAGTCAAAGTCAAATTTATTTGTATAGCACATTTCATGTACAACACAACAAGTATCAAATAATTAAAATTAATTTAAAAACAAGCAGAGATATTTAATTATCTTATTTGTTTCTCTTTCTATTCTTTTATGTATTTGTAATGCTTCTTCCACTCCCCGCTGCAATGCTTTTATTTTATGTAAAGCACTTTGAATCGTTTTGTACATGAAATGTGCTATACAAATAAATATGACTTGACTTGACTTGACTTGACTTGACTTGACTTCACTGGATCGGATACTGCCTCAGTTGGATTTTCAGGTCGGATAGGCTGGGTCTTTGCATTGAAAGCCTGGCAACCATTATACCAAAGCTGAAAGCCTTCTGAATCTTTTATTGCTCTAGTTACTAGCATGCCAAAGCTAATTGAAATATAGCTGCAAGCAGCGATGTAGGGGTCCTAGCAGAATGGCACAATAGGGAAGGCTTGGGCTGCTCAGGAAGGCGTCGTGAGTCCATGCAGCAAGTTTGGCATTGATACATCAAAGCATCGCAGAGATACGGCCAAATGTCCCATTTGCGAGTCGGCGCATAGTTTGATTGTCTGCCGCGGTTAAACGGAAGTGAAATAAAAAAATCCACATGATAATGTATGTGCGGCTTGGTCTGAAGATTCTATGTGCCAAGTCCCGTGGAGATTGGACAATCTCAGTGGCCTGAAATGCTTTTTGAAGGTTTTCGATTAAATTCAAAATGGCGGAAAACCCAAGATGGCGCAGATGACGTCATGAGGTGCGTTCACCCCGTCTGCATCCAGAGATTCCATTGGTACCTCAATTGTGACATTTGGACCAAGGGGCCCAAAGATATGAGCAAAAATGCATTTTTGCTACATATAGCGCCACCTATAGGCAAAACGTCACTAAACTTCGTTGGCCTCTTACCGTCCTAGTCACGAGTCTGTGTTGTAAGTTTGACATCATAACATCAAATGGTTGCCAAGATATGGCCTTACTTCCGGTTTGGCGGCGTCAACCTCGAGTTTGATTGGCTTTTATGGAAAATCGGAAGCCTAATTAAAAATTCCACACAATAACTTTTGTGCGGATTGGTCTTAAGAGTCTATGTGCCAAGTTTCGTGAAAATTGGACAATCTGTGTTACCTGAAATGCTTTTTTTAAGCTTTTTGATAAAATTCAAAATGGCGGAAAATCTAGGCATACGCAAATTGACGTCATAGGGTGCGTTGGACTCGTCATGATCCAAGAATTCCAACGATGCCTCATTTGTGAAATTTGGACCAAGTAGTCCAAAGTTATTAGGCTGAATGCACTTTGAACTTTGATGTGTTGGTGGCGCTAGAGAGTAAGCTCTTGGGGCATGAAATTTCTAGACTTTGGCTTTGGCACTTGGCTAATTACGTGTGC
Organism: Odontesthes bonariensis; assembly: GCF_027942865.1. Lineage (NCBI taxonomy): Eukaryota > Metazoa > Chordata > Actinopteri > Atheriniformes > Atherinopsidae > Odontesthes > Odontesthes bonariensis. The sequence goes on along the minus strand of NC_134506.1, from coordinate 10,358,686 downwards.
CAAATTTCACAACTTTTTACCATAGCGTTCATGGGGCTGCCATAGACTTCAATTGCAGCAGAAATTGATCAATAATAGGAAAAGCTACTAACTCAATGGGTTCCTGCAGCTTCGCTGCTAGGACCTAGCCTGGGAATTCCCATGCTGCTTTGCGCTCGATTTCATTCTCACTGCAAAGTCAGCCTGGAAACCACCGCCCTTATTTTTGCCAGAGTTTGGGAACCAATCACAGAACGGGGGGGGGCGGCGGCAGCAAGACGATGACGACGTCTATGCGCTACACCGAAGCTTGTAGAGTGTTAATTCAACATGACAGCGGACACAACGTTACCATTCAATGCAGCCTTAGAAAGTGTTTCGGAGTAGATTCACCCTAGGGTCATTTGAACCGTGACATCCAGCCAAGTAGCCCACCCGAAGTTTTTCCGATCTTGGCTGAACATCAGCTGAGTTACTGAGTTATCCCGAATAGCTTAGTACAAGCGCTAACGGACCCTGGCAGTATCTCCAAAATTACCACACTAAAATCACATGTCATGAAACCAAACTTCTACAGTAGTACAAATATGGTCTGTACTCACAAAACGATGCATTTGGAAGTTTGTACATAGTCCAGGAGTTTATTATTATCATCAACACAAGCCTGATAGCTTTTCTGCTGCTAAAGCTACGTCGACGTCACTTCTGGGAGCTTCAAAGTAAGATGAGGGTTGAGCTACTACTGTAGACAACAAAGCAAGGCTGCTCAATTTCTCCATTATTAAAATAAATTCACAACTCTACAACATAAAAATTCATGTAGAATATAGCATATAGGCCTACTTTGTTGTCAATTTAAGTAGCTTAGAGCGCAAGTTTACTTTTATTTTCCATTTTTTTCTTCTTCCTCGTCGAATTTCTGTCGTCATCTGGTATAAGTGATACAATTGGCTATGAATCGCGCGCAAAGCAGCATGGGAAATACCTGACGTCATTTGATAGACATTCGTAGTGCCCAATAAACGGCTCTAGGCATTCGTAAACCACGCCTCAAATACGAGAAAATGCACACCTAGTTCCCAGACCACCATCTCATCGAGATTGTGGACGCGTCAGCCAGGCTAGCTAGGACCCCCAATTAGCTCCAATCCACAGGGTCACCAGCTAAGAGAAACTAGTTGTTAGCCTCTGCAATGCTAACGCATTTGACATTCCAATTAATTGCTGCTTTCAATTACCGCCCAGGTAGAATGAGTACTTGCCTTCTTTTTTTTTTATATATATATATATATTTAAAGTGGCTTTGACGATTCACATCCAAATGCAACAAGATTGGCTAAAAAGATAATTACGTCCAAGTGTTTCCACCATTAATCTTTAGTGCAGCTCTATGGTAAATTCCAACAATAATTAATGCAAAAGGACTTTTTGCAGTCTTTTAAGACAGAAAAGACTTTCACTGGCAAAACCCATTAATAAATCTGTCCCACTGTGTGCCACAACTTAAAGTTGATCCTATTCTAAAAATGACGCAGGCTAAACTTTACGTGAGAGGCGGTTTACTTACATGTGTGTATGTCGTACTCAAATCTAGTGAGAGGTTCTCCCTTCACAGAAGCCGCCAAGCAGGCAGATGATTCATTGAACCACATCTCATTATCGTAGGTGCATACAAACAGGCAGGGAAGAGAATCGTTCTCGCATTTCACAATATTGTTCTTTTCATCGAGGATGACCCCATTGGTTGCAGCGATATTAAGGTCATAGTTTGAAATGTTGATACACACTAAGAAAAAAAAGGAAGAAAACACAACTCAAATTTTCATACTAACATAATCAACATCAATCCATCCATTTTTTTTACCCGCTGAATACGTCAATCAGGTCACAGGGGGACTGGAGCCTATCCCGGTGGTCAATGGGCAAGAGAAAACAACCACACACATGCTCACACTCACTCCTAAGGACAATTTTAGAGACATAAATGAACCTAACATGCATGTTTTTGGACAGTGGGAGGAAGCTGGAGTACCAAGAGAGAACCCACACATACACGAGCAGAACATGCAAACTCCACACAGAAGGACCCCAGCCGGGAGTTGAACCTGGAACCCTCTTGCTGTGAGGTGACGGTGCTAACCACCACACCACTGTGCAGTCCCCAACAATCAATCAATCAATTTATTGATTTTATCAACTTTTTTACTAGTTTATCCCATCATACGATAGCATTCCAATGTTCAATTCTGCTCTCTTTTGTCCTTTTTCATCAAACTCTAACAAAACTAACAACTTACCTTGTTCAGCCAGTGATTCATGCAGCAGCAGTAAGAGCAGTATGTTAACCATAGTTCCTTTTCTGAATGAATGGAATGAATAGAAAAAAGGAAAAAACAAATCATTCATTCAATCTAGACTTTGTTTTCATTTTATGGAAATACCTTTGCAAAGTCGAGGCACATTTTCTTTTGAACCTGGACATGATACATAATCAACACAAATTCAAGGTTACTCTTCATTTTTAAACCTCTAAGATAAGTTGCAAAGGTATAGGAAATAAAGTTGCCTGTTCTTGTGTTCTTTAAAACAGGAAAAGATTTTCAATTAATTCGAGCACAAACACTATGTGAATCCATAATACTCCGGAAATTAAGTGTAAGAAGTACAAACCTCACATAACTGCACTTAAAAGGAAATCTGAATATATCTTAAAAGACTTCATACAAACTGACCAACATGACATGATGTCACTCTCTTTCTTGATAAAAGTACGCCTGAAGGCTGCCAAAAAAAAAATCACCCGAACAAAGAAAAGGAAAAAAAACACAAACACTTACAAAAACATTCAAATGGAGCAACTCTTTCCTCTGAAGTACACCGGACAGACCAGATATCCCCGAGATGTGTTGGCTGGGTGAGCTGATGATTATCTGCAACAAAACAAAGTTCTTCTTGTGTTCTGTTCTATGGGAGGTATTTGTTTTATGCAAATATTCTTTTTAGAGCCAATATGACACCCGTAATGTGTCTATTTCTAGCACAAGGGAGAGTGCTGTGAGCTGTGGCATCATTCTGCAGTAAACAAGGTCTGACAAGAAGAAAAATGATCACATACAGCAACATCATGTTGTGCAGAGGAATTAGGACGGTATTGTTTCCAGCTGTTACTGTTCACATCCAGCACCCCAACACCACAAGCTTTAGTGAATTGGTGGGGTTGAAAAACATTTTGAGCAAGTTGAGTGCAAAATGCTGTGGTCAGTCGTATAGAAAGCTCCTCATAGATCTTGTAGGACCAGCAATGTAAAAAAAACATAATCGGAGCCCATAGGAAGGCTATTTGTGACTTTAATGAATGCAGTTTCAGTGCTGTTGAGTACTCTAAAGCCAGACTTTTCAAATAAGCTGCTTAGGAAGAAAGAACTATTTCTCAAAAGTTTTAGCAATAAAATGTTTTTTTAGATTAGCACTGTCGCCTCACAGCGAGAGGGTTCCAGGTTCAACTCCCGGCTGGGGCCTTTCTGTGTGCATGTTCTCCCCGTGCATGCGTGGGTTCTCTCCGGGTACTCCGGCTTCCTCCCACTGTCCAAAAACATGCATGTTAGGTTAATTGGTGTGATGGACTGGCGGCCTGTCCAGGGTGCCTATGAATGGGATAGGCTCCAGCCCCCCTGCGACCCGATTCAGCGACGGTTTCAGCAAACATAGAAAATGGATGGATATTTGTTAGACAGGTCTGTAACTGGACAATGCTTCAGGATCAAGAATACAAACGTAGTGCTGTAGCAGTTGTAAGTGGACAGAAAAACACACAGTATTGATAGTAATCAGCAAGTATTATCATTAGAAAGCATTTATTGTCATTGCATTATATTGAAAACATCAAAGTCAGAAGTGCCGCTTCTAAATAGTCCATAAAAAAGAAACTCAGCAGGAAAATTTGGGAACTAAAGTAACAATAAAAGAAGACAAAAATCATAAACAGATGGCAGAATATTCATGTATACCTAAATACATACAAAAACTGTTCATGTAAGAATAAAGGAGATGAAAAAAAACACGAGATAAGTCACAATAAAGTATTTCAAATACAGTATATAGTAATGGACTGCACTGCTGAAGATGTTACCCACAGAATCCATGCTCGAAGAGAAACTTTACTCCCATTTAAGTGAAGCTGTAAAATTCAGATCAGTTCTGGACACAATGCAGGAAAAAAAGTTTAAGCAAAAGATCTACTACTGTAGTGTTTCCTTTCACCTCTCAACAGTCCACTGGCAGTGGATGCAGGCATGACCTAAATGACGTGCTTATGCTTAATGCCTCCCTTTGACATTTCACAACATTAATAATGTAAAAATCTTTATTAAAAAAACTTTTAAAAAAAACCTTCCAACTAATAACTAAGCTGTCCTAACAATGAATACGCCCATAACAACCTCCCTATTCCAGCTTTCACGTGTGGATCTGAGTGGCATGCTACTTCTGTGGGTTGTTTGTGTTAAATGTTTCCGTGTTTGACTCAGTAGCTGAGTCTCTGATCTTCTTCCAAGCCAACACAAAATAAACGAAGATTAAGAAACCTGTATGAGAAAAGGAAGAGAAGGAAGTGAAGCAAAAGTTTAGTGTGCGGGAAGTGAGGATCATGCAAATACCAATGACAAACAATATAACAGTGTCAGGTTGCAACACCTGCCATATGAAAAAGCACAGTGTTTTCTCTTGATAATTTGCATCTTTCAATGTCATCAATGTAAATGCCTTAAACTATTTTTTTGAGGTTGAGTAATCTTGCCAGGTTCCACTTCTGTCTGAACTTAATGCACCGTGTGAATCTTTCACCGTGGTGTACTATGAGTTAAACCAAAGCTGTAACTTAAATCTGCAATGACGACTGCAGTTACTGCTTCCAATGCCCATGGAGCTCTCCACTTACCCACAAAAAAAAAACGGTATCATGCAGTATTTGACTCTTCCAACCCGGTCAGTTACATTTACAGATGCATAACCACAGACGGGAGGTGATCACATTGTAAAAGTTGTGCAGACCTTGCAGTGAGTTCGCAATGCAGAAGATGTAGAGGAATGGAGTGGTGAGGTGGCCAAATGAGAAGAAGATCAGGCCCCAGGTAATGCCTAGCAGAGTGATGAGTGTCAGCAAGAGGCATATTTTGTTCCTGGTTGTACCACGTTCACTCTCCCCAAACTTGGAAAATATGAAGTAAAACACAAACACACAGAAGGTTTAGGTCAACTTGAAAAATGAACATCACTTTATAACATTCGGTTGCTATGTGCCGGCCTTATCGGCAGCAAGTCTGTGTAGCTCTCAATTTTGTTCGTCGTTTATATGCCATCCATCCATCCATCATCTTCCGCTTCTCCAGGGATTGGGTCGCGGGGGCAGCAGCTTAAGCAGAGAAACCCAGATGTCCCTGTCCCTGTCGTTTATATGATTATATGTCATTTTTAGTTTTTATCTAAACATTTTAGTGATTTTTAGTGATCTGCTTTTTATTTACATTTTGTTTTATTTTAAATTTTTTGACAATGTGCACTGCTACTAGAGCAGTGTACACAAGAGAAGAACTGTTGGCAGTTCAAAGTGCTTTATTTTATGTAAAGCACTTTGAACTGTTTGTACATGAAATGTGCTATACAAATAAATTTGATTTGATTTGATTTGATTTGACTGTCAAGGATTGGACACGGAATTAAACATTCAATTTTAATCTAAAAAGCTGTACCGTGGATGCATTTTGGTACAAGCCTTTTCTGCCCTCGGTGATTATGGGAAACGCTAACTCACTACCAAACAAGTGTGATGAGCTAGAGGCGCTTGTGTGAAACAAACAGCTGTATAAGGAGAGCAGTTTGATCTGTCTGTCTGAGTCCTGGCCGAACGACAACACACCAGACTCATGTGTGGACATTCCCGGCTTCACAGCCGTACGAGCGGATCGTGACCTGAATAGGAGCGGCGGTAAGCGGAAAGGCGGGGGTGTTATACTGTTCTTTAATCAGAGATGGGTAAACCCCCGCAATGTGACTGTTAAGGAGAGAGTTTGTTGTCCAGACATTGAACTGCTGTCAGTTGGTTTCCGTGCGTTCTATGCACCCAGAGAGTTCCCATATACAGTCGTCATCGCTGTTTACATTCCAACGAGGGCGGCACCTACAACGGCATGTGACGTCATCCATTACGCCGTTGCTAGGATACAGACCCAGAATCCTGAGGCATTCATTGCAATCACAGGGGATTTCAACCATGTCTCTCTATCCTCCTGCCTGACTGGCTTTGTACAGTATGTGGACTGTCCAACACGTGGAGAAAAGACATTAGATCTGTTCTATGCTAACGTGAAGGAGGCTTACAGGGCAGTGTCTCTTCCACCACTGAGTAGATCTGATCACAGCATGGTCTATCTACAACCCACATACAGACCGTGTGTACAAAGACTTCCTGTTACTACCAGATCTTTCAGGAAGTGGTCACCAGAGGTGAGTGGTGCATTGAGAGACTGCTTTGATGTCACAGACTGGGCTGTACTGCTGGAGGAAGACGAAATGGACATTGACATGGACAGGAGGGTCAGCACCATCACAGACTACATTAACTTCTGTAGGGACACTGTGATTCCAGTCAGGACTGTAATGTGCTATCCAAATAATAAACCATGGATCACCAGTGACATCAAAGACCTCCTGAACCAGAAAAAGAGGGCGTTCCAGAATGGTGATGGTGAAAGGCGGTGGAGTGTACAACAGGAGCTTAAAAATACACTACGTCGAGCTAAGGTGGAGTACACCACTAGCCCTCCTCTGTCCAGCTGCACCCCCACCTCCATCTCTATGATTGATAGCAACATCACTCCTGTCGCCATCCCGCCGCTACAACCTCTGTGTCTAACTATAGAGGAGGTTGGAGCTGAGCTCAAGAGACTTCAGTCAGGGAGGGCCGCAGGCCCAGATGGAGTCTGTCCAAGGCTTCTGAGGGACTGTGCTGGTCAACTAGCAGTCCCTCTTCAGAGGCTCTTCAATATGAGCATTCAGATGGAAAGAGTCCCGGTGCTGTGGAAAACTTCTTGTCTCATACCAGTGCCCAAATTAGGGCAACTGGTGAAGCTGAATGACTACAGACCGGTGGCTCTGACATCTCATATCATGAAGACCTTGGAGAGACTCCTTGTTCATTGCATGAGATTGCAGGTTTCTGAGGCTCAAGTTTGCCTACCAGAAACACACAGGAGTGGAAGCCGCAATTCTGTACATGTTGCATCGAGCATGTGCTTATCTGGATGGGCCTGGTTCATATGTGAGAATCATGTTCTTTGACTTCTCCAGTGCCTTCAACACCATACGGCCTCCCATACTAAAGCCAAGCATCTAGGTATGGGTGTGGCCCCCTCCCTGACATCGTGGATTATAGACTATTACTGCAGGGTACTGTTTTGGCTCCTTTTCTTTTCACCCTGTACACATTGGACTTCAGGTACAACTCAGAGTCCTGCCACATACAGAAGTATTCTGATGATACGGCTGTTGTGGCATGTGTGCGTGGTGGACAGGAGAAGGAGTACAGGGACCTTGTGGAGTCCTTCTATAGCTGGACCAAAAATAACAGTTTGCTCCTGAACACCACCAAGACCAAAGAGCTGCTGGTGGACTTCAGGAGATCTAAAACTCCATACCAGTCAGTCTGCATTGATGGAGGGGAGATAGAGACTGTTCAGACCTGGAAATACCTGGGGGTGGTGCTGGATAATAAACTGGAGTGGTCTGCCAACATGGAAGCAGTGTAAAGGAGGGGCCAGAGCCGTCTCTTCTTCCTGAGACGGCTCAGGTCCTTCAATGTCTGCAGTGATATGATGTGCATGTTTTATCACACTATCATTGAGAGTGCACTGTTCTATGCTGCTGTCTGCTGGGGGAGTTGCACTACAGACAGAAACTGTAGGCGCCTGGACAAACTGGTGAAAAAGGCTGGTTCTGTTGTAGGCAGAAGGATAAGACCCTCTCAGTGCTGTGGTGGAGCAACTGATGAGGTGGAAATTATATTCTGTTTTGGAGAATAATAAACATCCTCTCCACAGCATCCTGGCAGGACAGAGGAGCAGCTGCAGTGAGAGGCTCATCTCTCTGCGCTGCAGGACTGAGAGGTTCAGGAGGTCCTTTGTTCCCACAGCCATAAGGCTTTTTAACAGTGACTGCTGAGTTCTTCTCAAATATATTTATTTAGTCATTTATTATCATCATTATTATTAGTAGTAGTATTTTATTAGTATTATGTTATTGTTGTTGTTGCCTAATATACAATCATTGTAAATATTAATCATTTTTTGAGCTACTTGACTAATTTGAATTTTCCCCATTGTATAAAGTATTTTTCTATTGTATTGTATTGTATTGTATTATATTGTATTGTATTGTATTGTATTGTATTGTATTCTATTCTATTCTAATATGTGTAGTGTTGATAATTTACATTGCAAAGGTGATACTAAAACTGGTACAGAGGATGAAATCCATCTACTGAGGCCTTGTACATGCGCTGGTAATTTGATTCTCTTGATTTTTAAATGTGTTTGCACCTGTCGTCCACATGAACAAGCGCTTTTTGGGTACTGAAATGTAATTTTTTACAAAACAAAATTCCAGGGTCCAACTCTTCACTTGCTCTGACAGTAATGTTCATATGTGGACTGGAAAAGCAGGGATTGGCTTGTGATATCAAATTGTGTGCCAATAATAATGTGTGCATATGAATGCGGTTACTATAATGAAGAACGGAGGTGTCAAAACATTTTACTGAGTGCACTGCTACACAGAACTCTCCTATGACACAGAACCCAACATCAGTTTTGGACCAGACCCAACATGGACAGCAGGTTGGTGGGGTAACATTGAGAATGGGCGGATTCAAACTGAAGAGTGTCAAGAGAATTGGCTTATGCTCAGGACAACGCTGTTGCATTTGATTGAAGGGCAGGAAACTGTGGTCAGATTTAATCCATCTTTCATCTGAACAAGGGCGTAATTTTGGGTAGGGACGCTAGGGTCAAATCCCTACCAATATTCAGCCCCCTACTCAGGGTCTCCGCAGATCCTTAAAAAGTATTAAAAAGTCTTAAATAAAAAATACTTTTTTTAAGGTCTTAAAATGTCTTAAATTTCGCCGATTTTCGAAGAGTGGCATTAAATTTCATCTGGGCGAAATGAAAGAAAGATATGTCTGGAGAGACGATTTTCTATCGCTCTGTGCACAATAATGGCGACTGCTGACGTTTTGTGTGTGCGCCAGTACTTCCGGTGAAAACTTCCGGTGATTTGACAGCTAGCGCGTCAGGTTAGGGCCAGTGGCCGTAAACAAAGGTTAACTTATAGCCGAGAAGAAAGATGATAATATAATGTAACTAAAAAGACTTGCTTTCTTCTGTAGCCTAATGCTTACCGATTTAGCAAGCCTAGCACCCTCGTTGCTAATGCTAGCCGCCGTAATGTTACCAACCATACCCGACGTCATGGAGTTGGCTGAGCAGGGGCAAGATTATGGGGCTGGCAGAGTTAACTTCATAATGGGTGAGTGCAGGTTTCATTCACTTGTTTTCATTCTTTCACAGGATTGATTCACTTAATTGGTTTATCCGATTGCTGGCCGCCGAGCCATTATGTGTCTGGGTTTGTGTAGGTTACTGATCATGGTTGTTAGCCGATAGTCAGGTTGTATGATATGTGTGTGAGTGTGTATTTTTTTCTATGGGTACATGCCATTGACTGTATGAGCGGTCTGTGCTAGTTTTTATTTATTTGATTAGATTGCAGACACTTGTCGTGTGGTTTATGCAATGCAAAGTCACTGTCCATAGTCTGTGCTTCACGTGAGTTGTCCAAAGTTCTGGTTTAAGTTAACTTGGGTAGTAAAATTGTTTTGCTAGTTGTAAAAGCACAGTAGACATAACTCGAAAATTAGGTTCATTTATGGATTTATTTTGCTCAGACTCAGAGCCTCAGACAAACAGACAGACAAACGGCAGCGAAAACACACTCCTTGGCAGAGGTGTGACAATTGGGCACGATTGTCCTGTAGTGTGTGGTGTTGCCTTGTGCGTTCAAATCTTATGCGATCATGTTGACACACTGATTCAGTATCACTGAAGCACACATTTCACACTGGACTTTTTCTCAACACCGAACAGCCTAGAGTGTAGTTTTTATATATATTTTTGCCGTGGTAATGGTCTTAATTTTTATTCTTAGAGGTCTTAAAAAGGTCTTAAAAGTCATTAAATTTGTTGATTAAAAAATGTGCAGATACCCTGTCATTATATGAGTTACATTACATAACACTTAGCTGACTTTTTTTTATCCAAAGCGACTTATAAGAACACATTATTGGTTACAGTCTCTGGAGCAATGTTGGGTTAGTTGTTTTGCTCAAGGTCACTCCAGGTGTAAACAGAGGTAGCCTAATCGTGGGATTTGAGCCTGCAACCCTGTGATTTAAAGACCAACTCCCTAAACATTTGGATGGCTCGTTAATATATAGCATCTGCATGCCATTAACTTATGATTGGTAATGCAAAAAAAAAAAAAAAACTGTCGTGGAGCACTTTTGTGTCCCCACCAATGTCAAAATCAAAGTTACTCCCTTGCATCTGAACAAATAGTTTCTAAACTAAAATTCCCTTTTGTTTGCAGATGCTGTATGGTTAGGTCTGGGCATTTGAAATGATTCTTCTATGAAAGACACACACACTTGACAGGCATGAATGGGAGAGTATCAAAAGCAAACACACTGATTAATGTATAACTTTCAAAAGACAATATAATCTTTACATGAAGATGAAGAAAATAATGATGAATTTAGAAATAAATCTTGTGAAGGTAACAACGCAGTTCATGTTTGTATTTTCAAGAGATATGTAGATGAATAAAGAGTTAGAATACCAAGAGATGTATCGTTGTATCATGTTCACAAACATAACGTGAAGAGAAATGATTACCTTTTTCTTATGGCAGACACCCAAAACATGTCTGACTATCACCATAAGCATGCTCATGTTAAACATGAACACCAAGCCAAACATTCCCAATGTAGTCACATGCTTCACCACGTCATTGGTTATATAGCATCTACAAAGAAAGGGAACACAAACAAACCATTTATAATCATACACTGAAAAATGCTAAACGTATTCTTTAGTAATGTCCCATCGGGTGACTGAAGATTCAATCATTCCAAACATAGCCAAATACTGTATGTGTGTGTGTGTATGTGTTTATCAGTTTTAGTTGAATATTCAATCACTCACAGGCTCAAACACACATGTAAAAGATGTAGTAACAAAAAGTGAATTATTAGTCTAGATAGTACATGCTTGGACATTTGTTCCTGCTTTTCCCTTACATTTCTGTGCTGTTGGGGTTAGATATGTCCAGAGGGACACGACCATATGTTTCTCTGTCTGTGATCACCACCACTAACACAATGACTGCAGGAACACCTGAAACATAAGAGATGAGTAAGGAACTGATTCTTTAACTAATGGGTGCCGTCACTGAACGTCTTTAAGCAGATGATGCCACTTACCCCAGGCCACTATGTTGACCTTGAGCAGGTAGCTCTTGATGTAGATGTTGAAGACTTTAACAAAGTGCAGGTAGAGGTGGAATCCCTCTAAGGCTATCCAGCTGAAAGTGGCCAACAGGGAGTAGTGAAGAGAAAGAGCCATATAGAAACAAAGTCCTGGGGAGGACACTGTCGCCACCCACTGACTGGGGAGGAAGTGTGTGTTGAGGAGGATCAGAGCAATTACGAGGCCTATGTGGACCTTTTTAGAGTCATCTCCTCTGAGTTCTCTGTTGGACAAAGAAGATATGATCTGTAGTGAGTGACGGCGTTTTGTGCCGACCAATATGGTCATATTGTTGTTGCAGGTAAAATTTGTTCATATAAGTTGAAGGAGTTAAAGGAATGGAAAGAAAGAGGCAACAAATGGACATACTTGTTAGGAAAGCACAGTTGCAAAAGTCAGACAAGAGAGGAACAAATGTTGGAAGAGGAAAGCAACGATAAAAAAGAAAAAAGGAATCAAGGACATTGGGACTGGGAGAAAGGTCATCCACAAGGGAAGAATATACTACCGATTTGTGATGAAGAGCAAAACAGTGATGACCAGACCAAACAGAGAAAGACTACAGCCAATGAGACTAATGTACTCCAAAATCTCCTGGTCTTTAGGAGACAGGGAAACAGACACCTGTGGAAAAAAGAACACTTTCAGACTTTCCTGTAGCTTCTGTCAGCTGCAGGAACATAAATGTTCAACATATATTCACAGTACATTTATTTAACTTAACAGGATGTATATATATATTTCAAGCAACTTTGCATAAGCTGTATGCTGCTACATTACAGAGGCAGTCCCCTCAAGTTCACAAACAAAGCAAAAGACAGGGCCTACCATGAGCACACCAAACAGTGTGAGATGGTCACAGGAACAAGTGATGTGACTCTGACCAGGCTCCCACAGGGTCAGGCAGCCATTACTGCTGAAATCTAACAGACAGGCAGAGCCATTACGATGTTGCCACAGCTGAAGTACATCTGTATAACTAAAGAATTATTTATATGCATACTACTCATGACAGATATGATATTTGATACTCACTGTTGGTTGAAAAATTTAAGAACACACACTGGAGCTTTTGGGTTATCGGCAACTTTAGTTAGAAAAAAGACAAATTTGTCCATTTTCTGTGTCATTCAGTGATAACATAACTCTACAGAGATTAGGATTAAAGGGAATTAAGTTGTAGTTACGTCTGTGATGTTCATGGTGATGTTCATTCGTGTCTGAAGTCCAAAAATGTTCTTTCCTCGAACTTTCAGACCAACCAGTCTGCCATCATAAAGCCTGTCTCCAAAAATATCCTACAGTACAAAATGCATTCAATCAGTTGATTTTACAGTTTGTTCAAGACAGTGATTGGCTAAAATTTGCACAATTGTACTATATTTACAACGGGGAAAAAAAAAAAAACAGTGATCCTTTTTACGCTGCTTGGGGTCATTTGAATTCTGATATGGCGATATTACCATATTATAAAATGTTTTGCTTTATGAATGGACACAGCTTCTTTAGATAGAACATCTCTAAATGTGAACTGATTTAAATGTTGCCATGTCATCAGTGGAGAAACATACAAAATGTTTAAGAGCAGCTACTTCTGCAGCATTGTGTTGGAGTGTGTTGCTTTTTGACAGAAACCGACACCTTACCTTGTGTTTCGATAGTAAAGTACTTAAACAGACACCCACACACAGCTTTGTATGCATGCCTTCAAGTGACACTCGGTTGACATACGTTCACAACCTGAACACCAACTCCAACTTTAACCAAAACTTCTACCTACCTGACTCTTATTCTAAAATTTTCTGTCCTTTTACCAAACCTTAAAACAAGCTGGAAAATTGAAGGATTTGTGTTTCTGAGAGTTTCTGCTCTCACAATGCTACTGTGAACGTCACAAAACAGAGTAGTTTTTACAAATCCCCTGATTTACTCTTGGTGATGGGAAAAAATAAAGTCCCTCGCACTTGTGTCTATTAAATAAATTCAAATCAATGATCAAATCCCAAATGAATGGTTTGTTTAAAAAACGTAGAAAACATAACTGGTTGGTGTAATATGGTTGTTGTGGAATTTAGTGAAATGTGAATTTGAGGAGTTGTTCTTTGTCCCGCATTATCCAGGGAACAGCGGTGCTAAAAGCACTTGCAACTTGCGTTCTTTAGTGTTCGCTTTTTCATTTTAAAAGAATTTTGGCCCACTCCTCTTTGCAAGACGAGTTCAGGTCATTGACGTTTGCTGGCGTTCATTTATGCACAGAAGTCTGTATTTGTTGGACAGGTGGCCTCTCATTTGATTCTAGAATACTTTGGAATACATAGGAGTCCATGGTCAATTGATGGCAATTGATGGGCAGCAACGATTGCCTCCCTAAGGTCTTGACTGACTCTTGTTTTCACATAACTGTAACTTTTATGCAAATGCAAAATTAAAGTGCTCATCACATTTTTTCTACAAAAGTGTACACAACAAAGTTCAGTCTCTAACCTTTGTTGGTAGGGTAAATGTGCAAAATACTATGATGGGCCATGGGGGGTCCAACTCCTTTGGCAGGGCAACCTTCAGTATGGTGTTCGGTACAGGCATTCCTATCATTATCTACAACAGAAACAGGCGAGAAACATTGCATGAAAATGCATGCCACAACATAATGCCACCATTAAGCTGCATTTGTGTCCTACATCACCTGAACATTTACACTAAATCGGACAGTCATTTGTGTATCAAAGATCTAGCTTATAAGTTATCTTTGGTGAATCACTTTTTTAGTACCAAAGTGACACTGAGCTGGCCTTGGACTGTGTAGTTTATTAAACTAACAATGAAGAAAAACATAAAAAAGAATAAAAATGAATTAAAGACTAAAACACATAACATAATAACGGATGGATGAGTAATCAATACTGCGATGCCAATGAAGATATGAATGCTTCAGAAAGATTTTTTTTAAATTTGTGTTTTGCAGCCATTTATATCTTAAATATTTTACTATTAAACAAAACAATATGTTATTTGCTACAGGGATCCACCACAGTCTCAGGTATTCATCATCTGAAAACAAAATGCAGTTGTGTAAAAATAAAGTACACCCTCTTTCACTTCGAAGGTTTTATGGAGCTTTATGTAATCTTTTTTAATGTATCATAAAACCTTACAATTTAAAGAGGGTGTACTTTCTTTTTCACATGATTGTATGTCTGCACATTAATGCAGAATAAGACATCCAGTAGCTCTTAAAATATTTCAGTCTTGACCAAAATGGTAGACACATAAATGAAAACATTTTTCTTTTTTACCTGACTCCTATTGGCAAAAATTTCAAGGCCGTCAAAGCGAGTCGTGGGAAAGTGCGTGATGCCCAAAAACCCAGAGACAGAAAAAAAGTCGATGTTTGGTCTGTTCATAGAGTCATCCAGGGACCATAAGGCTCTTGTGGAAAAGAATGAGAAAATATTAAGAAAAGTCATCTCGATGTAGAGACTTCCATTGATTCTGTAACATATTGTCTGATATAGAATGAAAATGTTTACCTGATGATTTCAGTAGGGTTTCCAGTACGCGAAATATTCAGAAATTCTTCTGCACAGGTTGAAAAAGGAACCTGACCTGCTACACAAATCTGAGCGTCGTTTTCCTGAGTAACGGCATGCAGAACCAGCCACGAGAGGACCCAGTACTTCATCCTGTCAAGTGGAGAGAAGGGATTTGGACACAAAAACCACAGAATAGAGTAGAATGGTTCTAACTCTAGACTTCTCAGGTGTGGACAATTCTCCTCATTCACAGCTCCACAAGGGGCCTGAAGTGGAGCTTCTACAGACATCCACACGGTTCACTTGGCATGCAAACTTCAACAGTGTCGCTTTGGAAAATTAAGCTCCAAGTCAATTATCAATCTTGATTTGACAATGTAATAATAAATGAATAATGATCATATTAATGATAAATTACCGTATTTTTGAAGACGTTTGTGTCTTTCATATGTGTTTTGTGGACTAATTGAGTTTTTTTTCTTTTTCTTACACTGTTTTACATTTTCGCCTCTCGCCCATTGACCGCTGGGATAGGCTCCAGCCCCCCCGTGACCTGACCGACAGATTCAGCGGGTATAGAAAATGGATGGATGGATGGATCTTGTGTGCAGATCCTCAGTCAATGTTTTAATAGTTGTGTTATATTTCATTGGGAAGCCAACAAAGAGCAAATGTAAGCTATTTATTTTAGACGCAGAGCTAGCTTTCATCTTATTATCATATCCGTATTTCCTCCATGATCATAAGTAAAGTGTTTTGTGACAGAAATTTAGAGTTGGAGTTGCTGTAGGATGGACTCCATATTTGTAAAGGGGAGGTTGGAAGTTTAGGTGAGCTGACAAAACTTTGGATAAACAGCAATTGTTCTGTAACCTGAACTGCAAGTTTATCTTTGTAACGATCTCAACTCCGGACTACGTTTGCTTCCTGTTTCAGACAAAAAGTGAACAAGCCGTACTTGTGCATCCTTTTTCTATTTGTTCTTGTCATGAACTTTAACATTTAACATTGCTGGCTGAGGCCTGTGGAATCTGAGATATAGCTCTCAAACGTCTGTTTTTAATTTGTGAATAATCTTTCGCACTGTAGAATGATGGACAGATTGTTTGGAAATGGCCAGATAACCTAATGCCTAATAACCCTTCCAAGATTTATGGGCAGCAATGTCGTTCCTGCTTGGCTTTGAGATAACACACATCTGAATATTCTAAACCAGCAAGCGGCTAAATTTCTGCTTCTTTAGAGGGGCCCACACTTTTTATCAGTAACAAGATCATTTGATTAGCAGCACCCTCTGCTACTTTTCTTCTTAATTTCTCTAGAATACTTTGTTTTTTACACGGGCTTCTAGATTTTGGCTTAGTTTTTTATGAAACTATTGACACCATACAATATCTCATGTCTTATTGTTCATGGCATGTTATATTTACCTAACTTTGATACTTCATAATTGCCCAATTTTCTTTTAGCTATTAGTTCAGTTCTTTAATGCCCTGATATGTAGAACCTAAGAATTACATCGACTTGATGAGCATTTAATTTGTCTGTTTGGTCATAATAAGTCAACACCCTATGAAGACAGTTTGGCTCCATCACAATTTCCTCCCCCATTTTCCATCCAAGAACCCCATTTCTTTTAGAGATTAAGGAGTAATGCTCATCTAGCCCTCCAAATGCTTGCCCAAAGCCAAGTGGAAAAGCAAGAAGACCATTACTACTTGATCCCTTAAAGAAAAGAGCCACCTTACATTTGGGACCAAGGGGAGGAATTGTGGCTGGGTTCTTATGTTGGCTTTTGCTGTAGTTTGTAACCTGCTTTTATTGGTGTTCAGGTTAAAGAACTGGTTACATGACCTGCACATACTACAGTTTAGAAATAGTAATGCTGTTAAATCAAATCAAATCAAATCAAATCAAATCAAATCAAACTTTATTTATATAGCACCTTTCATACTAAAAAAGCAGCACAAAGTGCTTTACATAATAAAATCAATAATCCTTAAGGACCTCAGAAAACTAGTAAATGTGTCACAGGGTAAGAAATTTCAGTTCATCTTGTTGCAGCACATAAACTTGACATGAAGTCAGAGATCACATCAGAATTAAAACATATCTAACAAAAAATTTAACAGCAAAAGTATAACCAAGGTTGTTCCCCAATCCTCGTAGATTTATTGGTCTTGATGAAATAAGTCTAATCAGTTAGAAATGCCCTTTTTCCCCTAAAGATAATGTTTTAGATTTGAATCTGAATGATCTTCTTAGAACAGAATGCAAAAGACGGGCACAGTTAGAAGCACAACCACTCACAACTTGTACCGATCATGACCTAGAATACAACACTGCACATATTCACACATCTCCTGTCTTTATACTTAATTAAATAAGAGACAGCTATATATCTTGTCTGATATCAGCACCTGTTTAATTATCTAAATTGGGTGGTTTGGCCATAAAGAAAATCATATCTTACCTTTGTGTTTTGCTGAGTTCTTGTTATTATCTCATGTTAAATGTGTAAAGAGTACAGCCGAATGGAGCAGTGCAGAAGGACACCAGCTGATATTTAACGGCTACCTGAGTCAACATGCAAATGACATTTTGAGAGAAAAAGAGGAGTCATCTGGAGAGCTGGCAAAATATCTAGATAGATATCTCTTCCATGAACGCTACATACGAAGGCTCAGTTCAGGTTAAGTCATGCTTTATCTATAATGGAAGTTTACTGGTCAACATCATGAGCTGGTAATCTGTACTTCCCAGAACTATGCTTACAACAGCATGTCACCACACCCACCAACAGAGGGCAGTGATACATTATAAAACATCACGGGGGATAACAACTAAACCTCCAGTTTTATGTTGTCTACACAGGGATTTTTCCTTTTATGACAGTTTGAACAACAAAGCACAAGCTTGGAGGAATCTGTATTTACATGTTGACATGTGTTGGGTTTTTTTGTGCAATTTTGGATAGCATATGAAAATCTTGATTTGTATTGTAAACTTTGTATTAATGCGTGTAAGCCCCCCCCCCCCCCCCGCGCTCTGACATTAAGTATTGCAAAGCTGTTGTTTAGGTGACCTCACCATGCCTGTTAACATTTTTTTCCACTATTAAAAGTTGCTACATACTGATATGGCCCTATGGAGCTGGTATTGTCATCATGAATTCAAGGAACCAGTTGAAATCCACTACACACCCATACATTTTGTGTTTATAGACCGAGCTGTATTGTGCATGCTTTGCAGTGGCTGTTGGTGTGGGTGTGTTGCACTTTGTGCTTTATCCATCAAGTGGTTTACTGGCTGAGCATGCAGGTGGCCTTCAAGCCTGGTGGTCCACACAGCACAAAGACACAAAAGCAGACAACTATTAATTAGAATGAATAGACACAGCAATATAAAATGGATATGCTAGATCTTACAAAACAGGAACTGAGTGCATTTTGAGACCTTGAATATTTCCCTGTTAATCTGCATAGTGTGCTACTAGTTGTCAGTGCTTGTTCGGGTTCGTGTGCTGTGAGTTACAAAGTTTTCTTGTCGGGAGACAAATGTTGCTGTTATAGTTATTGGTTCTAACACAGGACTAAAATCTGTCAGGATGAGACCTGTTAGCTGCGGATTTCCCTGTGTTTAGCTGGCTTTTACCAAGACACTTCAAGTCACGTTATTAAGAGTGCAAGAGCTGATTGGTGTCATCCCTTGGGGATTGATCGTGCCGGTAACAAACTGCCAAAGACTGATCACCTGGAGATGGAGAGGCCGGTGAAGCAGAGGGACATACATACACAGCAGGCGCTTCTCACCCTCATTCAAGTGCTGATCCTCCTTATGATGAACAGAGAAAATTAAGCTTTTTAAGTTTCCTCCAGTCAATAACAATGTTACTTTTAAGAACATGTTTTCTGATCAAGTGCTGCTTTTGTTGCGCCAGGCAAAGGAAAGCTGAGGTTTGAAGCCCTATTTTGGTCTAATTTGTGCAAACTTACATTTAGGGCTGTACAGTGGTGTGGTGGTTAGCACTGTTGCCTCACACCAAGAGGGTTCGTGGTTTGAATCCTGGCTGGGGTCTTCCTGTGTGGAGCATGGTCTCACTGTGCATGCGTGGCTTCTCTCTGGGTCCTCTGGCTTCCTCCCACTGGCCAAAAACAAGCATATTCAATTAAGTGGTGATTCTAAATTGTCTTTACGAATGAATTTGTCTGGCTGCTTGTCTCTTTGTGGTCCTGTGATGAAATGGAGACCTGTCCAGCGTGTACACCCAATGGCAGCTGGGATAGGCTCCATCCCCTACGCGACCCGAAATCAGATTAAGTGGGTATTGAAAATGTGTGCAAACTTACAATGAAGCTCTGGGTTTGAAACAATCAATCATTCATTTACTGCATGCTCTGAAGCTTCTGTTTTGAAAAAAAAAACAAAAAAAACAACAACAATTTACCTAAAAATTGAGCACTACTAGTAGTATTGTAGCACCTCTTCATCTTTAAAGAGCTCTGACTGTTTGCTCATATGCTGCAACACCAATCACCTGTAGCTCTTAAAATGGTGAAATGCCAGAGCAACACTTCAAAGCAAATCTCCTGCTATCATAATATCTGCTTTCCACATAGGTCCACCACTTATGGAAATGAACGCAAAAAACTTTATCATATCATAAACCAAAAATATTAATCCCAGACATGTATATTGACCGTAGTGTCATCACTCATATATGAGTTTCAGTGAGTCCCATACCCGTTATGCAAGTAGCTACTTCCTTCAGCCTAAAAAGCATTCCAACTGGTTGATGAAGTCTGAGAGTAGTTACCACATTGTTATCACATTGGGTTTTTAATTCAAATATCGTATTAGTTTTTACATCACGAGTAAGATGTACAGTTAGGACTCTGTGGTGGAACCGCAACAGGGAGAGGGTGGTCACGTACATACCTGAAATTGTTTGACATCAAAATAACAGGTAAAGGGGAGAAACGTATGCATCTTTATGAAGAAAACTATCTCGTTTTCAGTTTCATTACTTTTAACTCATTTTGTGAAGTGTTTAAAACATTGAACATACCAGCTATTCATTTTGTTCCATGGGCCATTTAGTTATGTGTTGTAAATATATAATTATAACGGAACCATCATAAGGTTTTGTTTGGAGAGAAAAAATAGCTGTCTGTATTATATGGAAGTTTTTCTGTGCCATCAGAGTTTGAATACGAATTTCTAATATCGAATTTTTACAGTATCAAAATCAGACTTTAAATTTGAAAAACCAACAGTGGAAAAAAAAAATTCAGTGGAAAAAAAAACATCTTCAAACTCTGATGGCACAGAAAAACTTCCATAATATTAGTTTAACATCATATTTTAAAGGCTCACTCATTTTTGTTTCAGTCAGAACCGACTGAAGTTAGACACCTTATTTTGAAAGTCCTAACAGGAAACATCTTTAGTATTGTGTCATTGCACGCTGGAAGATTCACACTTCAGACTGTGTTCACTCTGGGTACCGAAACAGTGAGACCGACGCTTCACTGTCCGACCTGCTCCGGTAGGGTGACCACACAGACCCTGTCTGAGGACAGGACCGAGGGCAACTCTATTAGAGCCGGCTTTTAAGAGGATACCCCCCGGGAAAAGGGAAAACTGGACTCAAAGGGTAGAAGGACCGCAAAAATATGTCTTAAACGAAATGTCGCGTAGTTTTATTCGCTTACAATTTGTTACTTAAAGCTGGAAGAGTCCGTCAAACGTGGTGACCTTTGCGCTATCGATATCTGTTGCAACTTTGGGTGAATTGAGTGGCGTTTCTTTCGGGCATTATTATGAAGGTATTTTTGCCTCATTGGATATAGGACATGTTAGCAGTAAGTAATTTACCAAAGTATTTATCTCACAAACCCGGTGTTTTTGTAGTTGCCATTGCTGGGCAGGTGTAAAGTGCTTGTTTTGATTTTTATTTGTAACGTGCAAGTTCAAGGTTAGTAATTCAGAGACAACTTTGATGTAAATTGAACTAAACGTACTCTCCCTCGTGTAAGTCTCAGATAAGAGAGAACCTTAAAGAGAGGTGACTCTAAAGTACAAGCATTTCGGAGAGAAAAGCCGTGTAGGACTCGTGCTCTCACACGGGCCAAGACAACTAAGAGAGGTTCGTTGAAATGTGACTGAAACTGTGATGGAGCTCTCTCGAAGGACGCAAGTGCACTCTTCAAGAAAAATCTGCTCTCGGAAATAGTTCACCCAAGAGTTTTGAATAGAGCGTTAGACCCGCACAATTTAGCAATATTGCGAGTAAAAAAAACTCGTTTTCGTCACCGTATTACATCGCTGTCCTTTAATCACAACGAACCACGGCTAATTTCCCTCAACGACACGCATACGATGGCCTCCACCTCACGAGACAGCTGCTTCTGGTTGCTCTGGAGACGGACCCTGCTCGCTCTGTGGCTGTGTGCGGTTGGAGCGCGTGGAGCGGAGGATGAGAGCTCCTTCAACGCAGAGGTAAAAAAAACACGACACTGATATTACCGCCGAAGTTAAATGAGAGCAGAGGCCGCTTAAGTCACAGACGACAGCTTGCACAATTCTGGCGCTGCACTCAGAAAATAAACCAAATGCCAAATACTGCCCACAGTAGCAAGTGTTCCAACGTACAGTTTAACATTATGACTATCTTATGGTATGATTTAAAACGAAATAGGGCTATTGAGGGGTTAGGCAAACACCTGTTTTATATTACTGGCACAGATTACAGCATGTATCTGGCATGTTAGCTGGCAGGTGTATAGTTTAAAAAATAAAAATAATAAGACTTCATCTACTGCTGTGCCAATTTAGCGAAGAGTTCCTGGAGTTTGTTTCACTCTTTCTTCTTTACTGAACTACTTTATAAGAATGACATTGATTCTCAGATATTATCACATACAGCATGCATGTCCTCACATGGGATTGGACGTGTTGAAGCTAAGCTTGTTCTTGCCTTCCTGAACAAACGTTGAGCTAGACCTTTAGAGTCCTGTCATATTCATGGACGCTTGTAGTGATTTTCTACCGCGAGCTCACTCATACGATATGTTTATAATCTTTGTGAACTGTTTTTAGAGCTGACTTATTTCTCCCACAATATAGCTTTTTCTCCTGGGCAGTTATCTCTTACTCTTAGCCAATATGGACACCCTTAGACATAAATGTTTATGTAGGTGTGGCCTGAGATGCCAAAATATCATGTTGCAGCCTGAACCAACACCTCCTGAATTGGTGTTGCATCAGTCCAGCAGTGATCTTACTGACTTGTTTGTTTTGAGAGACAAAAACTGATAATTGACGGCCTATAAGAGGGAGATTAGTGGTGGAGACACACACAGACAGACTGACAGATGGAGAGACCTCCAGGTCATCAGAGAGGAGCTTGCATTACAGTCTCAGTGACCTGTGGGTCAGGTTGTCCGTCAGGTTGCAGCATTTTCTGTTTGCCTGTCATCGTAGCGTTGGTGTGTGCACATGTGCGCAAACACAGGTTTGTGTTCAATTGTCTTTCTGAGACGGAAGGCTCCTCACAAAGTGTGGATAGATGGGGCGTTTCTGAGCGCTCGTTGCTGAAGTGACAACAGCACGTCTGACCCACGTTGTGCGTGTATGCGCAGAAGACAGTTTTGCGTTATTGTGAGCATCTTGAACAAAGTGCACCTCAACTTCATTGAAGGTTTCTGTTCCAGAAAAGGGAACTTCAAGCTGCATGACTGATTTGAGAAGTCATGCCTGTCAACTTCAGTCAGAACATTGCACCCTTTTTATGCTATTCCAGAAACCCACTTACACTCGCTAGCATCTGGCTTTTTAGTGAAATGGAAAAGGGTTTAATTGGTAAATAGTTCTGCATCCACTGATGGCGCGTGGTGAGGACAGCAAACCTTTCTTTCTTTCTCCTTTTGTCTACTTGATTGTCTCACTTGGCGACTCTGAAACTGACAGCAACCACTCACAGACAAGAGGAGACCAGATTCATCGATTTTTACCTGACTGCAAGACAGCTGGCAGCTTACAATCAGTCCTGCTGTGTGGGGCTAGTGTCTGTGGTCCAGTCAAATGAATAATCTAACCCTAATTATCTCAAAAAGTCACGACTTTCAGGACCTGTGGTCCAACACAACCTGAAGAATACAGTGTCATGCCCTACTTTCATGTCGTTGTAGTTCAAGGCTTGTTCCCTGGCAGGCAGTGAGGCTACCGCACTGTTCCTGAATGCACTGCGGTGGCCAGTGTAAACGCCCTGATTTTGGTGTGAAAATGGCATAACAGACTGTCCATGGACTCCATGGACAAAACATCTCTTTAGACTGTCAGAACAACCGTGTTTACTATGCTCTGTGCAGTTTTCTAGCTTTTCTTGCATCATATTAGGATATGCTAAATTTCCCTGTTGTGCCAACCTGTGCAGTAGCGTCCACAGTCTGCGATGTCACAAGTGACTCCCCAAACAAAAAGAATATTGATGCTGGAAAATACAATGAGCACCTGTTGCCCAATTCAAACTATTTTTTAATTTGGAGCAGCAATAACTAGTAACTTAGTTAGAGGATAAGCAGCGGCCCTTGATGGCAAAGGGTGGGAGTTGTTTGATAAGATTGTAAAACCTCCTTCACTCTGAGTAAACAAACCAACTAACACCCTCTAACATCTGGCTTTTTCCTTAACTGACTCTGCAGTAGTGACGGTTATTCATTGCACTCAGCTCTGATCGGCACTGACGGCAACGTGGCGACGACATGGACACACTGATTAACCCAGCTTTCCCAAGGATACCTTGTACTTTTTTAATTTCGTAGCCAACAAATCCCTCCCTCCTCATTCAGCGCAGTACAGCACAGCACCTGAACATCGATCAGTCAGTATATTGAGTGAGATTAAAGGGAAAAATGAGGAACTATGCTACTATTTTCTGGTGCGTTTGTGACATTAAATGTGACTCATGAAAAAGCAAAACAAAGGAAACACCAAAGGCAAACTCTTCTGCTGACACTTTGTGTGTATTGGTCGCATACAGTTTCACTTTGGTGTTAAAACTGAGTGTTATTTGAGAAATAGGAATTTGTTACTGTTTGTTGGCCTGCCACTCGTTAATTTATGGTTGTGGGAGGGAAAAACCTGCCATTTTGACGTCACTAGCTGTCATATTGTGTGTGTGTCAGATGAATGTCTCTCTGCAGTCTGTGAGGAATTTATTTTCACCCGAAACAGCCAGATGTAGAATGAGGTGTGATATGGACATAAGGTGTTTTTTTTATAGATAATTTCTTAGATAAACAGGTGAAGTGAACACCGAAAATTGAATAAACTCTTAAAGCGGTCTGTGTTTTTGAAACAAACCAGAAAGCATCGGATTGTGTTACAACTACATCAAACACCCAGCATGCAGTTTATTCACATAGTGAAATATTTTGTCTGGAGGTCTGATCCTCACTCCTCAGTCCACGATTTGGCCTAAAATCTCAACTCCTACTCTGTCTGGACAAAAAAGGGTAAAGTGGGAGGTTAAAAGTATGGAGGGAACAGAGAGGGACTATTAGAGTGTGTGTGAGCAGAATCTGCGAAGCCTCCATTAAATGAGGGATACGTCACAGTATCGGCAGAGAGAAATCTGTAATAAATGAATTACAGGGAAGAAGTGTGACGGAAAAGAGGAAGAGTGTTAAGGTGGATGGTGGCGGCCGGTCTCAGCTGCGCAGCATGTGACGGCTGAATGTGACAGCTGTTCTCTAACTTGGAGCCAGGGACTCCGAGGCATCTCAGGAAATACAATGGACCCTTTTATCTGAAGAGAGAAAGCTGTGAGAGTGAAATCATGCTTAGGAGAGAATGATGAGGGAGCACAGAGAGAAACATGGACACGACGAAACACACTGAATGTGTGGAGTTTATAGTTAAAGTAGATAAGAGTGAATGTAACAAGAGGACGTTAACTTCTCGCTGCATTCTGGTGACTTATCGCTACACGAGACAGCTTCCTCAGTTCTCCTATCTGCCGTCATCCTTCTCAGCCGCACCTCCCCAGCTCTCATGTGACCGACCCTCACCATGCCTCCCTAAGGCCGTCATTGCTACCCTGATGGGGCATACTAACTATTACTTAGCATAGATTAAGGAGATTGTGCATTTATTCATTTGCTTTTACTTATTTCTTAAGCTTTTTTGTGAATCTTTGTGTGGATTTAAGCTGCAATCATTGTTTTCATTATTCATTAGATTGTTTTATAGATAAATTGTCTGAAACGTCAAAACGATTGGCAGACAACAAGGTATTTCACACTGTGGGACCTGTGAATGTGAAGAACGTTTAACTTTTTATTGGATGAAGTAATGAGGTGTGAAAACGGACCGATATGAATCCAAACTGAAGATGTAATGACATCAGTACGCAGAGCCCTGGATTGAAGAAGATGCATCATAAAACGTTCAATGGCCTGATTTTACCATTAAAATCTGGTCGACTAAGGCTTCAGTATCAGTGTTCGAGAGCAACCATCGTAGTGGGTCTGCACCGAGCGGAAGTCTGCACACCATTTAAAGAGCTAATCAGCTGGCCTGGCCTTTGGACAGATCGGTGAAATATTACGCCGATCATCGCTGCGCGTGAGGTAAACTAATAAAACATGTCCGATGAGCTTAGCTGACATCAAACATCTGTAAATCATTTGGATTTTATAAGAAGAAATGAACCTCGGGTGTCCATGGAGCATCGATTAAGCATAACGTTAGCACGACCGATCAGAAACCCGTCCGATGGGATGTCTCGATAAATCCCTGGATACAGCTAACTCCAGCAACAACAACATACAAAATGAATACATGGATACTCAAGAGTTTATCCGACCACAACTTAGCCACAAATTGGTGAGTTCAGATGCAATCAGTAATTCAGCATCTATTGCACTACTGTATTTATTGCTGAAGACCTTCACTGAGGTAGAGACTTGTCAATGAAAGGAAAGAATGGAGTAAAACAAGAATGATCAAACACGTACCGAAGCGTGAATCGTCTCTTACCCCATGTATCTAAGTATGAATTAAATCGACCCTTAAGGTAGAGTTACACACTTCAACCAAACGATCCATCAGTTATCAGAAAAAGCAACACATGGCTGATAGGGTTGATTGTTGATCACCTTACGTTACCGTACTAATGATTTCATCTCGATATATCAGGTGGCCTTACATTAAAAAATAGCAGCATTTCTAATCTCTGCGACTCCTCCACGTGTATTTGTGGGAAAATCTTGAAACTGAACAAATTAAATTTTGCTCTTGGTCTCTGTCTGCCTCTCTTTCTTTTTCACGACTCCATCCACTTATCCGTCCCCTCAGTAAGGCTTCCGTCGCGAACTCATGGCAGCAGACCAAGGCTCGGAATAAAAGCTCTGTTAGTATCTTGGCTGACATTGTGGTGGACACACACATTTATGCACGCAGTCCCACACTGGCAGGTTTTACAACTCCTTGTATATTGCTGGGTCTGGTTTTGGCAGGTAAGCTCAAGGACTCTTTGAAAGAGCATTTAATAGAAGAGGCCCAGCACGCGCACACATACATACACGAGCCCCGTCCTGTTCCTCGTGTTGTTCTGTATTCAGCCCAGCTGATGAGGGGAGGTGATTTACCGTGTAAGATGAGGAGGGTGGGGGTTCACATTCTTCCATACATCTTCCTAACAGCCCTGCAGCTCTGCCCTTGTACCTGGCAGCCTTGTTGTCGATGTGTGGGGATGCTGATCAAAGAGCAGAGTGAGAGCATTTTCCTGTCGGAATGACCGTTACTTTACACATTACCGAGATACA
Organism: Odontesthes bonariensis; assembly: GCF_027942865.1. NCBI lineage: Eukaryota > Metazoa > Chordata > Actinopteri > Atheriniformes > Atherinopsidae > Odontesthes > Odontesthes bonariensis. The sequence continues at coordinate 10,331,710 of NC_134506.1, read as the reverse complement.
AACGCAATTCCAAAAAAGTTGCAGCGTAAACAACAATAGTGTCATGATTTGTAAATCATGTCGACCGATATTTTAGACGCCATAGAAGATAGAAAACATAGAAATGGGACTAAATATTGTAGCTTGTCTCTGAAAAGTTGGGACAGGCCCATGTTTGCTATCGTATCCCCTCTTCTTCTGCCGACAGTACGGAAATGTCCCATTCTTGTCTGAAGTATGATTCTAGATGCACACATTCACCCCCTCCCCAACGTTAGAGATGCAGCCTTTTGGACTGAGCGCTGATAACACGCTGGATGGTCCGTTTCCTCTTTCGACCAGAGGGCGCGGCGTCCATTAAGTCCACTTTTCCTCTGTCCATTTTAATCGTGCTTTAGTCCAGAGATCACAGTGGCGTTTCTGGATCAATATTCACATATGGTTTCTTCTTTGCAAGGTCGAGTTTTAGCCTGCATTTGTGGATGGCCGTTATGAACCGTGTTCTCAGACATGTAAGGGAGGCCCATTCGATGTTGATTTTGTCCCTTGTGCATATTTTCAGATTCTCAGAATATTTTGATGCTATTTTGTACGTTAGATAATTCAATATTCAACGTCTTTGAAAAGAAAAAGAATCGTGTTGCAAGTAACAACGAGTCAGTAACAGTAACATTTAAAAAAAAGCACCTTAGAGAGGCAGAGTCTCTCATAAGTAAATATCAGTAGAGGTTCTGCAATCTGCAAAGATGTTTAGAAACTGTGGAGCAATTTCAGAATGATTTCCTCAATCATTCCCCACAATGGACCTCTTTAGAAAAATAGAAAAAGGTGAAACAGGTTATTCGAGTAGAATCAAGAGGCGACCAAAGATTCACACGTCTAAACAAGTACGACCATCTAAACAGCAAGTTCTCATGCAACAAAATTAGATTTTTGAAAAAGGGGAGGAGGGGGAAGTGAACACTTTTTCAGTGCAGTAAATAACTTGTGCTTCTGATTTGTTTGCACGACGGCAGGTAGCAGGATCGGCATAAGTAGGAGAAACCATTGAACTGATGTGTGCCGAGACACACAGGAAAGCTCCATTTCATTCTGTCAGCAGCTGCAGCTCTGTGTGTGCATCGGGTCATGGAGACATTACTTACATCCTGCTTTTGTGATGAATTATTCATGTTTGGTGGAGCTTCAGTAGGTAAATCTTCATGCTCTGCCACATTCTTCAGTACATTTGTCACTTAGTCAGGTCTTGTTGCTGTTGTCATCTGCTTTCTCACACTCTGTCCGAAACAGAAAAAGGCATTTATGCAGGAGGTGTTTGAGCTTTGTTGACCGTGCCACCTGTCTCCCTGGCCTTGGCTTTGGGCTTGTGAGTTTCTGTGTATGAGAGACAGGAGTGTTTGCACGTTTGTGTGTGTGACCCTGTGTCGGCACGTTTTAGGCACGTATCCTTATCTAAAGGCAGAGGTGGGTCGGGGTCACTTCCAGTTCAGCCCTCACTACACCTCTTCCTGCAAAAACACAGACACACACACACACAGAGCCAGAATAGTTAGTGCATCACTGCTGCGTCGGGAGGAAAACGGTTAAGATAAAGAGAGTCTTGTGGTAAAGTCTTCTTTGATCTTTTTACAGCTCTTCTCATACACAAGACATTTATCAGTGTGCATATAGCAGAGTCGTTTCTTTTTCACATTATTGAAACCTGTGAAGGAGTAAAGAGCTGTTGAACACTGCTGGGATGAAGCGCTCACCACATATACGACTGTCTGTTCAAATGTGTTTGGGAGAACTGGCACGGAAAGTCTCCTCTGGCCAAATTCTGCTGTGCCTGAGGGCCCAAACCCTGTTGAATCCTAATGACTAGCAGATAGACTCCTAAGGATTTAGCTTTGCTGCCCTGTACCTTAAAGGGATTTGTGCTCTCGGGCTGAAATTTAAAGAAATGTTTTGCTCTGATTGAGTGAAACACACCTCTGAACTGCTGACAGATGTGGCCGCAGGCAACACGTTTCTGATGTATGTCCCATTCTTGTGAATATTACATCCCTGGAATACCTCAAAGGAACTTATTTGACCTGGTTTCAGATGCTCACTTCAAATTTCATTACATGACATAAACATCCGCCTGGAATTATGCATGAACTCAAAATCTGTTGATCAAAGGCCAGAAAATAAGGCCATAAAGCTTAGTTTATGGACACTTCTGATGCAGTGCAAACAGCTCTTAGTAACGCTAATATTAACGTTTAACATTTTGCTTTCTTCAAATTTCATATTTCTGAATAAACTGTCAAAGGCCACTTTGATGTTTAACCTCATGATGTCAGAAAAAGTTGCTGCTTGAGCAATCGCAATTTATCTAAGGGCCGGCTGTGGTCATCTCACCGTCTTAATTGATTACAAAAGATGAGATGCCATCCAAACCTGTCAGACTCAGCTCAGCTGTTGGCAGTGATTGATTGATTGATCGGGCATCGTGTGCTTCAGATAATTTATCACAGTTGCAATGTAAGGACGGGTCAAAGAAGAGGAAGGACACATGCAGGCAAAGCCTTGCTCATCTGATGTTGAAGGAAATGCACTCAGGCTGATGTGAACTTTAGGGTGGATGTCACGAGCTTGGCTGATATTCACATCCGGTAGAAGTGTTGGTATCCTGGTGTGTCAGCTCCTCTCATCGGGAGGTGATTTTAAATAAAAAAAATGGGTAATACGGCTTTTCCCTTTGACCTTTTTATTGTATGTACAGGAAGAGAGTAAACAGAAAATGAAAGGCTTAGCTTGGACTTTGGAAATGTTTTGTTTGTGTAGGAAACACCCTCACTAACTTGCCTGATGGGGCGTTAAGTCTAATTTAAATAAATTCATCATTCATTCATTAAAACAACGACATCGACCAAGTTGTTGAACCTTAAAAATAGAAACAGAAAAAGAAAAAGGAAATATATGCAGCACAGATACTTCCTTCTTCCTTATTTAGAAGACGTGTGTTTGAGAGATAAAATGAAAGACGCGAGTTTGTTTCATGGCTTTAAAGGAGTGGGTCAGTAAATACAGACATTCATCAGTAATTTGTGTTGTGAAAGAAGGGCGTGATTCCTGAAACTTGCACAAAGTTACTCAGACGCACGTTTTTTTTTTCTGCAGCACCACAAGGAGTGTGTCCATGAGGTGGAGTATCTATGTGAGAGGGAGTGCTTGCGATATTGGGTTTCGACATGACAGGTGGGATAGACTTTGCGTCATCCGTGATCGGGTCGAGTATCACAGTTTCTCCCCCGAGTCTGTCATCGACCCCCACCCCCACAGCCCAACCGCTCACATGTTCCCACAGTACAGTCGCATGCGTGTGAGCGTCGCACTCTCCCTTTTTCAAAAAATAATCAAATGACTAAATGCAGGCCCATTCACGTGTGAGCAGTGTTCCCAGGAAACCGGAGTATCAGGGGAAATCTCTGTCATGACATGACATCACAGAAGCTGGTCCTCAGTGATCATCACAAGCTACCCGCGTTCTAGTAAAAATACCGCTGCCATTTTTAGGGATGTACTGCCTGCAGTTTCCTTGGCTTGTTCCGATTTTTTGAAGTGTACATTTTTGACAAGTCTTTTATTTTGTCCCGCTGAGCTCAGAGCAAAACACGTCTGTATCGGCTGAAAGGAGTAGAAGATAGTTTTGATAAAATTCTTTGCTTTTTCTTCTTGTTTCTAGTCATGGCTGAAGATGTACGGTTACCTGCCCCAGGCCAGCCGACAGATGTCGACCATGCGATCAGCTGAGATCCTGTCCAATGCCGTCAGCGACATGCAGCGGTTCTACGGGCTGGAGATCACGGGACGGATGGATCCTCAAACCATCAGGTCAGTGGAGCTCAACTATAATACGTTTATACATATGGCTGCCCTTATTGATGAAAAACCATGTGCATTAAACCCCGTAAATGGCTGATCAAACCATTTTGGGTTCCAAGCTTAAGTTGAACAGTACATTTTCAAGTGTTTAGTCTTACACTAAAGATCAAAGCAGCTGTTGTATAAGAGAATGTACATTGTTTTCCCCTCTTCCTCAGAAACAGCAGCTAAGAAAAGTGCACATTCTCCCCAGTTGTTTAAAAAGAGTCAGTCAGTAGTGTGGCTGCTCTAAGCAGCACAGTGGTACATTTAAAACCAAACAACAAGAAGCACGCTGACTCCCAGCAGGGGCTCTAACATCATGCCCCCCCCCCTATTTTCACTCTCGGGAGCTTCATCCTTCAAACACACACCTCTCATCTGCTTCTGACTTCTTTCAACTCCTTCAGTGCCATGAAAAGACCCCGCTGTGGTGTGCCTGACAAGTTTGGAGGGCAGATCAAAACCAATGTGCGGCGGAAACGCTACGCGCTCACTGGACATAAATGGAACAAGAGCCATCTCACTTACAGGTAACCAAAAACAAAGTCTAATACAAATTCTTTTCAGAACTTTTTGTCCTCAAACAGAAGGCGGAAATATCTCTTTGTAGCTGACGCTTGAAGTAAATCAACTTTGTGTCGTAATGGCTTTTTGCCATTGTATATTCTGTACGAGCACAAAACTTGAAACAATTCCTTGATCTGGAGCTGTTGAGATTTTTGTCAATTCAATGTTGTTGAAACAGTGTGAAAATGAAAAACAGCCTACTGCAGTTCACTGGCCTCTGAGATCTGTTTGCTCTTCTTCTCTTTGTTGTCATAGTATTCAGAACTACACTCCCAAAATTGGAGAGTATAACTCGTATGAGGCCATCCGGCGAGCCTTTAAAGTCTGGGAGAAGGTCACCCCACTGACATTTGACGAAATCCCCTACCAGGAAATCAAATATGGACGCCGCAAGGAGCCCGACATCATGATCTTCTTCGCGTCGGGTTTTCATGGAGACAGCTCTCCTTTTGATGGGGAGGGGGGCTTCCTCGCTCACGCTTACTTCCCTGGACCTGGAATGGGAGGGGACACACATTTTGACTCTGATGAACCATGGACCATAGGGAACCACAATGTGCAAGGTAAATAGAGACAGAACTGCAGTGGGGATTTTAGGGTTTTCAGTGGTAACGTTCCACAGAAACGATACGTTTTTAGAGTTCAAAAGAAAGGTGCGAGGTGGATGGATGTGAGAAGTACATCTGTGTTTGTGTGTGTGCAGCCACACCGACAGTATGTTATGGTACATGGTTATTTTTCTAAACCGAAGGTGGAAGTAAGGGCTAAAACTAGATTTATATACAGCTCTCCTGCTAACATCTGGCGTTTGACTCGACTGGTTGTGAAGATATTGTAGGGTTTAAGCGGATTTTAGCCGTATTTAAAAACCCGTTTGAACATTTTGCTACATTTGGCATAAAAAGAGCACTATGTCCCCATGGCACTCCACACCTCAGCAAAATGTTGCCATGGTTCAGCGAGCCACATAATCGCTCATTTGTCAGGTTGTGCTTACTCTGCCTATCTTTGGGAAAAGTTGGGCTCTTGGTGACATTTCAGTCTCTGCCTAAACTGTACCTTCTTTTAGTTCTACGAAATAACCTCAATCAGTGTGAGAATCTCAACCATAACTCTAGCTGCATGCTGACATGTTTAACTAAAACTATACAGAAGTTAACATTTAGACCATCTGTTTGGCTCTGGTGCCTGGAGGAGGATTGCTTTTCTTTTTTTTTTTTTTACAATGAGCTTTCCCGCCCTGTTATCTGCATATAGATTGCAGACACAAATGGCTAAACGTCGTGTGTGTACGCATGACTGTCTGTTTGTATCTGTGTGATCAGCTGTGTGTGGGATGTGTTTCAAGACAGATCACAGGGATGGTGGAATGCCACAGTAAGTGGGAGTGCGTTCCGCTCGGAAAGGTCTGTAGACTGGTCCCCTTGTTGCGCCACGCTGCTTACACAGCTTAAAAGCAAAGTACGACCAAATTACAATGTGCGCTTGACTTTAGTTAGAAACAAAGTTCACACAGGCGCAGACTCTGTTTAATTAGGGCCTGCTCACCACCCTCCAGGTCACATTTTGCAAAAGTTTACGTTCTGTTGTTCTCTCAGCTGAGGCAGCTCGTTCTACTTGATCCAGCCGCTGGCTCAGGCCGCTTTGCTGCACATATGTATATGTTTTCAATTCCTCAGAGTCTGTAACGCTTTTATTCAATTTTGGCTGACGATTGTAGTAAACTACCAAGAAAACATGCCAAGCATTCATGAGTTTTATCTTCTTCAGTGTTCAAATTTGATATCTTGTTAACATAATGACAAACTGGTGATTTTGTTAAAAAGTTGAAACCAACGACCACAGTTTACCTTAAAGCAGTAAAGTTGTTTGAATTAGACCTGTAGAGGAGTATTCATGACAAAACATCTGCCGTACCGAGGTGTCCTTGAAACCAAATGAGCTCAGACCTCCTTTTTAATAGTGTTGAATCAGACTATATAAGCAATCAGTGGCTACACATAAAGAAGTAAAGAGGACAAATCCATTTCATCCACTCTTTGACGTTTTTTTCTTTCCTTCACCTCCGTCTCAGTAAACGACAGTTCTCTCGTGACAAAGACTGTTGGTGTTAACCTTGTGACGCACATTGTGATTAATCAGCCTTTCTATTCCAGATGATCTAACACAAACAGCTTTTATACTTTATCCAAAAACCTCAAACGCGCGGGCTGAAACGACGTCGCAGAAAAAGGTCAGAGGCTTTTGTGCTCGGATGAAACTTACTGTCGGTAAGTTACTGGTAAAAGGCACAGCAAACTTGGAAAGTGCGTTTCGGTTGTCAAGGTGCTGCCCTGGTCTGTCTTTTGTATTCTGGGAGTCTCCTTTCGCTGCTGAATAAATTGTAAAATGTGCTGAACACCAGAACAAAACTTCAGAAAGTTTGAAGAAAAGATCACGGACAAACTTTGTGGAGCCAGAATTAGCAGTTGGTGCTTTGGCTGAACTTCCAACTGTACTAAGACTTTTGAAGTTTACTCTTGCCCTGTCCAGCTGAATGGTTGTCACGGTTACCTCACAAAGGTCTCTTTATCTGCTGTCAGTGCTCACTCTCTCCTCATTCATCCTCTGCTATCTGTTGGACTCCATGTTCCCTTCTGCTGTTTTCTCCCCCTGAGTGTTGGTTGCAGCTTTGCAGGCCATGAGGACATTCATGTGACTTACATTACAGAAGTTTGGGAGAGGGGGGGGGGGTGTATCCTCGCGTGTTTCAAAGAGGAAATGAAGAGATGCACAAGGACAGGCATGTTGAGCATTTCCCCTTCTTCTGCATTCACAGCAGTGACATCAGTGCCCCAGAAGCGCGATGTCACGAGCACAAACCTGACCGATCAGTCTGGCTCATTTAGGGGCAAAGAAAATGGCCTTGCGAGTTCAAAGTTCATTTAGATCACGGCCCTGAGTGAACAACAACAAAGAGGTATTGACTGAGGGGAAATACCCAGCTGTGTGCTGGTGAACTTATATGAATATACAGAAAAACATAACTCTGTGGTTTTACTCCACTAAGAAAAAGTCTCCAGTTTGTATTTTATTTTGTCTGAGAGGAAGTTGATGCAGTGGTCACAGCTGTATTCTTATTGAGTCAGTGTGGCAGTGGACAGCATTTATAATTTGACTGGTGAGAAGTCACTGGAATGAATGCTGATTTCTATCAGCTGTCAGTGACATCCCTGTGGGTGATTTATGTGTCACTGTGGAGTTTTGGAGATATGTTAGAGAACAATGAACAATCTCTCTGAGTCATTAACTTGTGTCTCACACAGATCCATATGAATTTTCCTCTTTGTGGACAAGCACTTGCAGCTGTAATATATGTAAAATACGTTAATAGATGCGCAGTCCCATGCATTTTCTCTCTCTTCCTCTGACAAAACTCAGAAGCCCCCAGTTTAATGATTAAAATAAAATGACAACGTGCCCCTCCTCTAACTTGTCCCTTATTCATCCAGGTAATGACCTCTTTCTGGTTGCCATCCACGAGCTGGGACACGCCCTGGGCTTAGAGCACTCCAACAACCCGCTGGCCATAATGGCTCCCTTCTATCAATGGATGGAGACTGAGAACTTCCAGCTGCCTGACGATGACCGTCGAGGCATCCAACAGATCTACGGTAGGATGTCTTTCTGTTATCTTTTTTTCCCAACCGAAAAAGATTATCTGTTTTCTTAAGATTATTTCGAATATTTGCATTGAAAAATTAATAGTATGAAAAAAAAAAAAGTTTCATGTCCTAAAATACATGGTACATACTGTGTCAAAATGCATTACATCGTAAAGCTGTGTCCTGTACCAGCACTGAAAGCTTTATATTCAACACAGCCAGTCAGATTAACCCACTCACTCTCACTCTAAAGGTCAGCCAGACGGTGGCCCCACCCAGGCCCTGCCCACAGTGACACCCCGTCGCCCGTCGCCCAGGCCACCGCACGCACCTCCACGACACCCTGACCGCCCCAGGACCACTGACAGGCCAGATCACTACGGGCCGAATATCTGCGAAGGGAACTTTGACACAGTGGCTTTGCTGCGAGGAGAGATGTTTGTTTTCAAGGTAAATGCTTCGAGGATCAGGAAGTTGGGGCATTTCTAATTTTATCCAACACGAGTTTATCTTCTTAAAGGCTTGTTTTCAGTGTGTGTCCTTGCTTGGAAATTCAGCCAGTTAACCGCATCAGTAAATTAGTTGGGAATCAGTGTAAGACAAAGGGTGTGTGCATGGCCAACAAGTGGTCTGTTTTCAATCAGGTTCTGTGAACTGTAAACCAACAGGGCTGGTGTTCTTTTATGAGATAGAGCACTGTTAAAAGGGTGGGGGGTGGTCAGGTGTTTGCTTTAAAGAGCCTCTGGACCTTTACAAAACTTTTAAAAGGCGTTAAGCAGCAGTGAGCTGTTAGCTGCTCAGCTTTTAGCTCGAAACTGCCAATATTTAAACGGATCATTCTGCTGTCGGCTGTTTTTACTCCTAGTGTGGTTTCATTATTTATTGTAAAGTCTGGGTAATGTGGATGTTATGCAGTAAAATCGAGTGGTTATCTGTCATTATCCAGCTGCTATCTGTTTTTAGTAATCATGGCAGTTGCATTTACTGCTCAGTCTCAGGGAAGTGAGAAGTCTGTGGGACTGCTTTCAGAGTTTACTGAAATTTCAGCAACAATTAGGACTCCATTCCCTCTTCTGTGTTTTCATCTGTGCTGATAGTCTAGAAAAGAGTGCAGCACAAGGATGAGCAATGGTCTGTTTCAGTGGGAAAGGTCAGAGGTGGTGTCCAGTGTTGATACCACTGAAGAGCTCACAGATCAATCACTGCATATCTTAGAGTGTAAGTGTGGTTGAAGGTGCCCAGGATTTAGAAGAGCTGAGATCCAGCTAACTGGACACGTGCTGCACGTGGTCAAAGAGTTATATCGGTGCTCAGGGGTCTCATCTCTGCCAGTGGACTCTGTATTCCCGAATTTCTTATTTGAACTACATTAATCTGTCATTCAAGATCCCCCAAAGGATGAATCTTTATGACTTCAGAATTTTAACTCCTTGGTGCTGTCATCAAGAGGAAAGTTTCATTTGTCGAGCACATGTAAAAGCTTTTCAACTTGCCAAACTTATATTGGGAACACAGTGAACAGTACATCCACTCTGTTCTTTATTGAACGACACGATGGAGCTTGAGTACAGCCTGACAGATTGACAAGCATGCTGCAACCTTGTTGCATTTAACTTTTCTGACCGCTGAGCTTTTTTTTTTTTTCATGAAAAAAAGCCCTAGCTACAAATCTATTGTGCTCTTTGGCCATCCTTAACGAGTATAAACTATTGCTTTCCTGCCACAGGTTCACCTACCTGCATTTGCTCTCATATTTATATGAATGAATGTGAGAGGAAAAATTTCTGCTCCTGAGTGATCACTGACGTGTAAATGTAGCTAAAACCACAGCACAGTGTTTATCTGTTACTGTGCATACTGTATGGTGATTGTTTTTAGCAGTTATGAAATCAGGACCATATTATAGCTGACACCATCCGTAAAGGGAAACGTTCCATTTGCTGTCACCGTGCTAAACAATAGCTGTAAGGGGCCAACAAAGGGCTTTAGCTACTTTCCATTGAAAGATGGGGACTACAGCGTGAACATATACAGTAACACTGATTTAATGATGAACTTTTCAAAGCTGCCCATCCAAACAGGACAATGCCTTGAAATGCTGCAGCTTCATGTCTTTTTTTACGACTTCTTTCTCTCTTTTTCTTTTCTAAATGAATGTTTAATTAAAAACAGACTGATGGTTCACAGTTAATGCAGCAACGATTTTATCAACTAGTGCTGACTCTCTTTGCTCTATTATGATCCGGGGCTTTGCTTGAGATGGTTATCTCTGTACTCTTCAATTTCAAATAGTCCCCATGCCAATTTGAAATTGATGTCTTCACGGTTACACTCAGAAGCTCTACGTATTACTGAAAGACTTTGCGCTATGCTGCTATCACTCTGCAGAGTCAAAATCGCTTCAGTTATGTGAGCGGGAGCAATCCGCAGCACATCAGTACCACTGTTTCTCTGTGCAATCCTGTCCAGTAAAAGAAGAAAGTGGCTGTGATTTTGCAGGAATGTTTCTCTTTCTTTGGAGAGCAGAAGGCAGGATGTAGCAGCAGAGCTGCTCCCACACTGAGATCTGGTCAGTGCTGCTGAGGACTAATATGGACAGTTCGGCTCTGATCCCGTTGACACCTGGGTCTGTCAGACCTCACAAACCAAGAGTCCTTTTCTGTTTCTCACACCTCTCTCCAACTCTTGTCCAATCTGTTCTTTTCCACGTGCCGCGGCTTACTGTCTGTCTGCCAGGGTGTCCTGCGTGAAGGACGAAACAAGGTGTGCTTGCCAGAAAGATGCAGCGCTGAGCATTTTACTGTTACATTATCCAGGACAAGAAGCACTGCTTCTGACTCTCCACTGATGAATTAGTCAAAGGACTTCCGCTGAAAATATGTCCGCGTGCAGCACGTGGAGTAGATTTGAATTTCCTCGATACTAAAGTGTCATCGAGTGACGCTGAAAAAATGTGCTGTTGGCGATTTATCTCGTTTTGTGCTGTAAACATGTCCATAGAGTGAGACCGGCTGTTATTAACCTGGCAGCGCCCTGCTGTGGGGGTGGCTGGGGCTCAGGTGTAAAAAGGCTGCCTTCCAATCAGAAGAGCAGCGGCTTGATCCCCGGACCCTTCATGTGTTAAGGTGTCCTCGGACAAAGCACAGAGTCTTGAAATTGAAAGCAGTAACATCAAATCAAATCAAATTTATTTGTATAGCACATTTTCATGTACAAAACAATTCAAAGTGCTTCACATAAAATAAAAGAATTGCAGCAGGGAGTGGAAGAAGCATTAAAAATACATAAAAGAACATGTCTCAAACAGGTTGGGAAGAAGGTATGTTTACCACGATGTAGAACCCCCTCTTCTTTTTAACAATAAATAATGAGAGTAAATAATGTTCCTGAACATAACATTGGGAAGACTTGAATAACTTTTTATCTGAAACAAAGAGGTGTGCCTTCCTTCTCTAAGAACGGCTCACTTGGAATTCACAGTCAGGAATTAGGAGAGAAAAGAGAAACTGCAATTTGAAGCTTTTTCAGAGCACAACAGAATAAGACATCCGTGAAAACTGCTTCATGTTGTTCCCTCAGGGCCGTTGGTTCTGGAGGGTGCGCAGGAACAGGGTTCTCGATAATTACCCGATGCCCATCGGTCACTTCTGGAGGGGTCTGCCTGGAGACATAGACGCTGCGTATGAGAGACATGACGGCAGGTTCGTCTTCTTTAAAGGTAAGCAGCACGTTGTCACACCGGCGCTCCTCAGGGAACAACTCCTGCAATATGAGACATTTTTTTTATCAAGTCATAATTTTGGCATTGTCATCATTTATTACTCATTCCTGGAAAGCAGATGAGCGAGGAATGTCGGACTGTTACGCTGCGTCTGCATGATTCACGCCTCATCACCAGTCGATCAGTCTTATGTAAAAACACGTCAGCTTTCTCAGGTGGATTTATTCCATTCCTTTCATCTTTATATTCAAGATATTGCAATTTTCTGAGCATATGGCACATATGGCTTTTATACCTTCGGTATCACATATGTGCCCTCCTGCTACAAAAGAAGCAAACGAAAAAGAATGAAATGAATATATATAGATATATATGTATATATCCACCATCTGGTTTCTCCTTTTTTGCTCCTAATAAATGCATATTTCTTCATGGTGATTTTAAAGCATCATGTCAGTGCTGTCATATTGTGGCAGTAAAACAGATTGTGGAGCTTTTTCCATCTTTTGCAGATAATGTTGAAGATATACACACGGCCCCGCCTCCAGAAGAAAGCAGCAGTGCATAATGTATTCTACATGCAGAGTATAAATCTCTTTTGGCACAGCCCATTATTTATCCTGTGAGTCACTGAGAGCAGCTTGTCTTTTACAACGCTGGATAAAGTTGTTGAATGAAGAAGGAAGAGCTCAGCCTTTAATGGTGCTTGACTCTGGGAGCGACAGGCTTTGGGGCAGCTGTTGATAATGAGGAGAATGATGTCATCGGCGAGCCCCTCAGCGTGAGACTTGGCTGCGAGCCATTAATAAAGAAAGGATCAGACAAAGGAAGAAGAAGAAGGAGGGAGGAAAGTAAGAAAAAAGCAGAGCTGAAGATACAGTACAGACAGTGGAGGGATGCCTGCTGCTAATAAATGAATCAGATCGGTAAACTGTACTTTGCAGTCCAGTCACAGCAGTTGTTTGTCTTCTCATGCCTCTGCTCTCATGAAATGGACCAAAGATGTTTTAAAAGCCAAGAAGTTGAGCAGCCAGCACCGATGTCCCTGCCACAGTGTCGGGATTCTTATTTTATTATTACAGAATGTAGTTTAGGCACCAAATCATAAGAGCTTGAATAAGCTCAGTTGAAAACTGAAGAAGCCTTCTGGATGAGAGGTGAAAATGTCTTCAAGATCTAAGAAGAAGTCCAGTTACCCTTATTCAAGCTCTTATGATTACCGTGACCTGGATGACTGACATGTAGGCGTCATATTGTACACTGATAACACTCCGCATTCTCCAAATGTTGGACTGATTGAACTAATATTACTGCCAAATGTGTTTCGAGCAAAGGTCCATATCTGTCTTGGCTCCTATTTGTTCGTCTGTTTGGCTGAATTTGATGAAAACTGGACTTTAACCCTGGACAAAAGAAACAATGTTACAGTTTGAAGTGAATCCAGATTTTCTTTAGAAATGCAGAGTAGGACTTTGGCCTTTAACAGAGGCTCACAGAGTGTCTTTCAGGGTGAAAAACATGCGATATAATGGTTAAAAAATAAGTCCCTCTTAAAATTTCTCTCAGACCTTCTGAATACAAGCTGGTAAGGCAGCCTACCACTGATGAAGGATTACTTTCAAGAATGCCTTTTATTGTGTTACAAGGGTGTGTGGATGGATGGTGTTTGTACTGAACATCAGATAGCTGGAATACCTTAGATTCTATAATGTGTAATCCCGGTTTGGGAAGAAAGAACAACGGAGAACTTGGGATACAGTAACATGCAGACTTAAAGTCAACTGCACAGCTCTTGTATTTGTATCCGCTGTTCTTATCCCAAAGTATCCCAGCTGTCATAGAAACAACAATCTTTATCCCCTTAGAAAAACAAGAGATACATGGAAAGAAAGAATTAAATGTTTTGGTCATTGAAGGATTCCTGGAAAGTCTTGGAAAACTGTGAAACAAGTCGGAAGAATTTACACAAGGGCTATGTACCGCAGGAACCCCTGGGAAGCTATACGTCAATCTCTTGTTCTCTCCAGATGTGTAGTGTGCAGTGTGGTGCTTTCATTTCAAACAAGGAGCAAGGGGCCAGAGCTGGGTGGATGGATGGGTGGTTGGAGGGGAGGCAGATTGAAGCCAAAAAGAGATGTAATGGAGGAATAGAGTCCCCCCCATCTGACACTGAGAAACAGTAAAACCTCCCCTTCAGCAAGAAATCTGCTTGCGCCTGACACGAGACCAGCCACTCCTGATGGATAATTACAAGCCAAACCCAAAGTCCTCAGTCAATGATGTCGTACTCACTCCTGCCGTGTTTTTGATTGCTTGCCAACAAATCATTACTGCATTCTTATAATTTACAAGTGGGCGGAAAGGCTGGTTTGGTTTCTGAGAGTGTTGGCCGAGATTGCCAGCAAATGAAACACATGGGCAGAATGTGAATGTGTGCATCCACTCTGGAATTTGCATGACGTGTTTGTAACCAAGTGTACATGTTACATACTGTGTGATGGGGTGTGTCCCAACCCTTATTTTCCACAAGGGCTGTGTGAAAAAGCGTTGTTAAGCAATTTTCTGCTCTCCCCTTATCCAGGAAACAGATTCTGGCTTTTCAGGGAGGCAAACCTTGAACCGGGTTATCCACTGGAGTTGGTTGATTATGGTCAAGAAATTCCGTATGACCGAATAGACGCAGCCATCTGGTGGGAGCCATCCGGGTACACTTACCTCTTTCAAGGAGATCGGTAAGGAAGCCGTCAACCTCTCAGCATCACAGATGGTGAATAACAGGGGTTTTCACATGCTACCTGGATCTTAGTATGTCATAGCTCCATGTCAAAATCTATGGTTCCATGAAACAAATGTAAAAGACTAGGGCTGGGCAACGATTAAATCACATGATTTCCTTGATTAATCACGATTAATCGCCCAAAAACCCCAAAAACATTTTTAGCATTTAGCTTTATTTTAAATGTGCTGCCATATGAATGAAAGTGCCATAACATTTGTTGTGCAAACACACTTTTAACATCAGCATCTTTCTGTAGTTTTTATGTAGAAGCCTCGCTCCACTGTCTGTTTCCTTGAATGACTTGCTGCTATCAGTTGTGTGTTTTGCCTTTAAGTGATATTTTAGACTGGAACTACTACGCTGAGAAGACAATTCAACTTGGCAGTGTTTACAGATGACTTTGGTTCTGTCGACTCCGCCGTCTGGAAGAACTTTAAAATGAAAATGGCCGAGTAAAAGTTCCGTACCCTTCTCCATGTTTGGTAGATTCGCCGATTACTTTCTTTTCCGATTCCGCAGCAGACGGCAACAGACTTTTACAAAATAAAAGCCTGTGAGCAACAGACTTTTACAAAAATAAAATAAATAATAAAACAGGGATGGTCCATGGCTATAAGAGGCTATAGTCCTCACTGCAGCTGGCCCCGGTTCGAGTCCCGCATCGGACCGCCCTGTGCTGCGTGTCGTTCCCCCTCTCTCTGCCCCCTGCTTCCTGTCTCTCTGAACTTTCCTATCCATTAAAGCCCCCCCCCCCCAAAATGTATTATTATTCTTTTTTTAAATAAAAAAAGTAAAACCTGTGTTAATGCGTGATAAAATATTTATCGGCGTTAAATAATTAACGAGCCCTATAAAAGACATTCTATATTCCCAAGTATCTGGATGTGAGGCAAATAAATCAGATTCCTATCGTACTGTGTACCTTGACTTGACCCACTCTTCGGTGTGGTTTATCTATCCTTGCCACCTAAATAGTTCAGTATGTGCACCACCTTTTGTCACAGCAGTTGTCTCAGTGTGTGGGAGAAGCAGCTCAATCAAAGACATCAGAGAAAATTTCCTTTGTAATTCTGCAGCCGTAATCTCTTTATTTTCATGGCTGCCCCATACTGTAGGCTCTCACCGCCTGCTTACGGAGGAAGAGTTGTCCGGATTGGACTTTTAAGATTCCCAACACTCCTCTGTGCATGTGAAGCTGTCCAGGAGGAAGAGCAGAAGCTCTATTTAAACGCTTCTTACCTGAAAAGGTCATAACGATGTGTGAACATACTGAACTGACTCTGCTCTGCTGTGGAATACAAATCCAACAATAACACAATTCTACACACAGTGGGCTCATCCCTCTGTAAGCGCAGTACACATTTCGGCTTGCTCGTGTGTTTATACTGAGAGCAGATTTAAATGTTCTGAGGAAACAGTTTGGCTGTACACACTCCATGTTGGCCCACTATAAACTGAATTCAGTAAGAAGCCCGTTCCATGCTTGTTTACACGGTTGATAAACAGTAACGAGCCCCCCCCCCCCCTCCCCCGCTGCTGTGTGCAGGTACTGGCGTTTCAACGAGCAGTCGCGCTCAGCGGACAGAGGTTACCCGAAGCCAATCAGCGTTTGGGGGTCCTCGGTGCCCTCTTCTCCCAAGGGGGCCTTCCTCAGTGATGATGGGGGTGAGCTGAGACGTGATGAGAGGTTTCTGTGTGTGTGTGTGTGTGTGTGTGTCTGTGGTAGATAGAGATATGGCTGAAACAAAGAATCAGGGAGTGGTCCTGCACTCATCATCGTGTGTGTGTGTGTGTGTGTGTGGGGGGGGGGGGGGGGGGCTGGGAGCTGAATCTGAGCTGACATGTGCAGTGCTTTCTGCTGCAATGATCGTACACATGTTGTCACATTTAGAATGCTCACACTAACATGTATGTACTTACGTTTTCTGCTCTCCTTGCATATTTCAGCATACACCTTCTTCTATAAGGGTTCCAAGTACTGGAAGTTTGACAACCACCGTATGAAGAGTGAACCAGGCTACCCCAAGTCCATTCTGAGAGATTTCATGGGCTGCAGCGTGGACCTGGATCCTGACCGGGACACAGACTCCGGGCGCAAATTCCCAGACGTCAACCGCCCACCGTTCAACCCGGACGCGGGACGCGACAGAGACGGGAACAAAGACCGAGACGGAACAGATCGCGACGGAGGGGACAGAGACACGGGAAAAGGTTCGGACAACAACAAAGACGAAGACTATCGGGAGGGTCGAGAAGAAGACACCAACGAGGTGGACGTGGTGCTTACGGTGGACGACGAGGAGAGGACCATGAACATTCTGATGGTTACCATCCCCCTGGTCCTGGTGCTGTGCATCCTTGGACTGGTCTACGCCATCATCAACACGCTGCAGAGCAAAGGGGCGCCGCGGCTGCTGGTGCACTGCAAGCGCTCGCTGCAGGCCTGGGTTTGAGCCTGACTCCAGGAGGCGCTGGACTTTGAACTCGAATGGGACTTTAGATACCTCCCCTCCTCTAACCCAAACCTCTTCCCAGTGATCCATATGTCTCTGTGCTCAGTGGCTCCTGCAACTCTTAGTTCATGTGGTAGTAGATCCATGCAGATACTGTGCTGATACATCGGCGAGCATAAAATATGTCTTACATTCACACACACCCCTGTCCCCCATGGTGCTCTACAAAGCGGCGACTGCAGTCTATTTATATGAGAGAAGTTTGCACATTGTTTTGTTTTTTCATGTTTTGTTTTGGTTCATTCTGTGTGACTTTTTGGTTGTTATTATTGTTGTTTTTAGACCAGGAAGGCCGTCCTATTCTCTCAGTAGTCTCTGCACCACCCTCCCTCTTCCCCTAATCTCAGCAGGGGCTTTTTCCAATCTGATAACTTGACATCTGCTCATGTCATCTTATTAGCCACAAAAGAAAGTCGTACAAACAGTTTGCAGCAGATTTGCAGACGGTCCGCCGCGCTTCAGGTACAGTCTCTCCTTCCCCTCATCATTTCTGCTCCCTTTTCTCTCAGTATAGCATGTCAGTGACAGGGAGGAGGGCTGGAGAATAGCTGGATTCGGTCCCAACATTGTAGTTTACAGTAAAGACCTGCCATGAGCCCAGATATTATTCCCCCGTTATGGTGTGATTTTCACTTTAAAGGTTGATGCAGAGATTATTACAACTGAAATCTTATATTTAGCCATTCGCAGTCCTGCGCAGAAGTCTTGCGGCACCAGCCTGACTTTCATGTAATCTTTAAAAATGGTCTCAAGCAGCAGTTCTCCAGACTTTCTGAAGAATCTTTGGACCTTGACTGCTTAACACTGACATATGAATCATTCAGGTGTAAAGAAAGTCCAAACTTTAGGGATGAACCCTTGTTGTGTGGAAACATTTTCCTTGGGGTATATGAACAAGTGAGGGGTGGCTTTTGAGACTTTTGCACAGTACCTCCCGTCAGGGGTAATGATAACTTAACAGTCCCAAAGTAATTGCTGAGCTCTGTCCTGTGAACACTGCACGACAGGCCGTGTATTTTCTTTGTGGACAACACGATCAGTACCACTCCCAAGTCTTTGTGCTAAATATGAAGCTACAGACTGTTAGCTTATGTTAGCTTTAAGCCTGGAAGCAGCTGGCTGGGCTCCACCGGCATCTTTAAGTTTTATCGCTGAACACATTACTCCTTTTTTGTTCTTTTCGTCGTACAAAACTGTGGTGCAAATTAAATCTGGAGGAGGCACATTTGAAGAGCTGCATACAGTATCAGCAATGACTTTTTATGAGTACAATCTTAACAGAATGCCATAGAAGTCATGGCTTTGAAAATAAGATCCAAGTTGTAATAAATTGTAATTTCCTTTTCATTCTGAGACAACTGAAGCCTGATTTTCCTTATTTAACATGCGGCCACACAATTGAACAGAGTCTACCTTCTTTCTTTACCTTATTTGGAAAGTATCTGAAGACCCTCGGGCTAAAAGGGTAAACAGACTTTAAAGGGGACCTCTTCCCTTTGCTTTTAGTTACAGGTTTAATTCTCAATGTGCCTCTGTTCTGTCAACAATCAGACCTTTTCTTTGTTCTGCAGAGGAGATGGACTGACGGTCGATGTAAAGAGTCAGCTCACTGTGAAATGGAACAGGAGACGGAGCACTCATTGTGTGAGCGAGTTGTAAAATGAGGGACTAACAAACCAAAGCCTTAAACTTGAGCAGTGGCAGGGTGCTGCTCATGTCCTATGCGGTTTCTAAACGGCTTCCTGGTGGTGAATCTGCCTGTGCTCCTGCTGTCAGGGTACCTGCCTGCTTCAGGGTGGGCTCGGGCCATTCGGGCTCATGTGAGCGCAGACTAATCCTCTTCATCAGAAACAGCAGGTGTGTGCAAGTGCCCCCCGAGACCTTTGACCTAAATCTTTAACTCCCAGAATCAAAACACTTTCTGTTCGCCTTTCATCTGGCCAGAACAAAGAAAGGATGGCAGCAAGAGGAGAGAAAGAAATATTTTCTAAACCCCCCCATTACGTCTGTATGAAACGGTGTCCTTCACCACTAATCAGCTGTTCTGTTCTCACATGGAAGCCAGTGGCTGCCATGGTGACATGCGCTGAAGAATCTTAAAAATGACGACTACACTGTTAAACTGTTGTGAAGGGGCTCAGGTGGGTAAAACCAAAGGAGCCGTCTTAAAAACAGCATTTGTTTCCGATCCGGTCATGGATTTAAGTCGAAAAACAGCTCTAAAAATGAGTTGTTTGACTTCAGATAGCAATAGGAGGAAGGCTTATCTGAGCTAGCATGGGGGGGGGGGGGGGCTTTGCTTGCCAGGTTCAGGTTACTCAGATGTGGACAGGGAGGGTTAAGAGATTCTAAATTTCCTCCAGCAGAAGTGAGGAGGGGGGGGGGCGGGCAAAGGGGAGGAGGCTGACCTCGACTCCCTGAGCTTGCAAAGTTTGGATCTCAGGAATAAGGAGGAGTGGGAAGAAGAAAGGAGAGAGAGAGAGAACTGGCAAAAGCTCATGTGACCCAAATTCTCCTGCAGGCTCAACAGCAGTAACTGGCCAAGGAGGAAACTTTAGCTTTCAGTAGGGGACAGACCTCTTCAGGACGGTTGCTAAATTGCTCCGCTTGTAGATATTTATGTGGCCCATTACGTCTTGTAAAACATGTGTATCGCTGTATTAGACGGCTGCATTTATATTGATATAATCCCACTTTCTTTTGTGACCGTCAGAGAGGCTGGCACATCACACTGTTAGGCACCCCGACAGGTGACGACAGGTCGAGGTGAGACCCCCAAACAGACAGAGTTAGCAGGACTCTGACTGCTGAAAGGAAGAGCAGAAACAGCCGTCACCAGAAGTCTGGAGATTGATCTGAGGCAGGTCGATTGCGGTTGCTTGGAAACGGTGTCCTGTGTCCATCGCTCACCTCCTCATCATTGAGGTTTTTGCGGGTGGGGGTTGGCGGGAGCAGCTAATCAGCGTTAAAAGCACCCCCGCCTTCGTCTCCACTGTCCTCTCCCGTCCTGCGCTTCCATTGGTCCAACAGGCACATCAATGATGGCTCAGACAGCCGAGCGTCTGGACAGGCTCAGAAAGTGCAGACTCACAGCACAGAGCACAAAGCAGTATGCGGAGTTCTTCAGTAAACTGAACCGCTTCTCGGTTGGAAAGTCGACTGCACCTGAGATTGTTGTCCCTGAGATTAGGAGTTTCGGGCTTCGACGGGTTTCTCTGAATTTGATCCCACTTATTGTCTCGACACAGAGCGGAAGAGAAGATTTGAAAGGTCGAGGAAAGAAATCTGTCAAGGCTGATTGATGTGTGTTTGTGTGTGTGTTGAGGTGTTCGGTTAATCAGCCCTACTCTCCATCAGCAAGGCCTGTTCTCTGATTGTAAATCTCCCACCCCCTCTCCCTACTCAGCCCGGCCCTCGGAGCCCGAGGGGATCGTAACAACAACAATGGCCTTCTCTCTTCCACTCCTTCTCTCCTCCCTCTGTTTTCTCTCTCTCTCTGATACATACTCACACAAACACATTATTGTCTCTGCGAGCCTCACCCCCTCCTCCCGTTAGGAAACTAGTCCGGGGCCGAGGTGCAGCCTCACACAGCAGAGCCTGTTTTTAGATCCACCTCCCAGTTCAGCCGTGGAGGGATTTGCTTCAAAAAACACCGTACCTGTGGGCTTCTTTCAGTTGGTTGAGTGCAGACTTGGAAACAGGAAGTGACAGTCAAATTTAATGTTCTCAAATCCTGAAGTTCTTATATGCTCAGTTCGAAGTGTAAGTGTAGGTAAAGTTGGAACACGCTGACTTTGCCTGAGCTTTCATCTCTCTCAGGATGCGTCTCTGTAAACATGGCATGCTGAGCATTCCTGACTCAGCCCTGATGTTTTGGCTCTTACCACAGGCTCTCTTCTGGTCTGTTTTGTCATTTCTTTAATGAGCACCTTTGTTAAAATCTCAGTCATTCAGAAGGCAGGTATTTTAATCCCCTCTCCACACTTTGTACTTCATATTTTTCAGCTTGCCACCATCAATGCCGTGTCTCCCTGTCATTTCTAATCACTGCAAGCTTGAAAAATCTGCATCAGAGCTTTGTGAAACCCAAACGCGGTGAAGAAAAACTAAATCAGTACTAAGTGGACTCAAAGGGATTAAAGAAAAAAAAGGAACCCGACTGTTCTGTTACAGTTTCACTCGGGTCAACTCGTGGATTACGACGACTTTGCCCAAAGGACCGTGGGCTGTCCAAACGCTCCCTTTTTTTCCCCAGAAAGCATCTCAACTTGCTCACTGAGCCCATCGACACTTGATTTCAACTCACCACTTGACTAACTCAAACAGTCACTGCGGCAATGGATCAGAAAAAATGGACAAAAGACTGTGTTGGATCAGCACTCTTTGCCTTTCAGACTGACGTTAAAACTGTTGAGCAGGCTACTTACAAAAAAAAAAAAGAAACTCGTCTCCCTCTAGTTGCAGCTACAGTAGAAAGTAGAGATTTTCGGATGCAGCAAGCTCTAAACTGACTGTCAGTAGTGGAACGGGGCTTCTCACATTTGGCCCTTTTGAACCTCTTTCTTCATTACCACCTGAGTAATGACGCATTGATTTTCTTCAGCAACATCCCTCTCTGGGATAAGATGAAGCGGAAAAAAAAAATCAGCTGCCCATCACAACAACTGAGGATATTGTTTGTCTGTAATCATTTTTCAGATTTAGATTTTTTTGTTTTCTGTAAATCTGATACACTTTTTCTTGCCTTTAATAACATTCCAGATAGTTTTTGTGTTTGATTTTTAGTGGGGCTTTTTTTCTTTAGAAAGTATAAGATTTTATACATTTGTGTTGTGTGTTCACCTCTAGTTGAGTGTGTTAACAAGCCATGCTGGACATGTACACATTAAAATTGCTCTGAAAAGTCTTCAAAGTGGCATTTGAAGTATTTTTGTGCAGTAGCTGAAGCAGCAAAGTGCTTTCTGTCTTATCAGAGGGGAATAGGGAAATACAACTCTGCGCGCACATAAAATGCACACGCCCTCCACTCTTCCTGCAGTGAGGTCACTGTCCAGAGGGGCTAACTTCCTGTCTCACACGGGACAGGCAGCAGAAAGGCCTTATGGGCAGTGGGAGGTGGGGAGAGGGGGGCCTGGCAGCTCGCCAGGAAGCCCCATGAGCAGGGAGGAAGTTAGCAGGTCGCTTGAACAGCCTATAAGAAATTTAACAGTCATACCGAGAGGAAATTCATTGTTCACAGCACCACTGTGGACTTTATCCAAACAACACAATTGCAGCACACAGACATAGACTTTAATTTGATGTTTTTGTGACAAAACAAAATAAAGTGACACCTTCTTACCTCCTTTGCAAGTGTTAATTCTGAATGTTCTGAAAGTCTTAATCTGAATGCTGCTGATAGATAAAAGCTATAGACACGGAGGGTTAGTATCTGACACAGTTGTCCAGGGTAATCACTGTCGCCAACGGGTTGATGTGTTCTTTAAAGTTTGTGTGGATGGTCCTGTTTTTCGGATGACGAACCCAAAGATGTATGCACATGTCAGATCCTGTAAATCAGCTCAACCATGCATTGAGGCCAATTCAAGGTCTCGGAGGAAACACGGTTCTGTCTCGACATCTCTACTACAATCAAAGCTCTCCAAGTATCCGCATTAATATATCTACAGTCCTCGTACATTTTTAACATCGAATTAAGGGGATGTGGACAACATCGAATCCCCTTGTAGTCTCTCAAACATGAATCCATGTTGTTATTCTGTTTTGTCTTTCATCAGTGCCAAAAGCCCTTGATAATGCAACTTAACCGTTCATGTTATCACTCGAAGCATAAAGCTTAAATGTTTAACGTCGCCCCAATTCCAAAACAGTTCAATAAAAACTTAATGTGATGATCTGAAAATCTTATACACCATTGTTTTACTTACAGGAAAACACAGACGCAAGTTGAATTTTGAAAGTGAAACATTTGAGAATTTCATGAAAAATATGAACTCATCTGTGACGGCAGCAACAAGTCTCAAAAAAGATGGGTTGGGGCAACCAAAGCCTGGAAAAGCAGGTTGTTGTATAAAGAAAAGGCTAAAGGAACAGGTAAATGGCAACAGGTCGGTCACATGACTGCACATAAAAAGTGCACCTTAGAGAGGCAGAGTCTCTCAGGATTAAAGATGGACACAGGTTTATCAATCTGCAAAAAGGGGTGTGTTCATATCAACTGCTTGCAAATTCAAAATTAGCAAATATTTTTCATGAAATTGTGAAATGTCTCACTTTCAACATTTGATCTTTACATGTTATATTATGAATAAAATGATTGGTTTGTAAGATTTGCAAATCCTAACTTTTCTTTTTTTAGTTTTTCTCTATTTTCAGACATTTTGCATTTTTGAGCTCAGTTTCTGTTTCTGTTGCCACAAAAAGCCACACCTTTTCCCCACTTGTGGACAATGCTGACTGGATGAGGTCATTATGTTAATCGAGATTCGCGGCCTCGAGGGAAACGATGGCTGCGTTCACTCACCTGTGGTTTGATTAACTGAGGTTTTGTTCCAACATGTAAAAAAACGCTTAGCTCGTGGTGCAAATGGAGTCAACTTGTAAATCCAACAAAGAAATGATGTGCGCTGTAAAAGCAGAACAAGCAAAAATATTTGAAAAAAGTCGAATTGTTTTCCACAACCAGGTGTAACACAGGTTATCTAATCGAACAATATCCACAGGCCAACCTGTAAGCAGACCTTCCAACTTCATAATGACCTACTTTAAGATGCATTGCATGTCAACCATTTAGTTTTGTTTTTTTCTCTAAATACCTCGGCCCTTTTTGTAAACAAACAGCTTTAATGGTGCATGTCCTGTGAGCACATGGGGCTTGAGTGTGGCCTGCTTTTCTGCTGTGTTTACATGCTTTCGATACTTTCCTGCTGCGCATGTGTGTGCAAGTGAAGTTTAGTTTGGTGAAGATGATTGCTTGTTAAATGTACTATGCCACAGTTATCACCAGGTACACCCTGTGGAGTACTGTAATCGTTTGCAGTCATCTCTTTGCTCTAGGTAGAAAATGAACTCACTTTCAGCCCCACAACACACATGCTTCCATTATGAGCACGCACGCACGCCACGCACGCACGCCACGCACGCCACGCACGCACGCCACGCACGCACGCACGCACGACAGGATGTTAATTGTTCGCAGCTGCAGTTAATAACTTGCTGCACATGTCTGAATGAGGTGCTGAGCTGTCTATTAGTATTTTTTTGTTGATTAACACCCACCTGTTGTGCATTTTTAGTGCTGTCCAAACCGGCTGTGGCGTACTTAAATGTCATAGCTTTAATGTTAGCTTTGTTATTACCAAAACTATCATTTCAACTAAATAAGCCCTGCCATTTTCAACTGGGGTGTGATTAATGTGAGCACGCTGAGTTTTGAGCTCAAAACAACCCTTTAATAAGACAGAGCAACTCTAATGACAGAGATTTCCCCTCAATATTATGTTAGACAAATGAAATCCTTTTTTCCTCCTGTTTTGAAAGGTGAACATTGAGAAAACACAAAAAAATAACAACATTTGGGTCAATTGTTTACATTAAAAGGTCCTATGGAATGACATTTTCACTTTTTAAGGTTGTTTAACATTAATATGAGTTCCTCTAGCCTGCCTGCGGTCGCCCAGTGGCTAAAAATGGCGATAGACCTAAACCATGCACTGGAAATTATTCTCCGCCTTTGGAAATGTGACCATGCAGAAGGCCTGATCGGGAAAGCCGCCGCTTATGACGTGGAGGTTGTTTCCACCCAGAGCCAATAAACTGCCTTTCCCCGCCCACAGCTCTTTGGCCAGCTCATTGCGCTGTACATGGATGTAAAAAAACTGTTTAGAGCTCCTGCATCAGAACCTCTAAAGAGCCAGTGGACAGATTTTGTTTTTTTCTGGGAAAGTGACGACAGAATCGAAGAGATTTGTGTATGTGTGCGCCAAATATTTCACCTACGAATGTTTCCAGAACTTGTTCCAATACCGAGCCCAAGGGAGAGCCCAGACACCCTGAAACTCATTTCAGCCGCTTGTATTCGCGATCTCGTTCTCTCGGTCACTACCCACAGCTCGTGACCATAGGTGAGGGTAGGAATATAGATTGACCGGTAAATCGAGAGCTTCGCCTTCTGGCTCAGCTCCTTCTTCACCACGACGGGCCGGTGCAGAGACCACTGCAGACACCGAACCGATCCACCTGTCAATCTCCTGCTCCATTCGCCCCCTTACTTGGGGAAGGATCTCATTCCCGAGTAACTAATTTAACGCTCTATTATTGTGTTGCTTTCCTGTATGTACAGTATAGTTACATAGCTTGTTACCACAGGAAAGGGTTTGTATCGTTAGCAGCTAACGGTTAGCTATGCAGCTAATAGCATCTGCAAGCTCTTATCTCTGTCAACTGGGCTGTTGGAGGTGTTTGCATGGCCATGAGATGGTTAGCTCGCTCATTTTAGACCAAAAGCCCCTACTTCAAGCTTCCTGAAGAAGAATGAATCCGCAAATTCAGTGCATTTCATCAGGATAATGATTCATTCATGCTTCCAGAGTCAAAACGGTCAGTCTGTCTGTGTCGTTAGCTCTGCAGCTAATAGCTCGGTCACTGTCGCTAATGTAACGGTAAATAGCATGAGGTATGCGAGTGGACACCTCATTTACTGTAACGCGAGTGTTGTGTACATATTTGTTGTTTGATAGCCGTCCTGCTGTTGGTGTTATGGCGCGCATGATATCTGCCTTTCCCCTGATTGAAATGACTCGCGCTACGTGCATCTTTGCAAACCAGAGCAATCAGCTGAGAATGTCAAAATCCTCACTCCTGCTTTCCCCTTCACGCACGCCTTTTTTGCTGTGTCTTGTGTAGCACTTGCTTGATGTTTGACTGTGTTAGGAGAGTTGTTCAGTAACTAGTTTGTCATATTGTCAAAGTAAGCTCATATCAACAGGTTTCGCTAGTTTTACGGCATAGGGCTGCCGTGCCATCTACGTGCCATAGCGATTCACAAAACATTTGCGCAAGGTACCACGGGCGTAAGTAAGGCCACACCCCCACTAAACAGCTCATTCTGAGGATCCTAAGGAAAGATTATTTTTGGGACTGGCTGTAACTATGCACCAAGGCAAAATTTTGGGGAAAAAACTCAGATACAGTATTAGGGGACCACTAAAGCCTATAAAAATATATAAAAGTCTCCATTTATTTTCATGCCATAGGACCTTTAAGAACGGTCTCAATACAGATTACAGCATGAAAACACATTAAAAAAGTAAAAGATAGCCTTTTCCACATTCTCCCTCCAATCCTCTTATTCTCACATGTACTCTCACCTTAAATCCTATTTCTTGGGCCTTGTTGTGCCCCTTTGCTCTCCCGCAGGCCTTGCAAAGACAGTACAAGTCTTTAGATGATGCATGGACTTCATTGTTTTGTCTGGATTGGCTGCATCAGTGAATGTGTGGATACCAGCTGTGAGGGCATCCCATGAGACATAACCTGACCTTATTTTCCAATTGAAACTCTTTATTTTTATAAACTCTGTTCAGTCTCTATTACATGTTGCAGCTGTGTCTTCACACACCAGGTTTCACTTAGTCCACTCGAGTGCAAAATGAACAACATACAGCATTTATTGTAACGTAATGAGGAAAATTGTAAAATAGGTACAGTATGAGGTAAATGTTAGCAGTGTCTTCTGTTAATCCAAAGGACTCCAGCATTCAGCATTCTTATGTATTATTTTTTCATGCAGTATACAGTAACTCATCAAGATTAGCTGGTTAAATCTGATGAAACTTTAATGAGCGAGGACAGGGTTTGGAATGCTGCAAGATTAAGGGATACACCAATAAGGATAAGAGCAGCACAGGTAAGTGTTAAGATGAGCATAAATTCAGAAAGGTTACAGTACATGTCCATATTAGAACAAAAACCAGACTGTCCATGAAAAATTGTATTTAAAAAATGGTAATATTGTTATACAAAACAACAATCCATTTGGTCAGTGTCTGTGGGACAGTATGATATTAGAAAACCAATACTCTTTCTCTAAACTTGCCTCATAAAAGACTTTACTATACGTAATGGATCATAAATGCTTCAACACAAAACCAGAAATGTAATAATTTTCCTTCTCTCTGTGTTGTCCCCCTTCCTTCCTCCTGTTGTGATGTTTCACAGTGAGGTAATGCTGAGGTAACATCTGCAGCTGTGTTACAGCTTGTTTCAGATTTGGTGCTAGCCTTGGCACACACTGGCACAGCAGAGGGTTTTGATATGCTGGCTGCCAGCCTTTCGGTCAGCGCCACAACACTCTTGAAGCTTGTGAAATTGTGCTATGGACAGAGGTGTTGCTCATGGCTAAAACACATCAGTACTCATTCATGGAAATGGATTTATTGTATGCAGTTGTGGAAATTCTGGTGCTATCACCTAGAATAAGCCTCAAATCTCAAGGAAACTCTTTGTCTTTGGTAATTTCGCATGTTAACCAAACCTCAACAGCTATGGCACTTTTTTCATTGATCTGCTTACATAAAGCATCAAGGTATTTTTTTTTCTTGCTCCAGTACCACTGGCACAAACTCTTGCCGTCACTTCCTGCATCTTTTCTACTTCCTAATTCAACCCTTAGTATTTTTCGAGCTTCTCAAGTTCTTTTTCTTTGCGTTGCAGTTTCTTGAAATTGGTCAGTTTACCGGTCTGGATCTGATCCCACAAGATTGAACAGATGATTAGTGGTTTGAATTCTTTTCAGTGCAAGCCTCCAGCCAATAACCTCCGAACATATATGAGCAAGACACACATAAAATGACCAGAGTGTGGATTTGTTGTTCTTCCACTTCAAATATGTGCATCAAATTGACATATCATGGAGAGGTACAGTTTAAATCCTCTTCACTATAAGACAATTCAAAACATATCGAGGTACGTGGGTAACAATACGACCTGTCAATGTTAAACAGAACGATTCAATTTGATTTGATGCAATTCAGTAAAATTCATTGCAGTCTAATACAGTTTTTAACACTTCCTCCATTAGCAATTGGGCATAGCAATTTCCATAAATGTGGCACTGACTAGCCAGCTTAAAAAAACATTTTTAAATAAAAGACCAAAGCACAGGAAAAAAGAATGCATTTGATGGTTCTTCTTTCACTTCATTTAATACTTTGATATACGCATTTGTTAGTGACCTACTGTTGAGTTGGTGTCTTCTACTACAGCTTTATTACACGCTCAATATGATGTCACCAAAGCCGTCAATCTCAACCTCACATTAAATTTGGAAATCTCTAGCAATGAATAGGGAAATAGATGCTCGAATTGTCTTCTGTGATGGACTGGCGACCTGTCCAGGGTGTCTCACCCAATGACAGCTGGGATAGGCTCCAGCCCCCCCGCGACCCGACAGACGGATTAAGCGGGAATAGAAAATGGATGGATGGATGCTCTAATTGTCTTTTATCTAATCCAGTTGTGGTTGGAAAAAGTCTCGGGCATCTGTTCATCATAATGTCTCACCAGGTGAGTGTGGTATTTAATCAATGCTTCCCAGACTTTAGTTCAATGTTCCTTCCTTCTTATAAAATCCAAATAATTAGCAGACTTTCGATTTGATGACTTGCAGCATATAAGCTGCTTTCACTGCCAGACCTTAAGGGAGCATCCAGTGGGCCAGACGACGTGATGTTTAAACGGTGTCCAGATTCCACTCACATGGACACACTTTAGTAATGGTGCGGATCGTCTTGGATGTTCACTCTGACATGTGTATCATTTGGTTAACTTTGATCATTATTTCTTTTGTCCAGCATGTGTGTACTGATGTAAATACATTTTTGATGTTAATATGATCAATAATAATGAATTGAAAAACATAAAACTAAACATATAATAATGAGCTTTATTTATAATGTCCATATGTGTGCTTGTTGTTTGCTTTTTGTGGCTGATACAGTTTTCCTCTGGACTTTCACTGTCTTCTCTTCCTGAGAGAAAGTTTTGACCTACTCTTCAAAGCAGCTGAATCCATAAGGCAACCAAACTCCTCACTTCCCACACTCCTCTTATTTATGAACCTTTGGCCTCTGCAGACCCAGGAGAAATGAGACAAAATCAGAGCAGCAGACACATTCGCAAGATTAGTCCTCTCTCTCATTGTTTATGTCCGGCTTATGTAAGAAAATCCACAGAGGACGACCAAAACAGCCATGGGAAGACTTGTGTCGCCGCCGTGTTCAACATCGTCTGCTCAACGACATCAGTCTGCACAATAAAACTGTGTCTGTGTGTTTACACTCTCTTACGTGCAATCATTAGGATGTGTATTCAGATAAAACCTGCAAACAGTCTGGTATCCTGTTGATGGTAAAACTGTTATCACAACCACTGGCAAGAAAGCTCATAAAAATGATGGGAAGTAATAAAGTTAATGAGCAAAACATCACAGGGGACACATGCACAAACCTGTCTGTGTAGGTAATGCTGCAGTGCGTTAGTGCGAGAGAACAGTCTTCACAGCAGGGCGGAATGGTGCAGGTGATGAGCAGGAAACTGGGATTATAAAACACATTTCACTCATTTACAGAACAGTACATTGTTTGTAACACAAGTTAGTCGGCATAATGACAAAACTGTAAAGAAGGTTTCTTCTTTGTTAGATTTGACCAAATGTAAAACAGAGACCCTCATGGAAAGATGAAATAGATTTTATTTTGTGGTCTCAGTTCCGGAATGATAAAAAATAACCAACAAAAAAGGTAGGAGGAGTGATCAAATCTGTAAATTCAGAGCAAAGGGCCCTACGGAACTCAAACTAACAAAAGTTACAAATTAGAGAAAAAGATGCGTCAGGTCACATAAAGTCGTCATCAGAGGTGTGGGTGGAGGATCAGCAACCCCGTAGTTATATGCAATGGATGAACATATAGCCTGTATACGGCCTTGTGTGGAGATTAACGAGAGGAAGACACAGATGTACAGATGGATCATAGTTTGTTGACCGTTTTCCTGAGCAGTTTTCTTTTGGAAGCCTAAAGCAGCAAATGAGCCATAAAATCTCAATGATCTCTAAATACTCGTCTTTCACAGACATTTCGCACAACCACGATGCACAGTTGCAGTTATTTACAGCACCCACAATTAAAAAAACGTGATAGAATGATAGAAATAAAAACGAATGGTAAGATAAAAAAAAATCATTATCCAAAGAGTGTGTGAGGTGCCTGCATTCCTCCTTCATAAATGCCAGTTTGTTGTGTGGTTGAAGTGGCTTTGAATGCTTTGGATGGTATTATTGTTGGGGGGGGGGGGGGAGTAATATTCTTATTAAGTGAGTTATTTTTAAGTAACTTGCAGTACCAGCGAGACTGGTAATAACATTAAGTTTAATAAAGAGGGGATTGGAGGTCTTTTTGGTCTGTATGAATAAAAACGGTTCAAATATCAAATTCTAGAATTAGTTCTTCTGCTCTTACTTTCACATACTGTAGCTGTTGATAAAGGCTTAGGTGTGTTTGTTGTCTGGGTGTATGTGGAAAGTGTTTATGGTTGGTTATTCAGCTGGTATCGCAAAATACACACACACACAACCACGCAGATGCGCTGCGCACCTGGATTTGAGATTAGTCAAATGTACTCTACCCATGTGTTCTGACGGTCTAACACCTGTTAGGGTGACACCCGCACACATAAAACACACGTCTACGTGCAAACACAGCACCTTCATCAGGAGAGACTGTGTCTCCTTCAGAGGAGGTACCAGCTGGGGTTGGTGGAGCCCTGCAAGAGGCAGCATTAGTGGGGGACACAACAGGAGGTGAGCCTGGTGCTGGAGAGACTGTGGAGATGCCGTCATGTTTTCCAGGCAGCTGGAGCAGGAACCGAGGCAGACTAAGAAGAAGAAAGCAAACAGATGCCTAATGGAGAGAGGAATGAATGGCTCGTGTGTGTCTGTGGGAGAAAATGAGGAACTTTTATGCACCAGGTGTCTTGCCAGCACCACCTGCCCTTTATGTGAAAAAAACAAGTCCTTATTATATTCAATATTTGCAAAACTTTATGCCCAACTTTAAGCTGGAGGCAGGAGCAGCTAAATTGGATAAATTTATCATAAAGTGGGACCCACTTAAAAAAGCCAGCTCACTGACATGACAGGAGCATTGATCTTCTCGTCTTGATGAGAAGCTCAAAAAATTGCAAATAGGCATATTTCTCAAAAATCTCACTCCATGAGAGGATGTGCCAAAAATCTTTTCCTATCAAAACACCTGTAGGTGCTATATTTAACATTTTGACAGCAACACCCCATAAATCTACGAAGATTGGTATTCAGGGAACTAAAGATGTCCCCAGGGAGCAGACTGTGCCATCAAGTGGTGTTCCAGTCGTTTGACATTGTGCATTAATGTGTATCTACTGCCACACAACACAAGGCAAGATTGCTCGAAGGCACAAAAAAGGAAGATGCACGGTTCCCTCAGCAGAAATAGATCAGAAGTGCCAACATCCTGTTTATAAGGAGCAGCAGTCGTTTTGAGGGAAGGTGCTTCTATTCTGAGAAACAGAGCCATGAGCAAATCGATTTGCACCGATGTAGTAATTATTTGGCCAAACTCATTTGTTTCTGATGATAAAACCAAATCAATTTGGAAAGCATATTGCCTAATGCAGCTGATTGCAAAAAGCT
The DNA here is from genome assembly GCF_027942865.1 of Odontesthes bonariensis. Taxonomy (NCBI): domain Eukaryota; kingdom Metazoa; phylum Chordata; class Actinopteri; order Atheriniformes; family Atherinopsidae; genus Odontesthes; species Odontesthes bonariensis. The sequence goes on along the minus strand of NC_134506.1, from coordinate 10,299,882 downwards.
GCCCATCCACTTTATTCTGCAAAATTGGTTTCTTCGTTTCCCACATTGCTGAACATCATGCTGACAGAGATGGAAAAAGAACTCTTTTCTTTTCAGCTCGAGCTGCTGCATATCTCCCATTCTCACCTATTTCATCTTTTTCATGGCAGAATCACTTCTGCGCTCGCTTCATCTCCCTCTGTCACTCCAGCTCATTCGTTGCCCTGCCGAGGGGAGTCGAGTCTTTTCAATCTACGTTACAGCTGCGCCATCAGATCCTGTCTATGGCCAGAAGGATTCCTGAGATAGCATCCTCAGTTTTCAGAGATGCCTGCTCACTGACACATACAAAACAGGAAAGCTGGTAAGTTAGTGTGAGAAAAACTTCTCTGAGTTTGCTTGACTTAAAAACGTTCAAACATGCAAATCACGACATAAGGGAAAATCAATACCTTTGGTGTTCTTTGAGATTAGAAATCAAAAGGATGAACTGAAATGTGTTAGAGCTTTTTGTAGTTAAGTTATACGTAGTCAAACGCTTCTCGGACTGATTTGAGGCTAGTTTCCTTAGACTGCTGTTCAAAAGTTTCTTCTCACCCCATTTTCTCAAAAACCGCTGTGCCTTTTCTTTCTTGTCTGCTCACAGTATTCCAGCCTGTCTCATCACAGCTCAGGGCACCGGCCTCAGCCTTGGTGCATTCCTGACTGTCTGATTGGGCTTAGTAGGTGGCTGCTTGTCTATCTGCAGTTTACCTACGTGGCTTTTTTAAATCCATTCAGGGTTGGTAATCAACCCAAGGTGGGCGTTATACAGAGTTCACGTTTTAACTTGTAATGTCTGCCACCAGTCCCATCTTAATTTTAAATATACACTCAAAGTATACTACTGCACTGAGCTCAGCCCAGAGTTTAGCATCTGTCAGAACTGCAGACACGATGTCACAAACACAAAAGACCTTTGATTCCCTGAGATTCAGATCTTTTGAAACAAACAAACAAAAAAAACAGCCTGCTTATTTTAGTGTTTTGATGTTGTTTAGCTGAGAGAGGAAACGTGTCAACATTGGTTAATATAAATTCAAACAGACCCAAGCTTCCTTGTATAATGGAGGACCATACTATCAGCTATATCAGCTTATCCTAGTCCCGGTAGCAAATATCATTTGGTACACATTAATCTCTTTCTCTTGTCAAAAAATGACTGTTGCAACAGCTTTCAACACATAGATTAAGCCTTTTCTGACATTTTCCGACACAAATGGAATTGCTGCATATTGCCAGTTATCAGTGCAACAGCTGCAGCCACAGTAAGCTTCAACAGAAAACCATCTTTCTATGGTGATTGGTTTTAAACAACTAACATGGAGTCAAGTCAAGTCCATCAATTTTTCTGTTTTCATTTTCAATTCCATTCTTTTTTTGGACTTTCTTCACTCTAAAACTGTATAATTTAATCACTCATTAAAAATAGTTAGTTAAATTTAAGAAAATATGACGGTTAAGAATTTAAAATGTTATAAAACATTTTATTTCTATATTATTACTGTTACAATACCAGATAGGGAAACCTGCACATCCTGAAGTGATGCTTTGGCTTTGCCATGTGTGCTCAAAACATCGACTGTGATCAGCAATGCCTTCCCTGTCTCCAAGTGCCAACTTCTGAGGCAAATGGAAGGCAGCATCAACCTTGAAACTGTGTGCGACTTTAAAGGGATAGTTCGCCTCTTTTGACATGAAGCTGTATGACACCCCATATTAGCAATATCATTTATGAACATTGACTTACCCCCGCTGCGTCCTGTGAGCCGAGTTCCAGCCTCGTTTTGGCGTTGACGAAGGTAGTCCGGCTAGTTGGCTAGGATCCCGAAAATAAAGCGTTTTGCTTCTCAAAACAATATGCGTTCAAAAGAGTAATACATTTGTATCACAAAATCGTTCTCCAGGAAAAAGTCAGACCTCACATTCGCGTGGCGCTATTTTTGCCTCCCTTCATATCAATGCGTTCAGCCACCTAGCGATAGCCGCACGTGTTACGGTGTTTACTGCTCGGAAGCAGGGGACTGCTCGGTCTGCACTTCGGTCTGCACAGTTTACATTGGATGCATTGATATCAGGAGCCAAAAATAGCGCCAAGCGATGCGAGGTCTGACTTTTTCCTGGACAACGATTTTGTGATGCAAATGTATTACTCTTTTGAACGCATATTGTTTTGAGAAGCAAAACGCTTTATTTTCGGGACCCTAGAAAACTAGCCGGACTACCTTTGTCAACGCCAAAACTCAGCTGGAACTCGGCTCACAGGACGCAGCAGGGGGTAAGTCAGTGTTCATAAATGATGTTGCTAAATATGGGATGTCATACAGCATCATGTCAAAAGAGGCGAACTATCCCTTTAATGTCACACAGAAAGCCCAATTTAAAAAAAAAAAAAAAGTGCCAATTCATTTCAAGATGTCTCAAAATCATGGATGGAAGGGCAGCACAGAGGATCGGTTATTACACGCTTCGATTCCAATGAGCCATTTTTTTTTCTCTTTTATTCAAACAACACAGTGTACATCCATTTTGGACCATTATGCAAACCTGACATTTCATGAGATGTCTGTGTTTTTTAGTAGTTTCTTTTTGCACCCAGCCACACTGTGCACGCTGGAGCACAAGACAAAAGTGCCCTCACCCAATGGCCCTGCTCCTCCGTCAAATCTTGCAGAGTTAACGGCTATAAATAATATTTATTTTGGATTTAATGACTAACAACTCCTCAAACAGACATTTGGTGGATCAAACAATCCCAGAAAAAGATGCCGCTTTGCAAATTTCACTTTAGTTTGCTTCTTCAAAACACTGAATGTAAGTACCACTGTAATGTGGTTGTCCATCCCTTGTTTCACACATATTCACACATGGAGGTGAAGGTGTAGCATGCTGTCAGGAACAACTTGAGATTCAACATGTTTCCTCAGAATGCTTTGCATGTGGTATTCTTTAGCCACCTGTCAAGCAGTTAGTGGACAATCCCATTTAAAATAAAACATTTTTATGGGTCTCTATGAATATTGTGAATATTACTATGATCATACCACCCCTGTTGACATTGTGGATGACTGGCTGTTTGACATGCTGAATGTCTGCTAAGCTCTCAGACTACTGTCCTGCTAAATATATGTGTTACTCTGCAAATATAACATATGATGTGAATATCAAATCCCCCTAACAAAGTCATGCCAAGAATTTTGAAATGTACAAGCCTGTTAAGAAAGTGTGGAAAAGATGAAATAGTGTTTGGGACACATATTTCTCTTTTTTATTTTTGCGCATAGACACCAAAATGACAAACGGGACAACACACTCAGGGCATTTTGTGAAACTGTCACACGAGAAGTGAAGATCGGAGGGTGGAAGGGTCTGGAGGAGGAGTTACAGACAAGACTGTGAATCAGGTGTCCGAGCTTGTCTGTGATCCAACCAAATTTTGGATCTAATACTTTCTCAACATACATTAGCTTGAAATTTTCAGAGACCTGTTTGGTAAGTTTATATAGATAGATAGATAGATAGATAGATAGATAGATAGATAGATAGATAGATAGATAGATAGATAGATAGATAGATAGATAGATAGATTAGAATCCAGTTCATTGCAATACAGTCATGATAATAATAATGAGTATGCACAAAGAAAGGAAAAAGAAAAAGAAAAAACCTCTGGCAGAACCAGACTCAAGGGCAGCCATCTGCCTCGACCGGCTGGGGGTTGAGAGGACAGGAAGGAGGGAACATTAAACACCATGACACCAGATCAGAGATACCTGCTGAGAAAGAGAAACATGTGTTCATGTCATGACAACAACAATGTGGTATGTACATGGAAAGTAGAGACAGCATATATATATAGCATCCATGTATGAGGACAGCGAGACAGTGGTGGCGTGACAGATGGATTCAAGGTGGGGGTGGGATCACAAAAGATTTAATCCCAAAGGATAGCAGCAAGAGTGAAAGGGAAGGTTTACAAAATGGTAGTGAGACCTGCTATGATGTATGGTTTAGAGAGGGCGGCACTGACAAACGACAGGAGGGCGAGCTGGAGGTGGCAGAGCTGAAGATGTCAAGATTTTCATTGGGAGTGACCCGGATGGACAGGATTAGAAATGAGAACGTCAGTTCAGGTTGAGCAGTTTGGAGACAAAGTTCGAGAGGCAAGGTTGAGTTGGTTTGGACATGTGCAGAGGAGGGATAGTGGATACCTCAGAGGAGGTTCATGGATGTAATGAAGGAGGACATGCAGAGGGTTGGTGTAATAGAGGAGGATGTCAGAGATAGAGTGAGATGGAGACAAATGATTCTCTGTGGCGACCCTTAAAGGAGCAGCCGAAAGAAGAAGAGGACACATGCATACATACATAAAACGTTTTAACTCTCACATCACATGTGAGAAATTCTTTTAGGCTCCATCATGCCATATTGTCGCTCCTTAGATATTTTTCAGTTGCTGTCTTACAATTTAAACTGATTTACAATTAATAAATATATATAATATATGTATATGCATACAAATTTATTGGCACACTACTAACTATACAACATACATGACTATAAATATATTACCACTAGACATGACCAACAGTTGAACCATTTCACAGTTATCATTAACAGACTCACACCTTCATGACAGAGATGAGTCAGACGGATATTTAGGGCAGCAATGTAATTTTAGAGGATGCAAACAGAAGTGATCAAATGTAAAGATGAAATATGAGACCGAATATGGCACTAATCTGCAGGCTGCATATGATTCACTTTTGCAGGGTAGGAAGGAAGAAACTATTATTATCATGGTGTATGCAGGTGAGAAAACAGAGATGGGATCAAATGCACCTTAGAAACAGTTAACAAAGAGGAATGCATGATCAACAACAGACATAAGAATGCGTGCTGGGTGAAAATTAAATCAGACGCCACTATAAGTACATCTTTGCCCTCGCTGCCACCCCAGTTATTCTCTGTGGCATGTGTTTGCACTGGCATTTGTATTGTGTTGTCTTGTTGTTCTGCCTGTCCGAAGAATGCAGACAGATAGTAAGCTAGCAACCACCTCTATTTAGACCACTAACTTATATCCCTGATACACACACATAAACAGTGGGTGGTGTGGTGGTGGATTTATAGGGCCATTTATCGTGTCAGTCAGTCAGCCGTCTGTCCAGTCCTTGTCTATTCTTGTCATGCAGCTGCGTCAGCGTGGATTAAACCTCTTCCTGGATAATGCACACCACAAACAAATAGCTCTTAATGAGAGTAGATGCTATTTAAGTGGAACTAGACTTAGAAATGTAGTTCTGCAGCTGGAGACAGATCATGGGAAATTGTCTTTTTTTTTGGCTTCCTGGGGGCACAGTCGGCTACAAGAAGCATATTGCACTGTCTGGTTCATGACCTTTGCTATGTGTCATCTTCCCCACTGCTCTCCTTCGTAGTTTCCTCTTACAGCGGATGATCGAGTACAGACAGACAGCAATCGTGCTACCGAGCAGTGAGGCTGATGTGGCAGCTGTGGCAGGTTTGACAATATGCAACAAAAGTAAGGGGAAGTATGCTTGAATGGAAAATGCCTCAGTGATATCTTCGTCTTTAACCCCCCCCCCCCCCCCCCCCCCCCCGCAAACACAGCCAGCACCTGAGGTTTGTGTTTTTAGAATAACATTATCAAAACAACACTCAAGGATAATTAATTTTTTTTAAACCTTTTTTGTTAAACCTGGACCTTATTTCTGGCATGAAATACATTCATCTACTCACCGATAACAGTTTGTTGAAAGTCGGCGTCCTTTGGAAGATATTTAGATTACTCGTATATTCATATAACGGGAGAGAACAGGGCATAGACAATACAGCCTATACAGCCAATATAGACGGCGTGCGTCGATCAAGTCATCCCACTAGACGCTTGTGCAGAAAGCTCCCATAAGCCCCGGATAGCAACAACATGGCAGCTCTGAGCTAACAGTGCCATAGTACGCGTTCAGTTATTCATTCGTCTTAAAGTATTGGTGAAATAAAGACAGATAATGCCTTATTTAGAGGCTGTATTTTCAATGCCCTGTTCTCTCCCGTTATATGGATATACGCGGATCTCAAGTGATCTAAATATCTTCTGAAGGACGCCGACTTTCACCAAACTGTTATCGGTGAGTAGATGAACGAAATAAGGTCCAGGTTTAAAAAAAAAAAAACGAACTTCCCCTTTAAGTTTAAAATGAGTATTGTGGTTAAGAATGTCAACTATGAGCTTCATGATAACTTCAGACCCCAAGAGGTGGTGGTCTGGTGGGAGATATAGCTAAACTAAAGGCTAAGTTATAGGTTTCCTCTCTCATCATGACAATTACAGAGAAGCCCATATCCCTCAGGACATGAGATATTATGTTCCATACAACAATGACTTGTGTTTGTGAGACTCTTTGTTTGTGTGGTTGTCTGCATGTTTGTATTGCTTTGAGCTTATGTGATGTTTTCCCTGCTGGATACTGGTCACATTTATCAGAATGTGCCAGATATAATGTTGCACATATCAGCGGTACAACTATACGTCTCTGCCTCAAGTGTGAAACAAGGCACTGTTTGTAAGATGTTCTTGTCAGTGTGAAGAATCCTCATCCTCAGTATGAATAATTATATCTCATTCTTCCTATGTCTCAGTGGAGTAACTCACATTGACAAGTGTGCGACAGGAATGGAGTTGTCTGTTTTTTTCTCCCTCTTTCAATGAGAACCCAAATATGTCCCTGTGATATCATTCTGATGAGCGATTAAACTTAATTGGTGTCACGTCCATGGGGTTTTGCCCATGTTTTTAGTTGTATGTTTTATCATGTTTTAGGTTTCATGTCTTGGTTTTTGAGTTCATGTTTAGTTTTAGTTTTGCCATTGTTTTTCCCTCACTTCCCATGTTCAGTTCATTAGTTTCACTCACGTCACCTGCATTCATTGTCCCCAGCTGCACTCATTTGTCAATCACTCCCAGTTCAGTATTTAGTTTCCAGGTTTCCCCTTTCATTTTGTGAAATCTTTTTTCTGATTTTCACCCCTCCATGCCACGCCACGACAAAGCTAAGTGGTTTTTCATGCCCTGTCATGCCAAGTCTTTTGTTTTTCTTGTCACAGTTATATTCATGTTTTGATTGCACAGTCTAGTTTTGTCTTCCGGCTCAGCCGCGCCTTTTGTTAACCCAGTTTTTGCCTTACACCTCTGGAGTCCGCATCCGTGTCCTGCCAAACCTGCAACCTGACAATTGGTCCATTAGTGATGGTTCAGACATTGATATAACAAATGATGAAGCGGTTTTAAACCTAGACTGACGATGATGCTGGTGTGGACTTTCCTTTGCCTTTTCAACACAAGTATTTGGAGATTAGTGCTCAGTGTAGTGCTTCGCTTCAACACTGAATGGACATCATTTGTATCACTGCATTCTAAGAGATTTAGTGCCAGCATTGGCATTGGAAATGAAGAAAAAAATACTTAGACATGGCAGGCCCGTAGGCAGGGGAGGTTCGGATGAACCCCCCCACAGTCCCGAGAAGTCCGGTCGCGGCAGGTGATGAGTTAACAATTACTGATACGCGCGGCGCAAGGATTCCTTACTTATGATGTACAATAGGCTACACACATTAAAAGTTTCACAATATGTTTGAATGAAAACACCAATGAACACAGTATTTCATCGATCAAAATGATTTTGGAGAAACAGTGTATAATGAGCAGATAGACCACACATGTGAAAACATTAATACAACTTCTTCAGGGGGTAATTACGAACATTTGCATGGATTTATGGGAACAGCCACTCGACAGAATTTCAAAATTCAAGAATTCCACTCTGGAGGGCGGTTTTACTTTCTTGCGTTTTCATCCCCCCAAAACACCGTTACCATCTAAACGATATCGTGCATCCGCAGTCTTAACAACAGCAATTAATTCATTTAGCCTCGTTTGCCTTTTGCTGAATGAAAAGAATCTCATTTTGTTAAGTAATCTTGCCATCGAAAAATAGCAAGGATGTCTGGGTAATATTGTTGCCAAAGATTCTAAAGCCCACTCACACACATGTTGCGATTGTCCCATTCTGCTGTGTTGTGTTCCATTGCGTTGTGTGTTGATTAAGCGATAAGTAGGCAATCCCATGCCCTTCAAATACAAAAGTGGAAGCAGAACGAACGCAAAGAGCAAGATGGAAGGGTGACTAAACTACCCAAATTATCTTCATTAGGATTTGTGGCGAAGAGTGTTCAGAGAACGCTACGACTCTGACCCCCATGTCAACAGCAATGAGTGGGAAACTCAGCCCCCACGGTAGGCTAATCACGTAACGTTTACCGTCTGGTGTAGCCTAATTAAGTGACATGGCTATTAAACGTCATAAAATGCACGTATAGGCTAAGGCAGCATCTAGGTTGATATTGTAAACTATTTGCAGGATGTAGTCGGAAAATAGCTAAAGCTAGATAGGCTAAACGTTAAGCTTAGCATATCTAACGAAAATAGACCCCCTGAAGAAGTTGTATTAATGTTTTCACATGTGTTGTCTATCTGCTCATTATACACTGTTTCTCCAAAATCATTTTGATCGATGAAATACTGTGTTCATTGGTGTTTTCATTCAAACATATTGTGCAACTTTTAATGTGTGTAGCCTATTGTACATCATAAGTAAATTTCCCTCCACTATTTAAGCTTGGGCTTTGAATACGTCTTAAAATGTCTCTTGGCATATTTAGTACCCCGTAAAGTCTACGCTACGCTATTGAGTGAATATAATCTTGTTAGTATGGCTAAGGACACACACACGGTCAAATACATATGTGATGAGTTAAACATGTTTTCAGTTTTTCATGAATATCCTCAGCTGACTTTAGACCACTTTTAGCCCAAGTTTAAACCCTATTACTTCAATACTTAATTCACAAAAACACTGTATATATGTAACATATCTGTTAATCATGCTAAATTCTCAAAGAACACCAGCCAGGATTTCAACATCGACTATGGTAGAGAATTTGTATATTGACAGTCTGAACTGAAACAAAACTTAGAACAACTGCATTTTAGTTGCTGAAAAAAATGCGGTTATGACATCATCTTCTCGAGGAAAAAAAAAATAAATTAGAAATTATTTTGGAAGATATTTTTCCAAACAGATATTTCTTTGGCTGATGAAACATGGTCTAATTACACAAAGTAATTTCAATGCATCTAATGCTTGATATAAACTGTTGCAAACTTGAAACAATTTGTAGGTTGTGTGCTGCTGACAAGATGCTTCTGGGACAACGCAAAGAGAACTAATAAATCAAACTCACTGCTGTAACATGCATGTTCAAGAACTTCTTTTCTTCTATTAGTCTTGACATCTATGGAAAATTTTACTTTTTGAAGTAATTTCAACCAAAAGATGCTCATTGAGCTGTCCATTAATTGAAGCTGCATGACATGGACATATGAGATCTGCTTTTCGTTGTGTTTTGGCCACTTGAATAACCTTAGTTCTTTAAATGTAGAATGCACCACTTGTCTTGGGTTGATTGTCACCATTGTTGCTATTGTCATGATTGTAACTTTCACTGCACACACTTTCAATCCGTCATTAATTACACTGAGCCAAGCAAACATTTTAGTCAATTAGCTTTAGGTTTTACGACCAGCCTTAAACCTGTCTCATCTTCAGGGTGTATGCAGTTTTCTCTGGCCTTTAGCTCCACGCTGTTGAAGAACGAGGTTTTCTCTTCTTCTTTTGATGCATCACTCTCTCTGAGTGAAGAGCCATTGCGTTCAAATGCCACAATTTAATTTGAGCAATAAGTGAATTGACTGAGCTGAAATGGGTTACTCTTTGGAATTGTGGCTCTGTCTGCTGATTGAGGGAAGTAACATAAGATGTATTTGATTTTTAATCTTGTCTGTTATGTCCTCCAGACCCCTTAGTTTCATATTGTATTGTTCTATTTTCAGTTTTGTATGTTGACGGGAGATCTCATTCCAGTGGCAGCTGTTTCTTCCATGGAATTTGATATTTAATAAGCCTTCTGGATTAGACGGAAGGCTAAGATTACTTGGTTGTCTCCTTAACATAAGGGAAAGACTACTTTTTGCTGTGTACAGATGCATCGGCAAGAGAACCCGCATAACCACCAAGGACCTGTATGGTTACAGATGACCAGCTGCTAATTGTTTCGTCTTGTGGTCCAGGTCTGGCCATCTGGTAAAAAAATCTTTACTGACCGTCTTTAAATGCCATATCATGACCACACACGCAGTCCTTTTTCCATTTGCCAATTGTTCAATTTGCCTCCCTTCATCAGCTTTCCTTGTATTTCTTTCCACATACCTTCTCAGGGAGGGATTTCAGCTGTTGAGATGGTGAGCTGTTTCTGCTCCCAGATGTGAAGTAGAGTTTCTCTGTCGTGTTGTTCTTGTTGTGCTGTTAAAATACAGTTTAAAAGGCAGGGGCATCTGGAGCTCAGGAGGAAGAGCACTCACTTACCAATTGGAAGGTTGGTGGTTTGACTCCCGGCTTCCCTGGGCTACATATTGAATTGTCCTTAGGCAAGACACTGAACAAAACTCTTTCTACTGGCCTGAAAAAACTCTCCAGCTTAAAAGTCAAAAAGAATATGTGGATTGCCAGGAGGGTAAGTTAGACAGTTGTGTTTTTATACACCAAAGCTCTTCCATTTTCATTAGAATGTAGTTGATTATTGTGAAATTCAGTGATTGTTTATGTGCCATGCTTTTAATAGTTGCAGATTTATTTATTCTGAACAGTTCATATTCTGACTGGATAGTGTGGTGGTTAGATTGCCACCTTTAATGTGGGTGGCTGGGGTTTGAATCCTGACCCACCCCGACATGAAAAAAGTTCTACCTCCTGTAGGGGTCCTTAGACAGGATCCCCTTACACTACCTGGGATATGAGTGTAAGTTGCTTTGGATAAAAGTGTCTGCCAAATACATACACATCAACACGCTTCTGTTGGATGAGAGGAGCTGCTTCTTTTGACAAGTAATACATTCGCATCACAAAATCGTCCGTCCAGAAAAAGTCAGACCTCACAATCGCTTGGCGCTATTTCTCTCTACCTTCGTATCCCTACGGGCTGTGTAAACCGTGCAGACCGAAGTGCAGACCGAGCACTCCCTGCTTCCGAGCAGTAAACACCGTAGCAGGTGCAGCTATTGGCAGGTGGCTGAACGTATTGATATGAAGGGAGGCAAAAATAGCGCCAAGCGATTGTGAGGTCTGACTTTTTCTGGACGGACGATTTTGTTCTTGCCATTGAAGTTTACAGCTGTGCTGTCCTTTGATGTGTCCTCACTTTTTACCTGCACACTGATTTCAGCAGCAGTGGAGACAGTCAAGAAACGGCCGCAGCAAAATGACTCACTGAACGAAAGAACCGACTTCCCTCCTGATCAGAGCTGTGTCCTGTTGAACCTTTACCTCTCCACTGCCTTTTTCAAATACAATGATTGTTTCTACAGTCAGAAGCATGGCTGTGCCATGCGATCCCCAGTGTCCAACATTGTGGCTAACCTTTATATGGAGGAAGTGGAACGCAAAGCACTGAGCTCATACAAGGGAACAACACCAAGCCACTGGTTCCGATATGTTGATGACACCTGGGTCAAGTTCAAAACACAAGAAGTGGAGACTTTCACAAAAGAACATCAACTTAGTGGACAGCAACATCAAGTTCACGAATGAGGATGCAAAAGACCACAAGCTGTCTTTTTTTAACTGTGCTGTGTACATTGTGTTAACACTGAGGTGTACAGGAAACCCGCACATAAAGACCAGTACCTGCTTTTCCACTCACATCATCCACTAGAACACAGACCGGTTGTCATCAGAATCATACATCACCGGGCTGAGAGTGTACCTACCAAGGCTGAGGGAAAACAGAAGGAATATCAGCACCCCAAAAAAAGCTCTTCAAACATGTGGATATCCAAACGGGGCCTTTATCAAATCAGCAAAGACGGTTGGACCAAACCACACTGATGGAGAAGCAAAAAAGAACAGCATGTGGCAGGAATCTTAGAGAAACTTAGAAGGATCTTCTTCAAACTTGACTTTCCAATGCACTTAAAACCCAAGATCAACCTCAGACACAGATTGGTTCACCCAAAGAACAAAACACCCAAACACAAACTGAGCGGTGCAGTGCAGCGAGGAGGGTGCAGACCTTTATATAGCAGAGACCAAACAACAGCTCCACAAGCACATGGCACAACATAGGAGAGCCACCTCTTCAGGTCAAGAATCATATTGCTATAAGATGACATTTAACATCTGAAGCTTTTTTTTTTCCCCATACCGTATTACCCCCTCTGAGTTGTCCATAAATCAAGCTACTGTTGTCCCTCTCCTCTGTAAACCTGTTCTCATGTTTTCTCTTCTCACTCTCCTCCGGAGATGCAGCTTACGTCTCAGTGTGATGACGCTAACATTCATCGTCCCGTTACACCATAACATTGAAGCTCCTTGCTAAATTCATCATGATGTTTAAGTTAGACTTCTTGCTACATGGAGATGTACAAGGTTGATTTTCCCACATAATCCTTATAGGAGGAAGGATGGGGTGTAGGGAGACATGGGAGGCCTGAGGCAGCATGTCTGTAGGGAAATGAATGAGAATAGGCTTAATAGTTTGGTAAGTTTTGAGGCTTTATTATAAAACTGCAAAATTTTGAGCTGTGGACCAACACAGATAAAACACACACAGGGTTTTTTCTTTGTGAAGTCTGGAATAGCCACGCATGTGTGTTGGTGCATGAAAGTCTCTTTTGGAGTAGGCTAAGTGCAAGGTCTTCCTTCACTTAAAAAGAGTCCCATAAGGAGAGGAAGATAATCCATACAGGTTAGTTCTTACCAACATCTATAAGCTATTATATGGGATCCAAGTTAAGTCTGTCTTTTGCTTTTGACTCAATTTATTTTGTAGTTGAGTCCAACTTTGCCCTATTTAAAGCTACAGGTTGGTTACTTATTGTTTCGGTCTATAGTGACATTACCAAGAAGATGTCGCTTTGTATTTTGCCCTCAGTGTATGTAACATGTCACATATCGTTAAAGCTTCTTTAATCAATATTATACATTAATCTTTCAAAATACAGCTAATGATTACATCAGCTTATTGATTGTGTTCCACGTCCCTCGGCTTTACCATTTAGTTTGACCTTTTTCTTTCGAATCAATCCAATTGTTTTTGCAAAAAATATCAATAGTAAATCAATTACAACCAAGTTTAGGTAGTAGCTGGTGAACGTCTGCCTCAGCCTCTGCATCTCTCTCTTCCACACCATTGGAAGTTCCTCCATGTTCCTCCATGTCTATGCAATGACATGCCAAACACGCAAAAAAGATTTGTGAGGAAACTGGCAGCTTGTTCTTGACTTCTCGCTCACTCCATTTCACGTGCTGATATAATTTCATGAACTCATAGTTCAGTCAGTGAACAGTATGTAGTGTTTATTTTGTGGAAATACATGCACACATAGAGTGTATGTCATTTTGAAATGAATTATTCAGAGACCAATTAGACAAAGTAGATTGCCAGAAGCAAAGTGTTCAAAAGGTTGGAGGTAATCCACAGGTCGGAAATAGAATGGAACGACATGAATTAAAAAGAGTTTGTGTTAAAACCAAACCTCAGTTACTCGATTTCAGGAAATGATACAACGGAAACTCGATGAGGTTGCCTTTAAGCCATAGAGAATAAAATTAAATTGTGCCCCTGATAAATGATTCTGAAAAGTGAGTGTAATCTACGATTAAAGGTCAGCTCACTATTTTCAAAATGTCAGCATACACAATTTGAATGTTTGACGAGAGAAAAGGTGAAAATGCGCTCTCTGGTTATGAAAGGGTCATTATAAAAAAAAAAGTGTACATTTGAAGGACGTTACAAATCAGTGGCAGTGACATTGAAGAGTGAGTTAATTTTTACTGAATTTACAGCCAGTTAGTTGATATTTCACGCGTACCTTTACTATTTTGATTTGTTGACTTACTTGTGCTTTTTTTGTTCATTCTGTTTTGGATAATTCTCTCGTTCTGTGCCCTCACTGTAATCCAGGCAGAGTTCCACACTGAGCTAATTATGATGATCCCAAAGGAAATGTTCGTGGGCCCACATCCCCCAATCACACCAATCAGGAAATGAGTCAGTGTAACCAGGGAGACTAGTTACCAGGTTCACAAAGTGCAAAGATGCAGAGGAGTGCAACTGACGCACACACACGATCGGATACAAATAAAGTCACACGGTAAATTTATTTAAGAAACACACAAAACATGTTAAGAAAGTTGGACCACAGGAAATGCTCATTGTATGCTCTCTACATGGAAAGTGGGTAAATGAATCACACTGGTAAAGTATTTGGTCCAAAACTCAGCTTTCCTTTTTTGACTGAGTTTCCTGTATCAGAAATCCACAACTGCAACAAGCCCTTCAATCAAAAAGACCAAATAAGTCTTTTAGTTTCTGCTTCTGCAAGGGGCAGGAGGAAGTATGACTCATGAGCATTTCCAGATCAGAGCAGCTGTCATTGTCCAGCATTTCATTCAACAAATTTGATTTAACAAGCCACATAAGAGAAAAGTGTGCAGGACCCCGATTCAAAAACCGCTTTTTCACTCCTGGCTTCAACACTTTGCCAACACAATATTGTCTCAGTGGGGTTCACACAATAAGAAATAATAATAAAAAAAAGGAGTTGTTTCGTTTGAGAATCCCTGACTTTTCCAGCCTTTTCTTGCCCCCGGTCCAACTGTTTTGAGACGTTTTGCTGCCATTGAATTAATTAACTAATTCTTCCATACCTGCTTCATCTTACTCACAGGGAAAATTAAGCCTATTTCAAAAAGCAGGGTAAACCCCGGACAAAGCCAACACGGAGACAAACAACCACACGCGCTGCCATCAAATTCAAGTTGAGCCATTTTTTTTTTAGAAAAAAGTCAAATATCTCACTTTCAACCTATTTTTTCCATGTTCTATTGTGAATAAAAAAATCAATCTGTCAGATTTGCAAAGCAATGCATCTCATTTTCATTTTACACAGTTTCCCAATTTATTTATCTATTTTTGATCAAATTGGGGTGTTCCAACGCTGTAATGAAAGGGATAACTCTGCCCCGGTGTGCTCCAGCTCCACAAACAAAATATTTCTATTGATGCCTGCTGGTAAATCAAACTGAAATACCCCAAATTTTCAGGTGCCGTTTCAGGCTTTTCCGAACAAATGGAATTGAAAAGCTTTGAAGGTTACAGAAGTTATAATAGGCAAATGGCTGAAGTAATATTGGATGTTGGAGTGTTTCCTAGTTCTTTGTGAGTTGTAGACTGTAATTCTGCTGTAGAGATGAAACTGTCTATCATATCATCACCACTTACTTTCTGCAACCTACTCCTTTTCTTTGATCCCTTATTCATTCTTCCATCTTGATCTCTCTCGCGTGGTTGGTGTTCCTGTAATTACTGCCACCGACTCAATCTCTCACACACAAATCAGACAATAAACATTCTTTTTACATTGAATATTTATTCCTCTGTTCCTCTCATCCTCGTGTATGTAAATTACAGAGCTCCATCAGATTCAATCTGCCTGCCCTGCTGGACTGTGGAGATTCTCTTGTGTTTCAGAGGATTATCATGTGAGTCGGGTAATTATGTAGAGCTATTCAGCCCACGCACAGAGACACTGTGCCATGGGTGGTAGACTGACCGCAGTTCAGTGAAAGGTCAACAAGTAAACAGGCATATCGTCTTTCGTACAGTCTTGCTGCCTGTTCTGTTTATGGGTGGGTCTGTTACAGTACTGTGTGTGTGTCGGTTTGGCCACGGAAGGTTGTACCTCTTGTTAAGTCATATCAAGCCACTTTTAAGAAGATTAATTACTTTCCAAGAGCAGAATGATGACTGAAAGTCTTCGTCGTTGTTAATGACATTATAGCTTAATTCGACCGCTCCCTCTCTGGGAGGATCAATGGCAAGAATCAGAGGCAATTTGTTACTCAACAAGTGGACTGCAGGTAGAAAAAAAAAAGGGAGATCTGTTAGAAAACTCTGTACTCACTTACTAGCTACAACCATCTATACAATGGTGAATAAAAAGGTGGACATTGGAAGGGAAACCAAAAGTTTTATGACATTTTATCGCTACTCATGTGACATTTTTATCGAAATAAGTTTGACTTTGGATTTGCATGATATCAAAATAATTAAAAGCAAATAGGAGGACATGGAAATAATGCCATGAACTTTTTTCTTTGGAATTCCAGTTCAAATAGAAGACAGTAAACTTACAAACAAACACTCTTGTGCATTATTTTTTAAAGCAGGGACCACTCATAGGATCTTGGAGATGCTTGGAGATATTTTGTGGATTCAGGCTGTCTCAGTTGCTGAGGGAGCATGTTGTGCTGCTGCAGAATTTACAGTCGTGACATGCATCATTGATAACAGTTCAAACATTTAAAGTGTATAACCTTGCTCAGATTCTCATCCATTTTGGCTTTTTTGCCCATACCGCATTACCCCCACTGAGTTGTCTATAAATCAAGCTACTGCTGTCCGTCCCCTCAGTGAACCAGTTCTCATGTTTTCTGTACTCGCTCTCCTCCAGAGATGCAGCTTACGTCTCAGTGTGATGACGCTAACATTCATCGTCCCGTTACACCATAACATTGAAGCTCCTTGCTACATTCATCACGATGTTTAAGTTAGACTTAAAGGTTGACGCTGTTGACTTTCCCACATATTCCTTTTAGGAGGAAGGATGGGGTGTTGGGAGACAAGTCTAACAATTTCAATGCAAGAGACCAGAAGTCTGACAACCATCCTACACACTGTTTTCTTTAATGCTTTCTCGAGAATTACAAATTTGCCCGGTTAGGGGATACATATTTTACTCTTCATTCCTGTAATGTCATGTCAACGCTGCGCTGGCTGCCCAGTCTCATCAGAAAATGTGTGATGTGCACATTTTGTCCAAACATAGCAGTGTAACAATCCTTGGCTGTAAACGTTGGCATCCTAATGCATCCATGGGCTTTTTCTGTTGGGTAGTTCTCACGTGGAATAATGTTAATCACGATGCAAGAATATCAAAATGTGTAAGCACGCCTATTTTTGGGTATATCTAACCATGTGTTTTGTAACGTGTCAATCTAAGCATGTACTTAAATTCTGTCCCTGAATATAAACTTTTAATGCCTACCAATAACCATTTCCAGATAATGATGCGATAGAGAAGTGAGGAATTTTGAGTGGGAGGGAAGTAGAGAAGAAAATTTGATTGAGGATTGAGTCTCAAACGAGCGATCTCATGCAAATGAATCCACATAGGTTTGTGCCTTCCACCGGCCCCTCCAACCTCCCACTTTATAAGCATTGTGGCCAGATAAAACACTAGTGAGATATAGAAAGCTGATATCATCATGTGTATGGAAACACATGATGTCGACAAAATGACAAATTGAAGCTTTTTCCGTGAAAGGAACAGAGCAAGGGAATTTCAATTCTACAGCCTTAGTTATAAAAACGTAACATTTTTTAAGTCGAAAGATGACAAGCTGGCTAGCTATCTTAGTGGGAAGTTGTGAGGCTAGATTAGGCTTGTTTTGTTAACAGTACATTCCTCACAAACAGTAAGGTCCGGCAAAAGGGACACAAAAGATCCAAAACATTCTGTAAAATGAGCAATAGTAGCAAAACAGCCAGACAGATGATCTCTTTGCAGTGCTGTACATAACCCAGAGGGATTTATTGGCTTAACATACAGTACCTGCCTGCAGCTTTTTCACTATTTCATTTTTTTTAATTATTTTTGTTTGCAACATGAATGTTACAAATAGCTGTGAAACAGGTCGAACTCAAAAAGGAGCAGAGACAGCAGGTAAGTAAAAAAGAATGGATGTTTATTGTGGAGAACTAAAGATCCTTTGGGAGAAACCAAACTCAAAATAATCTGTCGGGGCAGAAAGTGTCTGTGAAGGGATAATGGCAGGGAATCCAGAATATCCAAGAATCCAAGTGAGTAGAGTACTGATGCTAGTAGTGGCTGTGGTAGTGGCTGGGAACATTTTTAGATGGGATTTTCATGGCTGATAATAATCCCTCCAGAACAGACTTAACTTGACGGAAGCAGAGGCAAAGGTGGGCGCGGTGCAGTGACAAGAAACAGGCTCAGCGTGAACAGGTGAGTGTACGGCTTGCTCAGGTAAGGCAACAATCCGGCAACAATCTGACAACTGCAGACTGGAGCTTGAAAAGGCACAATTAGGGTACCTGCAGCAGGTGAGACGAGTCCTCAACCAGCACCACCACCACGCCCAGCAGGAAGCCCCGGAACCACACCAGAGGAAGCAGAAAGGAGACTAACAAAATAAAAGCCTGACAAAACATGATTCCTGACAATAAAGCTTCCATTAAACACTTCCATCTCAGCTTTGATGAATTTTTCACCACATTTGAAAGAAGATCCACAAGCGGCAGGATGTTTGAATTCATCCCAACAATCTCATACAGGAAGTGAAATACGTAGCACTGGTTTCATTGATTTACTGATTGATTGCTTTTTACTTCCATGCTCATTATCTCAGGTACATCGATAATAACCAGCATTGCTGGACTGTCATTCATTAATGTGTATCTATTGCTTGTTTGCTAATGATTGTTGTTATTAGCATTAATGGACAGATTGTTTATGGACATATCAGAGCGAGCCACTGCGGAATGAGCACGACCTCTGAAGGCACAAAGAGAAAATTACTCAACTGTGATGGATGGGAAGGTCAGACTGAACAGAAGAGCCTCGAGGAGAAAAGGAGGTTGAAAGCAGGGGAGGATCGAGTGGAGAGAGAGGAGGGCGGAAGGGGAAACAGGGGGTTATTATCTGACCACCAAGGTTCCGGACCAGTGGCTGTCAAAGTGGAGGTCCTCAAGCAAAATGAGGAAAGGCCTCAATTAATGTAATGATTCCTATTAGCTCAGCTGCTCTGACAATAACCTTCGTCAGACCATTATATCCTTCCTTTTCATCACCTGATTTCCCTATGGTATAAATGATAGTAGTT
Source organism: Odontesthes bonariensis (assembly GCF_027942865.1). Lineage (NCBI taxonomy): Eukaryota > Metazoa > Chordata > Actinopteri > Atheriniformes > Atherinopsidae > Odontesthes > Odontesthes bonariensis. The sequence continues at coordinate 10,280,761 of NC_134506.1, read as the reverse complement.
GTCTTTCCAGCATACAGCCCTCCAAGCAATAAAATCAGCAGCCTGCCAATTGAGTCTATGATATGACCATATTTGGGTTTAGTTATTGCTAAAAATTGGATTTAACGTCCGTACATGACTAACACAGTGTGAATTATATATATATAGATAGATAAAGACACCAGGGTGCTCAGTAATGTTTGATCACTTCAGCTAACATTAGCTTCAATAAAATAGTGGCAACATGAGACCAATGTTTTTTCCTGTTTCAAAAGTTACACATTCATATTTTTGCAAGCTGTCAAAGTTAGTAAGATTAAATAGATTAATGACTTATGTTGATGTTTTGAAACAGTCTATCTCTTTCTTTCATCATTTAAAAAAAATCCCAGTGAAGAACATTTAGTTTTTTTTCCAAGTGTAGTTGTGGGAGGTACTTGAGTAGCTGAGCCAATGTAAAAGTGCCTGAAGCAAAAGCTTCAGTGGGTTTTTACACTCTTTTCACTACTGTGTTTGAAATTTATTTACTCTGTCACAACATTTTCTCAACAGAAGAGCAATCAAGTTGCATCACGGATGTTCTATGGTTCAGCAGGTCGAGGTTTCTGTAGAACAGAGCAGGGGTTTCTGAATCAAAGTGGATGTTTTTCATTCGGGAGGCATCCATCAATCGCAATACGTGATTGGCTACTAAGACTTGAAGCTTTGCATGTGCTTGACTAACCTTAGCTCCTTCATAAACAAAAACAACATGTTTTCATTCAGCTATAATTTCATCAGATTATAAAATAAAATCAAGTTCCAATTAATCATGATAAAAATCTGCTTTGACTGACTATTTTAGGCCTGTCTTTTTTAAGGTTCAACATAATACTACTTTAATGTGACTACATTAACAGATCACATTTCAAAGATGCATTTGTACCAAGGGCTACATCTGTACACTTGAATGGCCTTTAGTCACATTTAATGTTTTTGCTCTAATATGGCTTTCTGCTTTCCTTGCAATAGTCAATTCAGCTTATGTTCAAAGCAAATAGCTGCTGCATCAAATCTTTAAAAAGCCATTTCGTTTTTGAACACTGTGTATTAAAATTCTTTGCGATGATGCTGGAGCAACATTCATTTCAGCTTAATGATTTAGCTGGCAGATGTACCCAGGGGTATAACTCAGCTTAGCCATTCTATTGGAGGGGTCACAGTTCATACCAATTCATCATACCCAGGTAGAGTGGAGTAAATGATTGAGCAACACTCTCTCTCACACACACACACGCACACACATAGAACCCACACACATACAATAAGTGCACATTCACACAGACAGTGAGGTACACTGAACCGAAAATGCTGCTCATAATAACATCTGACCCACAGAAGCTGTCATAGTCGAGCTAAAGCTGGTTTTCCATGTTTTCCTATTCATATTTAACTTACAGGGTGGCCGCGGGTCCTTAAAAAGTCTTAAAAAGTCGTAAATCAATTTTCCTGAAAATAAAGATTGCATGGGTCTTATGTATTTTTCTTTTTGCTCTAAAGGAACAGTATATATATATATTTTTTAAATATATTTACTTGATTTTATAAGCATTTGTTCGTGGGACTTAAATGTTCTGAAAATATTGTAATAAATTTAATTTAGGACAGTGATGACATTTTTGTGATCTTTTCGCATGACACACATTTAGTCGATGTTCTTAAACTCAATTGTCATTTGTCATTTTACCATACTGTCAATGTGTTTACTTGGAAATACTTGGTATTTCCATCGTACGTTTGGTCTTAAATTTAATTTAGAAGTGGTATTAAAAGGTCTTAAAAAGTCTTAAATTTAACTTGTTTATACCTGTATACACCCTGAACTTAGTTCTTTCAAAAATTGATTAATTTGCTTTTCTTTCTTTATATCCCTTCCATTACTTAAAAGGTAGAAGTTCACTCTTATCTTGGTTACAGATGTTGAGGGAAGTTTTGGGCGGAGAAGTCATTTGTCTTCTTTTACATAAACAACGGACCTTTGCATCAAAGGTTTGAGAAAGGTGGTTGAAACTTGGAGAGGTGGACTGGAGTAGAGGAGGAAGAGACTCAGCTGACATCACCTCCTTCCTCTTACAACTATGTTTGTGGCTACGTGCTGCTGGAGGAAGCAGTGTTCATGTAGCTTCTGTGCATGTGCCTGTGCCATAAGGATGGGCTGTGGTTCGACAGGATAATGTGTAACAATATTAGTTACCACCCTGCCCATCAGTTTTTACACTTAAGGTGTCAGTTACTGGCAAGCAGAATAACACCCATCCTGTAATTTCCCTCCCCTCATCTCGTCAAGCACAGCCGGGATATGAGCTACATGACATGTTACCATAATTTTTATATGAATACAATATCAGTAAAAAAAAATGTAGACACACCCACCCATTCATTTTAATTAGTTTGTGTCAAAAACAATTTTCTACTGGCACTATATGTGGGTATAAAACAACGAATTCAAGCTTTAATATGACAAGCTTCTTCACATTTTTTTCTTTTTTTCCCCTTACCGATTTGGAAAGGTTAGCATAAAGCAGCAGTAGGAAACACCCAGCCTGGTATGCAAAGGTAAAACACATTATTTTGAAGATTTTCTTTAAAGTGGACGTATCATGATAAAACCTTTTTTCCTCTGTGCTTGAGAGCATATATTTGGATATCTGAAGTCACTACCAACTTAAAAACTGAAAAAAACACAACCCTGGCATTTTGTTTACGGCCCCATAGATCTGAAAATGAGCTCTTCGTTGCGTGCAGCCGTTACACTCTGTGGTGATTGTTTTAACAACTTGGGTTAGATCTACTCATGACTCCCAACAAGAGGGTTCCTAAAAGAGGGATCGATGGCCTACCAGCAGTACATCATCCAACTGCAGAGAAGGGGAATGTAAGTATTTGAGTGTATAGAGTATTTTTCCATCAATTTGGTGTATTGTCTGAGTGTGGTCTCAGGCTATCAACTGTATGCTCTCTCACATTGTAAAAATGGCTTCACGGTTTATCAAGTACCACAGATCTCAAAATAGATAAACCCTGAGGAAGAGAGGGGTGAAGTTGAAGGGGGTGAGTCGAGTGGGTCACTTCACTTAAATAGATCCTCTTGAATTGAGGCGTATCTTAACGGATGTTGTACTGCTATACTGTGTAATATGAACCACAAGGCCAGAGGAAATCATTTAGCATCATAATAACATGACACCAAGCTGTGGATCTGCTAATTGCGGCGCGTGTCGATGAAGTCATCTCACTACACACATGTGCAGAAAGCCCCCTTCAGCACCCCTTGAGCCCCGGATAACAACAACACGGCAGATAATGCCTTATTTAGAGTCTGTATTGTCAATGCCCTGTTCACTCCCGTTATATGGATATACGCGGATCTCGAGTGATCTGAATATCGTTCGAGGGACGCCGACTTTCACTGAACTGTTATCGGCGAGCAGATGAACGTATCTTATGCCAGAAATAAGGTCCAGGTTTAAAAAAAAAAAAAACATCCCCTTTAATAAGACAACACTTCACTAAAACACTTTTGTCACTTCCCGGTTGGGTTTGGTTAGGGTAAGAAATGATAAATTAATCCTTTTTATTACACAGTCATCACCTCTGTGGAGGCCATTTTGATGGTTAAATGCAAAAAAAAAACATATTATGGCAAAAATGGTTACTGTCTGTCCTCTATAAACAACAGATAATTAGCTTAACTCAGAGCAAATAATGAAACCATCAAGAAATAGCCAACCTTGTTCTGACAAATGGTGTCCAATTGCATTTGAAAATATGCAAACTCTTTGTGTCTTGTTTGTTTAGTCTGTACAATTGTGTCACAATAAAAATAATTCAGCATTCAGTTTTAGTCTAGAGGTATTTGCTGTTTCAGATTTATTGTATTTTGGATGCATCTTCTTGGATATTGGGTTTAATCATTACCTTCTTTGTAAAGAATATAAATCCTTGACAGTCGTTGCTATTTCATTTGTATGGAGGTACACAGTAATGAACAAAAGATAATATACAGTTGAACTGATAGACATGCTTGCTGTCTTTATTTTTTTAATTTCTTACTTTTCTTAAACATCTTTCATCAGAACAGCCCCTACTTCATTTTTTTTTACAAGTGACACACTTAGTTGGAACCCCTTCCTCAACTTTCTGCTAAAATGACCATGACCACATAAAATCTATGTCCTCCACCCATCTGACCCCAGGTGTGTTTACTCTGTGCTACTGTGTTTGATTCTCATGACCTGTATGGATAGGAGATCCTGAGAGAAACAACACCAGAATACACAGATCCCCCCCCCCCCCACACACACACACACCACACACGCATAAAAAAAATACTAGGGCTAGGACAGAGGAGGATAATCGATTGAATGATAATGATAATACCGTCTTTGTGCTCTCTGGAACTGCCCAGTGAATTATTTTTTAACCTTTGTAAAATAGCTTGTTGTTCCCCTGTGCATCTAATGTTACCATAAAGTAGGGGTCTGTCTGTTCTTAACTTTCTCATTACCCGTTCATCCTATTTCACCCTTGGAGGGTGCATGGGTGAGAACACAATGCAGAGGGACCATGACCATGAGGACACACTAAACATGTATAACATTTTCCACGGTGATGCGAGGTAAAACTGGTGTGATCTGTGCGCAGTCAGAGAGCCACGACAGAACCACATCATTACATATGTTTAACCCCCTTATCACTGTCTTCTGATTTCAGGACCGCAGTGCAGGGAGACAGTTAATCATGACAAAAACAACAACACATAACAGTATTTCTTTTCTTTTCCCAGCAGTCTTACATAAAAATATCAAACAGCAGAAAAATGAGAGAGAACTCAGCTTTTGTGCTACCACTGATACTGTTAACATCACAACCATGTTGGAACTGAATTTCTTATTGCTGTTTTTTTTTAATTAAGCGGACCAAATGCTGCGCTGGTTCTGGATTTTTGAAATTTGAGGGTCACAAAATTTTAGTCGATCAGGTTGGTCTCCATTATCTGGCGGCCAGCCGCCAACATATATTTGCCCTGGCCTGGCAAAAAGTCTGTGCCAGTGGTCCTGTGCTGAAGCCAGAGCTTTGGTGGCCGAAACAGAAAGAAGTGGTTTTAAGCCAGGCTCCAAATCAGCACTGGGGCTGCTTTACAGAACAACAACTGCAAAAAAAACAAAAAAAAAACACTTTTAGTGATATACAAGACCATGCATATATAAAATCAGTCCAAATTATACGTATCTTTTGTCTGGATTACAGTATAAATCAAATGTTGTTGATTCATTGCAACTAAATGGTCACAATCCCCTGTGTATTTCTTAAATACCCTGTTCCTCCAGTGACAAGTGACTTAATTCACTGACCAATGAATTAATATAAAATATTGAACAAATATTGAAATAAACAAACAAGCACAAATATGTTATAAATAAATGCTATCCAGTGTTTCCTGTCTGTTCTGAACACAGTTCTGAATTGAAAGTCTAACATTTTTGTTATTTACCCAATTTGTGCATATTCCTTACGTTTTAGCTCATTCGCAGTCATGTGAGTCCCTCCCCTTCTCCTCTTTCATACTGGATTTGTGTCCGTGACAGAGCTCAGAAGAACTGGTACGGAGGTGAAGATAAGATAAAGACTTGAGTTGACAATGACAACATAACTGTAAGTGCAATAAAAACACAAGGTGTTGGGATGAGCCCTGTGAAGCCAAAGTGGGAAGTTGAGTGGGAAGGGGTTAAAGATACATGATGGATCTCAGTTTCATGACAAACATAAATGAAAGAGTTAAATATCTTTTTCATGTTCTGTTGCTGAGTAATTACTCAAGTTATATCATTGCTCTTTCAACAATATAACATGTAATGAAAACTAAATTCCATTTTTAAGTGATGGTCACAGTCATAAAGAACTCAGCAAGAAAATGTATTGCTGATATATTTTGCCGATATTTCAGGCAGCGGGCCCTCTCTTACTTTATTTTTGCCCCCATTTTAAATGCTGCAGTGATCGCTGACTGGGCTTTAAAGCTAAAACTAGTAGAACTGCAGGACAAATTGATTATCTGCTTTGCTAGAAAAAGCATTTGAAATATAATAACAAAGGAAAGAATGGCTGGAAAAACAGACACGAGAACAGTGAACAGAGAGAAGTTAATTATTGAGACAGGTTGCACAAAATGACTTACAGTAACCATTAACCAATCACCTTTAACGAATGAGGTAAGCAGTGAGGTCACTACATGTGACCTTGGAATTTAATCTCTGTGGTGAAGTGCTTTAGCAGTGAGAAGCTTTTCCCTGAAACTATGTGCATGTGAGTATTTGCATAAGGGCGCGTAGCTGTGTGTGCATGCACATGAGGTCACTTTTTAGGAGGCAATACTTTATGAAGAAATTATTCTTGAAAAACGTTTTTTCTTCACGAAGAAACAAAGGTTTTTGGTGAACTTGTGTCCGATGCTTTTTGATTTATATGTGCAACCCTCACGGTGCTCAGCAGAGGAGAGAAACCCTACCTCTGCCAGAGGTGCATTATAAACAATCTCTGCACATAGAGACCCGAGCGTCACCTTGGACAATTTAAGAGGTATGTTTCCTTACTCAGCCATTCGTGTGTGTGCTCACCAACACACATGCACACGTTCATAAACACAATAGGACACAGGAGACGCCAGCGGTGCATTAGTTCGTCTGTGACAAAGACAGTCCTTATTAGAATAGTTGCTGTTAAAGCAGACCTTCATTTCAACTTGGCTAATGGCTCACTGTCACCCGTACACAACCGCATACACGCATACACTCACACTGATAATTATACATTCCAGGGACACATTGTCTCGGTTTAACAGGTTTCCATGCCAGCCTGTCTCCACGTGTCCATCTCTCCTCGCCTGACTACAATTCTTGTTAAGTTCCCTCACGGTTGCTCCTTCTGTCATCCAGGATGGCTGGTGGTGATTACACTCACAGACACGGGGCAGTATCCTCTACTCTCAAATAACAGACTACATCCATTAACAAAAGCCAATTTGTGCCCTTGCTGTTGTCCACGCACGCAGCACTGCGTGACCTCTACTGTAATCTAAACTTTCGGGACATTTCAAATAGGCTGAGTGAAGTTGTTCAGCCTTTACTATATAGTCCACATAGTTTTGATAATGTTCAGAGGACTAAGATAATCCAATGCATCAATCCCTAAGCGAGCATGGCCATCACAATGTTAAGACAAGAGGATAAAAGGAAAATGTAGATGGCTGCCAGATGAAAGGAACGGGAATTGCCAGTGACTGTTCTTTGATATTGCCGTCTGACACTAAAGGAACTACCTGGTGCCTGACCCCCCCGGCAGGTTTGATGGCCACGTCTGGCTCAAGAACTAATCTTTTAAAATAATACTACAGTAAAGAACACACAGCAGCTTGTGGAAGTTTTTTGGATGAGAACTTATCTGCTGCACAGAGGGTTATTGTAATTTTCAGTTATCCCCGTTAGTCAACAACAATAAACAAACAAAACTGTCTCTCATTAAAGAGACAGCTCGGCATTTTTGGTAAACATCCTGATCCAGATCACACTCGTGCCGCTCTTATGTCTCAGTATAAACAGTTCTGCAGTAGAACTGACCAATTCATTACAAATGTAAATAATGTAAAGTGAAAAATTAAGTAAAAGTCTTATATATTATGATACAGATTTTTTTTTCATACAAGAGCTGGTTATTGTTGGACTTCACAAACAAACAAACAAACAAAAACCTCCAAACCAAGTCAAGACAAAAGGAAAAAATACTGTCAGTAGTTCCCCCCAACAAACATAAGCAACAGGAAAAATGATCAAAAGTAATAAGTTTGATGATGACAATCTTTAAATCATAATCAAATCATAGTATTTAAAAAATAATCTTAGTTAGTGGTAGTTTAATTTAAGAGCAAGGAGTAGAATCTAATGACATTTGTAGGTGATGCTGTGGACTGCAAACAGACAAAGGCCCCTCGTCTCCCTCTATCCCCTTAAACTATAGGAGAAAACAAAAAAAAGAAAAACCCCTGCATATAATGTTTGTCCATTCTAGGCTACAGTAGAAACATGGCCATCTCTTGCATTAGGACCTGTTATATCTGCTGTAAAAGGCTTATTTCAAGTTAACTAGGTCACAATGTTTTTTACATTCATGTGAAGCTCAACTCATTAAAACAAATATTATATTGTGCTTCTACCAATAGATTAACATATTTTCTGCACAATGGATCTTTCAGACAATGTTGCAATTAAAGCTTGTGATACAGTATCTTTATATTAGGGGAATTAGAGAGCGCACTCAGTCACTCTGAAATATAGAGCAAAATAAAGTGGTAAAAAATGAAAATACTAAAGCAGCTCCAAACGTTCCCTCTTCTTTAATGAATATAAAACTATATTTAGGAGGCACTTCCCTTCATTTTGGACGAAAAACTGCGGTGCCCCCAAATCTCATCCAGACCTGACTACTTCAGACACGGTTTTTGTTGTTTGATTCTAACACAAACCAACATCATACGAGAACAATGAACTTCCCTGAGTCTTGCTGTCACCTTGAGGTCACCAGGCCATCAACACAGAGGGGCTGTGCAAGCAGATAGAGTGATATATACTGAATGAGGATATGCTTCCAACGGCTCACTCTAATATGGCAGAGTTGTTTTTACATTACTGTCTGAGTACTAGTTAAACCAATTTGTTGTTATCTCTGATACCCTCCTCCTATTTTGAGTCTTTTTGCTAAGACAGTCGAACCTCCTCTCTCCGACGGTGTAAATCATTAACAGACAGACATGCAACTGTTTCAAATGACAAGCCTCGTTTAAAACAAAAGGTGAAATAGTTCATTTTTATCTTGGTCTAAAACCATATCTTCCTGTTTATATCTCAATCCCAAACTCAAATCCTAAAACAGCCCATTTTTAAAGTAAGAACCAACCAGTTCTTGCTGTGACTCTCACTGAAGTGAGACTTTATTCGTCAGAACGACGCACACAGACACACACTCTAATTGTCTCAGCTCTACTTTCATCCATTAACTATCTGCAAGATCTATCAGAGAGTTCTTAATGGACCAATTCCTTTTTAAACATCCCTGACAATTACAAAATTTAACTCATAATGCATGAGTCCATATCTACCAACTAAGCGTGTACACGCAGGCCCAATCCATGCACGTTTATGCACTATGCATACTTTAGATACACATCAGTTGCCTGCCCTGCATCTCAGTTTAACAAGGGCTTGTCCTTCTTCATGTCCACTTTCAAATCATAACTCCACCCCTCGCTGTCCCTGCCTCCTCCCCGCCTGCACAGCCTCCACAAATGAGATAAGCGCACTAATGTGATTGAGAGAGAGAGAAAGAAAGAGAGACAGAGATAGAGAGAGGCTGGCTTTCTAATTTAATAGAAACTCCATCAGGCTAATGGAACCATGGACTGACCGCCCAGCCTCCTACACACACACACACACACACACACACTCATACAGCCATTTGCTCTTCACTGCATAGTACCTTGTGAGCGTGGGAACCTATTAGCATTCCCCACAATACACTGGGCCACAGAGTTAAATAAATACATAGAAAGGAGGTGGGGGGTGCATGTGGAGTTGAAAGAGGAGAATAAACAAGCAAATGCGATGGCTGGAGGCACAGGAAAGAAAAATGAAATAATACTTTTAGATGGACAATCAAAGAAAAACAAAAAGTGATCACTGTTGTGATTGTCACCCAGCGGAGACAGTTTGCCCATTATAATCACCACTTGGTGAGAATGGAACTACAGTTTGAGTGGAAACTGAGGGGGAGGAGTCAAGCAGGTGATGGGGGCCAAGATGACAAATGGTTTTTTACAGTCTGTCTGACCCAAAGGTAACAAATGAGTGTGTTCTTCTTCTCTGGCTATCTCACACACACACACGGCTGATTCTCATTCACACACGGGACTGTCGGCTGATTTATTTCCACTTACGCTCCGAAGTGCAGAAATTTGGACGAGTGACAAAAAGTACAAACAGGACGTGTCCTTGAGCAGCACAGTTCTTGTTCTCTTCTTCCTCCTCTGCCTCATACTTTTGCTGCCAGCTTCCCTGTCACTTTTCAACTCAGGTTTGTGACCCAGATGAAGCAAGCTGTCAAAGGAACCTTCTACCAAATATTAAAAGAGGAAATCCTCTTGAGCACACAGTTATTCAGACGGAATGACAGTGTTTGCTTTTTACTGCCTCTAACACATAACTCTGCCATGCTGATGATTTGATTGGACAATTGGAGCATCAAACCTAAGAGTTTCCTTCCATGTGAAAGTGGGAAAAATACGTCGAACAAGCCAGCTTTTTTGCTTTCTTGTCATGAGTTGGAAAAGATAATGAAAACTACTAACTTCTCTGCCTGCTAAAGTCAGATTTAGATCACAAAACTTTGTGCCTTACTCAACAGCTGTCAAATTGGCTGCTCTGAGGATTAGTCTTTCTACTTAATAACATTCTTGAATAATAAAGACGGCAGGCCTGGCACAACTAATAATCAACAGAAATAGTGCAGCTGAACAGAATCCATGGATGCAAGAATCCCGGAGGGTGCAATCTCACTCAATCTGTCTTTTTTTTTTTTTGGAAACAGTAAATATTTTGTGTAATATATGTCTGCTGCTTATGCTACAAAAGGTCACTCAAAAGACTGGGGTGGATCTGTTGGAAAACATGCCCTCTGTAATTTAGTTTTTGCGAAGCCTTGCCCACAGCAAGGAAACCAGACAAATCTAAGAGCTTGTGTTTCATTCGCTTTGGCCGAATGTATCTGGTCCCTGTCATATTCAAACAGATTTCCGACCGGCCTTGCCTGTGCCAGAGCTGTCACAGCAGTTGATGTAATATTGGGTGGATTCAGCGCCATCGAGGCACTTCTGTAAATAGTCCACAGTTCTATCCCCCCTTTTAATATTATCTAGGTTCTACAAAGTGCTTTACAATGTCAGACATCCCAAGTTCCAAAAACTCATTTCAGGGAGATGCTCGAAACCCCCCTATGATATTGAATTGGGGATTTTTTAAAAGGCTTAGACAGGCTGGATATAGATAGTTAGATACTGTAGCTGGTTAGTTAGATATAGGCCTACATAACTTAGTAACTGAATGTGTATTGATACTTCAAATAAATGTTTGATACGTTTTGCTTTATAACAGCATTTAACCTACAGAAATAAAATGCAAATGATGGCGCGTTCAACTTAGCCTACAGGCTGATTTATGCTTCAGACGCAAAGCCTCTGACGCTGGGACGCAGAGTCTGCGAGCGTCAAAATCTTGACCACTCCCCCACGCAGAGGTTCTGCGCGCGTTGTCGTGCACCTCAGAAAAATCCTGACTACGCGACAGACGCACGCAGACCACCAACGGAAGTGCGCAGACAAAAGCGGCTGTGATTGCTCCTCGGTGTGCCTTTCCGGTTGTCTGTGTGGCTTCCTCCTTTGCATTTTCGCCAACTCCAATAAAAGAAGCTGTTCTTCTTCGATGTCGAGCAACTCCAAATCCATCTCTTGCATACACTTTTTTTTTTTTTGAAAAATAAACACTTCCGCCGGCGCCGCCGAAGTTCTCGTCACCGCCCACCGAAATTCTCGCGAGTTGCACTGCTGTGCGTCCCGAGAAATTCCAGACCGAGGTTGCAGAACCATAACATGAAAAGTGGTTCGCGACCAGAGCAAAGCAACACGTCAAGACGATAGACGCAGAACTATAATCTGCCCTTTATTGTATTGCCTGCACGCTCTCACTCGCATTGAAAAAAAAAAAAAAAAAAACACTCCCTCGCATAGTCTAAAATCCGGGATATTTTATCCGACTCGCGGGCATCCGTGAACTATCAATATCAGGGAGACTCCCGGAACTTCCGGGAGACTTGGGATGTCTGCAATGTATTTCTCATTCACTCTTTCACACAGACATTCATACAGTGATTCTTATTATTATTTGCACTCTTTATACTTAGTGCTTTTTCTCTCAAATCACACACTGGTGTGCATATCGGGAACCTGTGATCGGGGTTTCTAGACACATGAACGTCGCTGCAAGAGAGATTTAGACCAATCTTTTCAAGCGGGATCTCTAAATGCCAACTAAAGGACCCTACAATGTCTGTAAATGTATCAGCAAACGGAGCTTATCAATTCGGCTGAAAATGGCAACCATGAATACTGTTGTGATTAATTAATCAACACAAAAAGAATTGGACATTTTTTTTTAGTGTTCATTCATTTGGAAAATAAAATCTCTTATTAGCTTCATTAGAATGAAAATAAGTCACAATTATCCTGCTGACACCTTTTTAATGCTTTTTAAAATTTTCTTCACTGTGAGGCTTTCTGTACTGAAGTAAAAAATAAAAAAAATTTAAAAGCTGTTTTATTTTTCATTGTGATGAAACTCTCTCTTCAAGCTAAAATGACTTAAACATTGTTGCCCATTTAAAGCTGCAGCCTGTGCATGATTAATACTGGGATTAAACCAACTCTGAAAACGTAAACAACTGCCTAAGTAGTTCTTAGGCAAATAAATAGAGAGAAATGGCATAAAGTGAAGAATTTCAAGTACAAGATTGAGTAGCGTCTGGGTAGACGACATGGACTCAGACATCTTCAGTCCTGGTAATGAAATTAAACCGACAGAAGCAAACAAAGAAGAAGAATTGTTTCTGTCTACAGCTGCTGTACCGTATCTATATCATCTCATTTTTTTTCATCACTCACTGTTGTACCGAACCCCAGAGAGACAATGAGGAAGCTGTTGTAGGAAGCCCAGAGCTTTGATCACCTGACTGATTGCTGTTAACGTTGTTTGTAATGAGATGCTGCATACTGGATCATAACAAGCTCCGATTGATTTTTATATGTGTGTGGGGGGATTTTATATTTTTTTTTTTGGGCTCCCAGCTACATCCATTACTGTCAAAATGCATTATACACCGCATCCCCACTTAACAGCCAAGATTTATAAAAGGATTCATCCACCCACATGCGAAATGATACCGCTCACACACACACACACGCAAACACACACATACACAAAACAGAAACTCCCTATGGCAACTGCTTCTATGAACACTAGTATTGCACTGCGACTTTCTATCAAATTGTATCGTACTTAATTTGAACAGTTCCTTTTTCTCTCTTTTTCTACACCACTGACAAGATTATCTTTAAGCCTGGTTTCTTTGTCTGATGTGAAAAAAACAGTCCAAAATTAATCTACATCAACAAACCCACAAGGGTTTCACTGCTGACGGGCAGAAGGGACATAATGAATACCGTCATTAAAGAAAAAAAAAAGCTTTTCATCCTAGCTTCGAGATGCAAAGGAAGCTGTTGCTTACTTGTTTGTTTTTTCACTTGCTAATGTTTTGCTAATTTCCTGTAATTTGTTCACATAACCAAACCCAGTCTCTGTTGGTAGCTTAATTTGAACAATTTTCCAACAACATTCAATATGAGCAATCTGCAACCACCTCTTTAAAAAGACAGTATACATTGTCAATGGACTCTATCTGACAAGACACAGTTTCTCAGGCAATAAGAAAATAATTAATAGGCCTAACATAAAAAGTCAGTTGCATGTCCTCTCTCTTTTTTTAATGAATTTCTTTTTCCAGACACTCACAGTGTCACATACACACCTAAATAACCTCATCATCACTCACACACAAGCTCCGCCTACAGCTTCCTTCCAGTAACAGCAGGCTCAGCTAACAGGCTAACCTGTAAATGTGCGCGGCGGATGTACTATGACAGTGTGTGAATGGGGATGAATGAGGAGGTGTGCGGATAGAGCAGGGTGTGGAAATGTGGCTATCTGCGTCAGGGGACTGGTCCTCCACAGGAAGACACACACACACACACACACACACACACACACACACACACACAGATATGGATGAACTGGGATCATAAATGGCAGACAGGCCTCAAAATGGACTCAGATTGGAACAATGCCAGCTGGCTGGCAAAATAAACTTGTGTGTCTGTGTGTGTGTTTTAAGTGTGTATGTGTCAAAGTAGAAGATAAAGACTAGAGTATTGAGAAGATCATTGCACACCGCTGTCACCTTCTATTGTCTTAACCTTTATCTACAATATTTCCTGTGTGACACTGATCTGGATGTGGATATTAACTATGAGGCCTCATTTAGCTATTCACGGCAGCAGCTGTTTTTGCATTGGCCACATAAATCCGGTAACACGCCCTCCATCTAAAAACAGCTCAGCCACAAAGCCTTGCCAATAGATCACTGAGGCAGCTGCTGATGGGAAAGGCAGTTCAGATAGATGTGTATTCATGTTCAGAACACTGAATCAAAATTGATTTAATGTTACTTTTTTATTGATTAGAAAGAATACCTTTTAATGTTAAATCAAAATAGAGATATCTGCTAATTAAAGTAAATGAATTAAAAATATATAGAATTGACCGACAACACTCTGCAGGAAAGGACCAGTCAATCATTGCACAAACCACTAATTCCAGAAAAGTTAGGAAATTCTCTACAATGCAACAAAGACTTAAACTGAAATTATTCAATTTGTTTTGACATTTATTTAACAGGCTCACATAGAAAGGAAATGGCTTTCAGTGTCTGCACTTTATTGTATTTAGAGAAAAAATAGAGATTTTAGTTGACGCTGCAACACATTTTAAAGCAAAATAGATAATATAATACCAAAAGTGGCCAGCCTCTTATTCTGGCTGTGGCAGTCAGCTCGGGCTAGAGGGGGAAAAAACGTGTTTTGAATATGTTGTTGTACTGGATTGAGCAATTGTTAAAGTCCCTGGTTGATTTCTTAATTTCAAACCATTCTGGATCAATCTGGTAAGACGTTGCATATGGTATGGATGCACATCTTCGCAGTAAAAGCCATCCCAAGACTGAGGGTTCCGTTCACAAGGGGTTTTAAACGAAGGCCTGCCTCTAAAAATGGCCAGTCTCAAATTGAGGCCTGGTACCCTTAAGTAAATAAAAGCCTTGGCTTCTATTTGAGGAAATTTGGTTTGCAAGTAATGCTTTTCTGGAAGGTTCTACAACCATTAGAATAATTGGTGACAGGTCAGGGTGTCAGGTTTGGGTATAAAAAGAGCATCCTCTGACGGCCCTGCCTTTCAAAGCGAGAATTAGTCATGGCTCACCTGATTGCACCAAACTCCATCAGAAAATCACCAAGAGGCTCCAAAACATGTTTCTCAATGCAAGACTGAAAAGACTTTGGTCTTTCAACAATTACACTGATTGAGAGCGGGTGACATAAAATCCCATTTAAAACTGCTAGCTAAGGATAAGCGTAAATACCGTAAACTAGTTATTCACGTTGGCTGTAATTACACTCTGTTATTCGGGTGGCAACTGCCATTCCGCCATCCCACCATTCCGATGTGCAAACGTCCCACCATTACGACAAGGCTTTCCATATAAGGAAATGTGCGTTACTCAACAGGTGAGTCCCTTCTTTCATGCATTTTGCATGTTTTAAGACATGTGTACAGATGTGATACAGTCTTTAAAAGCGTAATAAAATTTCATATAACCGAGGTATAACGCATATATAACGCACTCCAAAAGCAAATTAACGATATTCAAATAGTTTATTACACAAAAAGGAGCGACAAACATAGACAAACACTGTTCAATTATGGATTTAAAACTAATAAACTAATTAAAAAAAAATTAAAAAATACTTTTTGAGTCGCCTAATATATGAAATTGGTTTTATTTGCAGCACCGGGACACAAGTGAGCTGTCATTAATGTCTGTAACTGCAATTATTAATGTTGCATATGATGCCAGCGTATAAAAGACGCATCTGTGGAGAGCTCTGCTCCAGCTGGCTGCTGTGACAGGTCACTGATACTGTATTTCTGCTTAATCTAACATGTTTCAGACTCACAAGATTCACATTAATACCTGTATTTTGATATTTGAAATTGTGATAATAGATTATTATAGTTGGTTTGCGAGGTTGTGGAGTTCCTCTAAAAAAAATAGGCTTTAATAGGCTATTGAAGGAATTGTCGGAATGGCGGGATTGAAAAAAAAACAAAAAACATACCGCCATTCCAAAAGTGTTGGAATGACGGCACGTTTAATAGAAAATTAAGTGTCGCCATTCTGACAATTTGAGGCTCATGTCGGACTGGTGGGATGTCGGAATGACGGCACGTAACCATTTATTCATATACATCATATCATTCATATCCAATCTCCCTTTTTTCATCTAAAGTTCTTAAAGCAGTTGTTGCAGCTCAACTTAGTGATCATTTGAAATAAATAATCTGTTTAAAGAGTTTCAGTCAGGATTCAGAGTGCATCATAACACAGAAACAACACTGGTGAAAGTTACCAATGATCTCCTCTTAACCTTTGATAGCAGATTTGTGTCTCTGCTTGTCTTGTTGGATCTCAGTGCTGTTATTGGGATTAAAGGAACTACAATAGGCTGGTTTAAGTCATATTTATCTGATAGATTCCAGTTTGTTCTTGTAAACGAAGAATCTTCCTCACACACCAGAGTAAGTCATGGAGTTCCATAGGGTTCTGTGCTGGGACCGATTCTTTTCACTTTATACATGCTTCCATTAGGTAACATTAGACAGCATGGCAAAAATGTCCTTGCTTTGCTGATGATACTCATCTGTATTTATCTATGAAAGCAGATGAAACCAATCAGTTGGTTAGACTACAAACATGTCTTAAAGACATAAAGACCACATCCAAAATCTAGACATGTAGACATAAAGAGACAAAACTGAAGTTGTTGCTTTTGGACCTGAGCGCTTCAGGGAAAAAACATCTGACTATATAGTTACTCTAGATGGTATTTCCTTGACTTCTAGTACTACAGTTAGGAACCTTGGAGTTATTTTTAACCAGAATTTATCATTTAACTCACGTTTCAAACAGGTTTCTGGGACTTCCTTCTTTCACCTTCGTAATATTTCCAAAATCAGGAACATCTTGTCTCAGAGTGTGATGCAGAAAAACTAGTCCATGCATTTGTTACTTCAAGATTGGACTACTGTAATTCTTTATTATTGGGCTGTCCCACATATTCTCTGAAAAGCTTTCAGTTGATCCAAAATGCTGCAGCCAGAGTTCTGATGAGAACTAACAGGAGAGATCATATTTCTCCAGTTTTAGCTTCTCTTTATTGGCTCCCTGTTAAATTCAGAATAGAATTCACATTCTCCTCACATATAAAGAAAGCTATTAATGACCAAGCTCCATCAAATCTTAATGATCTCACTGTAAGATATTTTCCCAACAGAGCACTTCTCTCTCAGACTGCAGGTTTACTTGTAGTTCCCAGAGTTTCTAAAAGTACAATGGGAGGCAGAGCCTTCAGTTATCAGGCCCCTCTCTGTGGAACCAGCTACTAGTATATGCCCAGGAAGCACACACCATCTCTAACTTTGAGATTAGGCTTAAAACTTTCCTATTTGATAAAGCTTACAGTTAGGGATGAATCAGGTGATCCTGAAACATCCCATAGTTAAGCTGCTATAGGCCTAGACTGCTGGAGGGCCTCCTATGTCACACCTTTTCTCACTTTACTCTCTTTTTTTCCTCATATGACATGATGTACATTTGTCATTATTATTGTCATTAACTTGTGTTTCCCTGTCTCAGCAGGTAATCTTTGGATGGTGTTATGGAGTTTGTTTTCCCTCTTTTCTATCTTCTCATACCCCAGCTGGTCGAGGCAGATGGCCACACTTCCTTAGTTTGGTTCTGCCAGAGGTTTCTTCCTGTTAAAAGGGAGTCGTTTCTCTCCACAGTCACCTCATGCATGCTCAGGACTGGTAATTAGACCGAAGAGAAGTTTCAGTGCAATCTGTTGGTTTCCTTAGCTTGGATAATTGTTTTTGAATTGGCTCTATGTGTTTGAATTTTACGAATTCGATTTGATTGGATTATGAATATAATTACAATGAATTGAACTCTAATTTCTAAATTGGTTTGAAGTGGACGGTATCATTGAAGTGCCTCAAGATGACATATTGTTGTGATTTGGCGCTTTATAAATAAACTAAATTGAATTGAAAAAGATCATTGTTATCAGTTAAAAGCACAAAATTCAACATTTGTGATGATATGGGAGGCACCAGTGCCCATGGCATGGATCATTTGTATCTGTGTCAAGGTACCATTGATGCACATACGTATATATCGGGATTTTGGAGAGACATATGATATCATCAAGACTATGTATTTTCCCAGTAGTTGTATCATCATTTGAGCAGGACAATTTCAGACATCATTCTGCAAGAGTTACAGCAGCATAGCTTCATAGACAGAGAGTGTGTATGCTTGACTGACATGCCTGCAGTCCTCACCGATCTCCTATTGAATAGGAGATTTTTTGCATCATGATGGGAGAATCAGACAACGACGACTACAGACTGTTGCGCAGCTGCAATCTTGTGCAATAATGGACACAGATTCCTCTTGAAAAACTCCAATATTGAGTATCCTCAATTCCCAAACAATTAAAATGTGTTCTGTAAAGGAAAGATGATGTAACACAATGGTAAACTTGCCTCTCCCAACTTTTTTGAGTGGCTTGCATCAATGGCTACATTTGTTTCAGTGTTCTTAAAACAATGTTGGAGGTTGATTAGTAAAGATACAAAAAAATAATTTCCTTTTTTATTTTTTCTATTAAATACAAATACAAAAACTATTAAAAAACTGGTGAGTTAAGATTTTATTGAATTTTAGAAAACTTTGTTTGTATTAATATACTAACTAGACTATATCTGGAAGTTTTGTCTTTAGGTAACTCTGCATTGGGGGAAAATCACCGACATAGTAAGGACGACCTCGGCAAACATTCATGGGGTACAGCTACAGTTTGGCTGAAGTTAACTGACTGAGCAGAACAGTGAGTCAAATTCTAAAGGCAAAGCCACACATCCTTGACAGGCCTGCAGATTATGCACATGCAAACAGGAATCCATGCATGCAGCTGGGTCAGATAACACTTCTTGAAGCACAACAGAAGTTAAGATGCAATGGAATCAGTGGGACCTTTCCTGGAGATATCAAAATAAACACACACAAACAGACACACACGCTTAGATCAGAAATGGTCCCAATGTTGCATTAAAAATGAAGACACACACACACATACACAACATGTGACAAAGGATTACTCTGCTTTTGCTGTACCCACTGGCCAAAGAGGAAAAAGGAAGTGGAGAAAGGAAGCCCAGAGTGGTTGATAACAATAAATCCTACATCCTTCTGGTCTGCACAGCACAGCTTGGTCAGACTTTGGTCAAAGTCCATTCATCCAAAGCCACTGTTCGTCTGAGGGATTCAGAGACTGGTGTTATAATGTAATATGCCCCCTGTTAGCATTATATTGTTAGCATTGTCACTTCTATATTTTAAATACATCTAAATATATATCATCTAAATATATACATACAAACAGTAAAAAGAGGTTGAAATGTTGTAAATTCTCCTCTCACTGCACTCAAGATGACCTGAATAACTAAACACCCACCCAGAGATTTGAGCCTGTTATAAGGGAACTTGGCCACATTAAAAGCAGAGTCTATAAGGCATCTTCAGACATGGACACATGCTCGCCAGGTCACAATTAGCTTACATGGCTAAGATAGCAATAAAGTATAGTAATTGTAAAAAAGGTTTAAATGAATGAAAACAAATAAAATGTGAACTTGTGGCCATTTCAAATGATAATGATTTGTAAACATCTGAAAAGATTTACCATGGTGCTGACGTGGTGAACAAAATGGCACCCAGGTCAGTCTGATCAAAATTATAGGTGAAACTGCTGAAAAACTACCATGATAATATTATCTATGTATTTATATATTCATTCACTTTGGTGAGAAGCCTTGAATGACACATCCTTACTTGGTTTGTTAGATTTCAAAACAATGTTACTTCATCTCCTCCATAGCAAAGGATTTCTGGAAATCAGCACCACTGAATACTCCTTTTTGACTATCACAAATACAGACATGTTGCTCCCATTACTGAGTAACCTACCTGGAATGTGCTTTTTCACAAATTGAATTGGCCAACACAGATATCCCATGCGTTGTGGTAAAAATGTTGCAAGGTTTCCTTTACTCATGTCTGTCAAGTTCCCACAACGCTGAATCGCTGCTTGTGTTCCCACGTTGTCGCCACCCTGGAGTTTTTTTTATTTTTATTTTTATTTTAACGAGTTAAAAAAAGAAATTCCTTTTCTCTGCAAGTCTTCGTTCAGGTTTTTGTTGCGTCTGATCTCATCTTCCTGTAGAGCTACTAAGAAAGTCTTATTAAATAAACATAAATAATCTATTTCCAACATATTTTAATGATCCCCGATTCCCCATAGAGTAAATACTTTTTTCTTTGGGATTGGTGCCGGGACTGTTTGTAGCTACCCATGTCAGGCCAAAATACAAACCTGACTTACTGCACAGAAACGTAACTTTCTATGTTTAAAGCACTGAGTTTGAAATAAAATCAATATTTGGGATCCCTGGAAAATTAATACTCCAGTTTCATACTAGTCCCGAGCACTATCGTAGTATAACTATCAGGCCAAAATTCCACTTTTGAGACACTTATCTCTAAGTGAATCTATGAAGTCAATTGCAATTAAATTCACTCAGCACATTCCTGCTCCCAAGAGGTTAATCCATTTTAGTGTTAATGACTTTACTGTTTCTTTTTAAATGCTATCCTTAGGACAATGTGGATGAATCACATTTAATGATATATAATATAGAATGTAACATTTATAATATTACGACATCTAAATTTTATAGATAATTTTGATGACTGTGTTACCTCCACCTGTTTTTACCTTTAATTTTTTAAACCTCAGTATGAAAGACATTCTTTACTAAAATAAAAAGTAATTCCAGAAACATGCATTCTAAAGCATTTTCACCTATTTTGACAAAAACTATATCTCCAGAGATAATTGTAATCGTGATGGTGGTTATCAACTTCCATTTTTAGACAGGGCTTTCTTGGTCTGTAGAGTTTGATATGTCACTTTTTCGCTTCTTCCACACAAAGTAAATTGATTGCCTGCCGCTACCTTTAGCTGAGAACTGCATGCAGCCCAATGGAGAACTGTGAAGAATACTTGAAGAGTTGTTATGGCAAAAAGCTACAGTGTTGCTGCAAACAAGATAAGACTGGAAGCAGAAAAAATTAGATGGGAAACAAGGCAAGCAGGCCCATTTCAACTGTACCGTCCCTAAGGTTACAGGACACTGGTGGACAACTTTGTGGAGTGGTCTGAACAGAATCACCTGAGGCTGAACGTCAGCAAGACCAGAGAGATGGTGATAGACTTCAGGAGGAAGAAGAAGACGCCTTCACAGCCACTGAAGATCAAGGGGGAGGTGGTGGAGGAGGTGGAGGACTACAAATACCTGGGAGTGGTGATTGGCAACAGACTGGACTGGGCATCCAACACTGACGCTGTGTGCAAGAAGGGGATGAGCAGACCTTATTTTCTAAGGAAGCTGAGATCCTTCAATGTGTGCAGCAGGATGTTGGAGACCTTCTACCACAGTGTTGTTGCCGGTGCCATTTTCTTTGCTGCTGTGTGTTGGGGAAGCAGCATCAGAGCCAGCGACTCTAACAGACTGGACAAAATCATTAGGAAAGCCGGCTCTGTACTGGGACAAAAACTACAGTCCCTGGAAACCGTGGTGGAGAGGAGGACACGGAAGAAGCTGTTAGCTATCATGGATAACATACAGCACCCTCTCCACCACACAGTGGACAGACAGCGGAGCACCTTCTCTCACAGACTGCTTCAGCTCCGTTGTCGAAGGGACAGATACAGGAAATCTTTCCTGCCACATGCCATCACTCTGTACAATAACAGTTAAGTGTCATTATGGTATCTCAATACCATAACTGCATAACTGCACAACTGCATTGTTGCACTTTGATGTAAATATATTTTTATTCTTATTTTATTTTATTTTATTCTTATTCTTATCTTATTTTTATTTTTACTGTCTGTACGCTGCGACTGCAAAGCAATTTCCCAGCTGGGATGAATAAAGTAGTTCTATCTATCTATCTATTAAGCATTCTGAAATGAATCTTGCTGGGAGTCATCCCTAAAAAAACGTTGTATGCCATGTCGAAATATTATAAGCAATTATATGAGAGTCAAGAACAAGGTTTTAGGAATGAAACAAGGACTGTGAGACCTCTCAAACTGACAAGACTGACCAATGAAGCAAATGAACAAATGGAACCAATAAAAAGGGAAGAAATTAAAGAAACTATTGCGAAACTTAAAAATAGTGAATCATGGGGAACAGATCGACTTACCAGAGAATAACAGAAAGTTGGTCCAGTTTGGCCTCAGAGTGCAGGTATAGGGGTTTCTGTAAAGGGACATTGGGCCTCATGCAAGAACATTTTGTATTTTTATTCTAAATTTCTCTCTTTTTTCGTATGAAGGTTTCGTACGAACACGCCATGTCAGATTCAACAAACGTTCTTAACGTCAGAAAAAGTGTGTAAACGTCCTGTGTAAATGATGAATGCCACCCGTGTGTATTTAAGTGCACGTGCACGAGGATAGTAGATATGCATACTCCACACCCAATATAATACCATTTAAGGCTACGCTTCCTCTCTTCTGTTGAGTCATGAGAATGGCATCAAGGCGCAAAAAGAACAACTTTACAGACTCTGAGATTGAAGTTCTGCTTTCAGAGATCCAAAAAGGAAAATCTGTCATTTTTAGCAGTGTCAGCAGTGGAATTACGGAACCTGCTAAAGCGAAGAAATGGGAAGCAATTACGAATGCTGTTAATTCTGTGTCACCTGTAGTTCGTAATGTCACCGAAATAAAGACGAAATGGTTTGATATGAAAATGGCTTAAAAAAAAGTCTCGCCATGGGCAGGCGATCGATGACTGCAACTAAAGTTGCAATCAGTTGTTGCCTCATCATGATGATGGGATGGTCCATGAGGGGGGTCTTCTGGCACCACACCTTCTGGTCTGCCTGGGCTGGTTCAGGTTGTGGGAGACCCTCGTTCATGGCAATATTGTGCAAAACGTTGTATGCCAGAATAATCTGGCATGCCTTCTCTGCGCTATAGAGCAGTTTGACCCCCACTGTATCGAGACACACCCACCTGGCCTTCAGCTCAGTGCGCTCCACAACGGCATGGATGCTTTGAATGATGCCCATATGTGTGTAGTCTATTGCTCCGATTATATCCTCTTAATTTGTACTTGTTGGACAGTGGTGTATGGGAATTTGATGTACCATGGGTGATAAACTGATGAGAGCTTTGATGAACAAGGGGAGCGCACGACTCTCATAGGACTGGGTCACACCGATCTGTCTCCAATCTCCCTCTGAAAGGTTCAACTGGCCAAAAATCCAAGGGTGGTGAGGACCTGGACGTGTGGTGGAATTGGGTTTGATTGGCGTGTTTTTTTTTCTGGAGTTGTGGCTCTAGCAAGCTGCATATTTGCAGCAGCACACTCCTTGGTAATCTAAATCGCGATGTCAGCCATCCGTCTGTCTTCACAAGGATATCTGCACGGTCTCGGAGCACACGCCAAGAGGCATCCAAAAGTAGCAAGTCAGTCGCTGGTTACATTTCCCATTGACCTTGTTATATCCAGAGTCAAATTAAACTTCAATTAGTGCGTAGTTTAAGTCAAACAGAATAATGTCAGCATAATTATAGGGTATAATGTATGTATTTATTAATGATTGCTTCAAAGTAATTAAATATACAATCCATTAGTCAAGCAAACTTGATTTTACAAAAGTCCTAGGACAGGTCTGGATCACTCGTAAATTCTGTTTGTCCCTGAAATAAAACTTAAAATCCAAAAAAATTGGTGAATGAGCACTTTCTCTTAAATCACTCATACGCACGACTTAAAGGAACGGTTCGGAGTAGATTCACCCTAGAGTCATTTGAACCGTGACATCCAGCCAAGTAGCCCACCCGCAGTTTTTCCGATCTTGGCTGAATATCAGCTGAGTTACAGAGTTATCCCGAATAGCTTCGTACAAGGGTTAATGGATCCAGGCAGTATCTCCAAAATTACCACACTAAAATCACATGCCATGACACCAAACTTCTACAGTAGTACAAACATGGTCTGTACTCACAAAACGATGCATTTGGAAGTTTGTACATAGTCCAGGAGTTTATTATTATCAACACAAGCCTAATAGCTTGTCTGCTGCTAAAGCTGCGTCGACGTCACTTCCTTGATCTGGGAGCTTCAAAGTAAGATGAGGGTTGATCTGCTACTGTAGACAACAAAGCAAGGCTGCTCAATTTCTCCATTGATAAAATAAATTCACAACTCTACAACATAAAAATTCATAAAAATTCATGTAGAATATAGCATATACTTTATTGTCTACAGTAGTAGATGGATTTGCCCATTTTCTGGCTGCAATTCAAAAAAGGGGAGTACTTGAAACAGAGGTTCTGACACTTGGTGGCACTTCGTGTGTTCTCCCCACAACGGGGAGACTCAGAACTAACACCAAAAACGTGAAAAAGATGATTTTGATTCTCTATCCCCTTTAAAGCAGAGGCAGGAGACATGAGAAAAATTCAACAGGTTTATTCCTCAAGCAGAAGAACCTGAGACTAGTATTTCTGATTTCTCAAAAGTCTTTTCCAGAAGTTAATCCAGAAAGACCAAAGTGTGGTAAGTTTAGGTTTTTAAGGTTTCCTAAGCATGGGGGCAGATCCGATGAGTGGAGTTCCGTCTAATATCCTTCAAGGTGGCTCTTTACACTGGGGCGGAACAGACAGGTTAGTAATAAAGCAGAAAGTTTGGTAAGTACAGAGCACCAGAAGTTTTCGAAAGAGCAAGATTCATATTTGGCCTTCTGAGGTAAACTGACAAACTGGTGAAGAGTGAAAAGCAGACTGGCATAGATATATTGCTGGGAGAATGATGAGCCTTTTGTTTAGGCAACAGGTGTGAGGAATCAGCAGTCACAGGAGACACCCCAGCATGTCACGCCTAGACTGAAGTGCAGACAGACAAGGGGAAAGCAAACATGAAACAGTGGAGAAAAGGGAACAGGAACAAGAAGAATGAGGAGGCAGAGCCAGGCCCTGACAAGAAAATGAACAATTAACAAGTAGACAATACTTTTCTTAAGCCTGAAAACTCTAAATTATGTTCTGTCACTGCAATGATGCAGAATCCTCCATGTCTGCATCACTATGCTGCTGACAGTCAAGGAATTTCTGCAGCAGGTGTTATTGTTCCATCACTTGGGACAAACGCTGTAATTATTTTTCTGTGTACAATTTAATCTTATATGTTTTATGGGCAATTTGGAGATATCTTTTTGTATGCATAATGTTTGTCTAAGCACTGTTTTTGACAGGCTTTTTTCAATATGTGAAAATGCACTGAAGTTAAGACAAATCTTCTCTACGTTTTACTGTGTCTGATAAGTCAACTGACCGGTTTGAGCATGAAGGGACTGTTCCAGGATGTTCCTTTATCTGAAGAATGCTTTTTATCAAAACATCACCACGAGGTGTTAACTAAACATCCTTGAGCACATTATTGTGAGTGTTTTGAGTCATATATAGGCACTTGTGGGTTTCAGAATCTCCAGAGAAGTATGTGTTTGTCTTGCAATAAAGCCAGTGACACTCGAAGGATACACATAACTGCTGGTGACCAATTACTCACAAGCTGCTGTCACAGCAGAAAAGAGCTGAAGAGCTGAAAAGGACATTGATGCTTAGACCTCAAATTATCATTGAAGATCAAGGGGAGTTAAGGTGACTCAATCATTGAATGCGTATGGGATGACAATATCAGCAATGTGACACAACAAAAGAAATCATTGAGCATGAGCCCATACAGTAGTCAGAAGGCCTGGTATAAGCGATCACAGACTGGAGATGATCAAACTTAGGGAGGGGATGAGCACATGTGTTTGGAATTTTACAACTGAAGGAACATTCGGAAGGGAATGGGAGTAGGTGAATGTTAAGGGGAAGGGGTGACATACGGTATATGCAAACAGCGAGAGCCAAGGGAGAGCTTTAGGGTGTGGATGGGAGGACTATGTGTGTGTGGAGAGCCTAGCATGGTTTTAAAGTCCCTATGGACTTGATTTCATGACTGTTTTAGTACAATTCATGGCTGGACTGTTCATAAAATGCAACATGTGTTAGCCTTTTATTTCTGGCTCCGGATCTAGCAGAGTTTCTCTGGCTTGGTATCAACACTGGAACTGACATGCAAAGGTCAAAGCTAATAATGTGGCGAGGAAGAGCTAGGCTCAGCATTAAGATCGCTGGTAGGATAGATTAAGCATGCGGAGCAGTGTGGTTAACATGTGAAAATAAGCTAAAAAACGTGGCTTGACTGCCAACAAAAGGCAAGACTGAACAGTTTTACAGGGTGCATGCCATGTGTGACTAAAATTGCTGACTTCACACCAGGCTCATCCTATCTAACTTCTGTTTCTACTTCACATATCTGATGCATTGAATTGCTGTCATCCTGCATAATCTTTACGGTGTAACATTTTAATGGTGTTTGATTGTGGCAAGTATGATGGAAGGTAATGGAAGAGTGATTGCCTTTTTGATTTATTAAAGAGAGAGTTATTAGGGTCTGTAGTAGGTGTTCCTGCAGCGTCGATTGTAATTAGATCCAGTTTAGACCAGTCAGCTAATTGGTGAGGGAAATGTACAAAGCTCATTCAGCATATTTGTGCACAGTGCCAACAAAGTTTTCAGGCTCATCACGTTTTCCAAAAAAATGGTTGTTTTTGTACATTCATCGTAATGGATACAATTAATTTTGTTTTCTCATTATACAGACCTATTGTTTTGTGTACCTTTGTACCTTTGGTAGCAATGGCAGCCACAAGAATGGTATTGGTTAGTCGATGCTCAGGGACAGGTTCTGTGTGCATTTTCCATTGGGAACTGTTGCAGAAAAGTTAAACAGGGCTGTCACTATTTCTTCGAATTTCAAACATTTTTGCAAATATGGGAAAACATTGAGTCTGTAACCTATTTAAAGAACAACAACAACAAAAAGTCAGTCCATTACAGCTTAGGTTGTATGTATATGCAACAGATGTTAAAGACATGCTATGCAACTTTTTCATGGTCATAAAATTGCTTGGCAATCATCAGTTTGCTTGGCTGACCTGTTCCGATGAAAACGGGGACATTTCCATCTCCATCTGGTGGCCCTAGCCCGAAACAGCGCTTGCAACTTTGCCTGTGGTGCCGCGTGCTTTGTTTACCTCTGGAAGTCTCGCGACACACGAGAGCCGAGAACTACTGCTTCACGGCAGTTCGTAAAGGGCTCTGAGCCGAGCCAGGTAGCCTGATAGACACACCCCCTCTCCAACTCTCTGCCAGTGTCTTGAAAAATAAACCGTAAATTGCCTCTGGTGGGTTTACGACAGTCTGGCTAGACTGTCACCTATTTTCTACAGAGCTACCCCTACAGCTTTGGGGTGTGTATTGCATGGTAAACAAACCCCGTATTACTGAGCCCTGCTTTAAATGTAGTTTGCCTTGTGGTCTGTCTAGATCTTCTGCCCTGAATACCTCAAAAATAACAAACTCTGGATCTCATTCATTGTGAGCATTGTCTTGATGGATTGCTGTCTAACCAAGGCTCTTTGTTCCTGATCATTGAGTTTGTCAGAATGACGGAAACTTCTGTGCTTTGGGACTTCTTAAATCCTTCACCATATCTGTGCATTGGCACAATCTCATCTCAAGGTCTGGGGACAGTTCCTGTGACCCCATGGCTTGGTTTTCAGCATAACATACACCACCAGCTCAAACAAACCATTGTCGATTCAATGAGACAGTTAGATAATCTGATTGCAACAGTTGTCATTGAAGCAGCAACAAAAAAAATACTCTTGTATACTTTGTAAAAAAATTTGGGCTAATTTCTAGAAAAATTAAAAGTGTCTGAAAGTGCAGGCATTTAATGATGTGGAAAACTACTTCGTCCAGTTCTATTTGAAACAGTGAGCCGACCTGAGAATCCTGATGAACTTTGCTGCATCAGTGTCTGACTGTGAGATGACTGTCAGTCGCTGGCCTTTGTGCCAAATAATGTTCAGAATTCTGGAGTCGGGCGTGGCTTGTATCTTGTCAGAGTTTGTCATTGGTGCTGAGGTGCTGCCCACTTAGGCAGTGCCAGTTCTGGATTTCAGGGCTATAGATGTCCTTATGCTCAGGACAACTGGCTCTCCGTCAGACAGCTCTGCCACAGACACACCCTCACTCCCACTGATGCATGTGTACTCGTCTCCAAAGCAACAAAACACATTTAAGAAATCCTCTCCTCATGGAAACTTCACACCTGTTTATCGCATATGTGAACTTAGTCATGTACAGTTTTTGTTGTATCTGTAAGGTCAGTTCAAATAGATAGCTTATTTTGTGGTTTGGGAATGTTTAACTGTAAATAAAAATCTTGCCAATCTCTGTGAATTATTTTTAATCCTCTAAACAGTGTATGTATTACTAGCAGCTTTGTCAAGCTTAATTTGACTCACTGTTTGAGGTACAAAATTCAAGCTGCTCTCAATTAGTGTGTGGCCACTTATCAACATGAGAGAAGCAGCAGGGGGCCCTTGGCTTCCTCACTTTAAGTGTGTAAAATATGGGCAGTTTGTTGCCTGAGCTTATGCTGGTGTCACTGCTGATCTGTTAAGAGCCGGATTCCCTCCACGCCTCAAAACCCAGGTTGATATGATATGTAGAATCTACCATCAATCACTTTTTACCACATTAGTTATGGATTTGTACTGCAATCCCTTTTAATCCCTCTAATTCTTTCTCTGCGCCTAATCCTTTTTTAATTTGACTCTCTGGGTGAATGACGAGGAGCCGAGGCTCAAATCTAGGCATAGGATTTAATCACCTTACTTTGGTACACCTTTTCTCATTTTAAGACACGCTTCATTTTGTCTGGAGGATCACAACAGAAAAACTTTAGAGTTTAGGTGGGACATTTGGTGGAGCAACAAAATTCAAGCGATTGTTAAATTGAGAGAAAATAAACATCAGATCAAAGCCGTAACTTTGAGACTGAGATGAAGATTTTTCAGCAACATTCTGTATTTTTCTGATTACCAATGCCAACAACATGCCCTGACTGATTTGCATTACTCAGTGTGTGCATTTGTTCATTTCTATAGCAAGTTTTTGAAATATTCAAAGGACTGCGCAGACCAACACCATTGAAACAGTACTTTTCACTGAATACATTGAGCACCCTTTCTATCACACTCTCCAATATACACTGATTCTTTGTACTGTGTGGTAATGCTATGGCTCTGCACCATCCAATAGATGCTGTTGGATTGTGGGAAAATCTTTCATAGTTTTTACTCTCTAACTATTGGCATCAATTATTTCCCTTTCTTGGATCCGCACAGGAGGATCTGTGGCTAAATTGTTGTTTATAAAGCTGCTTTTATGGCGTCTTCTCAAGCTCCTGCTTCGGAGTGAGAGCTTTGCTAGCATAAAGAGGAACTCTTTGTGAGGCAGTTATACGTAATTGGCTGAGCGCCCAAATGCAACACCGCCATTACAAAAAAAGAAAGGAAAAAAAAGCCATATCGGATTTTCAGGCTGGAGCTGGAGACGTTTATTTGACTCTCAAAGTTCAATTTCAGTGTCTCCAACCAAAAGTTGGAGAGTCCAACAAGTTCAAACGGAATGCCCAATGAAAACAGGGGTTTACTGAGCATATATCTGAGAAATTTAATGATTTTAATTCTTATTCCAAATCATTTCAAAGTTCTCATCTGAGGTGCAAGTGCAACCCCAGAATATGGTATGTTGTCCTTCAAAGAGCTCCCATGTTCCCATAATCTTACGAGAGCCCATAAAACTGTTTGATTTGAATTATTGGCCGATTATGTGCCTTCCTTGTGGTTAAGGTCATATCACAGGAACACTTTCCACTGCCAAAGGAAACTTTTGTGTTTTTTGTTTTTTTTGCAGTTGTTTCTAGGCGGTTGAAAGAGAAAAAATAAAGGAAGAAACTTGCATTAAATGTAATCATCAAGCCCAAAGTACAAGAAATCAACATGATGGTTAGAATTGCTCCTCAGCCACTGGTCACAGATAGCAAATCTGTGGTTAGTAAACCCAACCTCACCCACCATAATGTGATTATTAGGCCTACTGTGGCCTGGAACACTCTTTAGTGGTCTCCTGTACTTTATGGTACATGTGAATTATCAGTTTGCTGACAAATCATGTACTTCCCTCCCTCTGTGGTGCCTCTTTCCTCCCAGCTTACGACTCGCCCACATGTCTCTGACCCCCTCAAACTTCCAATAAAAACTAATTTGGCCTCTCGGGAAATCAAGACAACTTTTGTTGAGGAGTGGCACCAGCTCCAAGTATCCCATTGTGCCTTCTGTGTCTCTCATTGAACTACTCCCTCTCTGTCTTTACCTCTCATTATGTCTGCCACTCACTCGCACACCCCACTTTGGTAGAGTTTCTTCCCACTCCATGACCCCCACCTGGCCCTCAGTGAAGAGGAATGTGCAGCTGCAAAAAGCAGGCTTCAACAATATGGTTACTGAATATACTGGACATTTATATAGATGGGTGCATGATCCCCTCGGGCAAATTCAATAGTCTAGCTTTTAGTGTCATCACAAAAGGATCATCTCATTCTTCAGATTTCCATTTCTTACACTGGGAGCTATCTGTCAACTTGGTAATGAATGAACCCAGCCATCACACGGTGGAGCTCCTTCTGTACGGTGCAACACTCGCTTTCAGGGGTAATCTGAGAATATGTCAGCCTGAAACAAGACTCAAAGGTAATTTGGTTCCATGTAATGCATTGTCATGAATCAGGTGCAAATTGCTTCAGCTTTGAACAAAGGCAAAAGGGATCAATGGTCTTCCGTTACCATAACCGATTTCCATCCATAACGCGTATCATTGTGCTGAGAGGAGCCCTGCTGATGGTGAGGTTCAGGAAACAGGCCTCAGATGTGCTTAGGTTGCACAATAAGCCCTGAGGTCTGATGGGGGGTAGGATCATTTATACTTGAATGTGAGCTGTCAATTCATAAATTGGTACGCCTTCACATGTTATGAGCCACCTTGAAAATACATTTTGGATGTTGGATTTGTACAACTGAATATCCCAACAGTGGTGTTGACAAAGCTGCTCTTCATGCTAATTTAATAGTCCTCTTGTGTGTGGCTTATAGTTATATCAATTGGAATTGACTCAGACGTCACAAATTAAGACGTTTGAATTTAATTTCTTGAGAACTTAAACCCTCCTCATCTGTGAGTTCTGTAAAAGTTTTATCAGTCAGCAACTGAGGTAGAATAAATGTAAATGTAAATGTAAATGTACTTTATTTTATACAGCCCTTTACAAACAATCCCTACGATGTACCAAAGTGCTTTACAGCAGGTAATAAATAAAGAGAAGAATAAGTAAAAACAAATAAAAACGATAAAAGAACAGTGAAAGCAATAAAATACAACAAAATCAAATAAGATAAAATAAGATAAAAGTGTCATCATACTACTGGGTATTAAAAGCAATCCTAAATAAGTAGGTTTTTAGCCCAGATTTGAAGAGGCCCAAGTCAGAAATAAGAGGCAGCTCAACGGGGAGCTTATTCCAGAGCCTGGGGGCAGCGACGGAAAAGGCTCGGTCACCCCAGTGTTTGTATTCTGACCTGCGGGCACTTCCAGCAAAAATTGATTTGTTGACCTTGGAGCTCTACCAGGATTGCGGACTGTTAAAAGCTCAGATAAATATGATGGGGCGAGGCCGTTAAGAGCTTTAAAAACAAACATTAAAAGTTTCAAATCAATTCTATAAAGGAATAATAATAAGATACAAATTATTATTCAGCGTATTGTCACTAATGGTTAGTCTCACAAATCTGAATAATGTAAATTAAACAAATAGTTTAATGTCCAACGAAATTTTATTGATTGTAATTCTCAACTAATTTTAGGAATTATCTCAGGCAGCTGCTGCTCTTTGTTTCCGTGACAAAAACCTTAAGAGAGGAAATATTCAACTGTTAGTTTTTGAGCTGTTTGACTTCAGTTTTGGATAAGGCTGCCTGTTAAGTGCACGTGTAACAACCCAAAGTTAAAGGCAAGTCTTTTACTGCCCTTTGCTGACGACCACTGGGATTAGCTGTAATCTGCTCCCCTCTAGTGATTATACAGAGAATTACATCAGTCTGGGCAGACAATTACCAAAATGATCCTGACAGTTTAGAGCTGAATGTCTGATTAGTTTCTCCATCCATTTTCTATAACCGCTTAAGCCTATCTCAGCTGTCATTGGGCGAGAGACGGGGTCCATCCTGGACAGGTCGCCAGTCCATCCTACGGAGCCACACAGAGACAAACGAGACACACAACCACGCATGCTCACACCCACTCCTAGGGACAATTTAGTCACCAATTAACCTGAAGTGGAACCCACACATACACAGCGAGAAAAATGCAAACCAGGAATCCTCTTATTGTGAAGCGACAGTGCTAACCACCACGCCATCGTACAGCCCAATTGGTTTCTTTGAACTTCATATCAATAAATATACAAAAGATTTTTAAAAAATAATATCAAAGCAATTAAATCTGTGCATGATTTCTGTTTTAGAGTATTACTGATGTAAAAACATTTTTCTAAAGTGGCACAGTCAGTAAAAAGGATTTTCATCAGAAAAAATTATATTTATTTTGTTTCATAGCTCACTGCTATAAAAAGGGTACTTTTGGTATGAGGAAGTACACAGATTTTTTATTCACAACAAAAACATGTAGAGATCAGTGATCTGATCTCAAACCTGTCATTTTTAAGGCTGATATATGGGTCTCAAACGATCCATCACCGCAGAACCAGAGTCTCTGCGGCTAGAGAAGAGAACGTCCCTAAATACCGCACAGTCCTCAGAACACCTCTGTACAAAGATTACCGAACAGAACTGTGATGCAGGTTTTGTCAGTAAAACAAATAATCAGATTTGGTCCAATAAACCAAATTGCAGCAAAAAAAGACATTACAGTCACTGTTAATGAGTAATATATGTGTGCCTCATTTTGGCTTGAACTGGATTAAAGGTAGGGTAGGAGATCCTAGCCTGGAAAACCAGCGGCAACTGCTGGACGGCAAAATGTTTTGCCTGCGGTTGGGTCTGGCCACAGCCCTTTTACAGACAGCCGTTCCACTTCCTATTCGCCCCATTATAAAAAATTTGGCTGCAGTTCAGTTGATTTTCTCTGGGGGCGCTGGCGAGCGAGTGCAGAATGACCATTTTCCATAGGGCTGGCGCTAATAACTCAAAAAATGTCCCCGCTAGCGACTGAAACCTGAAAATATTACTGTGATTTCTGACAGCGGGATGTAGATTTATATCAAAAGTACAATAACCTGGGAGTTATATCTTTCTGTTTTCTTACAGGTCTGGCATTTGCGAGTCAGTCTCCGCTAGCATTTTGCTAACGGAATCTGATGAACGCACGGCAGATTACGACCGGCTGCTTTACGGCACTCGTCCACTGTGCCAGAGTGCTAACCTTGTGCTGCTAACAACAACCAAAGCTAAACCAGAGGCTAGTCAGAGAGTATGTAAAAGGGATGTGCTGAAATCTGTAACTATTTGAGCTAACACCTCTCTGCTAGCTCAGCGCTAGGACTGACCATGCCGTAAAGTGATGCCACATGCCTGACGTCACTCGTGAGGCAATACTGACAATAAATGTGTATTTTAAAAAGATCTAGCGAGTCTAAAAAATCAAACCAAGTGCCGTTTGAAAGGATAATTTATCCTTCCTTTAGGAAAATGAAAATAAAAAAATATAAAAAATTCTATCGAAAGCAATGGCTGGATCTAATGTGGATTTCATAGTACCACCATAGAGTTCGGCGTGCTCTGCACTGCTTCGTTGGCGCCCCTAGAGTGCAGTACCACCCGGAAATAGCCGCCAGTTTTCCCTCTCCTCATAATAGAGACTCTCTGGTCTGGCCTCGAACCACTTTTCTTTTTGAAAATACTGCCCTGAATCTGGCAGATGGCAACTAAACCAATCACAACGCAGAGATGTGTTTTGAATCAACGCGGGCGGGGCAGATGGTTCTGGTGCGGGGTTTTGAGGGAGTGACGACAGAGCAGTGCGACGTTGGGCAGTGGAAGCGAACATAGACAGCGAAAGCACAACAAGAAAGATGGCGGCGGCAATGGAACAGCGCTCGTTTGATTCAGCCTTGGCATCAGTTTTGGAAGAGTCCCCTCCCACCAAAGCTTTCTGTCGCGCTTACTACGTCACAGTCAGTTGCGCTGATTGGTCCTATAGGCACAGACACGGTTTGAAAGCCAACGGGTTGTGCTCATCAACAATGTTCCGTTGTATCCATTGATCGGAGCCAGACTAAATTAGACATCCAATCCATTTAGGCTGGTTTATCAGGCTAAGGAGATCCTGGATTTTGAGTCCAGCGAAGCTGCATTTTGAAAATACACAGGTAAAAAGTCCCAACCCTTTTCTTCACTTTCCCCCAGAAGGCACGCCTCTAGAGTACATGAACGCGCACGAGCACGACGGTGCACGAGCGCTGTTCTGACAGCAAGCATCGATCGTTGCCGTATTTAGTATTTAGTATATGCTAACTATACGTTTAATAATGCTAGGTGCTAGCCAAGCTGGCTCTAGTTTAGCTTCCTGCCAAGCTTCTGGACACGTAATTCGTTCACGGAGCAGGGTACGCGCACAGGGGGAAGGAGGGGGAAGGAGGGGGAGGGAGGAGCAGATTGCAGTTTGATAGACGGCATCAGTCCGTTCACAATGATTGGATAGTGTTTTTCCTAGATTGTACGTTCTAGAGGCCACTAAAAAATTTCATATTTGTGTCAAAACTTTTAATTAATTGGTTGCAATGGGGGTGTGAAGAGTATTTGAAGCAATATGTAAAAAAATGTTCCAGAAAAAGATCCCCTACCCCGCCTTTAAGTGCTTGGTCTTCCTAATGCCAGATATACCACACGGTATCATGCACTTTTTAAAAAACAGCTTCGCTAAGCTAAATAGTCACACCTTTAAGAAAGCAAAACAGTGTATCAAACTGTCTTCACTGAGGCAGAGAATGACAACAAACCCATTGTTCCGCACAAAGGCACAGCAGTCTGGACGTAAAAGAGTTGTACCAAAAACAGAGTTTGTGACAGGTGATTTATGAAATACAGCGTAGTGTTCCATGGGGTGAGCTCCTGATATACATAAACCATGTTCATCTTACCAACCAGTTTCCATTTCATCATTTACAAAAAAAAAAAAAAAAAAAAAGCTCCTTTTTCTTCTGCCTGTCCTTCCCACTTTAGAACACGCCAGGAATCAGCCGGTAAGGCACGGCATCAGTGTAACGCTTCCAGTCTTTGCCGTACTTGCTGCTGCAGCGATGTTCGTCACGAACACAGCGGTGAACCAGCAGGATGGTCATGTAAACGATGTAGAAGTATGGAAGTAAGTGACCAAAGCTGCAGGCAGCACAGTAGGCTAAGGAGCCCATTAGGTCACCGGTGTAGTTTAAGTGCCTGGCCACCCCCCAGAATCCCGAGGTCAGGAGCTTGCTATGGTGAACGCCACCATCAGCAGAGAGGTACGAGCACTCGATGTAGGTCGGCTTGCGGCCCCAGATGTTGCAGGAGCCCTCTGTGCGACGGAACAGATCCTTCTGGTGGTTGGTGGAACGGAAAATGTAATACCCAACAAGGCCAAGTACCAGGACAGCGAGTGCATGAGTGTCAGAGAGCTGGACGGGGTGGTAAACCAGGTACAGGCCCTGAAAAACACAAGCGGAATTAATAAAACTTAAATGTCTTCATTCATTACCTGATTATCCAGTTTATTTCATTATGTGTTAACTTGCACTGCAGTTCTAAGTGAGGGACATAGTCTTATATTTAGATGTGATATTTAGTCGGAATGTTTAATAACATATTCTTCTTCTTTCGGCCTCTCCCTTTATCAGGGGCCACAGCGAGACGATCTCGCATCATCGATTTGGCACGTTTTACGCCGGTTGCCCCTCCTGACGCAACCCTCATGTATTAACGTATTGATTGATTTATTTCAGCTTCGTCTTTATCTCAATAGGCAATCTTCAACAAACTCAACATATTTTGCAGTATACAGACTTCATGTCTGTTACCTGCAGTGTGTATAAGTATGGCAGCCAGACACAGTCCCCCCAGCCAAGGTACCATCCGAAGTGGTCGTGGCAGATATCAATGGTCTTCAGGTACCATGCCTCATTCCAGAAGAAATCCAACACGTAAATACCCTACAAGAGGACACAAAGGACCCTGTTATGCACTGGATACTACACATTATTAATGTAACTGATCCAGACTCTGTCCTTAGCTCTGCATGAGTAAATGATGACTGGACCTTTTACTCAAACTGCAGCTTTAGAGTCCAGACAAACAATTGTACATTTAAAGCACGGAAAAGGATTTTATGCATATCTAAGCATATCATTGATACTGAGGAAAGTAATGGGGGTCTAAAACTAAAAACAAAACAAAAAAATCGTATTACACCATGTGCTTGGAAATGATCAGTAGAGTATTTAAAAACATTCTACACCACACAAAGGTGTAACATTTAACATGAATTTGAAATAATTCGGCTTCAGCAGTCAAAGGAACTGTAAAACACTGCAGATTTATTCAGCATTATCATGCAGACTAAGATTTAGCAAACAATAAAGAAGATGGCTTGTAAAGGATTGTTCACAGAGAGAAAAAAAGCAACTTGATGAAAACTGAAAATCTCCTTTATACTGATGTGGAAGTTGCTGCAGTAACGTGTCCCACAATGCATCACACCCACATGGCGGAGGGGCATTTTTCTCCTCCGCAACTGCAGGCAGAATCATATCTGCGGACACGTTTTAGAGATTCAAAATATGCCAAAGTTTGGCTGATATTATAATTTGTTAAGAGACTATTATCTCGGCATATTTTTCCTTGAATAAAAATCAGTAGTCAGTTAAGATCAGCCTCACTGTTAATAGGCAGCGGCATGATCAACACAAACATCAAGCCACGCCCATGAAGAAAAGAACGCCACTTTGCTGTTCGTATGACACAAATGTTTCACCCCAAAAAAAAAAAAAAAAAAACCTCACCAAAGTAATGAAGGGCTGTCCAATAAAATGCTGGAAACAATCGTGCCTGCATTGTTGACCGTTAACAAGCGGCCGTGTTGTATACAGTCTGTTTGCAGAAGCCAACAGTGTGAACATGAGATAATACGCTGTCAATGTTCGATTAAAATGAGCTGTTCTGTGTTTGTCAAATGATTTTACGTTATATTTACCATCAGTAAAGCTGCGATGCCGTGAGTTGGGAAGAAAAACTCAAACTCTTTTGAGTCATTACCTGCCAAAGAATTAACAGCTTATTGGTATAAGTAAACTACTCTAACAGGGGCCAATAAAAAATAAATTAAAAAAAAGACAACTACAGTGCATCAATCAAACACAAACATTCAGTAAAAGGGAAGAATAACTAAATCTAAGACAAAACAACGATTATGTCATTAGATTCTATATTTCAGTTAGTGTCTAACTGATCTGCAAAATGAATCGTCGTGTTTTTATCATCTTAGAAAGAACCATTTATTTCTAAATGAACGCTCATATAACCGTTACGAAAGGCACATAGAAGAAGAGTACTGTTCAGAGGGTCATGAAGAAGAAGGAAGTGGAGAAATCAGTAATTACAGATACTGAAGATACTCATTACTGATACTGAAGGTACACATTTCAGAAATGGAGCCTCAGACTTATTACGTAGCCCAAGAACAGGCAATGGTGCGCGACTCAACCTCATCAAAAAGGCAAAAGCATGAAGATGTGAGGCAACATCGTCATGCAAAGGGAGAAAAAAAAAACTAAAAAACATTGGTGTGGACTGGAAATTGCAGATTAACAACAAAGTTCCTTAACTGATAATTTAGATCGTCAATCTACTGCCAGATAGTGAGCGGACGGCGTCTGAGATGGGTGCCATCTCCCATCTTGTTGTCACACACACACACACACATTAGATTTACAAGCACAGTGAAAGTCAAACCAGTAATAACTCAAGTAGTCCATTTAATTGCACCACTCTCCCTGTCCCAGTAAATAAGCATGGGAGGGCAATCCGTTTAGTGACTGTTTCAAAGACCAAAACACGGGACAAACTATTTAGTTGGCAGCAAACTGTCCATGAGGGAACGACACAGCTTTACAGCTCTGTATATCCTGTACCTGCAGTTTGCTGTGACTGGCTTCTTCAGGTACTTCAGGCCAAAGCCCGTGAGACACGATTTAACCCTTTAACGCCATTGTCTCATATATGCTACAAACCGTTTGACTCAATCAACCAGCTGAGATAGCATCTTTATTTCCCCAGTGCCAGTTAGTCCATATTCACTATGGACCTAGGAACCTTTATATAAATAAATATGTAAAAAAAAAAAAGGGTGAATAAAAAAAACATTGTTTTTTCACTGTTATATTACTGTGTTGTTGTTATCTTATTATTGACCATTATGCCTGGTGTTGAAAATAAGCAACATACCAAATTGCATACCAAACATACCAAATTGACTCAACATGCCAAAATTTCTATTTATTTTTTGTGCAAAAGTGAAATTAATAATCTCAGCATTATTTACCATTTACTTAAAGGCTAAAACACACACAAAACATTATTTTATATCCAGCTATATGAATTCAGGCCTTAAGGGGTTAAGTTTATCCCTCAGAATATTTTTACAGCACTTCTGCTTCCAGAGGATTTAAATGAGTCAGTTATCTAAAACTTTAGAAAACATCCATCTTCCCACCTTACCTGCAGCACATTAACCAGAATCATGGAGTTGGTGACGTGGCCATACAGTTCTTGCTGCTTGGCCATATAAGACAGATTGATCAGAGTCCAGGCAACGATGCCCGGTCTGCCGTTGAAGAAAAGCTTGAAGTCAAACCAGTCGCCGATGCGCGGGTTGAACTCTATTCCCATCATGTAGTTATAGAAGACGTTTCCTGTGAACTTGCTGTAGAATCCCAAAAAGGTGAGAGAAAACACAAATTCAGCTTTGAAAATATGATAACTGCGCTATGAGAACTTGGTGAGGTCATCCTGTAGCACGAGGAGCAGTACTCACCAGTCCTCAGAACTGGTGGGGAACAAGTACGCCTTTATGAAAGCAAAACCGGACACAGCGTATCCCAGTATGTTGGTGCACCACATCAGGGGGATCCAGTTGTCGAAGATGATGGTGGGGGAGAACCAGTGAAAATAATGGGCATTGGCAAACCACACAGCATGAGTGATCAACCAACACTGCAGCCCATTGATCTCATACTTGTTAATAAGACCTTATAAACAGAAGGAAAAAAACACAGGAAGATACAGTTTAAGAAATATTAGAAACATACAACTTTGTTGTTTTAAAGAGGAATAAAGTTGCAAAATTCGATCAATCAAAAAGCAATAAATTGAATAAAATGTGTCTGTTGAGCAGAGGAATGTGTATTTTTAGTACCAGCAGGAGTCCGCGCTCCGTCCTGCACTCCTCCAACATAGCCAGGAATAAACTTGTGGGTAATATCAGGAACACACATGTAGAGGAAGACCTAAAAGACAAGACAGCCTGTTTAACTTGAAGTTAAAGTACAGCTTCTGTGAGTTGCACTGCTCCTTCACTCCTCTTCTTACCTGAAAGCCCACCCAGACCGCATATATCTTAGCAGCTGTCCACGTGAAGGAGGGGGCCCGGGCCCAGATGGAGAGTAGCGTTGTCTCCCCTCGATACAACTCGACCAGAGGCTGGCTGACGGAGCACTGGTACTGATCGCAGGCCATCACAAAGTAGAAGACAATGAAGGGGGCAAAGCAGAGGAGGCCGATCACACTGATGAGGGAAAACCAGTCCACCTCCCTGAGAATGGATGAGATTAACATATAAATACAGGGCAGCTCATAACAGCAAATTCCTGCTGTGGTTGGGAACATTATTCACAGTCATGCTTCTCTTATAAACAGCGTGAAAGATCTTAATGTTGCAAGTATGACTACAGCAGTAAATCGAATAAGGGAAGGTATGAGGTAACACGGCATTCTACGAAACAACATTAAACACGAACGTTGCCGATAAATTCCTCACCAACTATCAAATTATTTTTGGGTAAGAAATACTTCAGCATGTGCATCCAGTGTGTGGATTTCAACAGCGTTGTGTTGTCTCACATAAGTCCAGCTGTGCACTTGGAGAATAACCACTGCAACATCTGAGCACTGCTGTTACGCAAACGTTTCCACTTTACTTTAAATTGGACACGTTAGCTTCACTTAAATAATTGATGCAAAACTGCCTTTAAAGAAAGGTTTTAACTGAGTTAACGTGAACCACACAAGTGTATTGGACTTGAGATAAGTTGATAAACCGGAGTATGCTGTAATTGCATAAGGTTATGCACAAAATGACTATAAATACACAGTTTTGTGTAATGAACGGTTGGCTTGAAAACTGAAGGCCTGAAGGTTGCCCAGCAGTAACATACGACTGCCCAAACTAACTGAAAACCATTCATTGTAATCATCATAACACGTAAGCTGTGACGTGCCGTCTACTCACTAAAACTGTCTACGATGTTTTATTACCTATATGAGGCACACCGCACCAGGACAGCACTGTCTGCCAAACCCAAAGAGAAACCCTGCAGACTTGATCAAAATTCAATTCAATTTTCAATCATAATCCAATCCAATTAATCAAATTCAAAATAATCCAATTCATAAATACAGAGCCAATTCAAAAACAATTTCCTGGCTAAGGAAACCAACAGATTGCACCGAAACTTCAGTCCAATCTCCCGGCCTGAGCGTGCCTGAGGCGACTGTGGAGAGAAA
Organism: Odontesthes bonariensis; assembly: GCF_027942865.1. Taxonomy (NCBI): domain Eukaryota; kingdom Metazoa; phylum Chordata; class Actinopteri; order Atheriniformes; family Atherinopsidae; genus Odontesthes; species Odontesthes bonariensis. Next base: position 10,239,703 of record NC_134506.1, on the reverse strand, counting down.
CGACTCCCTTTTAACAGGAAGAAACCTCTGGCAGAACCAGACTCAGGAAGGGTGGCCATCCGCCTCGGCCGGCTGGTCATTTTGTTGCCGATTTAGTCGCAAGATTTTTCCATCCATCCATTTTCTATACCCGCTGAATCCGTCGGTCGGGTCGCGGGGGGGCTGGAGCCTATCCCAGCGGTCATTGGGCGAGAGGTGGGGCACACCCTGGACAGGCCGCCAGTCCATCACAGGGCCACACAGAGACAAACGAGACAAACAACCACACACGCTCACACTCACTCCAAAGGACAATTTTTAGAGACACCAATTAACCTAACATGCATGTTTTTGGACATGTTTTTTGAGCCGGAGTACCTGGAGAGAGCCCACGCATACACGGGGAGAACATGCAAACTCCATACAGAAAGGCCCGAGCCGGGAGTTGAACCTGGAACCTTCTTGCTGTGATGCAACGGTGCTAACCACCACACCACTGTGCAGCCCGCAAGATTTTTCCATTTTTCTTTAAAAAAAAAAAAAAAAAAAAAAGAACAAAGAACCTGGCAATAGACCAAGCAACTTTCTGGACAAGCTGGAGTCGCTTTTTGTTGAAAAGAGTTACTGGCATACACCTGCGAGCACAACCACATGCCTTTGCCTACACACCTCTCTCTGTCTGCCCTGATCGGTCAGCAGCATGTCAAATGACTTTTCTGAGTGCTCATTTCACATGTAAATATGAGAAAAATCAATTAGCTGCTGACGTCAGGGATTTCTGACTGACAATGAGTCGGTTACAAAACCAACTGGAAAGATAATGTCGTCTTATTGGACCACAGTTCAGTCACAGTTCATTTCACACTTGACCTGTTGTCTTATAATGGACACAGAAAGAAATGTAAATGACAACAGATTTATGGGGAATTCAGATGTAATAAATAATTACAGGTTATGAGAGAACAGAAAGTAGGAGAGAAGCAATAAAATACAAATAAACATGATTAACACTGCTCAAATTAACCAAATATTACATATTTGACTGTGCGAATGCCATATTGCGGACTGGCAATAAGTGTAAAAAATTTTAATGTGATTAACTCTGATGGAACTTCAGGTAGTTTGTTTTTTATTATTTTCCATGAAGGACAAACCTTAGCAACCTGTGAAAGGTCATCAACTCACCATGCCCTCCCCCACTGCGCTGACTGCTCCACCGGCTGGGAAGATTTCCCATTGGCACTGTGCTGGGTTCGTCTTCGGGTGGCCTCCATGGTCACTGCACCAACTCTGGTGAGGGATCAGGTTATCATTGTCATATATATGTATTGATATGTCCTGTCCTATCTGTTGAGCCTGTGCACTTTATATGTCACCGTGAGAGTGTGTGAAACGTCCTCTCGATTCCTTTGTATGTTTCGGCATGTGAAGAAATTGACAATAAAGCAACTTTGACTTTGACTTATCAGGTAAGATCTGTTATGCAGCAACGGGCTGTACTTTGCACGCCACCAAGTCAGTGAACACCCTGTGATATTCACCAACTGTACAAGCAGCAAATAATGGCACCAGCAAACACTCCAAATGAATCACCTTCCTGCTATCTTCGCTACAATCTTAGTGTTGAGTATTTGTCAGTAGCACAAAACATTAGCCATGGGCCATGTATACCGTGCGGTTTGTTTCACAACGCAGACATATCTTATCAGATTATGTGATCCTTGGGGGAGCATATCTTTGGAGGTTCCAAACAGAACGGGAATCCATCACTACACAGGATTTTACAATGGCTTACATGAATTTCGTGGACACCTTAACCACGACCACAGCTACTTATTATTTAACCCTGTCGATACACTTATCCTGAATTCACCTTTAGCCTGTCTTTCTTCACGTTCTATGATTGATAGAGAAATTTATTCTTCACTCTATCTAGCAAAGGGGGGCGTAGCCCCACAAAGTGACCGTGTAAACTGATTTATGTTCCCACAGCAGCAGAGGTAAAACAAAGCGGCCAGACATCTTCACACTAAAGTTGCACGGACCACATAATTATGACGATAAAACACAAAACCTGCCTCTGCTTCCTTGTTTCGTCCTAACAGACACAAAGAGGTTCTTCTCTTCGGACAGATAAAAAAAAAAAAAATGAAGGAGGGGAGCAACTTCTGGTTACGTAACGGGGAAAAAAATATATATATATTTTCCCATTTTGTGGAAAACATGCACAATAACCACATCCAATTGATCTATTCAAGTTGGTTTTTTATCTCTTGCATCGTACATAAGCAGCATCGTTATATAACTGCAACTACAAAACTGCTCTTCTACACAACGCTGTTTACATTCATATAAAGCAGTCATGGATATAAAATTATGTTAAACAGATAGAGCATTACACCATATCTCACTCACCAGCAGACAGCTATAACGTTACAGAAAGCAGTTTGGAGCTCTCCTCTTTACTACAGGGACAGACACTGTTGTCTTGTATCCGCTGATGGAACAAAACGTAGCGCCACAGGCTCCACCCATAAGGCCATTACGACTCAACGTTAAACCAGTCATATTCTTGCAAGGGCGGGCCTAAATTGATTTTCTGTTTTTTTATTGGCTAATACTGGCTGGAGCCACAACGCCTGACAAGCTCCCAATTATTTCAATGTGGTCCGAGCTAGCTTGCATCGGACACTCGGAAGAGTGGGAAAAATCCCCCGCTGTGATTGGTGGATAAGGTTAGAGTACGTCGAAGGATTGGTTGTAATGGTCAGGCTCGAGGACGGTCTGATCCCATCTAACATCAACTTTTTAGCCAGTATAAACTATATACAGGCAACAATATGATGGGTTTATCATAAACGAGATATGAGATAGAGATATGTAGCTATGCATCATTTTAGTGTTTTTCTGTATACATCAATAGTGACTGGCCAGACCTGTGGACTGCCAAACAAAAAGAAGAATTTAAGTCAAAGTTTTGTTGAATTATTTAAAATAATATGTTCAAAACAAAGCATTCATCCAAGAAAAAGATATTCAATATTTGTAGTGATATTTATATACTGTATATCTAACAAAGTATGCTGGAATAGTGTTCAGCTATTGAAAAGTAAATAGTTTGTTTCAATGTTTCGACAGTGCACTTTTGAGTTTATCTGATTGGTTTTGATGTTTGGAAGGGAATGATTTTTGGTGAAATATGAACAAGGATGCATTGTCAACTTCATATTTTAAGGATTTTATTTAAATAAATGCTGAAAAATCACCTGAAACACCATGTTTGCCTCATGTTGAATATATTTTATATTCATGCAGGCTGCTTGTGTGACCAGTAATACCTACAAACTGCACCTGATCAAGTCATGATAGTTTTGTAATAGTGAGCAAATACTACTGACAGATTTTTGGGTAAACTAAATAGAGTAGTTTTTCATGTCACTCTATCTAAAACGGTGCATTTTTCTGGACTTCTTAAAAAAAGTGGCAAAATTAAGAGTATACTACCCACTTCTCCTGGGACCACTACACCACTGGGTTTATGATATTGTAATCTTAATTGGCTGATCAAACGCTGCTGTTCTGAGATGATTCTGATATGTTGTTATTGATATTAGAGGGGAACTATATTCATACATAAAACCTTTAGCTCGTAATAAAAAAGCATTGTATGTCTGAAAACTCAGTGATAACGAGCAACTTTAGTTCGTGGATCGAACCACTTGAGTGTGAAAACAACTAAATAATACTTGATAAAACCTGTATTTAAATACACAAGTCGATTATTTTGAGTCAATTTAAAACAATAGGATTTTAAAAAAGACCATAAATCAGGGAAAGCTATGAAGCCCAAATCAGATATCATCAATCTGTTATCCAAAGCACTAATAATCTGATCGAGGCAGTGCCAACACGAGGCATCCATTACGCGGCCTCCAAACAGTATCATTCGGAGTCCTCCCATGACAGCTTACTTTTTCATTCAGCTCCCCTTTGCCAGCACTTTGACATTTCATGCAGTCGATCAATTAAGTAAAATCAGTGGCAGACCTGCACGGGGTTGTTTGCATGTGCAAGCATTAACCACGAGAGGGCAGAACTGAGCTGTGATGAGCAACTAAATGCCACAGCTGAACGGAGGCTAAACGTTCTCACATGCAGCACAAACTTTGCTCTGCTCATTTTGCTGGGAGGGCTTATCCTTAGACTTCGTCCTCTAAGCTAAATCTTTATCGCTGCTACAGTATTTAACTAGCCTCTCCCATTATCAACTCATCCATGCGTTCATATCCAGTAGACTCGATTACTGTAACGCTCTTTTAACTGGACTTCCCAAAAAGAGCATTAAACATCTGCAGGTCATCCAGAACGCAGCTGCTGGAGTTTTAACCCGGACTAAGAGAACTGAACACATCATACCAGTTTTAAAATCTTTCCACTGGCTTCCAGTCAGTCACAGAATAGATTTTAAAAGCCTGCTGATGGTTTACAAATCCCAGAACGGTTTAGGCCCAAAATACATCTGTGATATGTTCAGAGAATATAAAGCCAGCAGAGCTCTTAGATCCAAGGACTCAGGTCAGCTGGTCCAGTCTAGAGTCCAGACTAAACATGGAGAAGCAGCATTTAGCTGTTATGCTGCAAACAAGTGGAACAAACTGCCAGTGGAGATTAAACTTTCACCAAATGTAGATATTTTTAAATCCAGGTTAAAAACATTTCTTTTCTCATGTGTCTATGCATGAAATCTGCACGGTATCTTTTAATTTATCTGGACTGTTGTTTGTTTTTAAATTCATTTAAATGATTTTATTTGTTTCTCTTTATATTTTTTATGTATTTTTTAATGCTTCTTCCACTCCCTGCTGCTTTTATTTTATGTAAAGCACTTTGAATTGTTTGTACATGAAATGTGCTATATAAATAAATTTGATTTGATTTGATTTGATTACATTAAGAGTCACATAGGTGTCTGTATCACGAATGCCTTTGGTTTTTTAAAAAGATAAAAAAAAAGATTCATAGCCAGTGTTTCTGTGTTAAAAGAAAAAAATTAAAACAACCATATTCACATTTGCTTTATACTGTCTGATTAAGATGACGACACCATAGGTCGGTTGTATGAGAATTTAGATCATCAGCATACCATTTTATCTGAACACTTGTGTTGACAACTTTTGATTTTGCAAAGCTGAACAGGACTGAGAGGACTATCAAAGTCTGCAGTTAAAGTTTTTGTTCTGCTTGACTGCCCCTAATATTGTGGAATTCCTGTGTCATTACTTGAATCTTTCTTTGGAGCAGCGTTACACGTTCCATAATCTTATTACACTGCTCATGTAAACAACACCGAACTCATACCTTCTGAAATATTCAAGACTGAATTCTTGATCAACCGGCTCCCTGGAGAGGAGCTTTTCCTCTGCCTCCCATGGCATTCACCTCCATCATCAAATGACATCCATCTTTCTCCTTGTCTTTCTTCTTTTGCACTCCCATATGTGCGCCCCCCCCAATTTCCCTGTGAGACTCCCCTTGTTTTTGGTTCTACCTGTTTTCTTGGTCTCTGCAGTCCTGATCTTGTTTTCGTCTTCCCATTCCTCTTCTCTCTATTCTTTGATCAGATGCCTTGTTGCCATGCTGTATCCAGACAGTGTGATGTATCTGGGCCAAGCATCAGACTATGTGTCTGAGGAGAAGAAGAGATTCAATACTGCTGTTACCTTTTTCACCTTCTGAAATTGGATTAGGATATGCAAGTCTGCTCTCTGGGAGTTCAATTATCGAACACTTTTGGTCAACTTTTGGACATTTTGGATTCCTGTAGAAGTTTCAAGTTATTTTCCATTCAGAAACACGTATGTGAGAGCCAGAATACATACAGAATACAGAATACAAAAACAGTGAATTTGGTGAAAGTGAATGTACTGCAGCTCTTTTTAATGATCCGTTAAACTCCTGGTTTTGTTTGTTTCCATAAATGCTGAAATTAGCACTCACAGTTTAGTAAATTAGTAAAAGGATCCCATGCACATGCTGTGTAGGATGGTTGTAACGTCACCAATACACGAATGTGTGCATATGTTGATTTATTTCACCATGTATTCACAACCAAAATGTAAAGACATGTCACGTGATTTTCAGCTCTTCCATAAGATCCATGGATTATTCATCAAACTGAATAACTTAACATAAAAAAATACACCATCATCTTCAAGAGCAAGTCTGTGAACATTTTGCACAATCAATATAAAAAGAACTGACACTAGTGGTGGGGCACATGTGCGGTTTGGGAAATAAGGAGACTGTTTGACATATATTAACCTAATCAGCTCTCCTGGGAGGGTCCGTGTATGTCTTTATGCATGACAGTGACCTGGTGTCTACTTAATGTTTTCAGTTGATAAATATACATGTGCTGTTAGCATGTGTTCGCATGTGTCCCTTTGTTGATGTATCAGAGACGCAATGCAACATGGCTTTTAAAAAATGTACAATAAATGAGTGTGAAAAATGAATGAGAGCAGAGTCTCTCCGCTGTATGTCCTCCTCTCCCCACCTCTGTCCTGGTGTAGAAGTATTCTTTCCTCCACTCTGCTGCTTAGTTTAACAGCATTGTCATTAGCAAAAAGTCGCAACTTGTTAATGTTAAGTCAGAGAAGGGTGTTAAACAATCCCCAGGTGGCTTTGTTATGTTTCTACCGCAAAATGTGACTTAACTATTATGGAATGATGTGATTTTGTATAGTATTACATATTAGCGTGGCTTAAAAAAAAAGTTACGTGAAGGCATGTATTCAGGATGTGATGAACAGAAACACCGACCATCTAATGGGGCCTGTAGAGAGCTGCCCAGATGGGCATTGTGATGAGTCACTTCACAATAATTTATTTAGAGAAATTCCAATACGGCTGACGTTAGGGAATTCTCAGTGGGTTATATAAACACAGATTTTCTGCTTTTTAAATTAGTTTAACTTGTTTAGCTTGACTGCTTTAATAATGTTCAACGTAGGTGTGAGTTTTGTTTTCTTACCAGAGCATGGGAAGTTACCTCAGGTGGCACATGTTTGCTGTAAGGTCAAGGGAATGGCAAAACCTTCTAGGATGACCTTGCAGTATTCTTGATAGATGCCCCAGAGCTGACCTGGAGCACACGCTGAGTGTGTTTTATGGTTTATTAACAACACTCCAATCCCATGAAAAGCAGCCCTCAGTAGTCTATATAGTCTTTGTCTAAATTTGATTAAATTAATCTACGCATGACTAGACCTTATACCTGGGGAGTTCTCCCATGAGAATAGTTTGACTGTCACAGTAGCTGAAACACTTTACTATTTTTTACATGCTTGGAGCATTGATAAGAAAAAAAAAAACAAAAAAAAACAAACAAGTACAATACTAAAGGTTGTAATTTAATAATTTAATTTGATTTAAAACCGTAAAATGAAAATTGGCATGCATCACATTGCAGCTACTTTGAGTGTTTTCACACGTTCAGCCTAAAGCTGAGCTACGAAGTTGACGACATCGGTGGGTGTGCATCCAGATTCTCCCTCTGTTAACCTGTGAAATATGATATCGTACAAATGTTTGCTTATATTTGTGCAGGCGAGTGGAAGATCATGCCTCTGTATGCAGGTGGGATTGTTTTGTGTGTGTTTGTGATTGCAAGCATATTGCAGATGTGTCTATGTGCATCTGTGTGTTCTGCATGTCGTGATGTATGTGTGTTTTGTCTGGGAGATGTGTCAGTAACTGGGGCAGAACTGATTGTTGCAGATGGCTGTAGGCAAAGCACAGACCTACATTTTGCTCCTCCACACATTGGAGGAGGGGGGCAGGAGGTTAATGAAAATTTGGGTTTTTACTACACTCCTCTCCCACTTCTCCGAGTATATGATAACCTCCCTCACTGCCTTTCTCCAGCTTTCTATTTTTTCCATTTCCTTCTCTCTCCTTCAGCCGCGCTTTATCTTTTTATTTGGTCTGGTGTGTCACTTTGCAAGGTCTTAATCAGAGCACAGAGAGGAAGGAGGAAGTGATTGTGGATAGGAAGGAGGAAAACAGAAAAAGATAATGGTGAGCTGAGATCAACTTTGGTAAGTACAGAAAACAATACAGCAGTCTCAGTTTGTTTCCCATAATGCCAGGCTTACCAGTTACACCAGCAATTACACGGAGGTTGTCTCTATTTAACAATCAAATTTGGGATTCAAGGGAAATCTTTGTTACAGTCTTTTTCAAATCTGTCGAAATTCAAATCTGAATTATTATTACACCCCTGCTTTAATTAACAGGTGCCCATAGTTTCTTGGATACCTCCAAAACTGGTACTTCTTTTGTAAAGTTTACATGCAGTTTTATTTGAAGAAGGGCTGTGGTCATAAAAACTTGTATATTTAAGCCACGAGCAAACAAGGTGCTGGCACAAGTTTTGCAGTCTGTTGCGTTGACAAGGTTGAAGCCTTCCATCTAGGAAATCTAACCCATGCTCACACCTGATATGACACATGTTAACATTTGATAGGGAGCTTTTGCCATTGCTTGTTGACACCAAGTGTACCCATACGACGTATTTCTTTTTTACATGAAGAATAATTTACAGATGATGATTTAACTGTTGCAGTGTATGTCACAATGGCAACGCTGAAAACTAAAAGGAGGAGCTTTCTGCATTAAAATCGTGTGTTTCAAAGCCAAACATGATGTTATTATGTGTTAAACCTGATAGTCTTGTTAACTTAACCTCGGCAAGTAGTTCTGATGCTTGAAGCTAAGCATGCAGAAAGTAAACAGCAAATGAAGTAAAAAATAAATGTCTTAAGATTGGTCTCTTACATAGATCCTATGTTTACCGGTCCTCTCCTCTAACCACATTCAAACTTTCTTATATGGGTCTCGTCATTCCTTGACCCAAGCTGGGTTTCCATTACCACGTTTGATTCCCTAGCAGATGATTTGAGTGAGAAAAGGTAAATGGAAACTATAAAAGTAAAAAAGACTTCCACAAATGTTCCACAAAAACGTTTATTTTGACATGGTTTTTGCCTGACTTAAAGAATATGTGATGGTTCTTAGAGGCCATGGAAACACAAGAATAAAGTGAAATGACCAGCTGTTTCTGGCCTGAGCCAGCACACAGTGAACTCATGTGACTGTGTCTTCCTAGATATGATATAATACTTCAGATATTCACACATTTCAGAGATTATAGTACTTCATAAATGAGATCTCTCTATTTTTCCTCTTATGAATGTACACCAGTTTTTTTTAATAGTATTCCTTAAGATTTGTTGCTATTTAACACACATTAACCTTAAACCAGTTACCGCAAAAGTGCCTGATTTGCATTTCTTTTTCGCAGCTCTTCAAAAGATCTGTTTCGATTTGCTTTGTTGGTGAATTGAAACTAGTCTACTATCAGGGAGTGCAGAAGAATGACATGTGCAGCATTTGATGTTGACATTTAGTGTAGGTTTAACCAGTGTGTCAGTTTCTAAGTACACTTGGCAAGATGCTGCTATAGATCTGCTGCTTACAAGTTTAAATGGAAGCTAAAGGGGCACCAACAGTGGTAAAACTGATGGCAAGGTCTACTGTCCCAGAGAAAATGGTACAATGAAGCACCTTCACATAGTAGACAGAAAACTCCAGAAAGATTTCATAAAACAGGAAAGTCATGCACTGGAAGAGAATGTAGTCCACCTCAAAGAGGAGTTCAGAGGAGAGGCAAAGAACCAGGAAAGAGGAGGAGGAAAGGTCATAGACAGAAGCGTGGACAGTTTCAACCTTTTTGAATCGTCTTTTTATTGTTGAGAGGGTCTGACAGGCTGTACTGCATGTAGGTGTCCTTCACTAGAAAAACATGTGAACACTCACCAAGGCTGTACATCTTTTTTTCCTTCTAATGCCAATGTTCTTTTTTATTTCTATATTTCTGCAATATCTGGTGTAAACGGAAAGATTTTGATTATGGCAATAAAATTGTTACGAAGACATGGGAGTTATTCAACATAAGGTAAGGTTGCAAGTGAATAAATTATTGGTAATGAAGGTCAGTAAAGGCCATGTCTTTGGTGTATGTATTTGCACAGAGCATTCACATCAGATGTTGATGTGTTACCAAATATGGAAATGATTCCTGAGATACAGAGCTGTTGAAGATGTTTGAAATAGCTCTGTCATCAGATTTATGTCCATCTCATGTATGTTGTATGTGCCATGTCAAATTATTCCTATTTCCTTTATGCTTTTGCCAGAAGGCTGGAATAATCAGTCAAATTTGCTTAAAGCTGCTAATTCGAGCTTTAAATAAAACAGAGAGCTCAGGTTGGTTATCATTGAAAGAACTTCCAGATGATAATTAATCACTCTCTTAAAGCAATGAACAACTCAGCACACACAAACCCCCAAAAGTTAAGGAACTCAGATAACTGCAGTGTTTAGAACAGCTCACATCTGCTTTTAGTACTCAGTATCAGTTTTGCTCAAGTTCAGCTGGCTACTCTCAAAAGAAATGCAGATTCATCTGTTTTTAAGGTCAGCTGACCCCTGGCCTCACTCAGGGATACGGGTTTGGCAGATTTTGCTTTGCATGTGTGTGTGTGTGTGTGTAGACACCACACACAGCTGAAACATTCATTCGAGATTTAATGAGTTTTGGCTTAACCAATTATCAAATTAATCCTCTAATTAAAAGATTTTCTAAAAAACACTTTTGAAATGAAGTGGTAAATAAATAAATGGAACTATCATAACTTCAGTTATGTGGCAAAAAAGAGAGATCAGTTCATGACATAGATATCCATGGAGATTCACTCAGTCAAAGTTATTCTAATATTCAGTTGGACAGCAAATATAATGATGCCAGTCAACCAAACATGCACGTGTTTGGAAGGTGGAGGCAGGGGCACCTTCAGAAAACCAAAACAGGCACAGTTACAGCATGTGAACTCCACACAGGACGGGACCACAGGTCACCAGGTTCAAACCCAGAACCTTAAAAGGACAGTCACTGCTGAGGCGTTCTGCGTACAGGAAGTGACTCAGCTTTTTTATTAGATCTCCATCTCTTGAAAAAGAACCATTTTTATTTTAGGCGGTATTACTTCTACCATACAAACAAACAAATAATAAAAATAAAAAACTAAAGAAAAAGTTGAATGAACATAAAACAAATAAACATGACAACAGTTTCCGTACAATTAGACGGCTTTCTTTCAGTATTCAGCAGATCTGTTTTATCAGCTATTTATGCATGTTTTGCATGGGTTGGGTTGATTCTTCTCTTTTATCTGGATTCATATCAATCGTGATGGTTGAACTAAATACACAATGGTACAAATTACTTTAGAAGGTGACGTCGAATTTATCTTACCAAGTAAATCAACTCGCATCAACATTAAAATAATTTCAGAGATTAAATTGCATTCAAATAAGTGTCATTTATGATAATTTCCTTCTAATCAGGTCGTGTAGGCCTACATGACATTCGTTTGGTAGACACCTTTTTCCAAAGCATTGGGGAGAACTGTGAGATTCAGTGTCTTACTCAAGGATACTTTGATATGTAAACTGGTAAGTTGGGGATCAGATCAGAAATCTTCTAAGCAGCCTACCTCCTGAGCTACAGGACAGCACAGACTACACAGTTAGTCTTTCCTGGTTGTGTAGTACAAACACTTCAAACATTTGTTTTTAAAACCTACATCTTCTATGAATGAGTTCGTTGTATTACTTGTGTCAGTCTTGCTGGATTAAAACTAATCTCATGGAAGCAAAATAATGAGCAGAGTAAACCTGACAAACCACAGACTGGCTCATACAACAAATCTGAAATCAGTTTGATCAACTCAATTAAATTACCCCTCCCTAACAAATAAGTTAAATCTACCTTTGTATATTATGTTGATCTAACCCTATTTAATAACTTGAAACAAAATGATTGCTCCATGCTGAAAGAAAGCCGTGTAATTGTGTGGAAATTGTTAGCATGTTTTTATGAACATTCAACCAGTTAATATTTTCAGTGTTTGACTTAAAATAAATAATCATTCAGCAAACGTACATTCAAGACATTTATGTTATGAGAGCATGTTGTGTGTATAGGCTTAGTTTTGTCATATGTGGTTCACTGTAGTGAAGAGTAATATCTACAAAGATGAAATGCAGATGGCCAGAACTCAATGCAAACCACCACAAAAGGATACAAAAAACAACCAAGAAGAGACGAGGAACAGACCTGAGGGGATGCAAAATGGCCAAACAAGGATACAAAAATATCACAAGACACAGGATGGCAAGGATGAGATGAAAAATTACTGAAATCAGACAAAGAAGGACATGAGACAAATATAAATTAAGCATGTTTATGGACACAATTTACATGTAAAACAATTGAAATTATATTCAAAATCAACCACATCTGACACAAAACAACTGAAGCCACACTGCTGTAAGTGGTATAGAATGAGGTCAGATACTGTCCTACTCAGATAACCACAGACCTCCTGGGAAAAGGTGTCCCCATAGGTCTGTCCAATAGATGCCTTTACATCAGCAATATCCTCACACATGAGCAAGCCACCTATGCCATTTGACTAACCCATTTTCACAGAACACATTTTTTTTGCCAATTTGAGATGAGTTCAGTGATTGGAAATGGTTTTCCAAGGTCCTCCCAAGCCAATGTGACTGTATCAACCATGGTGGCATGACGTGGAGTGGCACCAGAGAGCTTCAAGGTCGCATGCCTCCAATAGTGGTTTCTGTGCTTGGGCTTTAAACATTGACACTTGCCCAGGATTCCTGAGTCTTTTCACAGAATTATGCACACTAGAGGTTGCAAGAAGATTGTTTTTTAAACTGATATGACAGAGTTTAGCACAACATGATGAGCCACGAACTATCCTTGCTTAGAAAGCTTTAGATTGATGCTTCTTTTCATACCCAATCCAGACTCTCACCTTTCACCAAGGAATCTGCTGATTGGAGAAACTTCCTGAACTGTGTTACTTCTATCTTCTGGAAACTTATTTTCTTTCTTTACCTTTCTCACAACTTATGTTGAATGCGTTATTGCATCAAATTTTAGATTTGTCTAAATTGGGGTAAGTTATTTCCTTTGTACTTTGGGTTTATTCAAAGAAGTTCACAAAATTATACAGGTTGTTGCATTTTAGAAAACTTCCAAATGTTTCCAGATATGGGGCTTGTTGAAATAAAATAACCATAATGAGACATGAAGCATGTTGGCAAGGAAGAAGCACACGAGCTAAATGGCCAAAGAAAGCAATCAAAGATGCAAAGATACCGCAAAGTTATGGAAAATGATCTGCCACATGCATAAATGAAGACACAGTAGACATGTTTCCTCATTATCAGATGCATTTATGACAGGTGTAAATCCTGCTATTTCGTGTTTTTTTTTTCTTTTTTGCCACTAATAGCCAAAGTAATTAGTAATTGAATATTGACAGGGTTAGGGTTAGGGTTAGGTAAGATACATCTTTTTATCTGACATCATGAGAGGAAAGTTTAGGTTCAAGTGCCTGAGGACAAAGTCAGATCTGGTCACCAGCATTCATTCTAATGGGGAGCTCTGGCTGTCGAGCACAGCTGTGTCCAGACACTGTCAAATAATACCAAAAACAAGACCCTGGAATGCCACTGCCAGCTGCTTTGCATTATACGCAAAGAGTTGGAGCAGGCACATGATCAATGCACATATGTTTTGACAAAATTGTGTTTTTTCTTTATCATACAGTTTTCTCTAAAAAATGCGATTAAACCCTATTTTAGGACCAATATGCTCTCGTTATTTCACCTTTTCCTTTCAGTTGCAGTTCTAGAATGATCGAATATTTTTCAGGAAGGACTGTAAATTTACAGAGATGTCAGTTGTGTATAAAGGGGCATCACAATCCTGCGTTTGCTCAAACGTGTCTTCCACAAAAAGTCTGATATCAAAAAGGTAATGAGTAAGAAAATGTAATCAGGTTTTTCATGCGTAGAAAGACAAAAACAAACAACAAGCTCAGTGTGAAACATCTTTAAGCAGAAATCAGTTCCTCTGTTAGGAATGCAGTGAAACCTCATCAAATTGATTTAACCTAGCTGGAATCTGTCACTTCTCCATACGCAGCTGTTAATACACCCACACTGTTTCCGTGTCTCTTTGAAGTAATATCACTTTCTACACTCCTCTGATCATTTTCAGGGAAGGCCTCATGGGAGATAATGTGAACCAAAAGAAGGATTTCAGCGTTCCTGAGCACATGCCCTTTTCTTCAAAGTTTAAAAGAGCCAGTATATTTTGCTGGGAGTTGTGTAAGTGTCCTAGAAAGAAAAAAAACAATGCATGCTTTTAATGACACTCATAAACACATAGGAAGCAGTTAGAATAAGTATTGAAAATCTTTCTACCTTCATTCAAAATCTCAATCAGGGGATCACAGTAATGTATACAGTGTACATGTACCTATGAGCTACATGGGGTGTGTCCTCTCCTTCACCCACAGGAAGTTCCTCTTCTGATGCTGGAAATTTGACATGAACTTCGAGCTGAGTGTGTGTGTTTATGTCCTCACATGCATAACTCATTGTGTGAAGTCTGTAGCCACCTGCTCAATGGAGACAAAAGGGCCTCATGACGTTTCTGTTATTTCTATATAACCCTACTCCAACTTAAATATCAGAGATAGTGCAAGTGAAATAGCATGGTTGGGTTTATTTTGAGAATAGTTCATGACTTCTGTGGTTTTTAAAGCTTCAAACTGATGCTGTTCCAGTGAAAGGGTAATATATCAACACCGCATTCTGAAATCATCATGAGGTTATCATGTGACAACATCATCTCTCTGCCTGAAACCAATTCAAGGAAAAGATTCCATCTAACACTCTCAAGTGTTGTCTCCTTTCCAAGCATTTCACCGATACGATCCATCTGTGGTCAAGCCATCATTCTGGTTGATTATTGTGTCATGTTACTTTTAGACTCTGTCAGGGAATTTTACACACAGTCTTTACTCCAGATATACAGTCATGTATTTCCTTTTTTATTTAAACTAAAATTCTGACAGAAAAAACAAACAACTTATCCTTACTGTAATGTTTAACTCAAAAGCTTTTTCCACGTTTTTCCATTTACTATCCTGTGCAGACTGAAGAATACTATTCATGCAAGAGCTGGACTTTCTGGTGACAGTGGCAGAGAGAAGGAATGGTTGAATTTCCTTTGGGATCAATAAAGTATTCATCTATCTTTCTATCTATCTATCTATCTATCTATGAACTGCCCCAGAAGAAAAAACACATCTTTAGTTATTGTGGCCATTATGGAACTTTGAAGAATGTTTTTTTTTCTTACCAGACGCCAACATAAATTTTTGTTAGTTTCACCTTCGTGGTGGTATCAAACAACCAAGTGCTATATTAGCTATGAACAGCAATCTTGAGTTAATCACTCTGATATCAACTAAAACTTTAACCAACTTTCTACTAACCTGCCATTGCCATTATTAGAATCCACTTTGTAATTCTGTCTACAAGTAGTTTCGTGTCAGTTTCTTCCAGATGTGTCACGTGTTCACAAAGTCACAGGACTGCACAGGAGTTCCTCTTTTTAGTCATGAAGTAGCCATTTTTCATCATACTACTCATACCTCATTGCCATGAATATGTGTGTCTGTTGCAAATTAATAAGAACGTCACAGCGGTAAGGGGAAAGACTAATATGAGCAGTTTCCCTGCCGAGTTTGATGGATTAACACATGGCATTACATGACAGAACAGGACAATTAATACAGGGGGAGGGATGGGTTAAAAGAGGTTGGTAATCCTGGCAGTAATTTTTGTGTAAACCCCTCAGCGTGCACTCCGTGTGCAACACAGCTTCTCATCATGTCAGTACAAATGTATCTTAATTACAACCATACAATTTTCACTTAAATGTGTTCAAAGAGTAGGATCAGTTTGATTCTCAAGTTAGTTGTGTGTTTGCCTGTAGTGAGGAGGAACTGAGCCATCAAAGGATGAGCAGGCAGATAAGTTGTGAAGGTGAATTCTCCCAGATGTATCCACAGGAACTGACACCAGGGACACAGACTAGACTGAACCGCTGATTGGAATTGGCATTGGTTTCCACAGAGGAAGCTGAGGAACAAAGGAGATGCAGGTAAGTCAAACCCTCAACACAGTGTGCTGGGTAGCCTCGAGAGAAGCCTGATTAATATACCACGTGGAGGACGTTGACAATGTGGCAAACGGGCTGGCTGCTCCGGCTGGTCTTTAAGAAGGGCTACTGATGAGGTTGTATGAGGCACAGGTGTGCATGCAGGCACCGGCCAGACTCTGCCCAACTCCCCATCAGAGAAATAAAAACCGCAACAGCAGGTCTGCAAGTTCAGTTTATTTGGTTGTGTTAAATCACATGTAGCCTATATCATTAAAATGAATGTTAAAAAGGTCCGTAGAAAAAAAAGGTGTTTGAAGGAATGACGTCCGGCAGCGGGTGGATTTGAAGGTGTTTTGTTTCACGGGTAAATTTATGAACTCAAGCTGCAGAGAAGTCAGTGGTTGGAATTTCGGAAATCATCACAATGACACAAATACCTGTTCACACAGGTCACAGAATGGTTCCGTTTTTCTGTTAAATGTCTAATAGTAATAAATTTGGGCACATTGCGACACACACCTCCGGTATCTTAGTCTATTTGACATCTACTGATGTTTTTTTTTTTTTCTGGTGGTCTTAGGTCCGTAAAGCGCGCATGCGTGCGAGTGTGTGTACGCGTGCTTACACGCGGGCTTGTGACAGATTCTCCAGGATGCCCCCCCTCCACTCCTTTTTTTTTTTTTTTGAGTCGCTTGCAGTTGCACGGATCGTATTACTGGCTGCTCTCCCCGCACCGCTGAGCCCACTGCCTTTGCACCAATCACAGCCTGCCTTTACATGAGAGAGCATGCATACGCCGACATACACACTCTGACATACACGCACACACGCGCACTCACGGCAACATATCTGTTCTCTCTGCGCTGCCTTCACATGCGTCTCCGCCGACTCCGCGTAGCGCTGGCTGCGCCAAGATGAGCGTGGTCGCCCCGGTACCAATTGAACGGTACCAACCCACCGTCTGACTGAGTCAGAGAGAGAGTGAGAGAGAGAGACAGCAAGAGCGACACCATCGTCCCTCTCTAGAAACCCACCTTACCGTCACCAAGAGGAGACCGGAGGGCAAGCCGTTTGTTTCGGCATCTTTTTTTTTTTCCAGCACCCTCCTCCTGTTCTGTCTGCATCCCTCTGTTTTTGTCGGTCTGTCGGATTCAAGGAGCAACCGGAGAGCCCGGTCGTGCTTTGGTGGAAATACATATTTGTATTCTTTTCTTTTCCCTGCTGGGTGTTGGTAGCGCGCAGTTGGTGTGCGCTCTTGCAAATTCTGGTGAATGGTGGATTTGGCAAACATGGAGACCGTGGAGAAGGAATGCGGGGCCCTCGGGGGTCTGTTCCAGGCGATTGTCAACGACATGAAGGTAAATTAAAGTTGCTTTTGTTATTATTACTATTCAGCTCATGTTAGTGGGTCTGTGATCAGGGTTCAACACATTTGCTATGTGATCTACATCTTAATCATATTGGAACCGATTCCTCACTCTCATATGTAAGAACCTATGAAGAAATGTCAGGGCATACACCTTTGGCAATACTTCTAGTTCTGGAGATATTTAACATGAAGATGAATGATGGGGATGAACAGTGATGCGGCGAGTTGTCAGTGAAGCCCGGCACCATCCGCCTCCTCCACCCCCAGAATACTGGCTGCGCATGTAAACGTCTATGCATCCATTTTTGGACGTGATCACCAACCCCCAAACAACACACACACACACACACACACACACACACACACACACACACACACAGATACAAAAAGAAAGAAAAACACGACCACACTCATTGAACACACAGTCCCATGTTTCCCATCATCAGTGCGTCCGACAAATGTTGCGATGAGGCGCATAATTTTGGTCGTGTTCCGATGTGAATAGCTGCTGGGTGCTCCCTAAGTGTCCGGTGCTTTATGAATTAAGAGCTCCCTTTATCTCGATGGCTTCCTTGAGCAGATTTGCCAAGACGATCCGATATGAATCAGATCAGGTTTGCGTCCTGTGTTGACACATTCCGCCACACGTGTGAGCAATTAATGCTCCATCACCATCAATACCGTTTTGTTTCCCCATAAGCCAACACCTGCCGCTGTATTAAAGGTGCAGGCGTGACTGATGCTCCTTTGTACCATCCTTGCCTTTCTCAGCGGTTACTGTGCATCTATGAGAGTGCAGCGTCATTGATTTTCTGTCAGGCCGATCTGGCAGGAAAACACTGAAGGCGTGAGAGGCATGCAGTCACCAGACACCCAGCCTCCCTTGCCCCCTTGCTTCTCTGCCTGCCTGTCTGCCGGTACGGTCGGTCTGTCTGTCTGTCAGTCACTGAATCTGCAGCATATGGCTCCAGCATGGCACTCAGGGGTGCTGCTGTCAGGCTTTAGTGATTCGGTATCCACCCAAGTCAAAAGCTACTGGGAGATGATAGAGTGTTTCTTTATGTAAGATGCCCACAGCTCTGCATGCTTTTTTTTTCGTCAAAAAGAGCCTATTTGTGTGTGCCATGCATCCCTGTGTCTCTACATTTGTCATTAGAGGTGAAATGTATGCCCTACCTTAATTCAGGAAAGGGTTATTATTTTTTCTTCTACATTGCATGATTTGTCTGTTATCTGAAAACACAGAGGTCACAGCCGATGCTACACTCTCGTTCTCTTTTATTATTGGCTTTCTAGTAACATTAATAGAAAATATAATACTGGATATCAGTACAAATCATTTTTCAAAGCCTAGGTCTTGTAGGAAATGTAGATTCATTACAGTTTATTTTGTCAGTCAGTATTTAATTTCACCAGTTTACAGTTACTTGTCAAGCAAAAAGCTTAAAATGCAGACATGACATGGGAAATGTCATTGAAGTCATTTCTATACTATAGAATCCTATGTAAAAAAAAAAAAGTGGAAGATTTAGTCATTTAAAGGTATAGTCTTAGAATTTTTTAACTGCAGGAACCTTTACAAGCCCTTTTAGTTTTTGGTGAATGTTCCTTTATTTTTGTGTCAGTGTCGTGGTAAGTGTGACCCATCCTAGAAGAACATGTGTCTTTATTCAGAATAGGAGCTTTGCCAACTTAAAGTGAATCTTCTGTGATGTAACAGTACAGTGAGGTGTTTAATGTATAATAGTAACACTGCCATTAGGAAAAAAAAAAAAAGAAAACTTTGTACACATGAGAATTTTGCCCATGAAAACAACAGTTATTTATGTTTATCACTTGAAAATATGCAATCTAGGAATTCAACATGATTTTGATATTGTTCCATCAGTTTAGTGTTCCTATCTATGGTAAAAATGCAACCAAGGAAAAAGACCAGACTTCAGTGACCTCCCTAGTCCTCAGTCACCATATCCATCAGAGAGCATCTTTAATCATACATCCTCTTGATGCATCTGGACACGTATTAGTGATGTTTCCTGGGGTCACTGGGTGTTTTGGGTCTTTCAACATCATACACCCTCGCCCAGGTGACCCAGCTGGGGGTGATTAAGCCCCAACTTGTGCTTTTATGCTTGCTTGGGCTTGTGATACCCAGCTTGTTGTAGGCCCTGCAGAGGGATTGGCCAATAAACCCTCTGCACCCCACCTCTATGGGTTCACACCTCGCTCGCCACCTGTTGCTCTGGCACTTTTCCACCAATTCTGCATATTTTGCCCTATTTATCTCATTAGCCTCCTCCATGTGGTCCTCTCAAGGAACGGTCAGTTTGATGAGGTTGACCTGCTTCGTGGCTTCTGAGATCAGCAACATTGTCTAGCCTTAGTGTTGTGGCGATGGTTTCTGGGAACCTCAGTTGCTTCCCCAGGTCAACTCTCATCACCCAGTCTTGTGTCATTGCTAGTAGGCCAGAAGAGGTGGTCCTTTTTGCTGCTGTTGGTTGTTCACCAGTTCTGACAAAGGCGATGGTCCTGCTCTCTGGGTGGAGGCACTTGGACTGGCTTATTCCATTGCAGATAGTGTTTGCTGTCGCCTTCAGGAATTGGTCGTGGGGCCAGCAGTAGCACCCCTCTGCCAGGGCTTTCGGACAGCAGCTGAGAATATGCTCGAGAGTCCCTCTCTCTGAGCACGGCTGGCCCTCCACTTTCCCACAGCAGAACAGGTTGGATGGGCTTGGTAGTACATCGTAGACAGCCTGGATGAGGAATTTGATGCGATTGGGCTCGGCCTTCCACAGCTCAGCCCATGAGACCTTGCATTCCACCGCTTGTTCCCATCTTGTCCAGATTGCCTGCTTCCGCATCACTACTGCCTGCTTCCGCATCACTACCGCCCTGCTGGCTTGCTCTTCTTCAAGATGCACGCACCTCCTCCTTGATGAACAACCTCCTGGCTTTCCTCTGTGTCTTGTTATAGCGAGGTGGTGTACTAGTGTCAAGGTCTGACCTCCCCTGAGCTACCACCCACACAAGCACTCTGTGCCTCAGCCGTGACTCAGCTGTGCTGACTGCCTCGGCTACCTTTCACTTTCGGCCTGTTCTGACTTCAATCCCTGCCTGAGACACTTTCAGGTCAGCGGATTCCTAGTACTGCGGTACCTCCCTTGTCCGGGCCACCCTGAACTCTTCGTTCAGGCTGCTGAGGGGGAGTTTAAGTTTGTTTCTCTGTCCATACAGGGCGATATTGCTTAGGCTCTGAGGTAGTCCCAGCCACTTCCTCGGAAACCTACTCACTTTCCTCTCGAAGCCCTCGGCTGTAGAGACCGGGACCTCATAGATCAAGAGAGGCCAGAGAATCCTTGGGAGGATGGCCTGTTGGTAAATCCTGGCCTTATAAGGCCCTAACTTATAGACTGCGGCTAGCCAAGTTTCCAGATCTTGGTTGGTGGCTCGGATGGATGTTGTGTCTTTCAGGCTGCAGTCGAAATACCTTCCCAAGGCTCTTCACTGGTTTTTCGGTGATTGATGGTATCTGCGCGCTGCATAGTGTGAAATGGAACTTATCGGAGATTTTGTCTATCTTTAGCAGCAGGGATCTGGACTGATGGCATAAAGGTCATGCGTGTCTAAGTGATTAGCTCCTCAAGACCCTTCAAGATCCACCTACTTCCCGGGACAGATGTTGTTGTCACCGATAGGTCGTCCATAAAGGCCCTAATGGGTGGCTGTCTAACACCTGACCTGGTGAGTGGCCCCATACACTCAACCACTGCGGCCTTTATCAGTATGTTCATGGCAAGGGAGAAAAGGATTACTGAGATGGTGCACCCCGTAATGACCCCTATCTCGAGCTTGTGCCATGCTGAAGTTGTTGTCCTAGAACTATTAGATCAGACTGTGCCGTTTGTCTCCATAAGGTTAAGGGACTGTGGAGCAGGGGTAAAAGTCTCTAAAATAACAACAAACAAAACCCATATAAGCAATAGTTGTTAACCACTAAACCTTAATCAAATCACAGATAAATGAACCTATAGTGAAACCCTGGGTTTAATGACCCTATAAAAGACAAAGGAACGTGATTTTGACTAGTCTACCATCTTTCCAGATGATTGTTACACTGCTTCAGTGTTCCTATCTGCATAGGTATTTCAACCTGAGAAAAAAATCTTTAAAAGTCTCGTAACACCCTTTTTCAGTTCCTCCCCTCACCTTTAAAATGTGTCAACAGTAGCTGTACAGCCAAAGTAGAAATTGTACAACACACTGGTGGTACTGAATGAATCAGAATCTAATGTTGTAGAAGATATTCCACATTCAACTCAGCAGAATTTCAAACATTGCATCGCATTTGCATTTGTTGCTGTAAAAACTACTTCAGTATGTTAGGACGAAAATACTGGATATTAATCACACATCTCTTTAACATCTGGAAGAGAGTCAAAGGTCTGAGAATAATTTCTCTGTTGCAATAACCAGAAAGTTGTAACACTGTGGAATGGATAGGCCAACCCCAAGGAATGCCACACAGCTGCCACAAAGGCAACTTTCACCTTTTTGCTTTTTTCATGCATGCACTGAATGTTAGATAAATGCTCATTGACACAACAATAACATTTATATGAAATATGAAGAGCAAAGCTTGTATGCTTAGCCCTGAATATAACACAAACATGATCTCTCCTTTAGGGTTTGTTAATGGTAGCATATGCATACGTGGACACTTGTTGGTCTCCTTGCCTGGCCTCCCACGCTCCCCATCTCTGCCTGGGGCTTGAGTGATAGCTACCAGGGCCCAGCAAGTCTTTGCGTAAAACTATACGGGGTGTGATGGCTGCTGTTCCGAGATGAGCTCTGTGAGTTCAAAGCACTTGGACTGCATGTGTACGGGATTCCAGATTCCTGCACTTCCCTCAAAACTTTAATCCCAAAGTGCTGTGGCAGTTTCATCCTGACTGTCATGCACCTTGTGATACTCTTTCCCCCTTCTCCTCACTCCTGTGGTGGAGTCATGGGGTGTTCGAAATCACATCTCTTCAGTGTTCCAATCGTAGTTTTAAAACTGATTCTTAAGTTGTAGGCCGAGCTTCACCATCATGGTCCATTCCCAAATTTAGTTCCCCGATCTCAACACTCAATTTTAAATGTCAAATTTGGAATTCTCCAGTGTCCATTCAAATCTACTGCAGATTACACACATGTTTATTGTCTGCTGTATCTGAATTTTTAGAAAAATGTAAATATCTACTTTTGCTTGCTACTTTTGCTTAAAATGTACTTTGGTGAACATTTGAGGAGCTGCTCCAAGTGCTGCATAATGGGATACATAATGGGATCCCCCATGCAGATCATAAATGGGGACAGTTTAAAAGGTTCAGTTCTAAAGCGAAAGGACTCTGCAGCTGGTTTGAGATGATAACAAAATGTCTTCCCACTCTTAAAACTTCAGCATATATATTGCCCTTTAACAGACTACAGGATGTAGGCATAAAATCAATAACTAAACTGAAGATGTTTTACAGTGGCTATCACCATGTATCAGATTCAACTTGTCCTCACAAGTACAGATGGCACAACACACACTGAAAACCACAAAATATAAATGGCCAAATCGTTGTTCAAGGAGTTCCACATTCACAGCTTTTCTCTGCCTGTTCTTTTCTCTGTCTATTTTCATCTATTATTCATTTGTGTTTTAATGGCTCTCCAGTTTATGCTATCCAGCTCACTCTGAAATATATAGATCACTACTTATTGGGCTAAAAAACACAACTGTCCTAATCTGGAATGGATGAACTCAATAAACCACAAGGAGGCAAGAATGTTTGTGAGTGGATGAGAATCATAGAGTCATCAGCCATCAAAGTCATTTTTTTACAACAGGAAACAATGTGGATTTAATCAGTGTTTAGTTGAACAAAGAAGGACCCATTTATCAGATGAAACAAACTGATTAATAATATAGCTTTGTTGGTTCTCGGAAACAGGCTGGTTTTGACAGCTGTGGTTATCGAATTTATGTCAGAAATGTGCAACCTAACGGCCAGTGCATGGAAAAGATTTTTTAAAATAGCAATGCAATGACTGTAAACAGCTCTGTTTCTTCTTGGATCATGATCACCACATTTTCAAATATGTATGCATTAACTCCAACAGAAGTGTGATAATTATTTAATTACATGTATGCATTTGCGTCTCATTTGTTGTTTTACATGTAGGCACTCTGTTAAGCAGTCCAACTTTTAATCCATAGATTATAAGACTAGTACTGACATATAGGTCTTTATTTAATTGCAACAACATTTTCAAGAGCTTTCACCAAAATCTACATTTGGAGCTACCTTGTCATTCCTTTTAAACATGTCACACATTTTTACTTTTTACTTTAACTTTTACTATTTTTATTCTTTTTTATATTATTTAGATATCTTTATAATGTGTGCCTTATATCTTTTGTGTATCCAAAGCCAAGAGCTCCTGAACTAAATTTCATTATGCCTGCATAGTGACAATACAGATTCTTGATTCTTGATGTTACAGAATTGGGTGTGGAGGGGGCTGTAGAAAAAAAAATAATGCAGTCATAGACAAGAGCTCATTGGAAAAAAAGCTAATTGGAAAAAAAGCAACTTAATATGTGCATGCATTTATATATTTTTTGGTTTTAAGTCATTTTTACGCTGGACAAAACTAGGAAATTGAAAGGGCGTAAGCTAAACTGTTTAGGAAACTGAAATTGTGTACACAAACATTTAGTGGCAACTAAAGGGGTGCTACAAACCTAACAACTCTCAGGCACTAACACTTGCACAGTTCACATATGTCACACTCTATAGATCTGTCTTCTTACGAAGGGAAAACATTAATAATTGATGATGCAAAGGAGCAAAAAACATGGGCACTAAATAGGCATCAGTATTTCTATATACTTTAGGAATTGGGGATCACTGATAAAAAACATAGTCAAAGTGGCAAAACAGGCATCCTATGAAAGGTATAACTGAACATGAAGCTAATCAGCAACGATGATGTCACTCAGCAGGTTCTGCTGTCCTGATGTGTGTAAGCACACACTAACGTGAGGCTGAGCTGCCTCTGTTTGCTACGTGTGACTTACCTAAGAGTAACAGTGGCAGGTTAACAAGGATGTCTTTTTCTCATTGGCCCTTCTGGTTGCGCCAGTTTGTGAACTGTTAATTAAAAAAGTTTATGATATATGCTTTACACTTTTATTATTTACTTAGTTAGATGATAGAAAACGTAAAAAAACGCTCAGTTCTAAAAAAAAAGAAACAAAACAGCAAAGGAATGAGCCATTTGCCAGTATTTTTGTTCAGTTGCCACACTCTTAATTGTCAGGCAATTGAATTGTTCAGTTAGATTACTGATAATTTATGGGTAGATTGAAATATTATTTTGAATACATTTGATGTTGTGATAACTGTGTCAGGTTGCAGAATTTATTAAATATGAAAACAGTTAGCAGATAAGGAAAAATAAGTCCAAACAGTAGTTGAATTGTAGTTGATATTACAATATTGCTAATATGTCTTTATTTGTGATGTGGTGAACTTTCCAACTCCCTAGTACTCATTTTGGCAATAGCTTAGATAGAGGAAGGAAGGGAGGTACGGTAGAAGGGGCTTATTTTCAGACCTTGATGAAAGAGATAGCTGGTATGAGACTCATCCTGCACATTTGCCACAGTCACTGCACTTTTGCATTTCTCATAATCATGATTTCTTTTATTTTCTACTTTGCTCTCTCCTGTGGATAAGCAGGGCTTGGAGTGAAAAGTTCATGGTTAGCTTAGAATTATTGTCCATGGTTAGGCGGTTACAAAATTTACACGGTTGCAGATTACATATTTTTCCATTCATAGGTCAGAAGTCTTGTCATGTCACATGAGCACTGCCTGACAGAAAAGAACAGCCTCAAGATACGTTATCATCTCACAATTTACAATCATTGATTTTGAAACTAGTATGTTTTGCACACATTGACAAATGTACCGATCACACATTTTCTTGTGAGATGACTGAATATTAATATCTGCACATGGGATGAAAGTTAGTGTAACAGCCATTGGAAGGTTTGGCCTCATAAGGTATTTGTTTTTTTTCTTATACATAAAACCAATGTACTTGTATAAACCAAACATTCTCATGTGCTCACAACCATACTCAAACCATTGTATACTAGCATCAGCAGATTGGATTCACATGGTTTAGAAAGCATCTTTTCTTCCTCTTTCTCATCATCTTCCTCTTTTTCCTCCTGCTCCACCCTTCCTCTTTCTTTCCTTAGAAGGTCCTCCACCCAAAGCAACTACCCTCCTTGTGTTTTTGTAACCTGGCTTTTGTCTGTTTTGTGTTGCATTGAATTGATTTCTGAATAATGGAAACTTTTTTCCCATCATTATTCTCATGATAATCAAACACTGGCATCAGGCACTGGGATTTCTTCTAAAAGGAACGTGTTCCTTTTGAGTGTGTCATTTCAAAAGGTCTAACCTTAAAGCTGTACATCCTCATACAGTTAAAGGGGAACTGCGGTATTTTCAACATTAAGCCTCTTTTCTGAGTCGTCTGCAATGTTTTAGAACCCCCCTCACCGCTTTTTTGATGTTTACTGCTGTCTCCGGTATTTGCCTAATTTTGATTCTTCTCAACCTGCTTCAGAATGGCAAGTCATGCACATGTCCAAAAAGGTCCGTAAAAGCACAATAAACGTCCGTTTTCAAAATCATCAACTCACCGGAGTGGTTACTGGTGTGCACTGGTAATCCATATCAAATTTCGTTGCGAAAAGTTGCTTCTGTCGTGTTTTATTTGGCAGCTCGTTCATGCTCGCACAATTTTCTTAGCGGTGGCGGAATAATATCAACGAACATCCAGTACAAAATGTCAAATAAAAAAAATAAAAAAAGCTGTATGAACGCATGTGCAAATGGGACCTAAATGTTTTTGTTTGTTTAATCCTTTCATAAAGACTCATGCACATAGTATTAAAAACTTAGTAACAAATGTGTTTGGTGCAAACATATCTATGTAAAATATGTGGATTTTGCAAAGATTAAGAAATGGCTTTGGTATGTGTGTGAAATCAAAGAAAAGTAGAAAAATGAGTAGGTTAGATAAATGAATGCACAGTTAATTTGAGGTACGATTATTTAGTCGGACTACTGTTCTTGTTCCAGTACAAAAATAAGGGAGAAGAATCAATTTATTGACTGAAAGATGTCTGCCTCCGCTCCAGTAGGTGGCGATATAACCTCTTTCAGCTCATTTGTATTGGGCTTTTTCCGGTTGACCATAAGAAACCAAAACAATTGCCAAACAATTTATCTGGCAGCAACTTTGTACCTTGTCTCGCAGAGAATTGGGGAGCTTTCAAGCTCTGGATGTTCCACACAAGCTGTATGCTTTTAGATTTGGCCATGTTGATGTGAGAAATTCTTTGTTTTTACTGGCTTTTGTCATTTTTGCTTCTTCAGCAGAATCTGTGGAGCTTGCGCAGAGCGCATTGGCTGGTTTGATTAGCATATGTGCAGTTATTTCACAAATGTATCAAAAAATTTGGTGTTGACTGACTTTGAAAAATTTTGCTCAGTACAATTACAGCTAAACTAAAAAGGTTATATGTATTTCAGATGTGCGGTTTTGGTCAGACTGTGCGGTTTTGGTCAGACAAAAGCACAAGTGTACCACCCTGCACGACACCTACTCGATTTCTGTGTTAAAATTGATTAAAATATTAAAAACTTTTTTTCCTGTTTTATTTTATCCTTAGTGATTCATGACAAGGGTGCATTATAATAATATTGAAATAATAATAAAATTCATGCAGAGGTACCTTCTTAGAGTAAAGTCCCCATCCCAGGAAGAGACGGGGGCCTATGTTAGCCAACCATCTGCTTTGCATAAATTTCCTAGCCATGCACGTGTAACCGCACGCTGTGTGCATCCCACCATGTAACCCAAAGCACACACACAACTTAATATGTGCATGCAGGTTAATGTCTCTGCAGTTTCATTGGGGTTTTTTTTTTCCCATGACACATAGCAGATAGAAAGATATATTTTTCTCCAATATATCTGTGTTTGCAGAAGTTCAAGGCAGAATGTTTTTCAAAGTTTTTGGTCACTGAGTGCAAATAAGACAGAGCGCTGCTCAGACAAAATACAGCCATCAGACAACCCACACAAATTCAGCTTTCCTGTCCTACAGCTTTACTGCTCATTGCAAGGTTTGCGAAGGCTGACTGTTAGGCAGATAAGTCGTGTTGAAACATTTCAGCTTAACGTTTGTACTATTTGCCCATGAACTTGGTGTATTTGTTTTATATTAGTATTTAATATTCAAATTCTTTGAGCAGTAAATTCACTTGTCTCTAAAAAAAAGTCCCATCTTGATATCTGTCCAACAAAGAAAGAGGTGGTCCCATTTTCATTTCAGCTGTTGTTTTTTAGTGGCATTCATCCATTGTAGAACTGCAGAGTTATCCGTTGAAATGACTTATTTTAGCTAACAGCACTGATAACGGTGACAGAACATCATATCTGAGACATATTGTTGAGTCATGTGTGCCAGTAAAGCAAATTTGAACTGAACACCTGCTACACTCACAGGCTTTCACTAGTTCTTCAGCTTTCTACAAGCTGACTCAATAGACTTTAACAGTATGTTAAATGTAGGGTTTCGCTTGTAAAAGCTCACGGTACACCCATTCATATGGTTCAGTGTATGGAGAAAATAAAGTCAGAATCAATCCTGAAAATGTACAACTGCAAAGCTATGACTTATCTTACTGTGGTGCTTAGCGGACAGCTGTTGACGACTTTCCCTACAAGAATCATCATTAATGGTTGAACAGAGGGCTTTTCTTTCTCTGGTTGCTACCGGGTATTTGAGTCGAAACTATTTGTAATTTTGCAATAATCTATGCAGCTGCTCCCATTACAATGTCCTCCAAGTTGCTTTTTATAAGCACACAGCTTTATGTCTTCATATTTATTACTTTAGACTTATTTTGACTACTGGTGCAAATACCCTCACATGAGCTCTCACTTTCAATCCCAACTGAATAATGTCCAGTATCTAAACTGAGCCTGCAACGTCAAGACAACGTTTAAACATTTCCATCTTGCCAACAGCATTTTTTGGGGTTCTTGTGTAACTAGCTTACATCAAAGAACATCAACTCTCCATTGTAGTTTATCCAGTTCTTAACTAGAATTGTAGCTAGAAAATACCCAGACTGAGTTGTTTTCAGCCCTGCATTATTAGGATGTAACATGCTTTGTACTGTAAGGTGTAGCCGTATGGATGATAGTGATAGTTGTTGATTTATTCTAAGAATGATGAAATTGTTCAGTAGCAGCACAGGTTTGAGGTTTGTCTGTCTCCTCATTTAAGCAGTAAACCAGAGAGACAAAACATCAACAAACCAAGAGAACTGTTGTAAACAGGTCAGTATTCTCACTGACACGAAACATTGTTGTCCACATCCTTAAAAGCCTCTGATAATACGTCCCATGACTCTGGGCCATATTCAGAACTGAAGATGCTCTGTGGAAGCGTATCATTAGTCCAGTCTGTGTCTGTGTGGTCCAGCGGACTTCCCCCCAAATAGCTGCTGTTGAGGCTTGAGTACGTGTCAACAGAGGAGGCAAAATGACAGATCTCTCATCATTGTCTCACTCTGTATGTACATGACAAATCAGAATATCTTCAATGAAAAATATTTGCTCCTTCAGAACTGTTGGTGCTTTGCACATTCCAACAGTGGTGTAGCTAGTAATGCAAAAGTATTTTTTTTATTATCTACGCTAGCTTATTTTCTAATTTGAATACACTTTAATAGTTTACGCATATGTATTGGGTAATAGTATTCAGAGCCTTTTATAGAATTTCTTTTTTAATGTTAAAGCATGTGTGTAAACTTGTGTTGTACATGGATTTACTTCAGCCCCCTTAGCAAATCCACTTTTTTTTAGAGTAAAATGAATTTCACACCTAAAGGGTAAAGATATTTCGTCTCTGAGATTCTTTGTAACAGAAGATTTTTTCAGCAAATTGATTAATCTTTGATAGTTGTACAGCGAATTTGCAAAACAAGGTGAACAAGCAGTCTGGTTTGTAGAGAAGCTGCAGAAGAGAATGAGTGAGTTGAGGGCAGGCTTGTGTTGTGCTTCGTGAATTACTCTCACCAACGTGAAGCATTTCAAATTTAACCTTTGGATATTTTCACTCCAGAAACAACCTGTAAAACATTTTGGCCATCCCCATAAATTGCCTGCGAGCCCATAAAATCATAGGACAAGTAAAGGAACATCTCCCTCATTAGAGCTTGTTAAAATCTCTGAGGTCGTTTGGGCCCCGAGGCTCGTTAGGGCCAGTCCAGATGAATGGAGAGGACTGGCTATGGAAGCATGGAGGCTGCTTGGGAGTCAGCCAAGACAGCCTCACTCAGTGAACCCTTTGTCAGGCCTGTCAAAGCCTTCTCATCAGACTCAGCTGTTCACTGTAAAACACACTGATCATTATGAACAGGCCAGATACTGACACAGGGAATAACAATGGATGTTCCAAATCAATACTATCCCATTCATTTTAAAAGAAATGACTGAATAAAAAGAAAGATCCCTTCATGCTCTACATATCTAAGTTTCATCTAAGATCTATGTTTGAATTGGATTTGACTTTGCATGTGTTTATTAGTGGGATTAGCATGATTACTGGACTATAAAGCTTATATATTCAGTGATACATGAACATCAACGCTTGTTTGCTAAAACATCAGAAACATTTTTCCATCTAATTTGTAGCTTGGCTGAGAGGTCAGGTCAGGAGATGGACAATAATATATAATTATACTAGTGTTACAGACCATATTCATTCTAATGGCGTCATGCTGTTCTATCAGGAAATCTTACATCAATGCAGCGGTAACCTCAGCTCTTATTGCAGTGGTTAAATATAATTAATGTATTTTTCTGCATTCCTATCAAAAACCACAAGACTAACATTGTGGAGAAGTGTAACTGAAACTCAAGCACAACATTTTCCCAAACCTAACCAAATAGCTTTAGTGGCTAAACCTAACCTGTGCTGCCCGAAACAGTCAGTGAAAAGGGAAGAGAAACTGAGAATAAACAGCAAGTGAAAAAACATCAAATAAGAGGGAAGACCATTAAAAAAAAAAAAGCATATGGTGTATATAATAATCATAATGGTGTTAAAATCAAGTCTTAATGTTTGTAAGTCTGGTGACCCTCCAAACTCTTCCTCTCAAGAATTTGGCATTTGCTTGTTGTGGCAAGACCATTAAAGGACACCCTGTGTTTATCCTAAAAACACAAAGATATATTTTGATATTTGTTCAATAAGAATGAGTTGAGTGTAAATATCAGCTGGCGAGGAAAGAGGACATAAAACTGAAAAAAGTATGCAAGTATGCAGAGCATGGGAAAGGTTTGGGTATCAAGCAGCCTCTGGCTGATCGCAGCTTTGCACACTATTATTAATATATTTTAGCCATCTTAATAAGGTTATCTTTTGGATTAGTTTCCTAAGTAACAGATGAGCATAGCTAATTGGGTCAATATACAGGTTTTTTTGCTGCATTTCTAATTATCAGCTGAGATGTGCCAAGGTGTGTTAGGATTAAGCAAATAGCTATATTCAGCTCCTGTAGGAAACCAACCCAGACTTGAAATAGCTGTGTTGGTCCACAGCACTTAGCTTTGCGGTTTTATTGTAAAAGCTGAAAAATGAACAGTTTCTATGTTCTCCTTATGTGTTTTGTGTTCCCCACACTGCTACAGCTTATGTTTAGATTCGCCAGCTAACTGCTAACTAGCTACAACTACCCCATTTCAGTCACAGTAATGTGTCATTAAGATTATGGTCATTTGGTAAGATTAAAATGTCATTATGATGAGACAATGTAGTATTATGGTTTTACAGAAAAGAGTGGGATAAAAGTCATCCTCCTGTTGAGACTACTATTGTGGAATCTCACTAGAAACTCCCAACAGAGGGAATTTTGTCTGAACCTATTACTTTCCTTCCTTCAATCTCATGTTTCATACCGTCTGTGATACAGTTGCACTAGACTATGTTCATTAATAACAACCAGAATATTGCTCACTGTGTTACACAACATTCATTAGTACTGTTCTACAAAAACACTTCAGACAGTCCAGATGCGCAACTGAAAAGACATCTATGAGTCCTTGCCTTGCAGCGCAGCGACACAACAACACACAGATGGTTTCCTCCTTCCTCTCATCACTTTATTTAGACTGGAATTAACCGCTGCACTTCATCAATTATGCAGTAAAGCAGCCTCTGTCTCATCATCTTCACACTGATTTGTTTCCCTTTGAAACAAACCGCTGGCCAGTGTGATGGGGGAAGTGTTTTACTCAGGTGGGGGGAATTATGGAGAAATGAAATACGGGTTTATTCAGAATGCTTACAGGGGCCACAAATTCAATTAGTTAGACTTACTTGTTTGTCACCTCATCCTAATTGTGGACTAAAACTGAAACTACAACATAGCAACTGATGTACAAACATGTTTCATTTGATTGTAGGAAAATCTACATGCCAAAACATACATTTCCAAATGCGTGTCATCATTGGTCTTGCAATGTATTTTAAGTTTTAAACTATGACCACACTGATTAGATAAATTAGTTGTGTGGTCTAGGGCCAGCACCGTTTCCTGAAGCCAAATATAATGATTTTGTTTGATATCAGCAGAGGCTCAATGTCCAACAAATGCTGATAGTTTTAAGCCAGACTTATGTGTTTTGAGTATGTTAAAGGAAAAAAAAACACACACACAAATGTATCATGATGAATTCTGTAATGTGAAAAGTTACTGATGATTTTTACTCCAAACTCAAATCAGAACTTTTTTTTTACCACGAGATTCCCACGAGTTGTGGGCTGGGTTAAGAAATCTTTCACTTAAAGATAAAAATTGGATTGTTCTCTAGGTTACTGTAAACAACAAAGCTACTTTTGGTAGTAGAATTCTTTAATTTGAAAAGATGGGGGTGAAAAAGGTCATCATTTTAGTATCCAAAGGACGGCAGCTACTGGACCGTTTCCAGTGTCAGTAAATCTAAGTTGTTAGATTTTACCACAAAGTTGAAAAAAAATACCTAATTATCCTTTCTAGTAGGATTTATTTCTTACTGGGTCATACAGCCAATCCCAACTTTGATGAAAATGAGTTTGATCCTTTTTTTTTTTTAGAAAAAACACTTTGAAATTAGCTTCTTTTGTTTGGTTCTCGCATTTCTCTTTTAATATGTGAATTGGCTCAATGAAACGACAAAAAAATGAGTTAATCCCCACATCCCTCTCTGCCTGCCTCCACCCGTTCCCCCTCTCCCTCTGTCTGTCTTGCTGGATTTCCTCTGTTTTTCTGTCTTGCTGTGGGGGAAACAAAGGGAACAAAAGAACGAGGGGAGACAGTAAGCTTCTCGTCCACTGTAGTGAGTGCTGGAGTGGGGCTCTCAATAGAATGCTGGGCAGACTGGGTGCACTGGTGCTATGAGAACTAGGCCAGAGTACTGTTGACAGCACCCCAGAGTCTAGAGTATTAACCAGATGAAATGAAGGATTACTGAACGAAAAAATGCAAAAAGGGAAAATAGCCAATATATTGCTCCATATCAGGGACTGTTATTGGTGGGACAGAGGTAGATCCCTTGAGATCGTTGGGTTTGAAGATGGATTGAAGGGTAAAGGACAGTTTAACATAAACATGAAAAATAGCACGTCTGAAATAATTTCAATTAGAAAATACACAAGTAAAGATCTCTTTAGAATCATATCGTCATAAATATGCATGGTCTTATTGTTTTCACGTTTTAATATTTCTTTCAGAATCTTTAAGTAGTCAGGGTGATGAAAGTATTTTCATCTGACACTATAGGCTCAATAATATGGCCTGATCTGAAAGAAAAAGGTTATCATGTAGTTGTTGTTTTTTCTCAAACCAAGCAGTGGAGCTGTAATCTTTCTACCAACAACTCTCATGGAAGTATTAGTTATCCCGTTTTTTTTTTACTTTAAATGTGACAATTTTGGATTTCTTTTAATTCAACCTATTTCCAGGGCATCTAACATAGATGTTTTTTCTAATCCATCTGAGATATACACAAAAATTGCATTTCAAACAGCAGCATCCGGAACTTAAATGACCTTAGGCCTTCTTATTTTGGCCTTGGTTCTTTTGTGATAATCCTTTATGGCGCCATTATGGCGCATTTCCACTAGCTCGGCACGGCTCGATACGGCTCGGCACGGCTCGGTTTGGTTGTGTTTCCATTTACAACCGAGAATCACTTCTTGCCTCCTCGACGTGGGCGGGGTCGTCGTAACACGGCTGCGCGACCAGAACAACAACAACAACATACGAGGAGGATAGCATGGAGGACATGGAGGCGCTCGTGTGGCTGCTCACCCTGTGGCTTTTTGTCGCACAGAAGGCAAGAGAAGAGAGCCAGAGAAGACTCCTGGCCGCCAGACAAAACAGTATTGAAAAGTGACGACACTCATCGGCCAATCAGTGGCAGGCAGTCGGCTGACGTCACGTTTTAGTAACGCTTCGGCCCGCTTGGAACCAGGACTGAGGTGATACGGAAAATCTACCCGGTTGCAGGTACTGCGTGCTAGTGGAAACACGCAATAGCGCGCCGAGCCGAACCGAGCTAGTGGAAAAGCGCCATGAGGTTCAGGTTAAAATAGGCAAATGAAGTTCACTAAAGTGTGTTGCTCCATCAAGACAGTCTGGCCCCGAGTGTCAGCACTGCTTGGCCTATCAATCTATACGAACAGTAAAACCAGGAAGTTTGCATAACCTTAACTCAAAATCTATAAATAATACACATTTGGTGTTTTTATTTGTGTCTAAGACCATAGCTATTATGAAGAATTCACAGATTAATGTTCTAACACTCTTGATTTCTCTGCTTTTTTATCACAATGTAAAGTAATCTCTCGTTCTGAAGCTTGCTTGACCACTGCAGCTGGCAGTGCTGTATTTCCTCACCTTTTTACCACGCCGTGGTAATAACATGAATTGCTTGTCAGCTCTATTCACATTAAATTAGCTTATGTTGCACATTTCTACAGGGGTTTGGGGGTTTATTTGTCCCTTAGAGCACATCTGAGATGAAGCAATCAGAAATGAATTTTTATTGCTCTGATTAAACTGCTTTATTGTCGCAGTCTGAGCTCCATCTACTCATTTATTCTGGAGCTACCCCACCGTTGCAGTTCGCAGGCCTCGCTGTGGCCCCTCAGCATACTGAAGCTGTATAAATGTCTGAGTTTGAATATTGTGTTTACAAACAGTAACACCTTTTCTTCTGGTGCAACTTAAAGTCAACATCATTTTAAGAGCTATTGTGGATCTTAAACCCAAGACAAAAAAGTGGAAATAAAACACTGGGAATAATCAACTGACAAATTGACCAATTGCCTTTGCCTGTTTCATGTTTTCTGCTCGTAACCTTTTTGTTTTGAGAGAAGACTTGGCCGTACATACACAGTATGTAGTTCTTGGTTTTCCTGCACTAAATTACCGACCTTATTCAGGTGAAAATGACTCCCACAGCAAGGATATAATGTGAGTCCATAGAGGGCATTTTAATGGACTCTAAAGTTTTATTCATTTTTGGCTGGCCTTTGTTTAGGGTTAGGGTTAGTGTTCAGTGTTTTTTTTTTTTTTAAGGTTGCACAATACACTTATGACGTATGAGGAATTAAAGATCATAATCATAAGGTATTTAAGGAGGCATTAGGGAAAAGTGACAGGACTTACAAACCACCATTACACATTGGTGATTTGTTGCCAGTTTTAATTACTTTTCAGACCCATTTTATTCAAAAGAGGGACCATCAACAATTCTGAAGAGCATCTGGTGAAAACATGTCAGCCTGCAGTCGCAATCACAACGTTTTGAGACTGTTGCTGTTCTCTGATAAAACCATGATTTTCCAAGCACAAACTCTTCTGACAATTAGCATGGTTCTAAGTTAAAGAAATCTATGCTGTAATGTTTTGGCTGTATTCAAATGCATGATGATCCCTCTTTGCCTCCTTGTCTACTTCAAGGACAACACGGCCATGTGCAAGTAGTTCACAGGCACTGGTTGAAGCAAAGTGGTGCTCCTCCAGCGAGAGAGAGACCTCGCTCTTGTGTGGATGTTTGTCCTCAGAGTTGCAACGTAGTCTTAAGGGGTCAGAAATTCAGAGTTGTTTAACTGCCTCAACAGAAAATGAAAAAATATGTGAATGACATATTAATGTCTTCCATAAAGCGTTTTTTTAATGGTTTTAAAAAAATGTCTCTGACATGCGTAGGCAAAAAAATCAGCGATTCCCTCTTCATGTTATTTACCGCTATTCAAGCAAATCATTTAAGGGTGTGAAGTGACTCACTCAACCCTGATCTGCTCATCTTTTCCTCAGGGTATGTCTCTTTTGAAATCTCTAGTACTAATAATGTTTGGAGCATTTTATTACTGTATGGGAGAGCATACTGTAAATAGCCTGACAGTTCAGATCACTCACCAGACTGAACCAGACTCCAAATATTTACATTTCCCTTTTATGTGGTTGGACCATAGACAGCTAATAGGCTACTGATGCCGCTTTTAGTTACAGTCTCTTCACAAGTCATATGTTGAGCAGCCCAAACTGTTGAAACACATATCACATACCATAAAGGCTACTGGCTGGTTCATAACTCTGTTGAGAAGTCGTCTTAATTCCTCTGTCACATATCGGCTCCATAAACTCAGCACTTCACTGGCGCTCCGTTCCTCTATGTTTTGTAAAAGATTTTAGCAGTTAACATAAAAAAAACTGTTTCTCATGTGTATGACCAGTATATAACCAATTGATGACAAATAGCATATCTGAATGACTGGTGGAGCATTATTAGCTTATATGTTTCTTATGCTAAGTGAGCTATGTAACTAATTATGAGATGTGATGTTCACAGGAGAGCAAAAGCATGGGCAAAACTGCCACTTCCAAAGTACAGTTAATCCAGTATCATCTGAAGTTGTTTTTATCCGAGTTTTTGAGGTGGTAGTGACTTCAGACACCCAAAAATATGCTCTCTGGCAGAGAAAAGTGAATTATCCACGATATGTCCCCTTTAACATACCGCGTGGTGTATGTGAGAACATAGAGTATGAGAGAAGAAAATAGATGTCAAGATGCTTTTTCACTTTGTTTTGTTCACGCACTCACTGTTTGTTTAGATATAGGCACTAAAACTACTTCAGGGACTAAAACTACCTGCAAAAAAAACACTTTAAAACACACTGTTATTGAGTGCATCAAAGAACGTGGCTGTTCTTGAGAAGTTGCAGTGGGATTGCTGGCGCTGCCTGCATTGTCTCTTGCTAAAAGCAAAAAAGTTAAGCATGAATCTAAGTGTGTGTAAAAAGATCAGTGATGCGAGAACCTGTGTATTCTCTAATATCCATCAGCTGTGAGTTCCAAGCAGCAGTTAAGGTTGCCATGGTGATGTTAAGTGCCAACATTCTGTCTCATTCATACTGAAAGTTCTCTCAATTTTGCCTCGAAAAACCATAACATCTATTCACACAAGTTGTGCCACTGTGAGCAAAGCACGGTATTTCTGAGCACATGGATGTGACATGTGGGTTCATAGGAACAAAATGTGGACATACAGATGAGCTAAAAACAGAGTCTCTGGTTTTCACGGAAAATCCTGCTCTCATCTTAGGCTGTGAAAACGCTGAAAACGATGCAGTACACACAAAACACCTCTAGGTGCGCTGTAAGCCATCCCCACCGGTTACACCAGAACAATAGAAGAAGCAATGCGCATGCGTGTACGCCCCTACTTCTACCAGCGCAAAGCTCACGTTGTTCCTTCAACAACGCCGCTGTAGTTAGCAGTGTCTGCAGCAGTGCTGCTATCAATGTTGTGGGGTCCATGATGATCGCTGTCTGTCCTTGTTGTGTTGTCTTCTTCCGGATTTTGAATGGAAGCCGCTTTTTGTTCTGGTCACTGACATATGCGTATACGTCAGTGGCGTTGGCCATGTGGCTGTGACGCAGATGTAAACAAATCCGTTTTGGCTGTAACAATGGAAACGAAACGACGCCGTTCTCAGATCTTCCCACTCTGGAACCCCTTCTCCAAAAATATCGTTTTGGGGTAGTGGGAACGCCGGCTCCATGTGGCCGCGACAGCCAAACGATAAGCAAAAGTATCGGTTACAGTGAAAAACGTTTCCGTGTAGCCATAGCCTTATATTGGTCTCTTGTCAGCTGCTAGCTGTACTTCTGTCATTTAGAGACATATAGCTCAAATAGTTTAAGGCTGCGGCTACACGAAAACGTTTTTCACTGTAAACGATACTTTTTCTTATCGTTTCGCTGTCGCGGCCACACGGAGCCGGCGTTCCCACTACCCCAAAACGATAGTTTTTGAAAACGGGTTCCAGAGTGGGAAAGTTTGAAAACGGCCTCGTTTCGTTTCCATTGTTACAGCTAAAACGTTTTTGCGTCAGTCACACGTTGACGCTGGGAGCCAATTTTAACACTTCTCTATTGTCTCACAGCGTGGCGTGACACAGTGGCGTGTGTACTGCATCGTTTCATCGTTTTCGTCTGGACAGCAGCGCGTTTCCGTGTGGTCGCAAGAATTTTCGAACCCGTTTTCAAAAAAAACCTCGTTTCGTTTTCGTGTAGCCGTAGCCTAAGTCTGTTGGCCTGTAGAGTTACATTGTAAGAGGGATGATGCATGTTCCTATGTTTCAATGAAAAAATTATCCAGCTTGAGTGAAAAATGTGGATGCTTTGGAAAGTTAAGGGGGAACTGTTTTTCATCCTGTCAGACCATTCTGTGCCTATACATATTTATGGGGATTTTTTTTCTAGCTATAATTTGTCAGTTATTTCAGAAACAGTGCAATATATATTCAATTCAATTATATATATATATATATATATATATATATATATATATATATATATATATATATACTGCCAAATTACAACAAATGTCATCTCAAGGCATTTCAAAGATACAGTCCAATTCAAATCATTATAATGCAATTCATAGTAATACAATTGTAATTCAATCAACTCCAATTCATTGAATCCAAATTAGTCCAATTTATACATCCAAAGCCAAATTTGAAAAAGCTAAGGAAAGTAGCAGATTGCACCGAAACTTTTTTTTGATCCCCCATTCTGAGCGTGCACAAAGGTAACTGTGGAAAGAAAAAACTCCCTTTTAACAGGAAGGAACCTCTGGCAGAACCAGACTCAGGAAGGGTGGCCAT
This sequence comes from Odontesthes bonariensis, assembly GCF_027942865.1. NCBI lineage: Eukaryota > Metazoa > Chordata > Actinopteri > Atheriniformes > Atherinopsidae > Odontesthes > Odontesthes bonariensis. Next base: position 10,200,824 of record NC_134506.1, on the reverse strand, counting down.
CCGCCTCGACCAGCTGGGGTTTGAGAAGACAGAAAAGAGGGGACAACAAATAAAATAACACCAGACAAGGGATACCTGCTGAGAAAGAGAAAGACAATAAGAAAAGTTAAAAAAAGTTAAAGACAATAATAATGTTATATGTATATAGAGAAAAATGAGAACAGAGTGAGGAAAGGTGTATCACGGGAGGTCCCAATCTAGGCCTATAGCAGCTTAACTATGGGATGTTTCAGGCTCACCTGAGCCATCCCCAACTATAAGCTTTATCAAAAAGGAAAGTTTTAAGCCTAATATTAAAGTTAGAGAGGGTGTCTGCATCCCAGACGTATACTGGCAGCTGGTTCCACAATAGAGGGGCCTGATAACTGAAGGCTCTGCCTCCTATTCTACTTTTAGAAACTCTGGAAACGACAAATAAACATGCAGTCTGAGAGTAAAGGGCTTTGTTGGGAAAATTTTGCGTTATGAGATAAAGTATGATGGAGCTCGGTCATTACGAGCTTTATTTGTGAGGAGAAGAATCTTAAATTCTATTCTGAATTTAACAGGGAGACAATGAAGAGAAGCTAAAAGTGGAGAAAAATGATCTCTCCTGTTAGTTCTCATCAGAACTCTGGCTGCAGCATTTTGGATCAACTGGAGGCTTTTCAGAGAATATATGGGACAGCCCAATAATAAAGAATTACAGTAGTCCAATCTTGAAGTAACAAATGCATGAATTAGTTTTTCTACATCACTCTGAGACAAGATGTTCCTGATTTTGGCAATTATGAAGGTGAAAGAAGGCAGTCCTACAAACCTGTTTTATATGTGCATTAAAGGACAGATTCTGATTAAAAAAAAAATAAGAACTCCAAGGTTCCTCACTGTAGTGCTATAAGCCAAGGAGTAAAGCCATCCAGTGTAACTATATAACTAGACAGTTTCTGCCTGACGCGCTCAGGTCCAATGGCAACGACTTCAGTTTTGTAATTTAGCAGCAGAAAACATTCTGAATCATCCAGGTCTTTATGTCTTTAAGACATGCTCGTTGTCTAACCAACTGATTGGTTGATGGTTTAGAAGAGACTATTGCTGTTGTTATCTCAGAGAACTCAGCTGGGCAGAAGCCGTCTAAATACAAATCAGGTTCTAAAGATACTTCTAAAGCTGCTGTACTTGATGATACATCAGTGATTATAGTGGGAAGAATTCCATGATTTTTGTCGGTACGAAACATGAGATTGAAGGAAGGAAAGTAATAGGTTCAGAAGCTCATGAAGTCATCACTGCTGAGAGTTAAAGGAATACCTGGCTCAGCAGAGCTCGGATTCTTTTTCAGCCTGGCTTCAGTGCTGAAAAGAAACCTGGGATTGTTCTTATTCTCTTCTATCAATGATGAATAGTAAGCAGTTCTAGCTTTACGAAGGAATTTCTTTCCAGACTGATTGAGACTCTCCTAAATTACAGGAACCCCGTTTTCTTTCCAACTTTCTTGCAGTCTGTTTTAAAGCTCACGCTGTGAATTATACCAAAGAGCCAAACTCTTCTGACTGACTGCCTTCATTTTCAGAGGGGCAACATTGTCCAGTGTAGTACGCATTGAAATTGTAGTGATGACAACAAGACAATCAAGTTCTGCGAGGGTAAAGTTTATGTAGCTGCGCTCTGTTGTTGAACATGGCGTGAAGAAAATGATGATGGAATTTATTCTTTATATTTGGTTACAGCATCTCTGATAGATATCTTCTCAGATGCTGTGTCGTCAAGTAGTGTAAACTCAAAATGTATCCAAAAAATGGTCAGAGAAGACCGGATTATGAGGATACTTTAACTTTTTAGCTTCAATGCCATAAGTCAGGACAAGATCAGGGGTATGATTAAGACAGTGAGTAGGTCTGTAAACACTTATACTAATATAGAATTAAAGTTAATATTAAGGCTGTCATATTCAATATTATGAATATTAAAGTGCACTACACTTAGTACTCAGCACTAACTGTGATAACAAATCTGAAAATTCAGACAGAAACTATAATAAAGGCCAGGTGGTCGAAACTATATTATGTCTGAAAGAAGTCAGTGTGTGACGTGTTAACTATATAAGTTTGTAGTTTGTCGATAATGGGAGTAAAAACAATTGAGTTTTGAATGAAGAGTGTTTTTGTCAAATTGATTGTGACAATCAGCTGGAAATTAGGGAATAAAACTCTTTTTATTTAACAATATTGAGGATGAAGGATTCTGAAAGAGCAAATAAAGATATAGAGAAAGAAAAAGAATTTGTTTTGAGGTCGGAGTCTTAGAAAGTTACCACCAGACCAAAAGTGATTTTACTCTCAACATCTTGCGGGTGGATCCATCAGTCCAAAAGCGGTTGGCTGCTGTTTACCTTTCAGTTTCATGAGCAAGACATATTTGAAGGTTGATGCAGTGACTGTATTTAAGTTGTTTTTATCAGTGCTTTTGTTTTCTTTGAGATTATCTACGGAGAACATTGCATTGACCACTCATCATCTCTAAATTTGGGCTGCCTGTTCTGCTACATTTAAATGAATGGATGTTATGTCAAGAAACTGAATACCAAACAGCCTACAGCTTCAGTTATCTTTATTGTGAAGAAAATAGCAGTACAGGAAACAGGAAGGAAGGGAGGTTATGAGGGAAAATGAAAGGCGAAGTATAAAGGTGAAGTGCATGAAGCTGGTAATTTCCCTCATTTTATCACATAAAGGAAACACAAAAATGTCCTGACTTCATGATTGTGCACAGACTCTGATATGATACAGTGATTGCTTAGCATTTGATCTACTCAAGCTAGATGAAGAAAGCTATGATATAATGTTTACAGTAGTTGTGGTATGTTTACACTGGAATTAACTGTACAGTGTGCGCGTGTGCGCGTGTGCGTGTGTGTGTGTGTGCTCCAGAGGTAATCATGCATGCCGGGCTGAGGTCTATTTTGTGACACAGGAAGTGCTGATGTAATACTGCACAAACCAAAAGCTTTTTCACACACTTACTGTCTCCCATTCTGAGTGTCTCACATGCTTATGTATTTGCCCCCCAGCTACCATGAGACTCCAAGTCCCACAATCATGTGACCGCAGTGGTTATGGAGTTCTCAGGTTGAGACAAACACACACTTAAAGACACTGTTGGTGAAAATGTTAACGCTTTCTGGATGAGAGCATGTTAACATGACATTCAAGGCTAAACTGATTTCAGGTGAATTAACAGAGCAGATCTTGGACCCTTAAATGACACCCTCACTATATAGCAGGAAGCAAAGTCCTGATGCCATGTTTTATCAAAAGCACCCATGAATAGATGCAACCTCTCAATGACAAACTTCTTCGTTCTGTCCGGAACTGTCCAGCCCAACAAAAGCATTTTTTAATGATCAGAGTTCTCATCTAATTTTCCAAGGTTTCAAAACTCTACTGAAAGGATGAATGTCATCCGTCCAAATTGTATTCCCATTATTCGGGATTCTGTTCATAGTTATCAAAAGAAGAACAAAAGCGGAATTTCAAACTGAAGGAATTTTGTTTGTGTCCAAGGAGAGATTATCTGGCTCAGATGATTTTCTGATGTCGAAAAGAGACTATGACCAGATTAAGACGAAAGGGAAAAATTGTCACTGACTCCTCTTCTGGAGCAGGTGTTGCCAGATGATTCTGTGACAGAAACAAGCAACCCAACCTATGAAACCAAGTGACTGGTGTCTTAAAAAAAGAAAAAAGACCAAAGTCGCTTTTGATTAACGGACCTGGAAACGGTGGACATGAAGACATGAGTCATAAAGCAACAGTATGTCATCAGACAGAAAATATTCACACACATGCAGACGCACAATCATGACTCGGTCACCCACCACCAGGTTCTTCTCCTGAATGAAACTAGCAGAAATATGCTAATGAAGTGCAGGGTTGTGTGCGTGTGTGTGCCTATATGGAGGAGGGAGTCACTTTGCGTTATCTCCCACTCACACTCCTTCAGCTCCGCAGGGTGCTTCAAACACTCAGCAAGAGGAGAGATCTGTGTGAATGTGTGTGTGTATGTGTGTGTCCTGGGTGGTGGTGGGGGGGGGGGGGGTATCTTTCAGTGCAGTGCCATGGGGAAATAGGACTGTGATTTCAGACTAAATCAAGCCACATCAAACACGCCACATCAAAGAGTAGGCACTCGTTACTGTCTGCGCCAGTTTTACATCTCCACAGGATACCCCACCCCCAACACACCCACACCCACACACGTTTAATATTGCTGGCTCTCCTCATTTTCATATTTTCATCCCAAAATGTTCTAAATTTGTTTTCATCCGACTTGCAGGATTTTCTGTCTCTCACTGCTTTTACATTTATTTTGACCTCATACTGATACGAATACATTCACCAACCCCCCGTGCAGACAGTTGAGCATTTAACAGGGTTATAGGTTAACCTGGATCAAGTGTAATGTAATATGTACTAAGGCTGGAGGTGCGTGATAGAGCAGTCATTGAGTCTGAAGAAGTGCTTGGAGGATGGGGGAGTAGCATCCATTAGAGACGCAGCTTCAGATCCAATGGTGTTAATGATCCTGGCTGTTCTCGTCAAACCCTTTGATGCTGCTTGATGCCAGAGGCTGTCGGCTGTTTTGTGCGTGTACGTGTTCATGTGTGTGCATATGTGTGTTTTGGTAGAAGGATTAGATGGCTGCATAGGGAGGAGATGAGGGGTTTTGTGGATGAAAGGGGTGAAGGGAGGGTGAAAGTTGGGGGTTGGGGTACAGTATGCTGATGAAGGCGTGAGTGGGATATGTGTGTGAGAGTGTTTGTGTTTTTGAGTAAAAGCAGGGAATTGACTTAATAACAGAGGTGGTAAAATGTGGAAGGTTAGAGGAGAGCAAAATGTGTGAAGAAGACAAAAATATTTATGAATAAAAACATATTAAGTTCCTCATTGACAGATTTAAAAAAAAATGTATCTATATAAAAAAAAGCCTATATATGTGAGTAATTCATTTTGTAAAAAGATTTTTTTTCAAATCATTATCAGCAAATCTATCTTTCTGTGGATTCAGCAACATTGTTTTATTATTACAGATGTTTTATCTTGAAAACAAATATTGATCTGTTGCTGCTGTTAGGGATGCAGACAAAATATTTTGAGATGTAACTAGCAATGATTGTCTTTAGTTAGTAAGATTTTTTGGATTAATTCAGTTTTTAATGGATCAAAAAAATAAAATCTAAAAAGGAAATTAACCTTTTTAACAAGAGATCAGTTGGTTGACAAAAAACGAAAGAGGAGAAAACAAATTGCGTAACATCAAAGCAAAGATTGCCATGCCAGTTAACAATCCAACTTTCTTTTATCTCAGGCTCATAACAGAACAGAACAGATGGCAAAATATACAATGACCAACACATTTCCCTACATCTATAGAAGTAGCCTTTGTCTCGCAATGTGATAACCATCTCACTGCCACCCTGAACAAAATAGTAGGCGAGGGATATGTTTCCATTTTGATATTCCTCCTAATTATGTATAGTAACACTATGATGTTTTGGAGATGTGGATAAATGTTCTCATCCCACATTTTATCATGAGACTAAGCTGGTCATTTTGCAGCCTCAAATTTGATACTGGGCTATGACCATCTAAATTTTGTGGCTCATTTGAACAAGAAAAAAAAAAGCATGGCCAAAGTCAGCTGGTGAAGGCAGAATGACTTGTGGGGAAAAAATGATAGACTTTGTATGTGTTGTGAATATTTAGCACTTTTTAAATGGGAGTCCGTTGGAATGGGAGATGTTTTGGAGCCAGCAGTCGCAGTTTAACCGTAAAGTCCAAGAGCAATTTTAGTACAGTCGCTATTTTAACCATGGGCCCTTGAGGATTAAGTCCCTTTAAATTCTCTGTGGCTTCATATTTCAGATTCAGTCACTACACCCACCGTTATATATTTTTTGATCACATTCTGCAAGAGTGCCCACTTCATTCTCTTGGCTAAATAAAATCCAAAATAATGTCATTGAACCGCCTTATCTTTCACTCTCCTCATATCCACTATGAAGTATATATATTGATGATAGATAAGCTACTAATGTTGAAGTTGTTATTTGTAAGAGTTGTGTGTCATAGTAACACGTTTTCCTGTGTTTGTGTTGCCAGTGCTCCTATCCTGTGTGGGAGGACTTCAGCGCCAAGGCCACCAAGCTGCATTCCCAGCTCCGGTAAGCTGGGCTGAGTGCAGAACCATCGATACAGAATAGTCCTTTAAATTGAGTATCAACTAAACATATTGAGATAACATTTAATCCAACACTTTTTTAAATGCTTCAGTCAATTTTTGTGTATTCAATTGTATAAATATTTTGGGATATATGACAGTTTTTTTTAAATGTTTTTCTTAGGCTTTAAAGTTAAATCAAACTGCCATTTTTTTAAAGTTTGTGGTATTTTTTCTGCCCATTTAGAACCACTGTTCTGGCAGCCGTCGCTTTCCTGGATGCCTTTCAGAAAGTAGCAGACATGGCTACCAACACTAGAGGTAGGATAACAGCAAGTGTGTGTGGGGAAGAGACAGTGTATGTTAAGGAAATAACTAATGCCCACCTGAAAACCAAAAGCTGTGTCCACTGGTATTTCTCTACTTTTCTCCTCTCTGTTAGAGAATTATTATGTTGTTGAGATATTATCAACTGGTCTCCTAAATTCCTCTTTTTACTGATGAAAGTATTTCCAATGGCACAAAAGTAACTCTTGTGCTAAACTTCAAAGCAGTTGTACTACGCTCATTACAGAACCAGAGAAACCACTGGAGTCTTGGAGAGATGGCTGAAAGCTTTTTTTCAGTTCTAGGAGATGATTGTTTTAATTTTTTGCTCACAACATGAGATTTTGAGGGTTGATTCCAGTATTCTTCGGTGGAATCTGTGAAATACAAAATTTGAGGTACATGAGACATAAAAATTCAACCTCTCCAGAGGATTATTGTGTTCAGGCTAGACAACTTACAGAAGAAAAGTACAAGATTCTTATAAGGGAAATTCCCTCATTTGGAATTGTTGGCTGCAGAGTGATGGATGAACAATATGAATTGCTTTAACATGAACGATGAAACAAACCAAAATGAGTAAGAATTTATAATTGGATGAATGTGGAATGTTGGTGTTTGGCCTTGAAATACACAAATTGCTCAAATAACAGGTGGAAAGTCTTCTGCTTATGTTTCAGTGTCAATAAAGAATACATGTTTTAGCTCACGCTTTGGTATTACTATTTTTGGCAGTTTTTTGTTATGGAATCAGATACTGGACTGTGTTGGGTGAAAAGTTTTACATGGTTCAAAGACTTTAACATTTTAATAAAATGTAACTCACATATTCAGTGTGCTTTTCAAGCTCTGTGGTCAAATCAATTTTTGAGTTGAGACAAAATTGTTTTCAGATTTGTGTTTTCTGCGTGTTTGTTGTGTTTACAAGGACTAGGATATTGTTTGCACAGACTTAAAAGTGGCTGTAGTTTGGATAGAATTTGCACAGAGAACACAGATAGTCAGCAAAAAACGCTCACCACCTGCCCACCTACGGCCATGTGAACTTACAACTTTATGGTACCACCGAGTAACAAAAGGGAAACAGGGATGACAAATCAGACAACACTGCAACACAGGAAATTTCTCCTGCTCTTGTGACTCATTGCGTGCAGATGTCAGACTGTGTATGTGATGATGTTGTGTGTGTGCAGCCCCAGGTGAGCTGCTACAACTGAGGATACAGGAAGAGGCTCATGCTGCTTTTACAGGGGAGACAGGAAGTCACTAAGCTTCGTAAGCTCATAACATGTGCACCCGTCCACCCTCCCCACAGCCACACACGCACAAAAATATAACATAAGTAATGCTGTCACAACCATGTGAACTGTTCATCAGACGCTCTTTGTCATTTCTGTACTGATGAGTCATTCCTGTTGGACTCCATTTGTCAAATGTGATACAATTATGTCTCTTTCTCAGCGTGTGATGTTCTTCAGTAGATTTGGTAAATGGAAGGAGGCAGGCGACGGCACCAATAATGATGCCCTCTGTCTTCACGGCATTTACTATATGAATGTGCCACTTATTACAGCGGGTGTTAACCAAGTCCAAATGGTACTGATGATCCTGGGCTCTTCCCTTGTACTGACAGTCTCATTTATGAGTCTCTATTGCCAATGTTTCCATTTGGATATCAATGTGAACTGACATGCTGCAAAATGTTTTCAGGGGCGTGATGTTTTATTAAAAAACATTTTTTTTCAGAAGTATTATCTTTAACATTGTTTTGCAGTCCATAGATAATGTATAACCACAATGTTGATGTTGAACAAGCTGGATATGTGAGGTGAAAGGTGTACCATATTTTCTGCAATTTTTTGATTTAGGATGTTCCTCATGAAGGATTTTAGTCACGCTTATGGTCTGGGTATACAAATGGTTATGTCAATGGGTCTGTCACTTTGGTTCAGACTGAAAAATGGACAAACTGCCCTGGAATTCAGTAAAAGCACACAGGATCATTAATAAGTTTGTAGAATTTTAAAGTGCAACTTAAGGGATAGCAACCCTATTGACTTAAAAGTGTAGGAACATGAAGCAAGGTTATTGAAAAATGTAATGTCTATAAAGCCTCTCAAATGAACCTTTCCACTGTTGTAGTATCATTTTTTTACCTTAAAAATGCAGATCTGCAGTGACAGAGTTTTAGGGAACGACCAAACTAGGATGAGTGTAACAATCGAAAATATGGATCCATGCAGGAGTTTTGATGCAGAGATTGAAATGTAGAAGTACAACTTTCTAATTATGAGCCCAATAAATGTTAAGATACTAGGAAAAGACCAGGTAAAATATTAGTTGAAAAAATAATTTATTTGTTGTCAGAGGAGAACCATTGGAAAACTGAGCTAGTGTGCTTGTGAGTTGTTAGCTAAGTATTGCTAATACTGTAGTAATAATAATACAATACAATCAAATTTAAAAATAAAACAAAATTATAGGGACATTCCAATACTTCTCATACTGAATATGTTCAAAACAGAACCTCATGCCAAAGGATCAGACGGTTTACTATTAGTTATATAAGGTGGCACCACATTTTATGATGCAAGAGATGTTGGAACTTGACACAGAAGGAAAATCAAGAGAGAAATGAAAGAACTATCAAATTAGAAAAGAAAAATTATAGCACTTAGTTCCTATCTCTGTCAAGGGGAACTTTGCACTGCTCCATCATTGTTGATAAGAGTCTCACTGGTGTCCTGGCAGGATGAGGCTGCAGAGTGAAAGTCATCCAGGTCTTTATGTCTTTAACACATGCTCGTAGTCTGACCAACTGATTGGTTTAATCTGGTTTCATGGACAGGTATAGCTGAGTATCATCAGCATAGCAATGGAAATTTATACCAGGCTGTCTAATAAGACTACCTAATGGAAGCGTGTACAAATTGAAAATAATTTATCCAAGGGCTGCACGGTGGTGTGGTGGTTAGCATTGTCACCTCACACCAGAGAACAGAGCATTCCTGGTTCAAATCCCGTCTGAGGATGGAAAACATGGGCTCCCACCCCTCAAAAACATTGGCCAGGTTAATTGGGACTCTAAATTGACCCAAGGAGTAAGTGTGAGCGTGCATGGTCATTTGTCTCTATGTGACTGTGATGGACTGGCAGCCTAGACAGCTGGGATAGGCTCCAACCTCCCGCAACCCTGATGGATGGATGGTTGGAATCGGTCCAAGAACCCTGAGGAACTCCATGACTTACTCTGATGTGCGAGGAAGATTCTTTCTATACAAGAACAAATTGGAATTGATCAGATAAATATGACTTAAACCAGCCTAATGCAGTTACTTTAATCCCAATAACATGTTTGAAGCCTTTGTGATGGAATGCTGTGATCGACCGTGTGAAATGCAACACTGAGATCCAAACGGACAAGCACAGACACAAGTCCGCTATCAGCGGCTAAGAGGAGATCATTGGTAACTTTCAGCAGTGCAGTTTCTGTGCTATGATGCACTCTGAATCCTGACTGAAACTCTTCAAACAGATTATTTCTGTGTAAATGATCACGATGTTCAGCTGTAACAATTTCCTCAAGAACTTTAGACAGAAAAAAGGAAATTAGTTGTAGGTCGATAATTAGCTAACACTTCTGGGTCAAGAGTATGTTTTTAAAGTAAAGGTTTAATTTTAGCAACCTTAAAACTCTGTGGTACATAGCCTGTCAACAAAGACAGATTGATCAGGTCCTATATGGAAGTGTTGATTAAAGGGGAAACTCTCCTTGAACATTCTGGTTGGGATTAGCTTGTAAATACAAGTTGACGGTTTAGAAGAGAATACTGTTGTTAGCTCAGAGAGATCAACTGGAGAAAAACAGAATAAATACAAATCAGGTTCTAAAGATACTTCTAAATCTGCTGCACTTGATGATACATCACTGATAATAGTGGGAAGGACTCCATTAATCTTCTCTCCAATAGAAACTATTTTATGAGTAAATAAGCTCATGAAATCATCACTACTGAGGGTTAATGGATTATATGGCATCTCAGAGCTTGGACTTCCATCAGACTGGCTACAGTGCTGAAAAGAAACGTGGAATTGTTCTTATTCTCTTCTATCAATGATGAATAGTAAGCAGTTCTAGCTTTACGAAGGTCTTTCTTATATGTTGTTAAATTATCTTTCCAGACTATTTGATACGCTTCTATGTTTGACTACATCTCACTACTCATGATCCCAGTTTACATACACCTCGGACGGAAAAAACAAAGCCAGCTATGACATCTATTAAAACACGTCAGGAAGAAGCACTCTGCTAGTTACAGGACTGTTTAGTAACACAGAGTTACTAAACAACCTAACTAAACAACCTTTCTGATGGACCGAGGGTTTGGTCCCGCAGATCCTCCACCTCCTCCACTCAGCACAGGCTCTCTTCAGGGCTGTGTGCTGAGCCTCTTCCTGTTGTCTCTATATACATATGAATATGTCCCCTCACACCCCCCTAACATCATCATTGAATTTGCAAACGACAAAACGGTGGTGGGTCTCATAACTGACGGAGACAAGACTGCATACAGAGAGGAGGTGAAGACACTCGTTGCTTCTATATTTTTACGGTTATTTTCTTGTCCTTAAAGTGGACTGTTAGGAGCTACTCCACTAATTTTGTTGTATAATCATTATACCATGACAATAAAAACTTTTGGCTTCAGCTTGGCTAAAGTTTAAAGATTAAACAGGATTTTTTTGCCCTTTTCTGCTAAATGTATTTATTATTTTTGTTTGTACAATTTTGATCAGCTTGTACAGGCATTGGCTTGTTCAGTATCATCATCAGGAAAAGCCAGGTAATGCAAAGCTTTATAATCACTCCTCAATCCTTAAGCTGCCTTGTTTTCCAAAGAAATTAAATGAATTATACCCTCAAAGCAGGAGAAGGCTTTAATAAAAGAGCAAATGTTTTCAGCTAGCTGAACTGGTATGATGGGGATTAAATTGAGATCTGGAGGACCCAGAAACATTTCCCAGAGAAGTGCTTGTGAGATTACCAGGGATCACGTAAGGACATAGATGTATAACCACTCAGCCTACTAAAGACACAATTTGTCAAAGACAGCTCAGAGTGTGGGACAAACCGTTTGTCTTGTGTTTGTTTGAGAGATTTTAGTAAGTAGGTGAAACCCAGAAGCAGGAAGTGTACAAGTGTTTGTGAATTCCCTGGTGTGGGGTAACTAGGAGGGCACTCTTAGATGTACTCTCCCATGTTTTTCGTTTGATTGGGCAGCATAACCCAACTGTGATGAAACAAGACATCTGGAACCACAGAATATTCTTCACTTGATCTTGGTCTTAAGTCTCAGAACAGACCTGCATTGCTGAAGATATAAAGAGATTCCATCGTGTATTGATTCTTGTTAAAAAATAATCTATATAAATATGCTGATTTGTAGCACACTGACACATTTGAATTGCATTCTTTTGCTGATTCTATCTGCCAGCTTCTTTCACCACCCTCTTCCTCTTCAGTTGTATAAGGGTGCCTTCGCCAAGATCTTGCAATCATATCTAGAGTATCTTTAATAGAAAGTGCAATTTAATCATAATTTTGATTTAATTAGTCTCAGCATTCTTGGTGTCTTTAACAAATATAACTTTTTTTTGTCATGATATGTTTAGATAAGCTGTCTAATTTCTATTTCTAATTCATATATTTTGTATATTTCACAACTGTTTACAAAGAAATGTTTATTCATTGACATGTTTGACTATAAATGAGACTATATGATGTAACTCAGTCCTTAAAATCCTTTTGGTATGCCTTTTTTGTTATTCATAATTCAAACTGTATGCATATATATTTGCCATTATCATTCATCCATAAAATCTGAAACATGAGGGCAGGGCATCATCATACATTTATTATTGTCTCTCTAGCTCAGTTAAATGTGCTTGTAACTGCCTGACAGATGTTTTTTGGATCACTTTTACTTGCATGAACGGATTGTTTGCAGTCAGCAAGCAGCGATTCAAGTGATTCGTTTACCTTTGAATATTAGGTTTAAATTACCACCACAACTTTCTTACCTGAAGGTGAATCATTTCAAAGCGCTGTGCAGGGAGGAACATAAAACCCTGGTGATCATTGGCTGGCTGGATCGCCTTTTGTACACTGCCTTTATTATTGATGACTTCCACTTTGAAAAAACTGAAGAGAGTTTGCGTGTTAATTCTATAGAAAAACAGTTGCTGTGTATCTCTTCTCTGTTGCTCTTAGTTTGAACTGCTTTACCCCTAAACTGCACTGTTGCTCCCATAATGATGGTGATGTTGATGCATCCCTTCATCTATGCACTCAATATTCTCTGCTCTTTTTCTGCAGTAGCAGCAGTAAAACCTGGGTCAGTCCCAGGACTCGCTATATATGCACTCTTGGCACAGCATAGAGCAATAAAGCTCCCCCACGTATGGTTGCATTTGTGTGTGTGTGTGTGTGTGTCTTTGCATGTGTGTTTGAGGCAGAGATGATGAGGATGATGATCTGATGGTACAGGATAGCTGGTGGTTTTATTGCTCGGCTGCCTGCCTGCCTGCCTGCATTCAAATAGAAGGTTTCATAATGAACATCATAAATCTTATTAATGCTCACACGCTCGTGTTTGCAGCCAGTCATGCAGACAGGCAAACCTCCGCCACTCTACACACTTAATGATGGAAAACGATCTTCAACTGTTTATAAGGCAAAAGCCACAGTGACTGTTCTCCAGCTAAGCAAGGAACGAGGAGAAACAAGGCTGAGGTTTATCTCAGCTGCAGATGGTGCAGAGGAGAGAAAACCGGCTGGAAAACTCATTTCCAACATTTTTATCGTCTTCCCTGGGGCCAGAGGAAGGGAGCTGGGGGGGTGGGCGCAGGAAGCAGAGGTTTATGGGAAATGTGGTCTTGATTTTTAACCACTAATAATACCGCTGGTGTCACAGAGCGGTTGCCAAGGATCCTGGTCATGGTCACGTGCGTTTAGTCATTTTTTTTAACCCAAACTTAAAGTTTTTAAAAAAAAACTATTTATTGATGTTTAAAACTGCCACAGCCAAGCATGTTTGAATTAAAAAGAGGAAGAACATGAATTTGTTGGAAATAAAAAATGTCATAAGAAGTGTGATACTGTGTGGACACTCCTCTGTAAATGGTTTTCACATGATATAAACCAACAGTTAAGGACTGTTCCAGCAGAAGTGATGACTGTATGAAAAACAGAGAAGTCGCTTCAGAGAGCATTGAGTGTGCCAAGTAATAAACACAGAGAATGGACAGAGGACTGTTGTCATTGAGGAAGCTTTCAATGACACGTTTGTGCCATCACTAGATATAAAAACTGGCTAAGACTCTGGATCTCAACCATATCTTTAGATGTACTCCGCAGACCTCTCGAATGAACTTAAATAACCTTCAATCAAGAATTTCACATTTTGGTTTATGACATGCCTTGGACTTACAACAGTGTTTGACATATATTCTCAGTGGTATTTTATAGTTCGTCATTCCCTTGAGAAGTATTTAAAAAATGTAATGGTTTTGGGGAATAGTTTGATTTTTCATTCAATCAAATGCTACTTTCAAATTTAAGCTTTCAACAAAGCATGCAAAACAGTAGGTTGTGTCTGAATAGGGCACTGTAGCTGGCCAATTAGCTTTTTGGGGAGGGGTGAAGCCTCCCAAACGTAACATCCACACATGTACAGTTATATAGCTTCTATTTCACTTTGATATTGATCCGTTGCTTCACTTTGCATGTTTAGTTTTCAGTTGAAAGCTCAGAATAGTTTAACTTTTCATACGGCAGCAAAAGTGCCAGACGATCAAACTCCCTGACTGATTTTAAGTCTGATCTTGTAGTTGATTGTCGCTTCAATTGGATGTGCCACAACTTTCTCCAGCTAAACAAAAACCAAACTGATGTAATTGTCTTTGGAGCCAAAGAGAAACGATTACAGGTCACCACAGAACTTCAATCTATACACCTAAAAACAACCAACCAGGCCAGAAATCTGGGTGTAGTGATGGACTCAGACCTAAATTTGGAAAAACACATTAAGGCAATAACAAAGTCAGCCTACTATCATCTTAAGAATATATCAAGGTTAAAGGATCTGATGTGTCAGCATGACCTGGAAAAACTAGTCCATGCATTCATCTTTAGTAGGTTTGATTACTGTAACAGCATCTTTACAGGTCTACCTAAAAAGTCAGTTAGACAACTGCAGCTTATTCAGAACTCTGCTGCTCGAGTCCTCACTAAGACCAAAAAAGTGGAGCACATCAGTCCAGCTCTGAGATCTTTACACTGGCTGCCTGTCCATCAGAGGATAGACTTTAAAGTTCTGATGCTGGTCTATAAAGCTCTGAATGTTCTAGGACCAGAATACATCAGTGAGCTCCTGACCCAGTATGAACCTTCCAGACCCCTCAGCTCATCTGGATCCGGTCTCTTATCAGTTCCCAGAGTCAGAACCAGACATGGAGAAGCTGCGTTCAGCTTCTATGCTCCATATGACTGTAACAAACTCCCAAAAAGCCTCAGATCAGCTGAAACACTCAGTGTATTTCAGTCCAGGTTGAAGACACGCCTATTTTCAGCCGCATTTGAATAAAGCTCCAAATCTGACGCTTGAGTTTCAAAACTTAATCACATTTTAACTACTGATTTTATCTATTGTTCTTATTTCTTTCTTTTTTGTTTAAAATTGAAATCATTCTTTTTATTTCTACTGTTTTAATGTATCTGTAAAGCACTTTGAATCACCTTGTTGTTGAATTGTGCTGTACAGATAAACCTGCCTTTAATTAAAAAACATCAGATCTGCCCTTTGTTGAGTGTTAACGAGTCACGTCTGTGTGAATGGCTTACTAAATATTCATCCAGTCATTCATTTTCCAAATCCGCTTCATTTGATTGCAGGTCGTGGCTTTGCTGCAGCCTATCTTTTAAACATTTTATGTGCCATCGGGCAGCCGGTGTAGGCTGGGACATGTATTCTAGAAAAGAGGCAAGGTGCACCCTGGACAGGTTGCCAGTGTATGGCAGGGCCAGCAAAGAGACAAACAAGCCAAACAACCACACACATTCACTTTTCACGATTAATCCAACATGCATGTTTTCAGACTGTGGGATGAAAATAGTCATTTCATGGGGTCTTGAAATTGCCTTGATGTTGCTGGGCTACGCAACTGCTTAAAGGACTTAATTTATTTTTATGCTTGATTAATTGAAAGTAGCTCATACTGCAGTTGTTAAGGGACTGTATATGCATGTAAAGTTGTTAAGCCTACACATACACTCAGAGAACTGGATTTGCCTTCTCTTTAAGCTTGTTGACTGAGTTTATATATTTATGCGTGTGTGTGTGTGTGTGTGTGTGTGTGTGTGTGTGTGTGTGTGTGTGTGTTTGTTTGGGGTGGTGGGGAGACAGACTGCGCTGGGAGCATTAGATTCTTGCTGTGCAAAACTTGCTCAGCAGTTGTGAGAGAACACAAGATACTCCAAAAGGGTTTAATATTTGCAAATCCTACATGCGATGCAAGCGTTTCCCTTTTTTTGTTTGTTTGACCATGACATAGATCTACCATACATATAGCCAATCACAGACAAGTGTGATCCCTTTTACGAGCACGGTTGCCTGGCAACAGGGAGAGAGAGTATGAGAGAGAGAGAGTTGATGTGTGAGAAAGGGACGGAAGTGGTGGAAAAAATAGCCATGTTGTTGCCAAGAGGAGAGGAGAAGGAGAAAGAGAAAGAGAGGAGAAATCTAAGGAAGGTGGCTCAATTGCGTTACAGAGATAGCGTGCTATTCATGGTCAACTGCTGATTCTTTTGATCCAATATTAATAATCATGCAACCAAAGTGGTGGAAGTGGGGTTTTGTGTTATAGCCTCCAGAACTTGGTTACAATGAGAATTAGTCAGCAACTGACCTTATCTTACCCCCACTGTAGTAACTGAATACTTAATGAGTCACAATTTATTTGTCTCCCACTTCTCTTTCGTTTTTGTTAAAGGGATAATAAAAAAAGAACAGTTATTCAGAGGGGCTTTATATAAACAGATCATTTGACGATACGCTATTCAAAAGCTAGTGACATTGCTGGACAGGTGTCACTGGGCAAGCATTTTCAGTTGCGTAACTGTGCCTTATTAAGGGTAATATTTAAGGATAAATGAAAGTGAAGGAACACACTGGAAACATCTGTAGATTTTAGACATCTGTGTTTAGTGACTGTTGCACACAGGCACACAGCTGGCACATTTATTGGTAGCTAGCATAAAGAGAACAGTCTCTCTAGGATATGCTTTAACGCAGTACCACAGTCGAAAATGCATAAATTTCATAAGACGAAATTTTGCTTTGTTATTTAAAAGCCCTTTTAGGAATTTTGCACGGGCAGTAATTTAGTTAGCTAGCTAACTTGACATGGCATCAAGTTAGCAGCTAGCATACCTCCAAACCATAGAGTGACTGATTCTCATCATCTACTACCACACATGTTCAAAACAAATGTTAACGTCATCATGTGCGGATGTTTTTTAGGAAATATTTACACGGAATTCTTTATCATTTCTTTTTTACTGTCTCGGTTTTTACAGATGACAGTCTCATGCCATATCCTCTTCCAAATGCTCTTCTTTGTTTATGGCGCCTTGTGAAAGAAGCTTCTCGCTCAGTCTAAATTCTGCTTTTCTCTTACCCATTCCTTTTTCCCTATGTGCTCTGTCTTTTTCCCCAAAACGCTTCTCACATCAATTCTCGTCTCCCACAGTTCCTGTTCCTTTTTTTTTTTTGCCTGTTCCTTTCCTCCATCCCTGTCTCTGTCTCTGGCAGCTCTTTTTGGACATTTCCTGATGTCACAGAACAGTATTGTCCCTGAGGTCAACAGCACAGGCCATGCTCTGTTGGACACACACACATACACACGCAGTGCACTCATTCAGTGAGCATGGGAAGTTGAGCTGAGTGAGTCTTGCTGCTCCAGGGCCAATCCTGTTTAATCAGACAAGAGGCACGGTTGAGGAGCGGTATGCATGTGAGAAAGCGTGTGTGTGTTTGTGGGATACTCAGTGATGTTGTTCCTAAAAAAAATTTTCTGCCCTACCTGTTTGCTCTTTCTTTTTGTTCCCTGTCATCAAAATGTCAGTAACTGTAAAGGAATCTGTGAAAAATACCGAAGCAACACTTACAGCACAGAGGGAGAGCCTTGTATATTAGAGTGTGTCTGTGTGATCAGAGTTCACAAGAGTTAGGTGTTAATCCACAGCATTAACAGCCAGCAGCCAGGCGTGATAACTGGTGAGGCTGCTGCTGGCTCAGCTGTACACAACACACACTGCTATTCTTCTGAGGGCCCTCCATTCTTTGATGACAACTTGCCACTTCAGGTAACAAAAATAAAACTACTTATAATATGCCACGTCAGCGTACTAAATTTGCATTTATCCAGTTAATGGGAATTTCGATGACTGTCAATGTTGACTGTCTAAAATGCAGTTTCACACAATTTGACAATTGGAACAAAAACTATTGCTCATATTGGTCATGATTAAACCTGTCAAATATGTCCATATGTTATGATGAATAAATATTAGGGCGTGTTAATTTCGATTAATTAACTACACACATATTAGCGCGTTAAAAAAAATAACGCATTTTAATTGCACACTATAATTTTTTTTTTTTTTTATTATTATTTTTTTTTTTTAGATACAGACGGATGGAAGTGTCGACAAGAGCGTGGTTGTGTGCAGATTATGCAACAAGGAATTCGCATATCACTGCAGCGTATCAAGCCCAGAGGCGGCGCTAAGGGGTTGCTTGCGGTTGCTATAGCAACCCCAAGAATGTGCTCAGCAACCCCATAGCTACCCCAACTTTGGGGCTAGAGGCAGGTTTACTGTTACCTGACTCCCGCCCTCTGGTATTCGCATACCATCTGGAACGAGCCCACAACCGACATGATTTCAAATGGGGTTATTTTTTCTAAAACTCTTACATGTGATTGGATGAAGAATCTGTCCGTCATCTTGACTGACACGCCACTTCAGCCACTCCCAATGACTCAACCCGTGACGTAGGTCAGAGCTTACCTGACTCCCGCCCTCTGGAGCATAAATGGGCGGCCATAACGTGGCCATAACGCCGCCCATTCATCCAAAGTCCCACCCAGCGATTAAAGATTGGCTCTGATTATTTTCTAATCGGACGAAACACACATGACTCCCAGGCTCCTCAGATGGTTGCGTGAGGAAAGGGAACACCCCCACGTGTAGTGGGTGAACGCAGCCAGATGACGTGAGTCAGGTTAGGTTTACTGCTCACAAAGAACAGAAGTGCAGTGCAACAACGACAACAATATTAAGAAGTAAAGAATCACGTATGTTGCTGCGTGGTAGCCTATCCCTGTTTTTCGTTCTTTAGCTGATAAATATACATATGGAAAGGTATAAAACACTAGCTTTACTGGTGAAATGGCTATCCACATTGTTCCTAGATCTACAGTAGCTGTGGTGATGTCATTCTACAGTCAGCCAATCACGTCTGTTCTAAATTACCCGGGGAAATCGGAGGTCTAAAATAATATTTCCATAAAGCAGATTTATGAGATAAATAGAAACCCTATTTAATTGTATTCTCAGTTTAATTCGTTTTTGAATAGTCATATGTTACAGTTTTCCTCTCATTTTAGCACCCATTCACTCATTCACGCTAAACTGCAATTCTAAATGGATATTTGGCGATTCTAACTGGAATATGGCGATTTTGAGAATGTCCTTCTTCAAGTAACACAAATAAGGTAGGAAATCCCAGTTGTTTTTCATATGTTCGCCGAAACACTATTATCAAATAGTCTTCTTGTGACTTGGTTTGTTAGTCGACTCTAGGTGCGTGCAGTCTATCTAGAGCTACTTGCTAAGTAGCCCAGTGTCCCCTTTTGAAAATAACGGACACACTTTTTACTTTATGTTAGGTTGCCAGCGTGCTTCCTCTGCCATAATGTGATGCGAGTAGATTGGCTTGAGTAGGCTATGTGTCCGCTGTGGCAGCGAACAGACTGGTCTGAGCAACAAGTTTGAACGTAATGTTGTGCCTGTGTGATTTAGCACTGTACGAGGCTACTGTTGGAAGCTCGCCGGGTAGAACTATCTCTTGAAAGTTGTCGCCTACAACTGTTGTGCGTCAGATGAGATGAAATAGAAAGTCCGCACTGTAGCTCATTCACTCCCAGGTCTTTTTCTCCAAGATGAAGTTGATCAAAACTTATTTGAGGAACACAGTGGGCAAAGTAGCCTTTGTGGATTGACTATTTTATCCTTAGTGAACGGGCTATGAATGAATGAGATGGACAGGTATGCCTGTGTGTGCGTGTGTGGTTGCGTACACGGACTGGGGCTGTCTTGCCCCTGGACCTTCTATGCAGCTGTTCCATCACAACGCACAGTGCGACATCTGTCTGCTTGTGAGCAGTAAGCTCCGCTAATAACTTAAAGTTTACAGTATGCAAGGCTACATTACACTACGCAAGGCTGCATGCAGACGGTGGAGTAACGTTGTTGCGTTGATGCGCGGGGGTGTGTGTGCTGTTTTGACTAGCAACCCCTCACATTCATGTAGCAACTGCATAGCAACCCCAACGAAAAATCGCTGGCGCCGCCGCTGATCAAGCCTCAAATATCACCTCAACGCTAAACATGTAGCAGCTAGCGTGGAAGCTAACGGGGGCCCAATGCAGCTTAACATCCAAGATTCTATATACTGTGTTTTCATGCATGCTACATTCAGATTTCAAATAGAGATATGTTCTGTGTTTGTTGAAATATTGTTGAAAATGTTAATTTTCTAAAGGATAAAGTATATGCGATTAAAATGCGATTAATTTCGATTAATTAATTTCAAAACCTGTAGTTAACGCGATTAAAAATTTTAATCGAGTCACAGCCCTAATAAATATGTATGACATCAGACATATTTTAGCATGTTTGTAATATCCCATTGTGCTTCTGGCATATCCGTTACATACAGTATCTGCCAAGTAGTGCTGCAGATTTATGTTTTCCTTCTCTGTTTTTTTTTGCCTACCTTCCATCCCTGTCTCTGTGCTCTCCAGCCCTCCCGTCGGGCACGTTGCCATGACAACAGTGGCACACACAGATGTCAATGTGATGTTTTGGAGGGTTCACTGTGTAACTCCTCATACATCCATAACACCTCATTTTTAAAATGTCATAAAGAGCTTTACTATTTCTGACTGGATGATAATTGGAGGCCATTTTTGACCTCGTAGGTAAAGAAAAAACTCAGTGCAGCTGTGATTGGTAGCTTACTCGGTTTCAGATGTTACTGGCTGTGGAAAACGATGTTTCCTTAAGATTCGTGACCGACTGTTTTCTTGTTCTTCTTGGTCTGCGCATTTTCTTCAAATTCGGGTCAAAAGTGTATAGAGTGGCAGATGAGCATATATGCCGCCAAGACTACAATATCCACAATTCTATATTTAGACCACTGCAGTGTATGACTCAGCATAGACAAGCCTCCGGTCTGATGGTACAGCTCTGAATGGTTATGTTTTGCATGATACTGGTTGTTCTGTGTATTTTTGATTCATAGGTTTTTTTTTTAAGGAAGATGTATGCCAGTCACAAAATTTGACTGATTATTTTGGAAAAAAAGGTAAAAAATTTCAGTAAAACAAGGTGACACACAAATAAGTGTATTTCTACACACATTTTAGAGCGTTTGAAGCTGATGACCATATCTTTTTTCAAAAGTGAGCATTTTTCAAAAGACACAACAAACAGATGTATGAACTAGTTTCCTTTCTTTTTTTAGCTCTATACCTTAAAATTCTAAATCGTTAAACATTTCTGAAACATCTTTGATCTGTGTGAAAATGAAAGTGGAACAAATCTTGATGAAATTGCTTGTTTTATCGTTTATTTTGAGCGAGCTTGAACTCATTAACAACATTAACAATTTATGAGCAAAATAATACAATTTTGTAAAGCCATTAACTTTTGTAAAGTCATGAGCAGAGAAAAAGGGATTGGGTGGAAGTCAGCAGAGACGTGGATGTGTTTTTATTTGTTTTAGAACATAACGTGTGATATGTTTCAGTATGTATGCTGACAGATATGCAAGAGTGTAACTGGTGGACTGAAGAGTGTATGGACAGTGAATTCTAAACAGTTCCCCAATTAGTGTGCAGTCATGTATGTTAATTGTGTTATCATGCCTCTGAATGTGCTCCACATACAAATCAGAATGTTAGGAGATCACAGCGAGCCGTCACCCTGAGGGTTCTGTCAAACACGAGTGTAGCTTTTTTGTCAGTTGCGCTTTGTTATCAGTGTGTCTTAAAAAAATACCAGTTGACTTGACTTGACACAAATGCAAATACTATTCAAATAAAAATCCCCACTTAAGAGCTGTTAGAGTATCAGCTTTGTTGTGGTTTCCTTGCAAAACATAATTATGTGACCTCCAGGGTTGATTTACTGACTCAAAACTTCTTGCTTTTGCACTTCTCAATCAAAATCTTGAACTTTTTCCATTCCAACAAATATTAAAGATATGCTATGCAACTTTTTCATGGTCATAAAATTGCTTGGCAATCATCAGTTTGCTTGGCTGACCCGTTCAGATGAAAACGGTGACATTTCCATCTCCATCTGGTGGCCCTAGCCCGAAACAGCGCTTGCAACTTTGCCTGTGGTGCCGCGTGCTTTGTTTACCTCTGGAAGTCTCGCGACTCTGAGCCGAGCCAGGTAGCCTGATAGACACACCCCCTCTCCATTAGCTGTCGACGGCTAAATTGAATGCGGTTAGCTTCTAGAGTTATAATATAGTTTGTAATAGATATCGTGATGGCAGAACCACCGCTACTTGCCCGTCTGACCGCTGAGTCAACCAGAGCCAGCGATTCAGCAGTCAGACGGGCAAGTAGCGAATCCATGCCAACTCGGAGCTTTTTAAGTTTCGATTCTGTCTCGTGACTTGACGAGCGAGCGCCCAGTCGGCAGCTACAGTCGGCAGCTACAGGCAGCTACAGGCTCGGTTAGCGTGGCTTCATGCATCTTGTACAGTCGTTGAAAAATAATCATTTAGTGATATAGGGAGGGCAAGATCATTCCATGTTGTTTACTTATAGGTCTAAACTCAGCATTGCCTCACCTAATGCTACCACGTTTGTCGCTGTGTAAATGCACACACTAGCTGTTGTGTCTGGCTTTCAGATAAAATGGCATTGAATTATTACTTGACAAAAATAAATGAATGAAATTGTAGCCGTAGGCTGGTCTTTGATTTAGCAAAATGAATTGATAAATGGGACAAAAAAAAAGGCGAGGCGCATAGCCACTAAACGGCAGAAAGGGTTTTTTTTTTTTTTTTTATAAGTGACTCAAGTGATTCAAGTGGTCAGTATAACTCGAATCCCCTCCTCGAAATTATACAATCAGCCCGGATTGCCCAAAAGATTCGAGTTAAGCATCTCTACTTCTCCAACTCTCTGCCAGTGTCTTGAAAAATAAACCGTAAATTGCCTCTGGTGGGTTTACGACAGTCTGGCTAGACTGTCGCCTATTTTCTACGGAGCTCCCCCTACAGCTTTGGGGTGTGTATTGCATGGTAAACTAACCCCATATTACTGAGCCCTGCTTTAAGTTCCACTGATCTCATTTCCATTCTGCAATTTCCAAAATGTTGAACTGTTCTCATGATTATATTGAAAATATAGTGTATGTGAGTTCATCTACTGTGGATGGACAGTGCTTACCCTTATTTCAGGGCTATTTTTAATTCATTTTTCATTATGGTTAAACATTACTAAGAATAAGACAAATCGTCACATTTTATTTGAAAATATTTTCTTCCTTTTAAGGAAAAAAACACAACTTTGGGTTAGACTAATCTTAATTATTAACTAATCTTACTGATTAACTAATCTTAATGATTAAGATGAATCTTTAAAATGATTTATTGATAAGATTTGTTAACATTTTCACTGTGTTTATTTCCATTGTTAGCCCTTGTAATGAAACAAAGTGAGGAAATTGTACCATGATGGCAGAATTGTTCATCTGACTCTCAATTATATTCAAATAAAATACAGACACAAACCAGCAGAGCAACAGGTAACTTAATATGAAATGTTTTTCTTGGTATTTGCTGGAGCAGTGAGAGCTCTTTTTGATCATGTGTCATGTAGCTTTAAGACGTTGGGAAGTAAAGTCACTTAGCAGCCAATACTCACAGAAGTACCTCCACCAACAACGAAAGCAAACAGCAGCTTTGTTTAAAATGATCCACTTTCTTACAGCATTAGATCAATTAAAAAGGTTCTCAGATCTGAATGTCGGATTTTAGTTGTAAAAGAATGTATCATGCACTGTGACGGACTGGCAACCTGTCAAGGGTCGCCCAACAACAGCTGGGATATAATCCAGCCCCCCCCCCCCCAAGACCCTGTGTTTGATTAAATGGGTATAGAAAATGAATGGATGGATGGAAGAATGTATTATAGTGCTGATACTACAAGATCTTAAACTGAGACTTTAGCATTTACCGTATATGAAAGATAGGAGAAATATCAAATCAACTTGAGTATGAAACATGTATTACGTGATTCAGTGGTACTGTGTTTCAACAAGGATCAGGGTGCGTTTCAATGTTTCGGTAAGGTCATCGATCATGGAGGTGAGACGGATTCAATTTTAGTTCAAAACCACTTTGACAGGTTGCTGCCTGCCCACATCCTTTATCCAGACCACTCATCCTGTAAAGTACGATTAAAGTACGCGTTAATATAATGCTCACAAAAAGTTTGTTCTCTCTGAACAGAACTACACACATGCATTCCTTGGAGCAATGGTTGCCACCTTTCAGAAATGAAAATAAGGGGCACCCAGCACAGCTTCTCCGGGCTATGACCACTGCTCAGGTGGGTCGCCTGCAGCAGTGATTTTATTTTCTGCGAGTGTTTTTAGTTAAGGGGTGATCAAGAAAGCAATTAGTCATACTTAAATCTTGAAATGCTTTATTACCAATGAACACATTTTTGTGCAACAGATGAACTTTTAAAATATAAACTAAATAGAGAAACTTAATGTACATTTTGAAGTGCGTAACTGTTCTTGCCGTGGGGACTCTTTGTTAACCCTGGGAACATTTTAAAATAGAAAAATAACACTTGTAAACTTATATTTTCTGATTATTCAAATAAGAAAAAAAGTGCAAAACATTACTCCTTCCCTCAACAGTCTTAGATTCATCAGAAACTCTAGCTCTCTGAGTTACTTCTTTTCCCAAGTGTATTTCTTGTTGCTCGTGTTAATCCTTACTCACAAGTTGTGATGGTCTCCACTGACGCTGTCCAGCCAAGGATGTGCCTCCTCCCACTCATTTCTGTACTTCTGTAAGCGTTTTCGCTTAAGGGGAAACGCTGTTGAATCGGGTGTAGCGGGCATTTTTAAAAGCTGCGGGTGTTGTTAGTAGCTCTGGTGACAGCACCAACTGCAGGTAGCCAGGAACAGAGGACCTGAAGTCCTGCGCAAATCCCGCCCATACAGTCAATGATCCTGCCGCAGCAATTTTGTTTTGTTTACTATTTGGTTTACTTTTATTCAAGGTTAGGTCATGAAATGAATTGGAATTTATTTTATATAAGCCAGTATTTATTTATTTATTAATTATTATTAATAACGATTATCCATCCATCCATCCATTTTCTATACCCGCTGAATCTGTCGGGTCACGGGTGGGCTGGAGCCTATTCCAGCGGTCATCGGGCGATAGGCGGGGTACCCCCTGCACAGGTTGCCTGTTCATCACAGTAATAATGATTATAATTTATTTATACATTTAGCTGTCTGGACAAATTTTTAGCATGAATCTGTTTTAGTTAAGTAATTCACGCTAAAACACTTAATTAGCTTACTCTTTGTAGCATGCTAGCAAGGGTTGCTAACTTACTGCTCTTAAGCTATTAGGCCTATAGAATGTGAAGATGCATTACACTGTGTTCTATATTATGACATGAGTGCCATCTTGTTAGGCATGCTTTCCCATTACTTCCAGTTAAGATTATTGTTGCCTGGTTTGTTTGAGGTTTTTTTAGCCTAATACAGCCAAATGTAGCAGAGAAGAGAAGAGATGAGAAGAGATGTATTTTTTCAGCTCATCTCAATACTTTTTTGACCTGTATTTTCCATAATTGGATGGGTTGGTTAGGTTTAGGCATGTGATTAAACAGCATAATATTGTTAAAAATGCTAGTGCATCTGGCTCATTTAAGTTTCTCTAAAATGACTTATGTACTCATGTCACTCATTATATAACACAGAACATTTATAATTTGTTAGACAGTTCACTTTAAAAAAAAAAGAGTAAATAAAACACTGAATCAAGAGTCTACCAGCTTCTCCAGGCACCACTACACTACTGTTTATAGATCCTCCGTAGTGAAACTTATGCTTTGCTTTTTTCTTCATACTCTTTAGCGAACAGAGAGATGGAGTCTGAACCAGTGGAAAGCCTTTTAAGACCCACCAAACTCCTGCCTGTTTTTTCTTTTCTTTTAACATTTTTCTGCGCAAGATGGCCTGGCTGGTTTCACTTGGTGTGTTGGTATATTTTTAGCATCAGAAACTGTCCTTTGGCAACAACCCACCATTTTTTCAGTAAATATGTCCTGTCTGATGGCCTATAGTTTATCCCTGCCATGGTCTCCAGGGAGTGATTGTGTATCTGTATTTCAGTTCTTTTTTTCATGTGCCTTTTTGTGTGTATTGCTGAGTAGCCTATGTGTGTAAGAGAGATTCAAAGCCTCTGTAATCAAAGCCAGAGAATGTGCATGCTTTCCCAGGCCCAGCTGACTCCACTCTGAACCATTACAGCAGCACGTTCACTGTTCTACTGTAACATGGATCGTAATGAGTCCAAGTCTGTGGGCTTTGCAACACGTGTGTACATCTGTGCTCGTCTGTTTGGGGAGGAAGTAAGTTGTCCAGCAGTGGACTTCCTCTGTGACGGCAAGGTATGCCCTTTGAAGTCAAGATTGTTTGCCAAGTGGTCTCTCCAATTTAATTGGGTTTTGAAATGTCCAAGCTGTTTACCTCTGACATCATGCCAGGTGCTTTGATAATAAAAATCAGAAAGTAAATTAATCGCTGAGTAAATCTGATGCATGTTAAGCTGTAAGTGTTGAAAGAAAAGAAGAGCTGTGCAAGCAGCGAAGACTCCTGTCTCTTTTGTTGCATCAGCATATTAAATCTGTGCTTTTACTTGTCAGGTTGTTTGAAAAGTTTGGAAAGTAACACGTCTCTTTCTAAGACAGGAATCTGTGTGTAGTTGTTTTAGACAGAGAGAAAGTGAAGGAGCTAAACAAACACAGAAGACTGAGTCATGGAGCTGGTATACTTCAACTTGTTGTTAAAACAATAACACACACACACACACACACACACACACACACACACACACACACACACACAGAGTCATAAGCTGTCTACAATTACTTTGACACCAAGCTTCTGGCTCTGACCTTGTACAGCACCATCATAATGTTTATGTATAAAGTCTGAAGGCAGATGCTGTGCACAACATTTTGAAATGTTAATTTTACCACAAATACCATCGTACTTTATCGCAGACCCATTATTTCATCATTCAGGTCTGTCTGAAAACAGTGAGCAGGAAGCAAACAATCAAATCTTAATCATAAACCAGTAAAGAATACACTTAATTACAAATGACAGAATAAAAAACAACAGTATATTAGGTGTCAGCGTGGAATCATCCTAACCCTAGAATCACCACACAGTAAGCTGTCTAGACAAGTTTTATTTTACTGGTAGGTTTCATTTAGTTTGGTCAGATATCAAACATGTGACTAGATTGCTGTCAAAAAGCAGTTGGATAACCTGTTAAACAAGTGTAGCTTAGTGTGTGTGTGTGGTCTGAGTTATGTGAGAAATGTGAATATTCATATCAGGTATGGTGTGATTCTCCGTCTCTGTGACTGAGATTAATGCAGCATCAGCACGATGTCATCAGTAGAGTTTCAGCAGGTGACACCAGTAGACTAGACACTTTTAAAAAAAAAATAAAGAAGGTAGTTTAATGAATGCAATTAGCTTGTCCGATGAAGAGCTTCTTGTTGTTCTTGTGTTTTGGTGTGGCCGCACTACTTCATAACGATTCAATTATGCCATCAGGGAAGGAACTGACTGGCCATGGAAATCAACCAGACTGGACCAGAACATTGATTGTTCAGGTTCATCAAAGCGGACAGTCTGGGTTACTCTCGTCTGGGGGATGGGTTGCTGAGAACAGTGTCTGATAAGCAGCAGCAGTATTAAACCTCAGCACTGTTGAGCCTACAGTGGTTAAGAATTTTGGACAGAAGTCCAGAGATACAAAATGTTATGTTTGAACTAATCATTTTGAGGCTCATGACACACTGCAGTGGCTGTTAAACTGGATACTTTTTTAGATGTCACAGCTGTCTTGCATGACAGAGATGAGATGAGGATGGTGCTCTGCTCCCTCCTCCGTTTCCAAGATTGTAATCCGATGACAAAAATTGAGTTAAAAGATATATAATCATGTTTTATATACTCAGTTTCTGTAGTAAAGCTCTGTTTGAGACACAACAGCCTCAGACAGTGAGGTAACAATGCTAAAGAGGCGTGGTGTACCAGAGCTAAGGCTTTTTGATGCTTTGATTTATTGCCATATATAATCAAAAACCATCATCTGGTTTAAGCTCATTCTGTAGCTTGCTCCGGCAAGTTGCTGATAGAGCATAGTTAACTTTAATCCTTTAGCTGTTGTGATTAAAACATACACCTTGTTTGGATCTAACTTCTTTTTGGGATATGTGTTACTTATTGAAGTCTGCCTCTGATTCCAGTAGACAGTAAGATGACCATGATCAAGGGTTTCCCCATGTTATTAAGTCATTACCAAATAACACATCCCACACTTCATTTGTTCAGTGCATTATTAGCTACTTTACTGACTGGTAACCCTAAAGAGACATGCATTCTTGCCAGTAGTTTGTCCTGTATCAAAATTCTTCCAAACCACAGCCTGTTGTATCTTATTTCTTGGTTGTAATGTTTCATACTGTAATGCATTCCTTCAGCATGTGGTATTGGCTTTGTTGCACAAGATTTACGTTGGAACACTGTTCAGAGTGTGTACTGTGGATGCTGTTGTATCAGAGACGGCTTGTTTTGGCCAGGGTGGCTGGCTGCTTGCTTGTCTGGAAAACTCAATCCTCTGACTTCATGGTGAGAGGAATATCTCGGCCTCATGAATTATTCTGCTGTAACCGGCACTGGTACGACAGCAGTGCCTCTGCTTGTCTTTCATCCTTTTATCTGTTTCCTCGTCATTCATCTGTCTTTTCCGTTTGGACTTACTGTGCATCTTCCAGTGTCTTATTGTTGCTGTGTCACCAAGGAGATGCTGGCGTCAGGGGAACAGATGGGCGTTTGCTGCAGACATCAGTTACCTTGGCAACTGCAGCCTCATATGCTCAAGCAAAAATCTTACCACCTTGATATGCCACCAAAGACACAGCAGCACCATGATCACTGACTCTGTTATTCTTCCTCCTCGTCTACCACTCAGTTCTCCTTTTATGTTCTCCATTTTTGCTTGTGTTGACCTCATTTCCGTCTTTGTAAGTGTCAGTCACTGACTGGATATAAGTAAACAACAATCTGTTAAAACTCTGAGGCTTCTATCTAATATCAGGATTCTGATACAGTTCTGGAAGGTTATGAAAAGCACTGAACTTGTTTTCAGTGTTTTCCATGTCTGGATTAGCATGAAAAAAAGAAAAGATAGTACGATAAAATACTTCCAGACTTTCAAAAGATAAAAAAAATCGGAATTTGGTGAAACAAGAAGTGCTTTTCAAAATGATTATATATAAAATATGGACATTGGTATCATTATATCACCTCTTATTTTATCTCCCAATTTGGCCAATGTCACCCATGTTTTTGAGGACACTACATTATGAGTCACTAACTGAGAACAACTAATACAGCAGTACGTCGTGGGTGGTGTCCTTAGCTGAAGAGGTAGAGCAATTCGCCAAGTTTTGCAATTCATTCCATGGCCGCTACATATGTCAGTGTTCCTGTTCAAGACACTTAACTTCAAGTTGGTCGCAAATTTTTCTTTTCTTATGTTTTTTTAAAATTCAGTTATACAAGAGGACAAGAGAGTATGTGTGAGCAAGCTGTGACAACAATATATTTCCCTTTTGTATCTTTTTTTTGGTTTTCTAAATGGAAAATGTGTTAGGAGCCATTGAATATACAACACAGTCTTCTATATCTGGCAGCATTAAATCTAACGGGGTAAAACTGGCTTGTCTTTCCTCTCAGTTAAATTAGTCACATATGTAAGAACTAAGCATTTTGAATATTTATAGCTTTACAGATTAAGATAAATGGCACCTCCCATCCAATATAACTTTTCTCTTCAGTTTCACTGCTTTGATTACAGAACTATACTAAATGTTTCATTCTGATTGGTTGCTATAAAACTAAAGGTGTCGTGTAATTGTCAACTTGTTAGTCAAAGACAGAAGGTTGCCTATCGTGTTTTAAAAAGCATAAATATTTGGGTTATCCTGCTTTCCTATAATGTGTTTTTAAATCTTGCAGCTCACACAGCATATGCTTTGTTCGCTGATAGGTGCTGCTGACGGGTGTGTGTGTTTTAAAAGCAGGGTGCGTTCGTAAATTCTTTACCGGAATTGTTGTTCCTTTAAGTTATAAATGTCCTTATTTTTCCTTTTCCTGTCTGATGCCTTTTGTTTATACAATTTGACAATTTCTTCATCTTACAGCAGAGCTACAACAATAATTTGACATGACAGCCGGTGGACTTATGTATGTCCCTGCATGTGACTCAGAATGGTGCTCAAAATGAAGAAATAAAAAACATCCACTTTGAAAATAGTACCAACTTAAATGAATTGATTTAAATGATGACCAGCAAACGGATTAAGTTTATCCAAAGGAGCAAAGTCTAATTTTCAAGTTCATTTAGTTCACAAAAGTACACTGCCATCACCCAACCAGAAGGCAAAAAGGGATTCACATGAAAATGTGATATTAACTACAGCAGAACTGCTGCATCGAAACATCAGACTCTCAAATTGCATGCAGATGAGGACAATGGGCCACAGCAGGAACAGACCATGTCAGAAATTTCATGCTAGACAGTGGAAGACTCCCAAGCATGGTCTGATGGATCTTGTAGAAGTGCAGAATTTAGCATTAACAGCAAGGTGCAAAGGAGTTTTAGCATTTTTATACCTCTATGGCCACAATTCTGTGCTCAGCTTAACAGTCGCACGTGTCACAAAGCAAATGTTGTCTTTGCTTTTTTCATGAACGTGACAAATAGTGTTTCACTGAACTTTGTCACCAGCTCTGAATCCAGTTAAACATCTTTGGAATGTTGGAGAAAATCATCTCTTCAGCAATAATGTGTGGCCGACAATTCTGCAAAAATGATGTGATGCAAGCATTTGAACATGGAGCATGATCCCAAAGGAATGTTCTCAGCATCCGTGACACCAGACACTGAGGCTGATCGGAGAGAAAGATGATGACTTGTCCCGTACTAGTCTCGTGCTCCTTTTGGATGCTGAGTTTTGTAAAAGTGGATCTGAATGTTTGACTTTTTAGATATTTGCTTTTTTTATTTTGGTATTTTCATATTTATCTTTATGAAAGGAGGAGATACTTCCTCAGCTTTTGTCCCTCTCAATCAAAGCAGTAAATGTCAATTTCTTTACATGTTTGCCCCATTACCAATTTTATTTACTGACTTTTAAGATCCCAATAGTACAGTATTAACTTTTTCCTTTCTGTCTCTTGTATAAATTGCTGAAAGTACAGCACAGTTGCTGTATGTGTATGTTTTTATGCTGATTTT
This sequence comes from Odontesthes bonariensis, assembly GCF_027942865.1. Taxonomy (NCBI): domain Eukaryota; kingdom Metazoa; phylum Chordata; class Actinopteri; order Atheriniformes; family Atherinopsidae; genus Odontesthes; species Odontesthes bonariensis. The sequence goes on along the minus strand of NC_134506.1, from coordinate 10,169,292 downwards.
ATCAGGCGACGTTTCCCCCTCTAAGCTCTCAGTTGTGGGCAGATTATGGCACTCAAGAGTATGACTTTCATTTTCATATTCAGTTCACAACTCATTCACACAAACTCAACATTTTCTAATGCCTCTTCTTGTTTTTTTAACTGAAACGTACACACCGTAATCGGTAATACATAACTGGCCTGTGTGAGTCTTCCTGTGTCTGTTCATTTAATTTTGAGTTGTCCCAGTAGACTGAAGCCAAAAAACATGGCGACTTTTGACTTTTTCCCATCAGTTGAGGACTGAAAATAGAAGACCATGCACTTTTTCAGTTGCATGTTTTCTTGCATGGCTCAGCTACAGGAAAGCCAGAAGCTGACAAATCCCTCTGCAAGATTGTAGATAATAGTTGCTATGGAGATGCTCTGGTGGGATGGCCAGAGATGCCCCAGGCAAAGAAACAGAGAGAATCAGAGAGAGAGAGATGCTATCATTAGAGAGCAGAGGGGGCACAGTGATTTTCTGGGGAGGGGAACGGTATACCACAACATAAATGCATGTGTATGTGCAACTGGAGCTGTAATCCTAAACTATCTGTAATTACTCCAGGATGGGGTGATGTTTCCTTACTGGTCTTTCTGGTGTGCTGAACAGAGCAGGAGAAGAGCTTGTCCTCATAATTTTCACTTTTAAAACAGTTATCAGTTGCTGGGTTCCATTTCTATGTCTGTTGAATGGCTGCTGGACTCTGGAAACCTTTATTAATTAGTGGTAATCTTGATAATTAAGTTATGTAATCATGGTATGTGTCCTGGTTCTCTCTGTTCCTGTTCCCACCACTCTCAGCCTTCCTCAGAGAGGATACTCTGTGTGTGTGTGTTTGTGTAGTATTCCCTCTCTGTTCTTCAGTCTATCGCTCCCTCTCGCCAAGCAGTTCAGACATTCGTTTCCGTAGCAGCAGACAATTTGAACTTAGAAACAAACATTCTGATTCCCACCTTAGCAACAGGCCAAGATCTGCGCTGTCATGGAAACCGTTGCAAACCTGTCAGTTAAGTCAGTTGCTAAGTGATGAGGCAGAATAGTTACTTTACCACTGACTGGGAAGGCTCATGCTTTCCATGTTTAAATCTGTTAAGATTTTAAACAGGAAAGAGAGAGAGTGTGATATATACTGACACTAAAAAGGACTCTTTTTCACCAATCACCGTGTACACTTCTACAGTCACAAGTCTTTTAACATCTATCATGCTGGCATTTCTTTCTTATCAAAATGACATAAAAGATATCCTTTTGTTTGTTATTAGTCTAAAGCGGTTGCTAAACTAAGTGGACAATTCAAAGACACATATTTGCTGAATATACTGAACAATACACTCAACAACATATAAATGTGTATGATAATTGGGCTCAGAAATCGAATTATTATGAAACCTTTTTAATGCCTTCTCCATGAACGCATGTAAAAAAAAAAAAAGGTTAATTTAAAGGGTTACTACTGACACATGGTTTGGACATTTTTATTTTCAAAAGTGTTGTCATGTTGCCATTTTATGTTTTCAGGAAAAACAATTTTATTAAAGTGACAACATTACTTATTTTTTAGTTTATTAAAGGAGAAGTTTGTGTTTTTTTAAACCTGGACCTTATTTCTGGAATAAAATACGTTCATCTACTCACCGATAACAGTTTGGTGAAAGTCGGCGTCCTTTGGAAGATATTTAGATCACTTGAGATCCGCGTATTAAAACGGGAGAGAACAGGGCATAGACAATACAGCCTCTAATAAGGCATTATCTGTCTTTATTTCAGCAATACTTTAAGCTGAATGAATGAATGAACGCATATTATTGCACTGTTAGCTCATAGCTGCCATGTTTTTGTTATTGGGGGCTATCGGGGGCTCATAGGAAGCTTTCTACACACGCGTCTAGTGGGATGGCGTCATTGACGCACGCTGCTGCAGCACAGCTTATTTACTCCATGCTCTGTGACAGTCGGCTAACTTCACATGGAGTTTGCTACTGCTAGTTTTGTGCAACATGGCAGAATATTTCTCAGATTTTGACGACGTGGACGACAACTTTGAGTATGATGAACGTCCTGAATGAGCTGTACTGCAGCGGTGCGTGTCGATGACGTCATCCCACTGGACACGTGTGTAGAAAGCCCCTGATAGCCCCCCTGATAGCGCCGGATAACAACAACATGGCAGCTATGAGCTAACAGTGCAATAGTACGCGTAATCGTTGACTAGATTAATGTATTATATGCCGGAAATAAGGTTCAGGTTTAAATAAAACGAACTTCCCCTTTAATATGATCAACCAAAAAAAGAGTAGCCATAATCAGCTAATTAAAAATAGATGGGTATACGTCCATCAGAGATATAAATAGAAATTCATATGAGACCTTTACAAAAACATGAATATATTTATTTATTTTACACGAAGGAATAAATAGATGAATAAATCCTGCTTAACATCAGGGAATAAAACACCTGGTTTGGTTTAGGAGTAAATATATGCTTTGGTGATTTACATTATCTCTACAGTATCTCTCACAGAATTTAACTATGTCACATGGTGATAGATACACCCATGGCCGTAGCGACATTAGAGGACAGCGAGGTCTGGACCTCCCTTATTTCATCCGAGGTTTTTTTTTTTTTTTTTTTTTTTTGGACCGCCAAAAATGCCCAACTAAATCAAACATAAAAAACCTCAAAACCTCTGTGAAACGTGCTTTGCAGATTGTGGTTAACATCCATGGGCTTTGTTTTCGTTTTTTGCCTGTGTGAGTGAAAAAGACTGTGCGAGTGGAGTGGTGCGACTCGTGGAAGAGAACGCAATTCAGCAGACATCGCAAGTGATTAAGCCTGCGCAGCGCAGCACTTGGGCGCAACAAAGCCAACAGTTTTAAAACAGTAGCCTATGCATAATGAGTTATGAGTAGGCTATGATGTCTTCTTTGACAACTTTGTGAAGCAATTTGATAAGTCACTGTTTTTAAGAAGCCGTCATTTGGTTAGTGGAGAAAAAAAAGACCGACTGACACCATCAGCTGCATAAAATATGAACATTAAAAACATAGGCTCATGTAAAAGCATAGACTATCCGTGAAAGGTAATTTTGATTTGTACTTTTAGGGGCTGTAATTTGCAATGATTTATTTCTACTTGAATATTATTTTTATTTTGGAATATCACTACCATTCATCATTCAGTTCAACAAGTTCAAAGTTACCCCCTATATTCTTTAAAAACATGGTGGTGTACTATAAAAAAAATGTAAATTTAGTACAGTACATTTAAAAAAATAAATGCTGGTTTATACAATTAAAAGACATTTAAACAATACAACTCTTGTGTGACCTGTAATTTAATAAATACATTGAAAAATATAAATATATATTGTACATATACATAAATCTAGGCTATATATTAAAAACTATGTAATTTAAAATATATATATACAGGGCTCTAAATTAACTTTTTTGATCACCAGCCAATGTGGCTAGTAAGTTTCTGAAGTTACCAGCCAATCAGAATTTCCACTAGCCACATATTTTTCCGTGCAAAAAAGAAAGATGAAAGCCACTGAATTAATTTGATCAATTTATTAACTAAAGCTTTAAATTCATTTTACAGTGAAATTGGGAATGTATATCCAATTAAAATAATTACAATAATTAAACTTATGTACATACAAAACTTAGTCTAACATTTCATTACTCCTCAACCCTCACATACTATTCAGGGTCACATTTTTTGTACATAAAAAAATAAAAAAATAACTTTAAAACTGATTTATATTCATGTGAACCCTGAATCTACAAAAATGGAAATATTTAACAACTTTCTAACCATGTTTTAGTGCAGATAATGCACAAAATTAAACACAAACTATGTGCAGAGACTAATTATAAGGGGGATACTGTGAAATGCTTAAACATCGTCTGAGCTCTCTGAACTGTCTTCGGATCCATCTAAATCAGTTCTATTTTTCCCTTTTCTCACAAAGTGTGGCCGGCGTGTGCACAAACTGTCACCATGCCAGATTCAATATATTCGAAATATCATCCTCCTCCCCTCCTTTGGCAGGCATATCTTTTCTCTTCACGGCCGGCTGTCCTAACCATCGCCACATTTTGAAACTTAGAAAATCGGCTCGGCGCATGCGCAAAGTAGCAATTCTCGACAAGTAGGAGAAATCGACTGAACACCGGCGTCTATCGTATTTCCAAACCAAGAGTGACCCACTCCCCTAGAACGGCAGCCTCGGCAGATGCGTTCCCATAGAAACTGCGCTCGTGCGTCCCGCGCATAGACTGTATATAGTAATTTTGCGTCCCGCAAAATAGATGGTAAAGTTCCTCATTTATCATTGGCCAAGCCGGCTAGTGAGTTTTTTTTAATACACGCCAAAAATAACTTTCACCCGCATTTGGCGGGTTGGCGGGTGTTAATTTAGAGCCCTGTATATATATATATATATATATATATACATATATATATATACATATATATATTGTAAAAATTTTGGCGCGGGCTGTGCGCGCGCATCATGGACCTCGCCTATTCCAAAATCCTGGCTACGGCCCTGGATACACCGGACTCCTTTGGATGAGGAATGTAAATTTGGTCATCAGAAACATGAAATTATTTTCATGATGACTGCTGACTGAGTCTGTACCATCACAGGTCAGGGGTATAAATTTAGCCTAAAACAATTTTTGTCAGAAAGCATCACTTTGTGCCCGATGAGTCCAGATTACTGCAACTTAAAACAACAGTCCACATTGAGTGCAGTGTTTGGTTTGTAAAAGATTTAACTTTAAATAGAATTTCTGTCAGTCTGAACATAGATGTTTCAGAGTTCCCCAACCATAACCTGCTTTGCTTGTCAATGGCATCTGTAACGTTTTATGGACGGGCAGATGAAAGAAAAGTGGTTACTGTAGTGTTTCTTTTGTTTCGAAATACCAACTACATTTCACATTTTTTCAGCTTGTAAACCTCTCGCCTCTTGTTCATTTATGTTTCATTGTTCCCAGAATTGTTTTCTACCTTCTACCAAATCGTTATAGCATCATTTTTTCAGTTTGTCTATGCCTGCACATGCGTGTGCATGTATGTATATATGTGAGTCCATGTCTATGTCTAATGGTACATTCTTTTGTACGTCTTTATCTGTCTATATGTTTCTTTTTTTTTATACTTTGTCTTTTTGTATAAATGAACTTAAGCTAATGTTTATTCACACAACAGTATTTAATCAATCTGAGAATTACAGCTGTACAGGAAAAATGTATCATTTTAAAAAAGGGGTTTGAATATTGAACCTCTTCAATTCAAGTAAAACACTAAAACGTGCTGGTTTGCATTTGGAGCAAAAATAAAAAAAAACACTGACTTGCACACACAGTAGCTCCAGATGTGAAGAATGTGTGTTCTCATCTAGTTGTTGATCTCCTATAGAGTCTTAGAGGTCTGGTAATAACAGGCAAACAGGAAGAGAACCATCATAAATGTGGAGATCAAACACACACACAGTTGGCTGTAACTGCAGTCCCATGGCTCTCACTCCAGCAGTGAGCTCATTAAAATTGGCAAGGCGACTCCTCTCATCCTCATGCTCTCTCCTCCCTTTTCCAACTCTTCCTCTCTTATTTCTTTCCCACATCATCCTTTTCCTTCGATGCAGAAAATCACACGCACTCTTCTCTCATTGGCTTCACTCTCTCCTTATGCCACTGTTAAGAGCCACTCACTGATTTGGGATCGTGGTAGATCCCATTCTCAGTGCACACAGTTCAAGATACTTAGAACTGATTGGCATGCATGGGGAATACCTCTATATCCTAAGCATGTTTGTGTCTATGAATGTGTGTGTTTGGGGAGGGTGGTTCTGCTTTAATGAATGGTTGCTGGGTAGAACAGGAGGCAAGAGGGAAGAATTTGTTAATTATGAATGGAGGGCTTCTCTCTGGATGTGAGGAACACTCAGTGTAAGTGCGTATGTGTGTGGTTTGGCATTTGTCAGTGTATGGCTATGCGGCAGCTTCAGTGAGGCTGCGTCTTGTGGTTGATTTGAATCTGCAAACCAGCTGGTGAGGAAAATAAAAAGAGCAATACTGATGATTTTGGAGACACCTTTGAGTAAGGCTATCAGCAGTCGCTTGACTTCCTAGTGCAGTATAATGCTTTGCTGTAAATTTCAGGCAGGTCTAACAGTATATTGCTGTATTTCATGAAAACTGCATGCAACTATTGAATTTACACCCCTCACATTTATGTTAACAGTTAATTTAGTCAATTAACAAAAAAGTAGACAAATGAATAGACAGTAGATAACTGTCATTTTACATTTTTAGCAACTTTTTATGGCTCAAACTTGGCCCCTCCTCCCTTCCAGCAGTTGTGTTAAAGCTGTGTGGTAACAGTGCTGTAAAATCTAAGTAATATGACTATATTTCCCAACTGACTCACACCAGTTCTGCTGCTACAAAATAACACATCCACATCTCTGCAGGCTTCCACATTATGCTTTTTCTCTGATAATGGCTTAACTGAGCAGATTGGCGACCACATTCATTCATTCGGTCAATAAAAGACAGACAGCCAGATAGCTGAGTGACAGCTGGGTTATTGAGAAATTAAGAGTTAAGACACAATGCATCTGTTGATATAGATGTTGACTTTTCAAAATTAAAATGCAGTCTAAATAATAGTTTTGAGGAAGGTTTCCTCCATTAACAGTTTAATCAAGCTAGCTGGTGTGCTCAAGTCCATCATGAACTGTAAAGCAACAGTGTCAGAATAAATTACACTACACTAAGTGATGTATGCCAATCAGACCAAATCCTAGCTACAGCATTAACTAATGAAAATGAATTAGCTTGCAGTCTTCTCTTTTTTGCCATGCCTCTCATAGTAACAATACTTCAAATTTATATGAACCTATTAAGCTTTCGTATACTCCCATTTTAACATAGATAATGTATGTTGCAGAAATGTATGTCCTTTTAATTTTTAAGGTTCAGAGCTGCAAATTGAGTGAAGCAAAGGGCAGGAAAATGAGTCTGACAGACTTATTCAAAATGTATGTTGGTCATGTGCTAAAGCCATTTGTGTCTTTTTTTTAAATATACACTGTTAAAGATTAAGTCTGACATTTCATAGAACTCTGGAAATTCAGGGAAAGTTATGAAAATTTGAAATATATCAGTCAGTTCCCATTTTATTAGAACTATTTACATAATGTTCTATCATTATTTCATAAAAGTATCAATATCGCATTTATTTTTTATATAATAGATACAGAAATTGTCAAATGATGCCAGTTAGATTTGCACCCTTTGTGTCCCTGAAACTACAGAGACTTCGCCGCAGAACAAAGTCCAATATAACCCCTTGGGTGTTTGTATATTTGAACTGGTGGTCTGATCTCAGTTTGGGATGGAAAAGCAAAAATCATTCGCTTTGCAACATTGGTTATTTGCAGCCTTACCTGCCATCATACTGGTTTCAAGATATAAAGACATAAATGATAATGTTATTCTTTTGAGTTCAGTAGTATTAGTGTTGATATTCAATTGCAAAACGGCATTTTAAATTCCTCATTACTGTAAAACATAATCTTGTTTTAGTGACTTGTTAGTTTTTAATGTTACCCAAACAAGGGGTCTTTGTTTTCTACTTTTTTTATTTGTTCTATTTAATGTAGTTTAAAAAAAACACAAGTAGCAGAATGTATTACCATTTATAATTTTTTTGTAAAAGTAGTAACATGTTTGTAGATACTGTAAAATGACATAGGGATCTTTGTTATGCTATTGTGATCAACTTTAATCCAGAATATGGTAATATAACCTAAAATTAGTTAGTGTCTTTTGGAATAATAAAAAGAAAAACACTGGTGCGCTTGATTCCTGTGCTTTAATGGTATTTCAAGGTAAAATTATTTACAGTATTAAGTCAAACTTATACAGATTCATGATTTTCGTTTAACCTGAACGAGGATAAACATAAAGAAATACTGTGAAATACAACAGAATGTGTTTTCAGGGGTTTCAGTATGTTCTTGGTTCTGTCTGCTCCAAGTCTGCTCTTACAAGGTTGAAATAAGGTGACGAAACAACCAAAGCTGTGTAAGGGATCTATGAGCTCATGCTAAGATGTAGCAGGGCTCTAAGCTAGATGCTGATATCAGCACTCAAACATGCTCACTGTGACAGTACCATCATGCTGATATTTAGCAGATGATGTTTTCCATGTTCCTCATTCTGGATTTTATTTTAGTGTGCTGACATTTGCATGTCATCATTTCATTCAAAATACAGTTGAGGCTCATGGGACTGTACTGATTTTTCAAGTACTAAATCATAACAAACATATTTTACCACTATATAAAAAAGATTTGACCTTTTCAATCAATTATAAATCTGTTGCAATATTAAACCACTTTAAAAGTTATATTATAGTTATGTTTTTTTAAAATTTGAGTATTATGTTACTACATCTGCTGGAAGAAACGTGGCATTTTACTTCAGCATTACATCCTAGTACTTCAGAAATTGTGAACTGTATCACTTTTCAAAAAAAAAAATTTCTATTTTGGAGCACAGCATTCTGGAAAAACAACCATCTTTCCTTATTTTTTCATGGAATTTACAGCTTAATCCTGTGTTTAACGCTTAATGTCTTTATGATAAACAGTGTCTTTCAAGAAAATACCTTTTGTCTGTTGCTGAATTCGAATTTCCAGTTATGTAGAGTTTACAATTCACTTGCTGTATTTATTATGGTATCCCCCTGACACTTTATACTAACCTCTGTCCAAAAGTCTTTAAGTATAATGTATTAGAACAAAACTAAAAGCCCATTTTCGTGTTGGCTGTCCACCTGTACAGTGCCGACAGCAGTTCTGAGCACCTTGTTTGGAAGTCAGTGGTGTCTGCCATCACTTAAACTGACTTAAACTCTGGGGTCAGCTTTTTCCACATGGACCCACTGCCTTAAAATAGACTGATGTTTATAGTTGCAGGTTAGCAGTACATGAAAATGGCTCTCTGAGCGGCTGTCTCTTACACAAACACACATCCGTGAGACACGACTTTATTTGGACGAAGACAGGAGTGTGTGTGGGATCTCTAAAAGGGCAGATCGCTGTCTTTTGTAAATAGTGGCTGAGTGTAAAAGAAAATAAAAGCTCTGTTCATTTGCTTGAGAGATACCACGTTTTCATTAGCCTTTACTTTACGCAGCATGCTAACAGCTTTAATGTAAATACTGATCTCAGACTTGCAATCTGCGGAGCAAAAAAAATCCTTTTGTGGTAATTACGCTGAGACGCTTTTTTTTTAGCATCTGTGGGAGTGTATGTGTGTGTCACAGGCTGATCTTGGCTTTGTTTTGTTTCCAGGGGCAACCAGAGATATTGGTTCAGCTCTGACCAGGATGTGCATGAGGCATCGCAGCATTGAGGCCAAACTTCGCCAGTTCACCAAGTAAGATGCATTTGTTTGCATTCTTTTCCTTCTCACTGTTTCTGCCCTTCACCTTCTTCTCTAGCTTTTCTTGTTTCTCTTTCAAATCTCACATAGTCCATTAGGATTGTTCAGAAGTGGTGTTTTGATGTCAGCTGAAAGGATTCTGCTGGGTATATTGCTCACCCTGTACATGTTTCAGTGAATGTAACAGAATACAGCCACTGGCATGCAACACAGAGCACTTTGGAAACCTCACCAATAGTCTGTTCCCAACCATGCTTTTCCTTTTTCTTTATTCTCCAGCTCCATCTTTATTCTTCTTGAAACAACAATCTTTTATAGTATAAGAAATCAGACCACAGTAATGTTAGTGTACGGGGCAGCCAGCGTTTCTGTTTATCATCAAAACAGTTCCACACATAACTGCTACCCATTTTAAAATCGTTCTGACAACAGCAGTGAGAATAGTTCAATAAAAGTGCTGAATCAGAGTTTCAGAAGGTTACAGAAAAAGTAAAACATAATTAAATTCCAGCTCGTGATCTGCTCTGCCTCCACCTGCTGTCTGTTGTCTGAGAAATAGAAGAATAGAATAGAATAGAAAAATACTTTATTCATCCCCCAATGGGAGAAATTCAAATGAGTCAAGTAGTACAAAAAAATATTAATATTTACAGTGATTGTATATTAACAACAACAATAATAATACCAATTCTAATAAAAATACTACTATTAAATAATAATAATAATTATTATTATTATTATAAATGGCTAAATAAAAAACAACAACAACAAAAAAAAAACAATCAATCAATTTGAGAAGAACATGTCAGCAGTCACTGTTAAAAAGCCTTATGGCTGTGGGGACAAAGGACCTCCTGAACCTCTCAGTCCTGCAGCGCAGAGAGATGAGCCTCTCACTGCAGCTGCTCCTCTGTCCTGCCAGGATGCTGTGGAGAGGATGTTTATTATTCTCCAAAACAGAATATAATTTCCACCTCATCAGTTGCTCCACCACAGCACCGAGAGGGTCTTATCCTTCTGCCTACAACAGAACCAGCCTTTTTCACCAGTTTGCCCAGGTGCCTACAGTTTCTGTCTGTAGTGCAACTCCCCCAGCAGACAGCAGCATAGAACAGTGCACTCTCAATGATAGTGTGATAAAACATGCACATCATATCACTGCAGACATTGAAGGACCTGAGCCATCTCAGGAAGAAGAGACGGCTCTGGCCCCTCCTGTACACGGCTTCTATGTTGGCAGACCACTCCAGTTTATTATCCAGCACCACCCCCAGGTATTTCCAGGTCTGAACAGTCTTCATCAATGCAGAGTGACTGGTATGGGGTTTTAGATCTCCCGTCCTCCACCAGCAGCTCTTTGGTTTTGGTGGTTTTCAGGAGCAAACAGTTCTTTTTGGTCCAGCCATAGAAGGACTCCACAAGGTCCCTGTACTCCTTCTCTTGTCCACCGCGCACACATGCCACAACAGCCGTATCATCAGAATACTTCTGTATGTGGCAGGACTCTGAGTTGTACCTGAAAAGAAAAGGAGCCCAAACAGTACCCTGCGGAGCCCCAATACTTCATTCCAGTGTTCCAGAAACACATCTCCCCATCCTGACATACTGTGGTCTGGCAGTCAGATAGTCTATAATCCACGATGTCAGGGAGGGGGCCACACCCATACCTAGAAGCTTGTCTTTCAATATGGGAGGCCGTATGGTGTTGAAGGCACTGCAGAAGTCAAAGAACATGATTCTCACATATGAACCAGGCCCATCCAGATAAGCATATGCTGCAACATGTACAGAATCGCGTCTTCCACTCGTATGTGTTTCTGGTAGGCAAACTGGGGGGGGGGTCAAGAGCCTCAGCAACCTGCAATCTCATGAAGTGAACAATGAATCTCTCCAAGGTCTTCATGATATGAGATGTCTTAGCCAGCTTACTTATAGTTTTGATTTAGTGATTCGTTTTCAAAACATTTAACTTACCAAAATGGCTGCAGCTGGCCCCCCGAGTCACTGCAGTTTTCTGTACAGCAGCATATTATGTCGGTTTGAAACACTCACCTTCATGGAAAGCTGAAGCTTACACTTCATCCCCCCTCGATGTTCTAACTTGGCTGCAGGAGCCAGAACCTACTTTGCATCATTTAGGACAGCTGCCAGTCAAAAGTGCCAATCATGACATCACAACCTGTTTTTTTTTTCTTTGTAATCAAACAACATGTGGCGTTGGGGGTTATGACCAATGCTGCAGCCAGTCACTTGGGAGCGATAATTCATAGAGCCATTCTGTTGTCCATCTTTTATACAGTTTAGTACTTTTCAGAGTGGAAAAAATAACCGCCGGTAACTTGCTTTGTGTCTGATCTCTCTCAAAATTGATGAACATCACTCTTACATGTCTGCCTCTCTTGCAGTGCTTTGATGGAGAGTCTGATCACTCCTCTCCAGGACAAGATTGAGGACTGGAAGAAGACAGCCAACCAGCTGGATAAGGATCATGCCAAAGGTACACACACACATCACAAGTTAAGCTAATTCAATCAACAGCAGCCTAACCAAGCTCTAGCCAGAGATACGTACAGAATGCCAACAGCCTTGTGAGGTGATATTGTGAAGGTTGAATAGAAGAGAATAGGGTTCCTTAGTCAAACCAAAACAGAAACAGAACATGGGATAGCACTGGTCCTGTGGTCCTGTACAGCAGACTTTATTATAGTGAGGTTGAACATAAAAAAGTTAAAGTTATTGTCAGAGGAACAGATTAGAAAAACTGCAGATCCTCATATTACAAATGATCCCCAAAAGTTCAAAATAAGATCAAAATAAAGTTCAAAGGAAATAACTGATGGTTTCTTAGAACAAGCCTGTAGCACACAGTGATACATGGATACAAGCAGAATGTTAGCAGCCATTGTATGGGTAATGATTCTGGGAAGAAATAATGTTTTGATGTCCTATTTAACGTGTTTTACCCCTTTTTGATTTAAGGATATCCAAACTGTGGCTTAGCTCATTCATATTTTCAAAAAAATGGACAGCCTTGCAGAAACATTAACATTCCGTGCAGATCAGTTAGAAGATCGCTTTATGGAATATTTTAACTGGCATGTTAGATTGATCTGACGATAGGTTTTATCAGGTTCCCATGGATTTTCCTAGCCTGGCGACGCCATCCTACGTACTTCCGCCCAAAGATTTTGGCTCCGCACATAGTCTGGCCAAATCCCCCTACCTCGGTTCGCTCAGTGTTTTGCCAATCAGCAAACAGTTGCGAGTGGTGACGCAGAACTCACGCGCGGAGTCCATTGTAGTCCATATAATTGTAGTTCAACCGCAGCGGAAATAAACATGGCGACGGAAGAACGCTAGAAGCTATCCATGAAGTTGTCTCAACTCTGGAGAGCATTACACAATTAAAACGAGAGCAAGAGGAATGCCTCTTCAATATTGTTAGTGGCAAGGATGTCGAAGCTCTCCTTCCAACTGGCTTTGGGAAAAGTTTGATTTATCAAATGGTACCGGTATAATGAAAGCGGATGTGGGAAGCGTGATTCGCGAGCTAGAGCCTCGCGAGAGTAAGCATGAACCTCGGCGCATAACCAACGTCATTTCTAAACATTATGATTGGTTAAGGGAACTCCATTACTCCAATGAATTTAAGTTGCTGGGTAAGGTCCCGCCCTCCATGGAAACGGATCGCTCTTGGGTTTTCCCAGACTGTTTGACAGAGTCAACAGTCGGCTTTCGCCCAGGCTAGGATTTTCCCTGCAGACAATGTCAAGTCTGTGTCAATGACCTGCCAGTTGAGCAGCTTCTGGAAGTTGTTCTATTTAAGTAAATATGGAAAATGCAAGATAATAGGATTTCACCCAGAGGCTTTACATTCCTCTTTGAAAGCATCTCCATTCCTTCTCTTTCAAGAGTACAAGAGGTCACGCCACGAGATCAAGAAGAAGTCATCTGACACCATGAAACTGCAGAAGAAGGCTCGTAAAGGTAACAGTCAGCAGTGACACAGTCGTGTATCTACTCAGACACTCTAGGTCAAATCTATTTCTATCATTGGCGTAACGCTTGTTGTAGCTGTGGACAGATTTAATTACATCCCGTTGATATTTAGCACAGTTTCACGCTCCTACCACTGCTGATATTAGTTTAAGAGGACTATTAATCAGCACTGATATTATGGAGTGAAAAAAAATATATTTTTCAATAATACTCAGAAAATATTGTGAACCCATAGTTATATCAAACACAACAGAAACCTGAGTCATAACTGGGAAAATAATCTAGATTTGATTAATTATGAGTTTATACTGACATCTAGTGCCTATCGGTAGTACTGCAGGTGTTTTCCCATTTGTTCTGAATCATTTCACTCAGTGAGGCAGCGGCCACTAAAAGTTACTGCCTCAGCTTCCAGTCAGTTGCCAGGCAGATTAATATAAAAAATCTTTCTAAAATCATTATTTGTACTCCAATATGTCATAGTATCACCCAAGACTTTAAACAAATAATATTTTAGAACAATATTGAAAACATTCAAACTATGACACAACCCTGTCTTTATGTAGGTCACAAAAGTGTGTAAACAAAACAGAAATCTTTTAGGAAAGTTAGATTCTCCAAAGTAACACCCTAAGTATCTTATAGTAAGGATAGCCTGAATTTCCACAGTCGGTAGTAAAATGTCTATATTCTCAAAATCAACATGAGCCGCATTATTTTGGAAAGAAATACTAGAACTTGACAAATACACAAGATTCACTCAAAAAAATACCCAGTTTTACTTGGTGAATTAGCAAGTAACTTCAGAATGATAGTTAGAAGAATAAAGGAAGTACTTTTATCTTGGAATACAAACTTTCTGTACAAAGCAGGGAACCACTGCTGCTTTTAATTGTACAATAGCTGTTGTATTGGTGTCTTGAAATTGCTCATAATGTTTGAATAACATGCAGACAGGACGGATGCCATTCAAAATGCTGTGCCAAAATTGTCACCTGGCTTTAATTTGAGCTGCTTAATGTGAAAGGGGGTTACATTCAACCCAATAAAGCTTAAAATCCAAGTTTCTAACATCCTGAATCTCTGTACAATGTTCAAGTTTCCAATACATGGCTGTCAGAGTGCCATTAGCTTACACATTTTCAGATAGTTAGGCAAACTATCAGTCTGACCTGAGTCTGTTTAGCTACACTTTTCTGACCAAGCACCCCCATCATGCTGTATCGGTCCTGCAGAAATTCAACTCAAACTGTTTCATCAGATGCTAAACTGGGTAGAGTGTGCAAAAAGAAATCACAAACACCTAAATACTAATAAGAATAAGAATTTTTCATTGTCAGGCCAGATACTGAAGTAGACAGCAGGTGAAGTATTGTGAGAGGCAGCTTCTATTCAAACTTTTAAACATCATATTTAGGGGCTTTGAATTGATATGTATGATTCCCACGCAGTCACCTGTGAAAACAGGCAATGGAGAGGAATCATGAACAGGAAAAAATATTGATCTACTGTGTCCACTATTATTTGCACAACTTGCCAGTAATACCATTTGTATTTCGCACATAAATCAGTAGTAATGCAGGAAATATTATGGTTGTATGGAAATATGCAGTTAACAATAACAAAACATTTCCTAAACAACGTTTGGTTAAACTGATGTCGAATCGTGCAGGGTCATTGCTTTGTGATTATGTTTGTGAATGTCCGATTAGCCCCGTCACAGCTGACGCTTGGTGGTATTTTTGTTTCTGGATCAGTTTTTGGTTGTTGCAAGTGTTATGTTGCTCTAACATGTGGCACTGTGGCTGTCTTGTGATGGCTTCCTTGTACTAACCTTAACAATGAGTTCTGCTATTTCTGCTCTCTCCCCCCTCCCTCCCTCTGTCTCCCCTCTCTCTTTTCTTATTTTGCTTCCTTTTTTTGCTGTCTCTCGCTCTGTTTCTCCTTCCCTGTGGCATTTATCTCCCTGTAATAGAGATGCAGGGTAAGTATCAGCCTGCCGCTCGCTGCTGCTGTGCCGCATCACCTCCTCTAATTCATACACCCAACCTTTTCCTGCAGACAGTATTTGCAGAATCTGTGATACACTTCAAGGGTACATCAGGAAACTTAATGAAATGGTGATGAAAGAAGACTTTTGGAAAGCAAGGTCAAGGATGGATTAACCTGCTGCACAAAATGCTAGAGTTAATAATAAGATATCCGCTTGTAGTATCTTGATTTAAGCAAATGTATTTGGCTAACTACACCGCTGCTATATGGAAAAAAGCATTAAAGCTAGATTTTTTTTTCTCTCCACAATTGAAGGCCTCATGATCAGAGAACAAAGCTGATTTTGCCGCAAAGCTTCTGTTATTTCTCCAAGTACATAGCCTGCTATACAACGAGTGAAGTACTCAGAGACTCAAATACAACATCAAGCCCATTCTAATGCTCTAAATGCATTTTTTACCAAATCTTTTAACTATTTTCCTGTTGTCATAATGATGAAAAGTTGAAAGGTTTTTGAGAAATCCAGCTTACGTTGCAGTATCTTTTAGGAGGACTTGCAGGTTGCGGTTGAAATGAATAAGTTTCATTTTGCCAGTCCAGAGTCGGCACCGTCTCCCATATCTGAGGTTTTAGGTGTCAGTCACACACAGGCATGAAGAAACTGAGAATTCAGTCTTTGTGCCAAGTTATCAATTGGTAATTTGCACTTAATCATTTTCACATAAACTAATGGAAACCTGATTGTTTTGGCCCCGATCCAAATGTACACACTGCAGGGAGCAGCCTTGCTAATCATCGACATCATTCTGCCAAGAAAACAACAAAGGATTTCAAAGAACAAAGCTTTTGATGTTTCATAATCCCTGACTGGAGGTCATGTAGCACTTTTTTTTTTAATAAAAAATGTGTGAAACTCGAGGGGCAGTAGAAGAGAACAGTCCACTGCTAAGGCTAATGTCTTAGTTTACCGTTTCAAATGTGACACCATATTCTGGTGTGTTTCCTGCATGCTCCTCTTCCACCAAGTCAGCCTTTTAGGGACAAACAGAAAGCAGTGGAAACATACCATCACCTTTTAGACAAAATAACTGCAACACTGGAGCTCATAAACACTCATCATCAAAGGTGTTGTCTCCTGGTGACATATTATAGAGTTGAGCCTCTGTAGTAACTTATAGTTAGATGAGTTCCACTCTCGATGATGCATGATGTAATTTAAGTTCCTCCCTGACTCCTGCATGACTTTTGTAGCTTCTGCTATTAGCTTTGTAGTGACACCGCAGGCTTTCTTCTGTCATGCTTCCACTCTTTTCTCACTCTTTCCCTCACTCTGTCCCTGATCGGACCGACATCTTCCTTGATTTCTTTGCATGCTGTAACACTACAAAGATTTATTTCATGTCTTGCTTTCTATTCATTGCATTTCATGTTTTTTTTTCTCTAGTTAGCAGACAGGATTCAGATCCGGAACACCATAATTTGTGCACCTATGTCTAACCTTTCGTCGTCGCTGTGAAATCACATTAAGTCATTTTTGAAGACAGAAACTCTGCATTTTTTGTTTTGGCTTCGTGCTAAAACATCCAAAATGACAGAGAGGGAATATTGTACTGACTCTGACATTGGGACCATTGTTTTGATGATGATTTCTTCTAAGATAGATAACAGTCTTTAGCTAGATTAGATGTTTCAACAAAAAAGCAGCTATGATAAAGCTTCCTTTTCCCCTAATATTGCACATAGTATAGTACAGTATAGTGACTAAACCTCATGTATTTATGCAGACACTGCTCCACATACAGTATATGATAGAACAACTACAGAGTAGTACAGACTTTTTACTTGATGTGAGTTCAATAATCTGTGCCAGTGCTTCGCTGGTGCACTTTGTTGTGGAAAGCAAAAGGTGGTGGATAGATATCCAATAAAACCCTTTTGCCTTTCTTTCTTCTCTGACGTAAATACCCCCAACTTTCTATTTTCATGTTTAACTCCCCTCATTGTGGTGAAAACTTCGGCCTGCCTGTCTCACCTTCCTCTGCCTCATTTGGGAAGCTTTCTCTTACCACAACGTTTGCATCTCAGGGCGCGGGGACCTGCAGCCCCAGCTTGACAGCGCCATGCAGGATGTGACCGACATGTGCCTGTTGATGGAGGAGACTGAGAAGCAGGCGGTGCGCCGTGCTCTGGTGGAGGAGAGGGGTCGATTCTGCACCTTCATTGGCTTCCTTCAGCCTGTTGTGGTGAGGAGGCAATGTGGTTAAATGAAAAAATATCTACCATTCATCAGCTTTAGTGATAAGTGGGGTATGTGTTCGTCTGATATGGGAAAAAAAAAAGGATGTAGCAGGTTTTATGGCCACAAATATGTCCAAGATAAAGTGCGTTTTGATTCTTCCTTCGTTATTCCAAAGGTAATATTTGGGGTGTCTGAAATCTCAACTTTTTTTTTTTTTGGAACTATTATAGGTTATTTTACGACTTATAGCTAAGTTGGGTTTGTGCATTTGGCAACAGCATTTTTGTGATGGTGTCATTTAATACATGATGGTACAACTACACTCCAGAAAGTGTTTCTTCCCAAAAAAAAAAACACTTTGAAACTAGTTTACTCACACACCTCTATTTAAATGAATACCAAGAGGAATATTCCCCAAATAGCAACATTCAGACTTATATGAAATTAATTGCCCCTCGCTCATTTCTCACACAATAAAAGAACATAGTCTGTATTTTTCTCTAATATTTTGTTGGATCACCTTTAGTTTAACACTTTCATGGGACCATGGAATTGTTTCAGGAAGCTTATGCAATGTCAAAACATTAATTTCATTCACATTTAGCCACATTCTTGTGTTGATGATGGGAGACTCGCACCGCTGTGTAAAATCTTCTTCAGCACATCCCAAAGGCTCTCAATGAAGTTAAAGTCTGCACTCCGTGGTGGTCAACTCATGCTCCCTGAACTACTCTGGAACAGTCTGAGCCTGGTGAATCCTGGCATTGTTGTCAGTGAACATGCCTTTGCCGCCCAGAAAAGAAAAAAAAATGTATTCATGTAAATAGATTCTGATAATGTAAAACGCTGCTGAACGAATATCCGACTAACTGAAGCAACCACAGATCATAACGCTGCCCCCACAGACGCACATCCACATGATGGATGCAGAACCTCTTCTGCAGCTCTTCTTACCTTTTTTTTTAAATTGCCTCACTAATAAGTAGCTTTCTTAATGCTTCATAGCTGTAGTCTCACTACATTATGCTTGCACTTTTAAACATTGCCTAAAGTTCTGAAGTTTATTCTCTTTGATTTGAATTTTATTCTGAAAATTTCAGGTTTTAAGGATTGTAGTTTGAGCTGTCTCGTTTGTTGTTTTGTTTACTTGATGCAAACCAATAATTTGACCACAGGACACCTTCAGTTATAGTTGAAACAACAACTGGCAACATTAATCCAGGTGGTGACCTCCTGTCCCTTTCTATGTTAAAATTTTGGGGTTTATTTAATTTCCAAAATGATATAGAGCTCTATAAAAACACTATTGCAATCCATCGCGTAAACCTGCTGCCACACTGGCACAGGGGGAATATCTCCACACAGAAAACCTCAATCAAGACTTTGACCTGGAAGCTTTTTGTGGTGAGCCGACAGCACACCCACATTCTGCCCCTGTTTTCCTTATTTTTTATGAATGACATTATTGCCCTAATTCAATTTAGACAAGAAAACATTTGATGATTGAAGCATGTGTTATGATTGTTGTAGAACTTGTTAATCTGAGACGGCGTGCTGAAAGGACTTAGAAATGCAAAAAGAGAAAAATAATAACAAAATAAAAATGTATTGTTTCCGCCTGGTCTGTCAGAACGGAGAGATCGCCATGCTGGGCGAGATCACTCACCTTCAGGCCATCATTGATGACCTCACTGTGCTGACGACCGATCCTCATAAACTGCCCCCTGCCAGTGAACAGGTGAAAGGCATGCACACCCCACAGCAGGCTGAACGCATTAAAAACTAAGAGAAGTATCAAGTCATAACCAAACTCTGTCATTTGCTTTCTCTTGTCTTTCTCTCAGGTGATTAAAGATCTGAAGGGGTCGGATTACAGCTGGTCCTATCAGACCCCTCCGTCATCCCCAAGCAGCTCTGGCTCCCGCAAGAGCAGCATGTGCAGGTGCTCACGCACACGTCTCCACACAGGCGCGCACACACATAACCAACAGCTGTTCTGCAGTGATGGACAGTCTCAGAAAGAGGAGCCTTCTGTGATGTTCGTGTTCAACTGTGACTGTCAGTCTTTTTGTCCGCATGTCAGTCCCATCATATTGCTGTCCAGTCACGTTCACGTTTCTATAATCCCCAGATATCAAACTACAGACTTCAGACCGAAAAACACCAGAGACTGAAATCATTTTGGCCTGAATAGTAGCTCTGAGATGCTGTGCTTCGTTTAACTGTAAACACATGCATGCTTAAGAACACTGAGGGGACAATGAAAACTAAAAATAATTTTGGTGGTTTTCTGTGTTAAAGATAAAAATCACATTGTAATCTCTTTGTGTTTGTGAGCCTGTCCGTGTGCAGTCTTTCGCCTGCATTGTTTCTGTGGTGTTTGTGTGTGTGTGTGTTTGTGTGTGTGCCCCAGATCATCCCCAGCTCACACACTCTCTGTTTTCCTCCTCCTGCCCTTCTGTTCTCCCCACATTTTCCCTTCACCAAAACCACCTTTCTCTGTCCTTTTCCCTTCTACACTCGTCAATCTTCTCCTTCTCGTATTGTGTTTGTGTGTACTTGTGTGGCGTGCCCTCTTTCTCCCTGCTGGGTCTCGTCTTTTTCGGGGGTCTCTACTTTACTGTGCCATCACATTGCTGGTTTTCACTGACCTGATGAACCAAAAAAACTTGCTGTGAACTACTCCTGCACTTCAACCCATCTCACACTCTCACTCTTCCCACGTTCTCTAATCATCGATTAATCATCTTCAACATTAACCAACCCACACAAATCTCACAAATTTCATTTCAACTTCCTCCTCCGGAATCAAACCATGCCTTTTGCTTTGTTGTAATCATAACTCCTGTGTTCACCGAACATCCTTACCTCATATTCCTCACGCCTCCATCCCTCTGCCCTCCCCCTGTTCCTATTCAATTCCCTCCCCCCACAGCAGTGTCAACAGTGCCCACAGTAGTGCCTCCCGTTCATCAGGGGGAGGCGTAGGTATTGCTGGTGGAGGAGGCTCCCAGCCACACTCACCCACCTCCTCCTCCTCCTCCTATCGCTACCGCAGCAGCTTGCCGCAGCAACCTCCCCCCCCTGGAGGCATCGCCGCCCACCGCCTCAGCAGCGTCTCCTCCCACGATTCAGGCTTTGTGTCCCAGGATGCTAACATCTACTCCAAGCCTCCTTCGCCTATGCCCTCTGACATCACTAGTCAGGTATAACAGATTGTGTACAATCTGATCTTATGATATACTCTGCATACGTTCATGTACACAAATGATTCATTTTCGAGGGGATGAGTCTTAAAATGTTAGTGATGAGCCACTGATGAACTTTCCGTTGGAGAAAGAGACCAAAACCTGCTTGTTTTTGGTTGTTTTACATTTGTACGGTGACGTCTTCCAGATGAAGCCAAACTCATGCTGTGGCATCTTTTGTATCAGTCATATATAAACAAATAAGAAGTAAAATAGCAGACAAAATATCAACGTTAGATGATGAATTATTGTCCAAGACCAGAGCATCCCTAAAACCCTGGGTTCCTTTGGAATTGGCCCAGTTCGGCCCTCCAGTAGACCATATTTAATTAGAACAAAATAACTGACATTGTATTTTACCAATACCCTTCAGAATTCAACAGAAACCATGTTAGTTCAGGAGCATGTTTAGCTTCGTTACTGAAAATGTTTCAAGGATGTTTGGCTTCATGTGTGTGATACACCCACAGTGTGTACCTATCTAGTTCCGAACAGGTATTGTCGAAATAAGTCGATTTTTCTTTTGTCTGTTTTGCTGCTGTAGAAGTCATCCAGCTCTGCATCATCAGAGGCCTCAGAAACGTGCCAGTCAGTCAGCGAATGCAGCTCCCCCACCACTGTAAGTATTCTCATTCATACAGTACAACATGGCGTCATCACCGGTATGACAGGAATAAACTAAATTAAATAAAAGATTATAACAATTAAGCTGTGGGGCAAAGACTAGGAACAGGTGCACTCTGATTACTATAATTGTAACATTAATCATGCATTCATCATATTTCAGGTTTACGCCACAGTGAACACACAACGTTCTTAATGTAATTGATACTGAAAGAAAATGTTGCTTTTCATCAGTCATTAAGTTAATAAGATCATGTGTACAGTATTTTAAAGCTGTTGGGATGTGTCACTAGTTCACATTACATTAGGAAACAGCAACAGGGAGTTAATTGTGAGGTTTAAGATTTCAATACTCAGCCAAAAGTAGCATGCTGTGAACTCATTGCAGCTTTGTATTTCCCTGTCTGGTCATCTGTAATACTACTGTTATGGAGCAAATTATTGGGATAGGTAATGTCTAAAACTCCTGTTCAAACTGGTGTGAGATGTATGTTAGACTCACTTTTTTTGGCAAAAATATTTTCATTTGAATTGGAAACACTGATTTTTGGTACAGAACAAGTTTTCATTACTGTTAAAAAAAAAATAAAAACAGCTGTCATTATTACGGTAGTAGAGAGTAACTGTAAATCCATACATGAGATGTTTTTTTTGTTTTTTTTAAATACCTGCTGCAATAAGAAACGAAGGCGCTCTTGTTTTTTTGCAGGCACGTGGTTTACAGTTATTTCTTCCTGAGCATAAACTCAATTTATCAAACACACATAAAATGCTCAGAATCTCTCTGTGTGATGCCATTTGTTCAGGTTTGAGAGCTAATCTCTTTCACTTAGTCTTTGGAGAGTAAGCACATCTGTTTGCATGAAAAAAAAAAACAATCCTATAGATGATACTGAGGAGCCAAAGTAAAGATTTATCGGATTTTAAGCAGCATCTGTCTCCCACAAAGGTTTGCACACATGACCACTTTTCTTTTCACTTGCCATCTGTCATCCATCTCTAGTTTGAGTGACAAATATTGTCAGGAATGGTTCTTTGCCCCACCCGTACTGATTACAGCGAGAACAAATCCTGCAATCTTGAAATCTTTTTGTTCTTTTTGTACATCAGACTTAAGAAATATGAGGTGATGGCAACCTTAGGACATATAAGACACATAATAAAAAAAAATCATGAGACACTTAAAACTTGTCTGCTCCATATGTCTCTAAAGCCCTTTAGATCAGTTTCAACATTTCATCTCTCTGAATCCACATCAAACAGTTCTGGTGCAACAGCCGCATGTAACAAACCAGGAGCTACCGGTAACAGCAAGACACAGTAAAGCAGTCAAAGAAGTATTCACTGTGCTGGTTTAATTACTGAGGCCATTTAAACCTGTTAAATAAAGTAAATTCAACTGATAGCAACCTTAATAATAATAATAATAATATTTTTTGTTGAAGCATAGAACAGTGACCTACTGCGGTATTCTTTATGCGTAAAGCCACCAAAATGCCAGAAGTACACACTATATCACATGTTCTGTGCATCACACATAAATAAATGCAAATAAATGCACTTTATTTCAGTCATGAATTTGTTATCTGAACAATAACAACCCACACTCAAAACACTGTTTCATCCACTACACAGAGAAAAGTCTTCATAGAAACTTTGTTTTTAAGCTCGTCTTAGTGCAATGTTTTTCTGCCACACACACGAGAAGATGGTGGGAAAAATGGCCATATCTGTACTATTAGTTTTACACACCTGAAAAGAAGTATCAGAAGAATTTAAAAAAAGTAAGTATAGATATGTACACTGGTTATAGTTTAGGTTCCATAACTGAGGTACAAATTGTCAAATCAACTCAATCTGCATTTGAAATATGGTTGGGCGGGTTGAAACCATTCTATCACCTTTCTAACATAATCCTACTGTGTAAAGTAGCTGCTACCTGTAGGCTTTCTAGATATTCTGACTTAGTTCTTGCATTTAGCTCTCTTAGTTTGCATATAGGGTCATTGTGATGCATGTGGTGTCAGATCAGCTGCTCATCTATTCCTGCCCCTTGGTTTCTATTGGATGGTGTGAGTGTAAGTGAGGGAAGGTGAAGGTCTGTCAGGCTGGGTTGCATGTTGGGACGGGAGCGCCACCTTGTAAAGAATGCTGAACATGCCCTCATGGTCCAATTTGGTAGAGAGGAAGAGATAGAGATTGGAAAAGACCAAGAAAATTGACCTTATAGAGAGAATTTTATACGTTCTGCCAAGGAAAAAGATAAACTAAATACATCTATTTGCTGGATACTGATGTAGTACATTCACTCAGATTTCTTCATACTGTAAATTACCTTTTGAAACTTGGTGAATGCACTTTGTGTGCACTTAAAAGATACAAGTTTAAGGAAGGAAGCTTGTGTAGTTTTGCAGTGGCTGTGCAGAGTTTGACAGTTGAATGCATAAAAAGATGATTCTGAACATTAGTAGGCAGGGTAGCTGCATATAAAAGGTATGCCTCAGAGCTAACAGGAAACTTACAATACAGCGCATATATAAACCCAATTACCCAAATTCAGCACGTTCACATTTTCCATTGTAGGTGTTCGTGCTTGCATTCTCATGTGTTTGGCCCAGTGGTTCCACAGCTGGCTGCCTCTATCTGCTGCTTTTCCATTCTCTGCTGACATGACTATGTCTCTCGTCCCGCAGTTTGGCTCGTCCTTCGCTACCTTCCGCCCTGCTCTTTCTCACTCTGGCTCCACCAGGCCTCTCTCTGTCATTCTTCCTGTTCCTGCGTCCCCACCCTATAACTGCCCCTCAGGATCCAGCTCCTCCTCTCCCACATCAAAGGTTCCCATGTGGAAGGTTTGTTCTCCATTCGCTGCCATTTCTTGAGTTGCACCTTTTCTTCTGTTCCTTTCCATTAAGTTCCACTTAATACATACGTTTCTTTTTCTTTTAAGTTTCTTCACCAGATGAACTCATTCATAACCACATTGCTTTGCTTCGTTAAAACCTTCATTCCCTCTAGCTGTGTGTGTGTGTGCATATTTTTTGGCTTCCCCTCTCTCACTGGTTTTGCAATCTACAAACTGGTGATTGGCCAAAACTAAGTAGGGTTTAACTTTCCCAACTAAGAAACCTTTAAGCACGGAAAACAGCCCCTGCCCACATACACAGACTTACATACAATACATACACTGAGACTCAGTCCATCCCTAAGGGCCCCCTTTCTCTACACTCAGATGAAGGGCTTCAAACTGCTGGACAGTGGACAAGTCTCTCATACTAATCCTGCCAGCTACTTCCTGTTTTATTAATTCCACTCACCTCTTCAGGATTGGTCCAAAGCAGGTCAGTATGAACAGCCAGTAGCTGCAGCACCAGTTCAGAGGAGAAGGGAACCTCTTGATCGACTGAGGGAAAATGAGGGGTCGTCGGGCTCCCAGGGATATGCTGGGGCATCACACCCTGACGACGGTCAGAGACCCAGGATGACACCGGCTACAATCGCTGCCAAGGTAACGTTGGATGACCGGTACACTGTATAGTGTTAGTTGGTGGATTTTTTTTTTTCATATTCCACATGTAACAAACAAACAAACAAAAAAAAAGGCTCTTACAAAGCTTTCCCTGTGTGTCCTCAGCATGGGGAGGAGGTTTCCCCAGCAGCCAGTGACCTGGCCATGGTGCTGACCAGAGGACTTAGTATGGAGCAGCAGAAAAGCAGCAGAGACTCCCTGCAGTACTCCAGTGGTTATAGCACAGAGACAACAACCCCATCCTGCTCTGAGGACACAATCCCTTCACAAGGTCAAAGTCTAATCTGCTACACTCACTATTGCACCCTTTAATCTTGTTCAGCCAAAGGTTTGTCACATTTATTGCATCTCACCTGGCTGCATTCATCATCTTATTTCTGGGAGCATCTCAAGAAAAAGAGACGTTGAGGCTTTTAACTGTATTGTCAATATTTACAGGCTCTGCAGAAGTTTTTATTATATAGTATTACTTTCACTGTCGGTGTTACAAACAGTTATAGTGAATTATCCATTTAATCATCCGGGCAGCCGGGCTTTATGGCAGATGTATTCTGGCAGTTCCCTTGACAACATCTGGTAAACAATAAAAAAATAAAGATAAATTAGAAAAGTATTTCCCTACATACGTGTGTTTGCTCCAAATAGTCAAGGCTGATCTGATATTGTCAACCAAAGTACATTTTCTTACAGGACAGTGTTTTTCTATTTTTTCTCAATGACTTTTCTATTACTACCCCCCTTTTTAGGTTCAGATTATGACTGCTATTCTGTGAACGGTGACACCGAGGGTCCAGATGGACAGGCAGAGTTTGACAAGTCCTCCACAATTCCTCGTCACTCCAACATTGCCCAAAACTACAGACGCATGATCCAAACCAAGAGGCCAGCCAGTACAGCTGGCCTGCCCAGTGGAGTTCTTGGTCCAGGGGTGCATGGGATACCAGGACAATCAGGTGGAGGAGGAGCAGGAACTCCGGGAACTGCCACCATTCGCCGAACCCCATCCACCAAACCAGGAGTGAGGCGCACACTGTCCAACGCAGGCCCCATCCCCATCCGACCACCCATTGTGCCTGTCAAAACACCCACTGTTCCCGGAGACTCCCATTCACCTGGAACGGGCGGGTACGCAGGTGGAGGGCACGCGGGGGGCGTGCCTGTCCGTGTGGGCAGTGAAGAGTGTGTGTTCTTCACTGGAGCTGAGGACACACAGGGAGGGCTTGATTATGTGAAGGCATCGCCAAAACGCCTCAGCCTGCCCAACACCGCCTGGGGTTCAGGGGCAGCATTAGAGGTCTACGCTCAGCAGCATGGGGGCCTTGTGATGGCAGCGGGCTCGGGAGCCGCATTGGAGGAGGATCAGATGATCGCCGCGAATCGTCACAGCTTAGTGGAGAAGATCGGCGAGCTGGTTGCCAGCGCGCACGCCCTTGGTGAAGGGCAGTTTCCTTTCCCCACCCTCCCAGATGATCTAGCCCCACCACCGACAGGCTCCACTGACTCTCAGGCAGGGACAGAGGGGGCAGAGGGGTCTGGTGACATGCTTACCACCATCAGGAGAGGAGTTCGCCTGCGCAAAACGGTCTCCAACGACCGCTCAGCTCCACGTATATTGTGATTGGAGGATAAGCAGAACGAGGAGGATACTTGTCAGCTGATGGGGGTCAGGTGTTAGTGTTGAGTAACCCAACCACCAAGTACATACACAAATACCTTAACCTTGTAGGGAGAGATATAATATATCAGAAGATGAATAAAAACAAAAACATACACAAACTATGTTTAAAAAAACACCTTTAGAGTAAATGATATATAATATATTGATGATGATAACATTGATAATGTTAACCCACTCTGACATTAAAAGTTAGATACTCAATATTCGACAGGCTTTTAGCAGGCCTCTATAACTAGTGTGTGTTGGACGCATGTTTGTCTTCTATACACCCTCATCCAGGGACGGAAAGACTCACAGGAAAAGCAGATAAGATTAAAAAAAAAGAGGCAAAGAAAGAGAGAAACATTGAGTTTTGTTCTGTTTGCCAACGTACCCCCCTTTACAACTAACCTGACTGTCTGATCTCAGATGAGACTGATGACAGCGGGAGCGGCTGAAAGAGAGAGGGGAGTCAGAGTGCCATGTGACCAGCTGGATTTGAACCCAGGCTGTCTCAGCAGCGATGCACTGTACTTCTAAGGCCAATGAGCTGACGCTTTGGAACTAGTACGGGGAGCTAACAAACCAGAGGGCCTTTCTGGTTCATCCTAATGTAAAAGACTCAAAAAAATACTGTTGGCATTGAACCGTGCTAGTTCCCCCTTCCCCTCTATCTCTGCATAGCGTGTGCGTGCATTCATGTGTATGCATGTGGGCCAATGTAAAATTGAGCGAGTGGGTACATTCGACTGATATATTGTGTGTATGTATGTGTGTGAGGGGGGGCGGGTAGAGCTCTGCTGCAGGACAGCTGGTTACCCAATGAGGGCAGGGCTTTTCTCCTGTATGTTGTGCGTGCATTTTCTTGTTTATATTGTGACGTCCTTTACCTTGTTACCACTGTACGAGAAGTTGCGAGACGTACTCCAGGCGTATAGATATATTCATATATATTTTCTAGAACCAGAGAGAAAATGTTAAATCAGAAATGGAGCAATAAATGTGTTTTATTTTCTTGTTTCAAAGAATCGGATCAATGGAGGATTCTCCTTTGTCTCATTCAGGCAATCATCAGGAATGCGAAATTACACATCGACTGTGAATTAATGCGTAGTCGGTTTTGTCATGTGTCTCTCTCTGTCCCTGTCTCTTTCTGGAAAATTAAATGGATTAGAAAACTTTTTTTTTTTTTTTAAAAAAAAAGGAAAACTGTAAGCACTTTGATGGGGTCAGAGTATGTACAATAGCCAGTAGGTGTTGCTGTAGTCATACTGTGTGATAGGGAAAGTGAGAGTGACAGTTGTGTCCTGAGGAAGTTATTTCATTTCTGAAAGAAGAAAACAGGGAAGGATGAAGAGGAAGTGATGAGGACTGGTGACACTGGAGTGATTGGTCAAATATGAGAGAGGGTAAGAAAGTGGCAGAAAATATTGACCTAATTGTAGACCAGGTTGTAGACAGTGTGTGACACGGAAGCGTTTTGTGAAATGGTTGCACTGGTATTAGAACACATAAAGCCAAAAATTTGAAAATTAAAATAAAAACTTACACTGTACCTCTCAGAGAGACTATTTTTCAATTATCCTTCTTGTACTGCTATTTTTATATATATGTAGATATATATCTACATATATAGAGAAGCTATACAAGATTACACTCTGTAGCCCCGATAGCACTAAATTCTAAAACACATAAAAAGTAACATGAGTAGTTGGTTGCTAACAGTGTCGGGCAGTTCTTGCTAGTGCTTTCCTTGTTTTCAGTCAACCATAAAGGATTAGAGTTTAAACTCCATCTGCTTCAATACAAAGTCTACTCTAGAATTTGGGTGTCAACATGTTGACTTACAGCAGCTGGATGAGTTAGCTCGTTGAAGTCTGCGCCACGTGTAAGCTTCGAGCTACCAGGTAGCTACTGGAGCCTTTGTCTCTTTCCTCATCCTTCAATTGAGTTGTGGATGTGTACAGAAGATTCAAAATCTCGATATAAAGTTGTTGAAAGGCACCTTTGATGAAGCGAACTTCTTTTGATTTGAAACTTTATTAGAGTTTTCATGGAACTTGCCCAACACTAGATGCAGATTACCTGACAAAAAACAGTATTTATCGAGTCTAAAGAATGAATTCATGAATTCCAAGTGATTGGCTTTATATTAGCGTTAACAAAACATTGTTGTCAAATGAAATAAGGAAGTAAAATAAAAAATCCCCAGGCCACCTCAGCACAGTTCAGCTTCGTATAGTGCAAATAACCTAGTTCAGTTTAGTCTAGTGCAGATAACCAAGCTAAGCTCAGGACATGACTTTGCGAAAGGATTATTTATGGTCATTAAGATGTGAGAATAGGTGAAACCTGCTTGATCTGCTCGCTGATGGCAAAGAAGCAGGAAGACTTGGATCAGACTTCTGAAGTTGACAGGGAAAGGAGAAAATGTGTGGAATAAGCATTTCACTGCCTGTTCATACAATATGTACTGTATGTGCTGTACTTGTAAAGAGAATCAGGCGCACAGATTTGGTATAAAGGTTTGCTAGAAAATATTACATGGAATTATCCGTTTGTTATGTTTTCCTTCTACAGTACTGTTTGAATACTAAGTTTTACTTTTAATTAATGTAAAAAGAAGAAAAAAAAAACTCCAGTTGTAACACAAACTACTAAGCTGTATAACATATGGATGTAGGATGTCTGGGCCAAGAGCGAGTGTGTCCTTGTTTGGCTGTTGATCTGTAGGCTAGTAAAATCTTTCTCACCATGTCTGTACACTCCTTTAGCAGTGACCTGAACATAGGCACTGATATCAGCTCTCTCCTTAATTCCATGCCTAGACTAGAACATTTTAGAGCAACAATAAGATGCTTTATTTTATTTAAAGAGTTAGAAAGGAGAACATTGTGTTTAACTCTGACACCTTCTGCAAGCACACTTTTTTTGGTTGAATTTTTGCAACCTTTCTTTAGCATGTCTTATTTTCTGTTTGTCAGTACCCACTGTACTGTAAGAGTGCTGTTACAAGTGGACGCTGCGTGCTGACTGAATGAGAGGGTGGAAGGGGAAAAAAAGCAGGCTTGGGTTCCATTCTTGGAAAGAAAAATATTTATATATTGGTGAGAATATGTTCATCTGGAAAGTTAGTTTTAAAGACCACCTGTCAGGATCACACTGTACAAGAATCTACATGGGTATGTTGAATGTACTACAAAATGAAGGGGGACATCAAACTGCACGTTTGATTTGCTTGAATTATTGCAATGCCAGAGCTTTGCTCTCGAACAACTGAATTAAGTATAGACTTAAAACAGTATGAAAGCAATACAGGGGTTGTGTGCATGTATGTACATTCACAATGATGTTCCATTATGGGTATGATACAGGAAAATACCACTGTTTCTCACACTGTATGAGTTCTCCTTCCCCATCCTAAAGCTGTCTCACGGTACATGGCTCTGATGTCTGAATGTGCATGTTCAACTGCATTCACTGCCACTTACAGACAGTCCGTTTTTCTTTATGTGAAGAGCCTGTAAAATAGACACTGTTGATTCATTTAAACCGATGTGTAACAACTTGGCACCAGACACGTATTCTACACTGTAGAATATTCTAATTGAATGAGACTTCTACAGGCTAAACAGCACACATCTCACGATGACAGGGTGGCTGATAATATGATCAGTGTGAGAATTGACAAAACACTGCTATTTTCCTTTAAAATACCCAGTTAACAGCACAAAAATATTACTAAATAAAATTGTTTTAACATGATAATTAACTGTGTACTGAACTAACAGTGTGAACATGCTGAAATATCTATTCTGCTGCATTGTCAACATGTCAATTTTATGAGTGTGTGGGTATGTGAATAGAAATGTGCTTACCAGCAAATAGGTAACGCTGGTGCCTGTACATACATAGGAACTTTGATTTACATGCGTGCAGGCATGCGTGCATACACACAAACACACACATACACATCCACATAGCATAGATATACAAAATTCCTTCTTCCTTCACAGAGAAACATCATACACTCCTGATAACACTTGGAGGGAACAAGCATTGTGTAGAGTGATATTTTAACATTAGTTCCCTAATTTGGATGTGTCAAAAGGCTGAAACTCAATTTCTAATGATTTTCATTCATTTTAACTAGTTTTTCTGTCAGCTTTTTGCTTCTTACTTTATCTGGTGTTTAAGGAAGACAAATATAATATAAAATAGTGCTTCATTATCAGGATTGGTAATTCAAAATGTAAAGAAAATGTCACAAAAGTGAAAGTTGTCATCAGCTGCTCACTCTGAACCTGCAGTCCTTTACATGAAACACAGTTAGCTGAAAATGATTGAGCGCCACTTTAAATGTTGTAGTTGTGCATAATTGTAGGACGAAAATGAATGGAGCATTAAATCTCTATATTTTTTGCATTTAGAGAATTCGACCACCATCTTATCAAGGCTATCACTCAGTTACTTTCTGGAGGTTTCTCTCAGTCAGGAACCTTAAAGGACCCATCATCTTTTTTTAAGAAACAGACATGTTACAAAGCTTTTCATTACAGTAGTTATGTGCAGTCTGCATACTTAGAAGTAGAAATAAGAAATAATACAGTGCCAGTAATCTACTCATGATTAATAGGATGTTACAAAGGCTATCAAGTGTTAAAGTAATAAATTATATTTTGGGAAATCCTCTTGAGCCCTGTGATAAACTGGTGACCTGTCCAGAGTGTACCCCGCCTCACGCCCCCTGGCAGATGGGATAAACCCCAGCCCCCCGTGACCCTGAAGTGGATTAAGCGAGTATAGGAAATGGATGGATGGATGGAAATACTCTTGATTAATCTCTTGCTAAGACTAAGAGATGAAGAGTGAAATGAATCCCAAGTCAGTTTATTCAGTAGTGTACGCCAGACAATATACCATTGTCTGATCAGCCTGGAGGGGCATTAAAGCTGACAGTTAAACATTTTTTACCAACTGAAGAAAGCAACAGACAACTGAGTGTAAATTCAGCCTTTTACACAGGTATAGCCTTCTCATCCTTAACGTCTCTATTTACTCCCTCTTTATTTTCTCACATTGCCCCCTCAACCCTCATCCTCTCCACGGATCAGTACACTCGGGGATGCTAAGGAGCTGGCAAAAATAAAAAACAATGCTCGTCATGGCAGATGATGGGCGCTCCTATTGGCTGTAGTCTGTCTCTCAGTGCCTCTCAGCCCATCAAAGCTCATGAAAAATAATTTGGATGAAGTCTTTATTTCCACTGCAGTCCATGGTGAAAACCAGGGAATACACACTCAGTTTATTGTAGGTCTCTGTTTTCCCCTCATCCTCCACACCTCTGTGTCTGTAAACTACCTGTCAGTATGCTTGTGTGGGAAGGTACAAATGCATGTGCCATGTGTATGTACATATGTCCTAATGGCTAATGTGTCCTGGTTGTGTTGTTAAAGTGTTGGAATGATTAACTAGGGTCTAGCTTTTCCCTGGTGGACACAGTTATATGAGCTGTCCTCAAAGCAAACAGATGGATTTTTAATACACCCTCTCAATGCTAGATTTCGATTTTAATTCATTTTGATGGGACATTCAGACATGGATTTGGCAGCATCTTATAAGCCTATATGACTTTGATGGTTTCTCAATGAACTTCTATCAGATAAACCTACAAGTGGGAGCAGTAATATGTGCACTGATAGACTGTTCAATTAAGGCCTTGTCTACATGTACAGAGGTAGTTTTGAAAACAGCTGTTTTAGGCATTTTGGCCTTTCATGCACAGGCATGTTTTAGTTCATAGAGTGCGCCATTTTTCCAAAGTGTGGACCATTTCTTTGCAAACCATGCAAAGATAGAGATAATCTCACGTGCAGGACTTTTTGCTTGTTTGAAAGTCAATGTACAGTTGATGTCCCACTATTATAAGGAATTCAATGTCAGAATGCCCTCTGGAGGACACTGGTACATTATTCAACACTCCCACAATACAAAGCACACCACAAATGTTGACAGTTATCTGGAAGTCTGGCTTGCTTTTGTCAAATGTTCGACCCAGTCTCACAGTAAAACTTGAAATAGTCAGAGTCTTTATTTGTTTACATGATTTTTCCAGATTTTTCGTACTACCAGACATGAAAATAACTACATGGTGAAACACTGCATTTCATGAAATATCCATGAAACGACTGCTGCATTGCATTTAAGAAGTTAGAAAGTCTGTATTTGGAAGTTTCAAGGGTTGAAGAGGGAGCTGCAGTTTGACTCTCATACCAGACAGTGATGTTTTACCGCAACTTTTTGGAGTCAATCGCTGTTTCCTTGCGCTTCCATTGATTATATCTCTGCTGTTTGTATGCTTTGTTTAAGGTTACGTATGACAGTAATATTTGGCATTTGGAACTATTTGAGTCAGGAAACTTAAAGTTGAGTTAAAACATTTAGATCGACTGCATAAAACAGACACTGTCATAACAAATCACATCAAATTGTGCTTTTCCTGCATTACTGGCTAATGAGTCCCACTCCTTCAGCTAAACACACAAACTGAGTTGGACACATGAACCAGATATCCTATTAAAATATGTTATTTTGAATGTCGCTGTAGGTGCCATGTAAAAATACAGATATTGTGTTAATCAGCCATAATTTTTCTTCACCGATTCACCCACACATTGAAGGATGGACAACTGGAATGAGATTGTTTTCCAGTGTTAAAAAAATGTGTGAGGTCTGTACTATTTTAGCCGGCGAGGGGAGAATATGGATGATGGCGAACACGTTTGTCATACAGACAGCAAACAATTATTTTGTTTATTTACGGGCCTGGAATGCTTGTGTTCTTGGTTTTATCCAGTCAACTGTCGGCGTAGAGGAAACTCGTGTTCGGCTTTTCCATATGGTTAGGATTCAAAACTGTGCTGTGTAGACAGGATTTGTTAAGAACAGAGGAAAGATTCATTACTTAAATATACCTTTGTACTCGTGGACTAGGCCTAAATATTTGAATTAAATTTGTGATAAACTGGGTTAACTTTGCGCTCCCTGTACTGAGTCTGGCTGTGTTTCTTATAAAAACAACAACCTATGGTCTTTTCAAAATGTTTCCAAGCATGCCACATTCAGTGAAGAGGCTGCCTTTGTCTGCTGGAAGTCACTTTCTTTTACCGTTTCAAAAATATCAGCAGAACTAACACTGTTATTAGACTGTTGGCTACTTTCATTTACAGTTCCAAATATGAAAATGTCAAAATATTAGATTTTTCTAAATGGATGATAAGCATAAAAAAGACCTGCTGGATTTAAGAATTCTTTGAATTGTCCCTTATGCTTAGGGCCCCCTTTTTGTTCAGTTTGGCCTCACAAATAGGGAATTACGAGCTGCATTTGGGGATGTCTTTCAGGTGGAACAATGGCTCAGGTCTTTCAGGTTTGAAACTACCGAAAGTAAATCATTCAGTCAAAGGGAGAAAATAAGCCAAAAGCGCTTCAAGTGAGAACCACTTTTTGAGATAAATCACTTTAAGAGGATTTTAATTAAAAATGTAGAGACTGAAGAGGTTCCAGCAGTCATCCTCTCATCATTTATAACTTTTTCCAGATGTGACATAACTGAATTAAAACTAGATTAGCTCAGATGGCCTGTTTAAAATATTGAGCCATGGTCAACTTCTTTCAGTGAGTTAATTTCTTCACCAGCCTCATAACAGTTTCCCTGGTAACTGAGATTTATACCAGGTTGGAAGCTTTCCACTTTAAGCATTTGCTCACAGCTTGAACTTAGAAACCGTTAGAAACCTCTGAGGAAACTTTGTGAACAACAATGGTGGGAATTTCTGCCTTCATAACTTCGAAAAACTGCATTAATAAAGTGTGAATAAAGTTGAAAAATATAAGTTTTATCTTTTAATAATCAAAAAAAACAGTGTCGGTTCTTTATCTCACTGATCAAATAAGAAAATATGAATGATGACATTGCTATAGAGGGTGTTTTTTTTCTTTTTAATCAGACCAAAAGCAGTATCATGAATTAGCTGTACACAACCCACTCTTGTAGCCATCTGCCCAAGTTATATGAAATTATGTATTTGTGTGTGTGTGTGTGTGTGTGTTACATAAGGACACATGGTTAAGACCCCCACTGTTCCTCCCTTCCACATCCCACTCACAGTCTGTCAATCCTTCCTGCTGTCTAATACTGTAGAAGTACATTCACACACACTTCTGCACACTTGTCTGAAAGAAACATGACTAAGGTAGATTCTCAGTGTCCACATGAGGGTTCACTGAGGTCCTCTGGGGACTCATGATGAAACACAATGCAAGTTCCCGTCAAACAGTCATCCATAGAGGACACAACAACCTTGAGGTACCACTGTCACTGTAACTGAAATGAATGTCTACCTGTCTATACTCCAGTTCTCAGTAGTGTCTCTCGCTCTCTTTCTCTTCTTCTTCCTCGACAGCCAACATCTGAACTCTCCAGAGAAATCTCTATAAAACTCACCACCGGGGCTTTTTCTATGGGGCTACTTTGTTCAAAGAAATAACAATGTGGCAGAGTCAACACTTGCTTCATCTTTCTATACAAAGTGATGTTTTATTCTTCTCCCTCCCTAGTAGCCCTGCAGTCACTGTGCTCTTGTCTATCTCTCTTCTTTCTTTCCCCCACTTCTGCTCTTTTTCTTTAATTTATTGTGAAATAATTTCTGAGGTTGTTTCGCCTCTGTTGCTGAAGATAAAGGTTTTTTTCTGTCTTCCTTTGTTTGTAAAATTGACTCTTTTTTTTGTTAACTTTAGTCACTGCTAATGTAACAAAACGCACTGTGATGATTCCAGTATTAATAAAAGTTGTACTTAAACTGTGTGCTGATGTGTAAAGCTGATTTTATTACTCAAGAACTATGGCCAAAGTCCTAAACTATCCACACAACTGTAGGAGTATACTTGGAGAAGTGATCGTGGATCATTAAATTGTGTGAGTCAGTACTTACTACGGAGGTTCTGTGAGATGATGTCTACTTTCCACATCTAGAGTTAAGTTGGCCGCAAACTTTTAAAATGAGGAAGGACTGGATGGTCATTGCATTTTCTACTCCCTCCCATTCTCAAATGGCTTGGGTTAATACTCACAATTACATGGTTAGGATAAGACATTCATAAATGCTTGGGTAGCCTTTTACAAAGATCTATAGGCTTACCGTTTGCACATGTTTGCATTGCAATTCCATGTATGTAATGTGAACACCATCTGACAAGAAGGCGATGGATATGTTTTGGACATGAGAACAAACATCCCCATAACAGTCAAGAGAGGTCAACTGAAAAGATGTAACAAACTTTGTAAATACACAAGAAGTGAATTTCAAACAATTCTGTTTGGCGATTGGACTCCAATGTATTATCTCAGTGGAACAATCACACATGACTGAAGGAAAGGGACAGGGCCTGAGTGAGACATATGTGCTCGAAAAGTATCAGAAAAGAAGTTCATTTGAGCAGAATAGTGACGACAGCAATAAAAATGAGGTGAGTTTGATGGCATGGGGAAACGGAAGTGACAGCTTAGAAGGATGGCAGCAACACTAGATGTGTGGGAACTGATCTTCCTTATTGAAATTAAGAAAAAAGCTTCATCAGCATCAGTGGAGATCAGTATTTTCTGCCTAAATTTTAAAAAAAATCTTTTTTATAATAATTGGTTTGTTTGATAGCCAGTCATAAATAAATGAACACTAAAGTCTGTAATACTGACTCAAGGCCCAGCAGGTGGAGGCAGATGGTCGCCCTCCCTGAGTCTGATTCTGCCAGAGGTTTTTTTCTTGTTAAAAAGGAGTTTTTCTTTCCACTGTCGCCTCGTGCATGCTCAGGATGGGGGATTGGATCTAAGAGAGGTTTTGGTGCTGTTGGGCTGTTGGTTTCCTAAGCTTGGCAACTTCTTTTCTAATCGATTCTGTATGAATTGAAGCAATTTGATTTGATTAAATAATGATTGCATTACAATGAATTTGATTCTAATTGGCTTGAATTGGACTGTACCTTTGAAGTATCTTGAGAAAACATTTGTTGTTATTTGGTATATAAATCCACATAAGCTTTTGACTTATTTGAATTTCAGATTACTGTAAATGTCACAAATAATGTTATCACCATAATGGAAAAAAAGAAAAAAAAACATTTACAAAAAACCATGTCTAATTCATTGATTTTTAAGATTTATTTTAAGATATAAATTAAACATACATGTTCAACAATTGAAAATGTGTTGTAAAAACAATAAATAGTTGTATATTTTCCAAAGCAAAAAACAAAATTATAAAGAAACTTTCACTTCTTTAAGTCATTTCAAAATAAACTTTTCTTGATTCTAACATACGTTATCCACCCTTTCAATAAGTTTCCAGAAGAATAAATGCTTGCCAAACCAACACTAGCCAAACCAACCGGCAGATAGCAAACGGTAGCTAACAATATTAGCTGCCGTTTGTTCTCTTATGACTTCCGCCATTAGATTAGATTAGATTAGATTTTAACATCGTAGTCAAAACATAGAAACAAACTATGTCTGACGACAAACTTTATTCCCAAAGAACAATCAAGAGACATGCAAAACGGAGGGCTAGTCTTCTCCTTTCCGAGCTGGGCCGGCCACCTACTACCGATGGCTGTGCTACTACGACATCCACTACGGACACTGCTGCTGCCGCTGCTGCTGACACTGTATATATAGGGTTTGATGACGCC
The DNA here is from genome assembly GCF_027942865.1 of Odontesthes bonariensis. Classification (NCBI taxonomy): domain Eukaryota; kingdom Metazoa; phylum Chordata; class Actinopteri; order Atheriniformes; family Atherinopsidae; genus Odontesthes; species Odontesthes bonariensis. Next base: position 10,131,769 of record NC_134506.1, on the reverse strand, counting down.
CTCATGAATAATTATTGCTCTGACGTATCATCTGATAGGCCCACGTCCCCTGAGGCAGGCAACGTTGACGTTGATGATTTTTGGTTTGACGCACTGGATTGGGAAGCCAAATGTTTTGAGGGACAGCTCAAAGAGTGGGCAATAGAGAGCAAAACACCCCTAGCACACCTAAATAGTCTCTTAATCATTCTGAGGAAGCAGCATCCTTATCTCCCAAAGGATGCTCGCACCCTTTTAGGTACACCATCTACCAATAATTATGAGGTTAGAGAAGTTGCTGGTGGCTCCATGCATTACTTTGGCATTGAGAAGGGTATTAAGCATGCCCTGCAGTCAATGAATAGGCCTACCGTCCCAAATGTTATTCATCTCCAGGTCAACATTGATGGCCTACCATTATTTAAAAGTTCCAACCAGCAGTTTTGGACCATTTTAGGTTTAATTGAAGAAGACAACACAAAAGAACCATTTATTATTGCGCTATATTTCGGACCTCAAAAACCAAATCAATTCTTGGGAAATTTTTTTAATGAATACGGTCAACTTAAATTAGAGGGAATTAAATTGGCAATTGGCAAAACTGTGTGCATTAAAATTTCAAATTTTGTTTGCGATGCAGCTGCAAGAGCGTGAAGAACATCAAAAGTCACAACGCTTACCACGGATGTGAAAAATGCACAGTGGAAGGGACATGGGCAGAAAACCGAATGACGTTTCCAGAGGTTGATGCACCTTTGCGCACTGACACCTCTTTCAAAAACCAAGACGATGAGTACACAAAGGAGAGAGTGATTTGGCACGGGCAGGAATTAAAATGGTAACACAGTTCCCACTAGATTTCATGCACCTAGTTTGCCTGGGGGTAATGAGGAAATTAATACTGTTTTGGATGAGGGGGCCACTTCCAACACGTCTTGGTTCGCAGCTGATCCAACTAATATCATTTTTAGTGAAACAGAGGAGACAGAAGTGGTGCCAAATGACTGGCTGAGTATTGATAGGGCGGTAACTTACTGGCCTCGCTATAAGGCCACCAAGTGTAGTGCTGCTGTAATGAAGAAAGAGGAACCGGATGAAGCATGGCATGTTTATGAAATCAGATGGGTGGCCGAGTACAGTAAGTCTTTCACTTTTCAAAAGCATTATGACATTTAAAAACAAAAAGGCAGCACACTTTTCCTCTTCCCACTTCAATCGTGTATGTGTGTGTGTGTATGTGTGTGTGTGTTTTCTCTGTTAGATACGTATGAGAATAAAAATTGTTTTGGACTTTTTAAATCAACTGAAGTGCCTGGACCAAGGATTTTTTCCTCTCTTTTTGTTGAACATTGCACCCTCCAAGAGCACCAGTTGATTTTGAGGGATACCAGCAGCTCTCTACCTACTCTTCTTCTCACGCCAGAAACTTGCCAAGTTTTCAAAGGGAAAAGGTCTAAGGAGCACTGACGAAGAAAGTGGGCGAATGAGACGGTATGATTTCTTGTTTTCTATTCTTTTTTTCCGCATAAAGATAATAAGCTATCCAGTTTTGAATATGACTCTTTCCAACAGACCATCCTCAAGACACAGCCTGGATATCACAGCTGCAGCTTCATCAAGTCAGCCACATCTAGACAACAAAAACGCACTGACAAAGTAAGTAAGCACATCACTACCATATGTATAGAAGTTAAGGGCTGTATCTATTGGTTGGTTGCATGTATGTGACACTTGTGATCTATCGATCTTACCAGGAAGAAAAGCAGCAAAGTGGCAGTGGATATTCACCAGCCCCTACCCGCCATACCAGCGTTCATGCCTACAACCTTAACACCTGAGGTGCCGCAGTAAGTTTTTTCCCCTATTATAGCTACTGGCAAGTGTGTGTGTGTGTGTGTGTGTGTGTGTGTGCGCGTGTCTAAATAAACTACTAAAAAACCTGCGTTTTAATCATCTGTTGACATCTTTGTTATTGCATGCATTTGAACACTTGTGATCTATCGATCTTACCAGGAAGAAAAGCAGCAGAGTGGATATTCATCAGCCCTTACCTGCCATACCAGCTCTCACTCCAACATCACCTGAGATGCCGCAGTAAGTTTTTTTCCCCCTATTATAGCTACTGACAAGTATATGTGTCTGTGCGTGCATGTGCGTGTGAGGTGGCTACCTATACTGCAAAACGTCTCCTACAAAGTTTTGAAATATGACTTTGTCCATCAGATCATCTTCAAGATATGGCCTGGACACTGCTTGTGCACCACCACCGTCAACGCTACCTAATGGTAAGCAATCTTCTCACTACTGTATGGCACAGGACAACTCTGCTGCCCACTCCCAATTTTTATCTTTTCATGAATATTTCCTAAGTAGTAAACTAATACTGGTCTGACCAAAGTACAGTATGTTTTGCAGCTAAAGATGGCCACTACTGGAATTTTCAAAATGTGTGTTCTTAATATTTCAATAGTCAGGAAAATGCCATATCCAACCATGTTTCTTAGACGAGTATTCATTACATTTAAGCTTGAATTTAACCATAAAGTCGAAGGCTGCAATGATTGTATTTTATAGTATTATTCTGACTGTAGTGTACCCATCTATCTGATTCAGTTCTTAGGCTTTACAAGCTATTGGAGGAGATCAACGGCCAGGTGCAGCAAAACACCCTCCTCCTCCAAGCCCTGCACAAAAAGCAGAATGCTGCTGAATTGGGGAGTGCAGAGTATGATTTTCCCCTCACCACCTTCACATGTGGGAAGAACATCGAGGAGCGCTTAAAGGGGACATATTATGCAAAACTCACTTTTTGCAGGTCTTTGTGTTCAAATTTAACTGGCGAGGGAGAGGATCAAAGAGCCCCTTCTCAGCCCTCTTCCTTTCCAAAATAATCATAGGTACTGTTACTACCATCATATTGCTTGATGTTAAAATACAGATTTTCAAAAATGTTAAATCCATTTGAGTTTCTTTCTTTCTTTGCTTACAGATGCAGCCAAAAAACAGGGGGGCACTGCAGTTGGAGACAGAAGTGGAGGGCGGAAGAGGAGAGCTGAGAAAGGTATTTTCAATGGTGCAGGCACCTATCAGAAATGTAATTTCCAATATGTTTTTAATGAATGTTTTCATGGACTCTCAAAGAAAATAGATATTTTGGAATAGATATTTTATTCACTTCTTTTGACAAAATGTTAGGATTCCAGCATGTATGGAACACTTGAAAGTGATTTTAGGCATATTTACTCTCTTTAATTGTTATTATCATTTATTTTATACAGAAAAGCGGACAATGCGGAAATTCCCTATCAGCAGCAGTTCAGACAGTGAATGTAAGTGTTTCTGTTGTAATTGTGCCATTGTCTCCTCACATTACATTTATTTACGTACTTGCTTAGCCTAATTATTGCTTGGTTTGTTTGTTTGTAGGAGAATTCTACAACATCACTGGCAACACCACCAATCCCCCTGATTTCAACAACCTAACCAACATAATAATTAATACTCTACATAATAAATACATTTACATTTTATTCTACCAATGCAGTTTGTTTTTAATGTATCTAAATGCTATTTTTGGCCAATTCAATACCAGTACATGAACATGTTGATAAAGCAAGTAGGTTCAGTTGAATAAAATGGTTGGCCAAGCGTTGAATAGGTTGGTTTAAGGTTGGCATCAGGTTGGTAGGCTATATAGAATTTTTGGTTGGGCCAACGTTGGCCCACCGGACAAAATTACGTTGGGCCAACGGCGTCAACAACCTTTGATCAGGGAACAGCTCCTGATAACGTTTTCGATTATCTGATATTGTGTACTCCAAGTAAGCAATTGATTCTAGACTATGAGCAGTAGAGGTCGACTGATACATCGGCCGGCCGATATTTCCTTTTTTTTTTTTAATTAGATAAAAAAATTTTGTTTGTTTGTTTTTTTTCTTGTATCGGCCGATACGTGTGTGCGACCGCCAATCTCAATTAGCGCATTCAGCAGCCATGCGTTGAGATGCTGGAGATCACGTGAAGTGCATGCATTGCCTGCCACCCCTCCCCTTGCAGAGAGGAGCTGTGACATTGGAACACAGCCAACAACAACAAGGCTTGTTCTAGTTGCCATGGCACCGCAAATGGCAGCCTCAGGACTTCGCTCTCTTGTACTTTGTCTGTTTTTGTGTGTTTATCACGTTTTCTGCGATAATTTATCAGTAACTTTTACAAGGGAAGATCTGCTAAGCATCAGGCCAAGGTCTTTTGGAACTTTTTCTCCTTTTTTTCCGACCCAACAACTTTTTCCGAAATACTGATTGGAGGAGCTGCAGTTCTCCACCGAATCTGTCGGAGACTCAAGCGGGGGAAGAGAGCTGGCGTGCTAGGGAAATTAAGGAAACGGGGACTACGCACCTCGCTCCCAGCAATTCATCTGGCAAACGTGCGGTCTCTAGCAAATAAGATGGATGAGCTGCTGCTTCTAAACCAAACCAACTCGGACTTATGGAGATCTGCTGCCCTGTGTTTCACCGAGACATGGCTCAGCGATAGAATCCCGGACAACGCACTCCAACTGCCTGGATTTCAACTCATCCGTTCAGATCGGAATACAGGATTAGCAGGGAAAACGAAAGGTGGAGGAATATGCTTCTATTTAAATGAAGGTTGGTGCACAGATATCACAGTGCTGGGAAAAACATGCAGCCCACACTTAGAGACTCTCTTCATAAACTGCAGGCCCTTCTATTCTCTGCGAGAATTCTCGTCGTTTGTTATGGTCGGTGTATACATCCCGCCACAAGCTTGCGTTGTAGATGCGTTACAACAACTGGCTGATCGGATAACAGACATTGAGAAAAACCATCCGGACTCTCTCGCCATTATTGTTGGTGATTTTAACAGCGCCAATCTCAGTAAGGAACTCCCTAAATACAGACAGCATATCAAGATTCCCACCAGGGACAAAAACACGTTGGACCACTGTTACACCGTTTTAAAAGATGCCTACCGCGCCGTTTCACGGGCAGCTCTAGGACTCTCAGACCACTGTCTGCTTCACCCCATCCCAACCTATAAGCAGAAACTGAAAACTTCTAAACCCGTGGTAAAGACTGTTAAGAACTGGACAACGGAATCCAAGCTGGAGTTGCAGGCTTGCTTTGACTGCACCAACTGGAGTGTTTTTGTAGCTGCAGCTACAGACCTCAATGACCTCACTGACACTGTAACGTCATATATCAGTTTTTGCGAGGACATCTGTGTGCAATGCAAGACCTTCTGCACCTACAATAACAGCATACCTTGGTTCACTCCTAATCTTAGGAAGCTACGCCAAGCCAAAGAGGATGCCTAAAGGAGTGGGGACCGGGATCTGTATAAGCAGGCCAGGAACAAACTGTCTAAGGAAATAAATGTAGCCAAAAGATGCTACAGTGAGAAGCTAAAAAATAATTTAGCTTCAAATGATCCTGCATCAGTTTGGAAAGGTCTGCAACAGGTCACCAACTACAAGAAACCATCCCCCCACCCTGATGTTAATCCCAGACTGGCTGATGACCTGAACGACTTTTACTGCAGGTTTGAAAAGCACCCATTATCACACCCATCACGTACAATGGGTTTCCCCTCAACACCCGACCCCCCCCCCCCCCCCCCCCCACCTGCATTGCCGATTTCTGAGAAGGATGTGCGCAGTCTCTTTCAGAAACAAAAGATCAAGAAGGCTCCAGGACCTGATGGCGTATCACCCTCTTGTCTGCGTGTCTGTGCTGAACAGCTGGCGCCAATCTTCACGCAGATCGTCAACTGGTCCCTGAAACTATGTGAAGTGCCCTCTTGCTTCAAAAGCTCCACCATCATCCCAGTCCCCAAAAAATCCTCCATCTCAGGTTTGAATGACTACAGGCCTGTCGCCCTGACGTCTGTGGTCATGAAATCCTTTGAAAGACTGATGCTGTGCCATCTGAAGGACATAACAGGACCCATGCTGGACCCTCTGCAGTTTGCCTACAGGGCAAACAGGTCGGCGGATGATGCCGTCAACATGGGACTGCAATTCATCCTGCAACATCTTGACTCCCAAGGGACGTACGCCAGGATCCTGTTAGTGGACTTCAGCTCGGCGTTCAACACCATCATGCCTGAACTCCTACACCAGAAGCTCACTCAGTTATCAGTGCCTGCCTCTACCTTTCAGTGGATCATCAGCTTCCTGTCAGACAGGCAGCAGCATGTCAGATTGGGGAGTACCTCATCAAAGACCCGGTCTATAAGTACAGGCGCCCCACAGGGGTGTGTCCTCTCCCCACTGCTCTTCTCCCTCTACACTAATGACTGCACCTCAAAGAGCCCATCTGTAAAACTCCTGAAGTTTGCGGATGACACCACTGTCATTGGTCTGATCCAGGATGGGGATGAGTCTGACTACAGACAGGAGGTGGAGCAGCTGGTCCAGTGGTGCAGTCAGAACCACCTGGAGCTTAACCCCAAGAAGACTGCGGAGATGAAAATGGACTTTAGGAGAAGCCCCCCCCCCCCAACTCCACCCACTCACCATTCAGAACGACACAGTTTCCAATGTGGATTCCTTTAGGTTCCTGGGATCAACCATCTCACAGGATCTAAAATGGTCTCCCCACATTGTCACTATCCAGAAAAAGGCCCAGCAGAGGTTATACTTCCTGAGACAGCTAAGGAAGTTTAATCTGCCTAAGGAGCTGCTGACCACTTTCTACGCGGCGATTATCCAGTCTGTCATCTGCACCTCCATCACTGTCTGTTTGGGTCAGCCACCAAACGAGACAGGGCCAAACTGCAACGGACAATTAGGGCTGCAGAGAGGATTATTGGAACTGACCTCCCTTCCATACAGGACCTGTACCGGTCCAGGGCCAGGAAAAGGGCAGTAAAAATCTCTGCAGACCCCTCACATCCTGGTCACAAACTGTTCAATCTCCTCCCCTCTGACAGACGATACAGGGCACTGCTTGCCAAAACCAGACGACACAAAGACAGCTTCTTCCCCAAAGCAGTCACTCTGTTGAACACCCAGGAATAGCATTCTCACCCATAGTTTCTATTTATTTATATTTATAATCAATTCAACTCTTACTGTTCTGCATTTCTAATTTGTATTATTTCATGTTATTGTTGAGTGTTGTACTTTGTGAGTGAAGTTACCGGAGTCAAATTCCTTGTTTGTTTAGTCAAACCTGGCCAATAAAGCTGATTCTGATTCTGATTCTAGGTTTTCAACTTTGAATGTATTTTTAACTAATTTAGCTGTATTATCTGCACTTTGAAAGACTGTCTCTGTCTCACTGTGAGCGGGAGGGAGACGCTGTGTGCGTCTGTTTCACTCTGACTGAGAGCAGTGCGTGTTTCTTTCTCTTTCTCTCTGCCACTGAAATTAGCGGGTCAACGTGGGTGTTTAAACGCTAGTTGAGGCTCTTACAGTCGGCATATAGCTCCTTTCCCATCGTCTAAAAAACTCACGTCTTAGCTCCAGTTGGCGAGCTGCCACCGCTGCGTGTGTGTGCTGCCATGGAGTTTCATGTATGCACATGAAAACAATTACCCATCACTACGTGTACAGCATCTTAACTTAACATAAAATTATGTCCATACACTGCAGCGGTGGTCAGTGTTTTTCACCTCCTCTTCCTCACTGACACTGACATGTTCATTAAGTGCGTCTGAAGCAAACTGTCAGCTGGTTTAAATGCAATTTTTGTTGGACCAGTACCTACAGGAGCCGTTGATTAACAGACTGACTGGTCAACCACTGCAATGGTGGAAACAAAACCAGGGCTCTAGAGTGTGACCTATTTTCTAAAAAAAAAGTACTACTGAAAAAAATCTGAGGTCACACAGGTGCAACCACCCGTTCGAGAAAAGAAAAAAAAAAGTCTACGCGACTCTGAAAGTCTCACTGTGGTTGAACAACAGATACACATTAGACTCATATCGTGGTCTAAACCAATCAGAGATAGTGATGGGCGTGACCCCCCTCTGATTGGCCCGTGTACATGTGTGTACATTTGAACACGCGCATCCTGTAGTCCAGTGATACTCATTATTTAACTTCCTGCTTCTGAAGAGTGCAGACGTGTCTCTGCTTCCTCCTGCTGCTTATTGCTTTATTCGCTTTTAAATCATTCTACTTCTTTCCACAAGTCTTGGATATAATTTTATTCTTTTATTCTTTTTCTTTTAATTGTTTATTTGTAAACGGTATTAGCCCTCCTGTTTACAAAGAGAATCGGACAGAAAAAATGTCTCCTAACCCTGCAGTATCAGTGAGCTGCACACAGTGTGAGCTACTCTTAGCGAAGGTAGCACAGCTCGAGAAGAGGATTGAAACGCTGCAAGACATTCGTAACAACGAGGAATTTATTGACTCTATTATAGTTCCTGCGCAGGCTGTGGAGCCTTCATGTGCCAAAGGACTAACTCAGATATTTCTACACGGGATCACAGCTGATGTGGAATCTCACACTGCAGCCCTGGCTGACACACTTCCCTGGATCTGTCCAAATGACACTGGAATATGTGGTCAAGCTTCCAAACCGGACGGTCCGACTGACATCTCCCACTGGAACAGTGTTGGTGCCAAACCCAAATCATCAACCCCAGCCAGGATCTGGTCTCATGTTGTCCGTCGCAGAGGTAAATCCAGCACTAAACCTAAACCTCCAGAACTCACTCCGCCACCTGAAGTTCTATTGCATAATAGATACGATCCGTTGACTCAAAATAGAGTGTGTGATGATGAATGTAACCCAAACATGAAGACAAACAAAATAAATGGCCCCAAACCTCAGCCTAGGGCTAACCAGATCATAAGGAGAAGTCCAAATCCCACAACCAAGGTGAGGACTACAGAAGCGATCGACACCTCCACACAAAAAGGAATAGACACCATTCTGATCGGGGACTCTATAACACAGCATGTCAGAATGGCAAAGACGGAAAATATAACTTTTTCTGATACATCAGTCAGGGAACTGATAGATATTTTGCCGACCATTCTGTCTACTCATCCAGATGGCACGAGGATCATTGTCCACACAGGGTCTTTTGATATTCTGAGAAGGAAGACTGGCTCTGAGATCCTGAAGAAGGATTTTTCTCTGCTGTTGGAGAGACTGTGTCACTATGGAGCACACCGGGTCTCCATTTCAGGCCCCATTCCTACTGTGGATAAAGGAATTGAACTTTTCAGCAGACTTCTTGGCCTGAACACATGGTTGTCAAATGCATCGCCCATGGGATTAAGTTCATTGATAACTTTAATATCTTTTGGAACTGTAAGGAGCGTTTCAGACCTGATGGCGTGCATCCCAATCGAACTGGATGCAGATTACTTGGTGCACATTTACGTCATGCTGTTGGGACGGCAAACCCAAACATGACTGTACAGATTAGACTGAAGGACACATCAGCGAGGCAAACAACCCCCAGCCCTCCCCCCTCACCAGATCCTTTACTCCACATCACCCAAGGTCTCAAAAGAATGTCTCTATCCCAGCCAGGACTCCAGCGACCACCATCAACCGAGAAACGCAGGGCACCCCCTCCTCCTCCTCTTACATCATCTGTCCTGGCAGAGCAGGACACAAGGGGGGGTGCAGGATGTTCAAGGAGCAGCACAACACCCAGAGTTCAAAACAAAGATAGCACTGTTCAAACCAAAGATACCATGCCATGATGTGTTCAGGGTCCCTGCTATAGAAGTCCAACTTCTGACAGCTGTTCTGAGAACAAGCTGGGGCCCAATAGGATTCCTGTTTTAGTTAGTAAAAGAAGGAATCGAAAACAGTCAACCTGCTGGGTGAATTTATCTAATCTGTTATCGGTACCACGTACAACTCAGAATACAACAGAGACCACTGTAAACTCCACAAAGCTAGCCTTACTTAATATTAGATCTCTGTCCAATAAGTCACTGTTAGTTAATGACTTCATAATTTCACACAATTTAGATTTTCTTTTTGTGACAGAAACATGGTTAACAGAGAGCACAAGTGCTACTGTTCTTAATGAAGCAGCCCCCCCAAACTTTAGTTTTATGGATAAATGCCGAAATGGGAGGAAAGGTGGGGGGGAGGCTGCCTTATTTAAAGATACATTCCAGTGTAAAGAGATATCATTTGGTGATTTCACTTCTTTTGAATATCTGAGTTTTATTTTAAAGGGTGTTCCTAAAATTCTGTTCTTAATCATTTACAGATCTCCAGGATACTGTGCAAGTTTTATTGATGATTTTTCTGAATTATTGTCTGTTATTTCGACTGATTTTAACCATTTTATCTTGACCGGGGATTTTAACATTCACATGGATAATATGACGGATGGTAATGCCAAAGAATTTTCTTCTGTGCTGGACATGTTTGGTTTGTGGCAGCATGTAACAGAACCAACCCACCTTCGAGGTCACATTCTGGACCTGGTCATTTCTAAAGGTGTTGATATTTCTTCTGTTGTTGTTACTGATTTGGCCTTGTCTGACCATTTTTGTATTTTATTTGATTTACATATTGCTCAGAATGTTCAAACAACCAGCTTCTCAGTTAAGAAGAGGTATATCAATGAGAAAACAAGTGCTCAGTTTAGGGAGGCCATAGTTATGTTACCAACAATGAGCGCAGAGTCGGTTGAAGGAATGCTGGATCATTTTAACTTGAAAATTTTTAATGTAATGGAAGCTGTTGCACCGATAAGAATCAAGAGCACCTTGATCAAACAGAAAACCCCATGGAGAAACACCACTACGGTCAAAAATCTGAAAAGAGAATGCAGGAAAGCTGAACGTAAATGGAGGAAAACAAAGCTTCAGATTCACTATGAGCTATATAAAGAAAGCCTGCGTAGTTATAACAATGAGCTGTGCAAGGCCAGACAGCTGCATTTATCTGAAATGATTAATAAGAATGTCAACAATTCTCGAACTCTGTTTGCTATGGTTGAAAAACTCACAAATCCTCCTAAACAGTCAAACCCAGACCTCCTCTCCACTGAGAAATGCAACGAATTTGCCCACTTTTTTAGCCAAAAAATCAAAACAATTAGACAAAACATTCACGCAACACAGACAAACAAGAAAACTAATCTGTGTCTAAAACCTAGAAATAACTCTGATGTTATGTCACAATTTAATGTTGTTAATTTAAAAATCCTAGAGGAAACAGTTCGGCAGCTGAAATCAACAACTTGTTCTCTGGACATAATACCATCCGACTTTTTAAAAACTGTTTTTACCTCAGTAGAAAGTGATCTCCTACGAATAGTTAACAGCTCACTGGCATCAGGCATTTTTCCCAAGTCACTAAAGACAGCTGCCATTAAGCCACTCCTAAAGAAGAGAACTCTAGACGCCTCTATGATGAACAACTACAGACCTGTCTCTAATCTCTCTTTTATATCCAAGATTATTGAGAAAGTTGTATTTAACCAGCTCAACAACTTTCTGAATGAAAGTGGAAGTCTTGATAAGTTTCAATCAGGCTTCAGACGTCATCACAACACTGAAACAGCTCTGGTCAAAGTGTTAAACGACATTAGGTTGAATACTGATTCTGGTAATGTTTCAGTCCTGGTTCTGTTGGACCTCAGCGCTGCGTTTGATACTGTAGATCACAGAATCCTGTTGCACAGGCTGGAAAACTGGGTTGGACTTTCTGGAGCGGTCCTTAACTGGTTCAGGTCCTACTTAGATGGCCGGAGTTATTTTGTTACTATTGGCAGCTATGAATCTGAGCGAGTGGCCATGACTTGTGGAGTCCCCCAGGGGTCAATTCTTGGACCTCTTCTGTTTAACTTGTATATGCTCCCTTTGGGTCAGATATTGCAGAATTTTAACATCAATTATCACAGTTATGCCGACGATACACAACTTTATGTGTCTCTGTCACCGGACGACTGCAGCCCAGCAGACGTACTGTGTCAGTGTCTGGAGGAAGTAAACACCTGGATGAGAGAGAATTTTCTACAATTAAATGAAGACAAAACTGAGATCATTCTGTTTGGTAGCAAAGAGAAGAGGGTCAGCGTTGGTACATATCTTGAGACTCGGGACCTTACAATCACTGACCAAGTTGGTAACCTCGGAGTGTTGATAGACTCAGATCTGACTTTCAGCAGCCACATCAAAGCTGTCACCAAGGCAGCTTTTTACCATCTCAGAAACATCAACAGAATTAAAGGTTTCCTCTCCCAAAAAGACCAGGAGAAACTCATCCATGCATTCATCTCCAGTAGACTCGATTACTGTAATGCTCTTTTAACTGGACTTCCCAAAAAGAGCATTAAACATCTGCAGCTCATCCAGAACGCTGCTGCTAGAGTTTTAACCCGGACTAAGAGATCTGAACACATCAGACCAGTTTTAAAATCTTTACACTGGCTTCCAGTCAGTCACAGAATAGATTTTAAAAGCCTGCTGATGGTTTACAAATCCCAGAACGGTTTAGGCCCAAAATACATCTGTGATATGTTCAGAGAATATAAACCCAACAGAGCTCTTAGATCCAAGGACTCAGGTCAGCTGGTCCAGTCCAGAGTCCAGACTAAACATGGAGAAGCAGCATTTAGCTGTTATGCTGCGAACAAGTGGAACAAACTGCCAGTGGAGATTAAACTTTCACCAAATGTAGACATTTTTAAATCCAGGTTAAAAACATTTCTGTTCTCATGTGTCTATGCATGAAATATCTTTTAACTTATCTAGACTGTTGCCTGATTTTAAATTCATTTAAATGATTTTATTTGTTTCTCTTTATATTATTTTATGTATTTTTAATGCTTCTTGCACTCCCTGCTGCAATGCTTTTATTTTATGTGAAGCACTTTGAACTGTTTGTACATGAAATGTGCTATACAAATAAATTTGATTGATTGATTGATTGATATTTTTTTCACAAGAGCCACATAAGTGAGTTCGCAATTACTAGTGCGCCTGCGCGAAATTGACCTAGCAACGCAAAACGGTAGATAAACAAATGCGTGGATACCCGATCCTGCCTTCCCAAAGCGGTAGGACACTGAGCTGCACACCAGTAAACGAGGTAAATAAATGTCATAATTTGTAGATTTCGTAGTGGGGTAAAAGTGGTGCTTTCTGTAGATTTTAGAATGATTGCATGGCGGTGGGGTGGGGGTGTTTTGAAGCTCATTTTATTGCATGTGCAGTTTTAGTTTAGCTTCAAATTCATGTAAATGGCCTGCATTTAGCGCCTTTCCACTCGGAGCACTCTGCTAAGCGCTCTCTCTCTCTCTCTCTCTTTTTTTTTTTTAAACAATGTTATTTACACCAGGTCACCATGAGGCTCTGTGCAGTAGTTGGCTGCAGTAATGGAACATTTCAAATAGAAAAGTGGAAATCAGAGGACTGCCAAAAACATGGTACCAAAAATGCACTTGGATCTTGTGACTGTCCCCAACCCTTCCAACTCTACCCATTCCCCACTGACAAGATAAACTCTGATGGCAGAAGAAGATGGAACAAACTCATGAACAAAACTGATCCCAAGACCAAGAAAAACTGGGTGAACAAGAAACATGACCGAGTCTGCTCCCGCCACTTTCCAGACGGCAAACCAACACCTGCCCATCCTGACCCCATACTACATCTCGGCTACACAGGACCCACATCTGAACAGAAGGTCACACCAAAGCGACCACCTCCATCACAACGTGTTGCCATTCCTGAACCTCCGGAAAAGAAGCCTCGAATTGAATATGGATGAAGTAGATGTTGTAATGACTCCTACAGAGAAGGCAGAGCTCGACCACGGGTACACAAAGAATTACAAGTGTGACTGCAGAGAAGTCTGTGATTGTCAAGGCTGTTTCAGTAAGCAATTAAGAATAAACTCACTGGAAAACAGGGTGGAACAACTGGAGCAGGGGGTTATCTCACTTAAAACACAACAGGAAAAGTCTGAAAGGAAAACTAGCTTGAACCATAGCACATTTTATTACCAGCACATGAATCAAACTTTTACAAGCATGTTTACATCATAAATATTATTTCAAATTGTAATTATATTTGTAATATACAAAATATACTTCACCCAGCAAAGCAGCTGCAATATGCGCTAAGAATCCTGCCTGATTTCTTCTCCACCGCGACCCAGCCAGCATGGGGGATGTTTGTGATGGATTGAGACGGCGTGCATGTCGCTTTCAGAAAGCAAGCGTCACTGTCCGGGCTGATAGGATGGTAAAGGACTTCGTTAATCCACTTGCTTTCAAAATAGGAATAGGCTTTCCCCTCTTTGTAATCGCTGAGGAGACGGTCGTGTAGTGTTGTGGCCTTCCGATCTTTCCTGGAGCTCGGTTCACACACGCAGGGGGCCTCACAGAGCAGCCACTTGGCAATGTCGGTAAGGCCGACCGGAGGCCATAGTTCCACGGCGTCCTTTTCATTAATCCAACCTTCGGTCAAGTCAGACAATGGATCGGGCAGTTTCTTGCCTTTCACTTTCAAAAGTTCAGCGTATTGGATTGATCGTGCCCTGTCCTCTGCTACCTCGTCGGGCTTTACTGGCGTACGGTTCTGCACGGCACAGTATGCTAACGCTTGCAGGTCGGCTTTCCTGCCTGTTGTTTTCAGTCCTCTGATTCTTAAAAAAGTTTTGAATTCTGGCACACGCCAGAACTGGATTTCATCCAAGGAAGGACCATCACAGTCGTCATCCATTACGGTACGAAATCTTCACTTAATCTTCACTTAACTTATATTTTCACGCAACAAAACAGAGTGAGCAAAGGAATAGCATGCGCGTTTAAATGTATCCCGGGGCAACGCTGTTTTGTTTATCTCTCAAAATGGCGAATATAACCCATAAGGCATTTCGCGCCGGTAATTGCGAACTCACTTATTGGCAGAGCAAAATCAAGGGAAGAGCCACTTTTACGACAACATACTAAAGTCCCCTTTTGCAAATATGCATTTCTACAGATAAAACATCCCACAAAAAAAGAAACAACACAGCCAATACATTTTCAATTAAGACCACATTTACCTTAAAGCTGCAGTCGGCAGGTTTTCAAAATTGCGAGTCTAAAGTCGGAAAATTCGAACTGATACAACTTTCAGGTCCCTCCCCCAACCTCTAACAAGCTCCGAATCGCCCCCCAAACCCCTCCCCCTCTGTGGACGAGGTTGTGCACGTGAGTTCACACCAGTGTGAGCGCACACAAGCTGGGGCAGACTCACGCTCAGCAGCGTGTGCACAAGCGAGAGGCGTCTGGCTGCAGACCTGCACTGTCAGGACCCTTAGTTGGAGACATGCACTGTGACGTCACCTGCACTGTGAGGACCTGAAGCGACAAGCGAGGAGCACGTACTTTTCGTTCCCCATTTGAACTGTGAAGACAACGAGGTGAATACACCTAAGAGCTACGTTAATCTAAAACACCATTAAACATTAAAGCAATTCTTCCCGATTGGTTTATTTAAAGACCTATCTCAATATCTGGTAGTCTAACAGACAATCTACCTATACTTTAACTACAAGCTGAGTGAGCTCGGTTGAGTTATTCACTCATCGGGATTTCCACAAGTTATAACCCAGCAAGCAGTCACCACAGTCGCCCACTGGAACTCCACAGTTCGTATGTAGTCACCTCTGTAGCCCAAAAAAATGAGAGGCGTCTGGCTGCAGACCTGCACTGTCAGGACCCTTCCTTGCAGACATGCACTGTGATGACACCTGCACTGAGAGGACCGGAAGCGACAGGCAAGTGTACCGGAAAGCACGTATTTTTCGTTCCCCATTTGAACTGTGGAGACAACGAGGTGAGTAAAAGTCGAGTGAAAACAACTTTCTTTCATACGAAGAAACAGAAACAGTCTTTATTCACTGGAACGTTACGTTGCACACTATATACTGTAAAGTTATATTAATTTTAAAGAATCAGTGTTTTTTTTAAACTTTTGGCTTCTCTTTAGCGTTGTTATCGTATCGATAGTGCTGACTTGTTTAATTTTGTTTGACTTATTACGACATTATTTGTCTCTTACAGATGCATATTTCAATAACTATATACTGTAAAGTTATATTAATTTTAAAGAATCAAGTTTTTTTACTTTTGGCTAGTCTTTAGCGTTGTTATCGTATCGATAGTGCTCACTTAAATGCACCATATATATATATATATATATATATTTATAAATAATTTAGTTTTACTTATTACGGCATTATTTGTCACTTAAGCCCCATACACACACGTCGCTGCTATTTACTCGCTCAGCGAGTGAAGTCAATAGAATGTTTATGTGTTCACGCGAGGAGAGTACAAGCGAGTACAAGCGATGCGATGTGGGCGGATTCCGAGATGAACATATTTCAACTTCGAGCTACGCGAGTAAGCGAGTAAAAGCGAGTAGCCAATTAAAATGCAGAATACAGATTATTGACAGGTGACGTTCCCCCAGTTTTCTCCAAACAGTGGCCACCCAACTTCTACACACCAAGTCAGCAAAAGCACCCAAGCGAGTGGCGAGTAGGCGAGTGAGCGAGTAGCGAGTAAATAGCAGCGACGTGTGTGTATGGGGCTTTACAGATGCATATTTCAAATGATTTCGCCGGCACTACGCCCAAAATTGAACGCTGCACCTCATGTTGCAAACTGTTTCACTGCCCTCTGTGCCTACAATTTAAACCAGCAAAATTGTCCAAGCTGCAGAGCCACTTAGAGGCACATACAAAAGGTGGCATTTTATTTAAAGGTAAGCATAATGTATTTGTCTGTTTGTACTCATAAGTATTAGCCAACGCTACTAACTTCTGGCAGGTTGTGGTTTGGTTTGTAAAAGGGTAAAAGGAAAATGAAGGGAATGTAGGTTGCAGTGAAGAACTTCTGACACCTCACTTTCTGTCTTTTAGAAACCTATCCCAGTCACTAAATCCTGGCAACTGGACAGAGAAAACTGGACTACAAATTCAGGTAAAAGTATAAAGTATGTATAATGCATGTATTCATATTAATAGTTGAGTACTCAGGAAGAAGAGCAGCAGGCAGAGGTCTCCAAGAGAGCCAGACTTGCTGATGTGGACACACCAGTGGAAGGCGTAAGCTTTTGCACAGTATCTATTGGTCAGATACTGTTGGTGTGGCAGCTATAGTACAGACATCTTTCTTTCTGTCTTTTCCACAGGACTCGGTTGAAGATCGCATTCTTCAAAATTGCAGACATGCAGCAGAGTGGGCTGAGGCCAACAAACCACTGTTGTCTGCCAGATTGGACCTGCCTGACGTTCTGGGCATGGGGGAAGAGGAACAGGCAGAGGCTGCTCTACAGTATGGGAGGTTGTGGAACGAAGAACTGGACGAGGATGAAAGAGAAGCGATCCTGGAGCCTTTCAAAATGATATTTCACAATATTAACGACATGTGGATATTTTGTGAACAGGTAGTCGACAAAAACAAAGATTTTTTGTCATATTGTGAATGTTTGACTGAATAAACACTACAGAACATTTGATTATGTTGTGACTTGGTGTGTTTTTTATGTTTTCTCATTGATCCCTTAATAATTTGACTTGGATTATACTGTAGATATCAAGAGTTAGGGTACTATTTAGTGGTACTAAGGTGTTCCAGCAGCTCTCTCTCTCTCTCTCTGTCTCTTACTTTTTCTCTCTCTCTCTCTGCCCCATTTTCTTGTATGCTTATGTGTTTGTCTATGCGTCAACTGTCTAGTGTCATTTGTGTATATTTGTGGGGAAAAAAAAAAAAAAGTTTATATGGTGGTATGTTGAAATATAATGGAAAATAACTGTAGTCGTGTATGGGCATACACTGTGAACTGGAGGAAGAGAAAGAAGAAAGGGAAAAATATATATATATATATATATATATATATTTTGATGATGATGATGAAATTGTATATGTTGTACAACTCTACCAATAAACAAAGTAACAAAAAAAAGAACATAATTGGCATAGACATAGAACCAAACATGAAATTTATGGTGGTTAAGGATAAAAATACAGAATAATACAACAGAAAAACTAATTGAAACAAATATATATATAAAGACCAGTGCGATAAAGTCAAAATGAAATGATAATGAAATAGCAGTGACCTACTCTATAGTACACAATAAAATGTACAGTATAGGCCTATGGCATCTTGTGAGATGTTGGCTTATGAATATGAGCCTAAGAGAAAATGTGTGCAGTGACCAAACAAAAGTTTACAATACAAATAAAAACAATAGACCGGGAATTGATAGATTTTATGTCGTACTGTTAACTAATTAATTCATTTGTGAGGACCTCTTGAAAAATATAGCGTTTAAAATCGTTTAAAAATACGTGCTTCCGATACACACGCTTTTATTTTGAAAGGCTTCGAATCAACTTCCGGTCCTCACAGTGCAGCTGACGGTCTGCAACAGGGTCCTGACAGTGCAGGTCTGCAGCCAGACTCTCTTGGCACAAGCTGTGATTGACAGGTAGGATTCCTCCACCCTAACTTGATTGGTTAAAAACAGCCGGGAGCGCTCGGTTTTTGCAAGCATAGTTACAGGCTTCAGAGGGAGCTACAGATTTCGTTATTTTTCCTAAACAGCCTATTTAATATTCTACTTCCAGAATCCCATGACAGTTCAAGCTAATATGACTAAAATAAAGTTGCCGACCGCAGCTTTAATACTGGGATGAGCGGAAGCTGGCATGCATGTCCTTGACTTTCTCCATGTTGTATTTGTAGTTTGTTGTAATCATAGTGAGGCATTCAAGATGAGCATGGTTTTTGTGCTGGTTTTTGCCCTTTTTTTTAAATCAAAATAAAAAAATAAAAATACCTAACACTGTGCAGTATTCACTTTATGTTATTTGAAAAAAATGTATTGTTACTGTAACCCACACGGAATTTTGGGCTACAAAACCCATCTTTGTGATTTAGGTGTAATACTTGGAGGTTCGATTGGCGGGAGTTGACGGTGTGTATTTTTTTCAAGAGAGTCTGGCTGCAGACCTGCACTGTCAGGACCCTTCGTTGCAGACCGTCACCTGCACTGTGAGGACCGGAAGTTGATTCGAAGCCTTTCAAAATAAAAGCGTGTGTATCGGAAGCACGTATTTTTAAACGTTTTTAAACGCTATAATTTTCAAGAGGTCCTGGCTGCAGACCTCCACTGTCAGGCCCGGAAATACACGGCGTACATTTCAAAATAAAATCGTGAATGCACTTCCGGTTTAATTGTTTTCCTCACAAATGAATTAATTAGTAAACAGTACGACATAAAATCTATCAATTCCCAGTCTATTGTATATTTTTTTTATTTGTATTGTAAACTTTTGTTTGGTCACTGCACACATTTTCTCTTAGGCTCATAATCATTAGCCAACATCTCACAAGATGCCATAGGCCTATACTGTACATTTTATTGTGTACTATAGAGTAAGTCACTGCTATTTCATGATCATTTCATTTTGACTTTATCGCACTGCTCTCTCTCTCTCTATATATATATATATATTTGTTTCAATTAGTTTTTCTGTTGTATTATTCTGTATTTTTATCCTTAACCACCATAAATGTCATGTTTGGTTCTATGTCTATGCCAATTATGTTCTTGTGCTGCTGGAACACCTTAGTACCACTAAATAGTACCCTAACTCTTGATATCTACAGTATAATCCAAGTCAAATTATTAAGGGATCAATGAGAAAACATAAAAAACACACCAAGTCACAACATGATCAAATGTTCTGTAGTGTTTATTCAGTCAAACATTCACAATATGACAAAAAATCTTTGTTTTTGTTGACTACCTGTTCACAAAATATCCACATGTCGTTAATATTGTGAAATATCATTTTGAAAGGCTCCAGGATCGCTTCTCTTTCATCCTCGTCCAGTTCTTCGTTCCACAACCTCCCATACTGTAGAGCAGCCTCTGCCTGTTCCTCTTCCCCCATGCCCAGAACGTCAGGCAGGTCCACTCTGGCAGACAACAGTGGTTTGTTGGCCTCAGCCCACTCTGCTGCATGTCTGCAATTTTGAAGAATGCGATCTTCAACCGAGTCCTGTGGAAAAGACAGAAAGAAAGATGTCTGTACTATAGCTGCCACACCAACAGTATCTGACCAATAGATACTGTGTAAAAGCTTACGCCTTCCACTGGTGTGTCCACATCAGCAAGTCTGGCTCTCTTGGAGACCTCTGCCTGCTGCTCTTCTTCCTGAAAATATAGATAAGCAAAATGATAAGTTTTAATATTAAAAACACAAGCTATAAAAAAAAAAGTCTTAGTTAGAGACCAATGACAAATAAGTAAGTACACACTATAAATACTGTTTATAGTCTCTTTCTGGGTGTAAGTGCACACACACACATTCTAAAGTTTTCAACTTTTCACTTAACTTTTAATTTTCTGCTATTAATTTTTCTCACATAACTCATACATTTTGACTGGCAGAGTGATTCTAAACTTTTTCTTTATTGAAAGTGACTGTCTAAAACTGTACATCATAAACATCATTTCAGAACAGTAAGACACACAGAAAAGTGAGGTGTCAGATGTTCTTCACTGCAACCTACATTACCTTCATTTTCCTTTTTCCCTTTTACAAACCAAACCACAACCTGCCAGAAGTTAGTAGCGTTGGCTAATACTTATGAGTACAAACAAACAGACAAATACATTATGCTTACCTTTAAATAAAATGCCACCTTTCGTATGTGCCTCTAAGTGGCTCTGCAGCTTGGACAATTTTGCTGGTTTAAATTGTAGGCACAGAGGGCAGTGAAACAGTTTGCAACAAGACGTGCAGCGTTTGATTTTGGGCGTAGTGCTGGCGGTTGTTATTGAAATATGCATCTGTAAGAGACAAATAATGTTGTAATAGGTAAAACAAAATTATATATATATATATATATATATATATATATATATATATATATATAAATGGCGCATTTAAGTGAGCACTATCGATACGATAACAACGCTAAAGATGAGCCAAAAGTAAAAAACTTGATTCTTTAAAATTAATATAACTTTACAGTATATAGTTATTGAAATATGCATCTGTAAGAGACAAATAATGTTGTAATAAGTAAAACAAAATTATACGAGTGAGCACTATCGATACGAAAAATAGCGCATTTAAGTGAGCACTATCGATACGATAACAACGCTAAAGAGAAGCCAAAAGTAAAAAAAAAAACCTGATTCTTTAAAATTAATATAACTTTACAGTATATAGTGTGCAACGTAACGTTCCAGTGAATAAAGACTGTTTCTGTTTCTTCGTATGAAAGAAAGTTGTTTTCACTCGACTTTTACTCACCTCGTTGTCTCCACAGTTCAAATGGGGAACGAAAAATACGTGCTTTCCGGTACACTTGCCTGTCGCTTCCGGTCCTCTCAGTGCAGGTGTCATCACAGTGCATGTTGTTGTGGAGAAATTAGAGTCGAATCCCGCGTTGGTCAGCCGTCCATTGGGGAGTTTATTGAACAAACCGTCACAGCAAATGTGCATACAGAATGTACAAAATGTCCGACGAGCTCATCTAGTGACACCCTTTTATACCGTTTTATCATAACAAGTGTACGTGGCCCTCTCTGGAGGCGCCTAGCTTTCGCAGTTTATCATAAACACGCTCCTTCTAACTATCAACAATATTCTGAACCAGTCAACAAGGCCCAGGATGTAACTAGGCCAGAAGTCATGAACATGTCATGACATCCTTCTCCCACATAGTCCCCCCTGAAATCACTTATCAGTGATTTAATAAAGAAATAATCTAAAATAAAAGAAAATCATCCCACATAGTTAATTAAGAATTAATTAACATAATCAACACTAAATTATTCTAATAATTCTACAATATCAATCAACGGGACCATTTAGAATTCATGAGAAGGAATATATATATGTGTCTACTCGAATCATATTCAATGATTAACTTAAATTACACGATATTGATTTCAACAACACTACAAGTTTTACATTGCCATCACACTTGTCCACTGTTCGCAGTGCATAGGTGCGAAAAACCCACCGGCTGCTACTTTCGTAACTCATGTTCTTATCTTGGGAAAATTCACCTACGGCCCCCCCCACTGGCGACCGACCATTTTACCAAGGTCGCACTCCGAACAGTTGACTGACACAATTGGCAATGCACATATCAGTGATCAGTTCTGATTGATTATACACATAGACTGAATACACCACCTTCAAATCAGTTAATCACCGTTTTGTATCAAGTACAATACATAAAATTATGGATTATCACACAACAATAGTAATAAAATGCAATGTAATGCAGCTCCTCCAGTCCCGTCCCATCTCCTGTACTCTGGGGTCGTCTGCTTCTGGCCGAACATCCGTCCGGCTGGGTCTGGAACTGCTAAGCTAACTCTGGGAGGAGAGGTCGCCAGTACGTCACTCCCAATCAAAGAGATCTTCAGCATCTCTTCTCCCTGTCAGACTAAACTTGGTTCCACCCTCGAGGAAAGAAACTTGTGAACCGTCCGTTGATAACCTTCATTCGTTGACCCGCTCTCCCATGCGTTGGTCCTCAGACCTGGTCTCGCATGGTCATCCGCCTCCTGATTCCTTCCACTGTTTGTTTGAACATCACTTGCAGCAAACACCTTCTCAGAATGGGTATAATGCAACACACCAATAGGGAAACCATCCTCACTATCAACAATATTGCTATTCCCGCCTTAACTGTCATCGCTCCCCCTTCTCCCAACATCCCAAACAGACCAGTCCACCACCGTTCACCTCCACCAGCATCACACGTCAGCTCCTCTCTCCGTTCTCTGAACTCCTTCACGGCCGTTGTGAACGTTCTATCAGCTGCAGTGTTCCCGGTTATAAATGTACAACATTTTCCCCAACCATCTGGCACGCACCATTTTCCCTCCTAATATACCTTCTAAGACTTGTCTGTTCTACCAAGCCATCATACTCGTCTCATGTAGTTGTTCTCCAAAGCCTGCAAACCCTTCACTCGTGTAGCTAAGAATTCCCTGTTGGTTGTATTATATGTAATTAGTCCACTCCCCATTTTGTTAAATATGATTCCCTGCAAACCAGCCTCAAATCCAGCTGCAATCTCCCTGCGTGCTTTGAGCTCAAAGGAATCCCTCTCGGCTGCCCTATTGCATCCAAGTAAACGTGCTTATCCCTGATGTAGCCATCACTCGATCTTTTAACTCTCCCTTCTTCCACATCCAATCCTAGCATCTCGTTTACCTTGTCATACACTACCACAACTGATGTGTTCCTCCTCACCAGTGCCCAAGAACCTATCTCCCTGTTGGGTAGCACATTTAACAAAACATGATCTCCACACATCCAGTAACTCTCAGCCACTGGGTGTGTCTGATCCCCAAAAAGATATAGAGTTAAAATGATCATTTCTATATTTTCACATTTTGATCCAAATAAATAAATCCCAATAAATCTTGTTTTCATTTAACATTAGTACTACCTACGCGAGTTCCAAAAGCATCCAAACTCACCATCGTAATCTACTCTATAATCAGTGGGAGGCCCCTCCTGTGATGTACTCAGATTAAATTCCGCACAACAAGACTCAAATTTGTGGCCCTCCCTTATTTTGAAAATAACTATGTAATTTATTTGGCCCGAACATCAATCTGGACTTAATACCACACATAGGAAACAATAACCGTTTATCCTCCTCCGATGTGAACCTACCTTCTCTGCATTCCCGTTGCTGGACCACCGCACAGTCCCTGAAGGTGTGTGGCTCTGGAACAACAACAGGCAATGCTCCTGGAGCGTCTGCGCATATGAGACACTCCGTCGCTGTCAGTTCCCTCGTAGTGTACCATGCCCATCTATACCACATATCCTGTGCTGCCTTAACCCATCTTCCACAGTTACACTGTTTTCCCGACTCCACCTGTGCATGTACACTCCGTCTGTTCTTGGATTAACATGATTATTCTGTCCTGTAGTGCTAATGGTATCAAATCCCCCTAGATTTTCCCGTGAAATCTTTTTGTTCTTACCACCATAGTGAACAACTCCTTCTGACCCAATCTGACATGATCTTACCAGATTGCCCCTTTTTCGTGGCGTCCAGAGGCGGTGATTTGGTCGTCTCCTCCACCGGACCCATGATCCACACTTCCTCAAATCGTTTCTTCCATGAACTTAAATTCAAGCTTAGCAGATACCTCTTCACGACTAGCTCTAGTGTGTATTGCTGGCAAAGTTTGTGGCGTGGCATGGTCTGATTGGGTGTGTATTGTTGCATCATACTCATCTGACCCAGGCTGGCTACTTCCCTGCGGGGTGGCTTCATCACTGGACCCTTCCAGCCTCTCCTGTCCGCGGTATCCCGTCCAACATCTCCAGGCTTCGTTCTCCTGAGCCCATGCTGTCGGCCAACACCCACACCTGGATGCTCACAGTGTCAGAAATCTTAACCTCTTCCTTTTGTTAATCCTTTCCCTCGGACCCAACTCCGTCTGTGTCTTTAGTCCGAACCTTAGTGCAGTGATTCAAATGGTACCATGTGTTGCTACCTTCCACTTGAACTGCTGTTGATGTTGCTCGCACCATTGTGTACGGTCCTTTCCGTCTTGGCACAAGCCACTTCCTCTGGAACACTTCGATGTGCACCTGGTCGCCTGGCACCACTGGCCTCTCAACCAGCTGTTTGAGACTCGAGTCTCTGAACTCCTCCTGTAGATAGATTGTTCTGTGGACTGCAGTTAGTTGCTTCCTGTAAGCTGTCCACTCTGTTTGCACCTGCTCAAGTGGGAACTGCGGTGGCGGCCTGGGTCGACCCGTTAGCATTTTATGCGGTGTTAGTGCGTGACTCTATGAGTCTGCATAGGACATCTCATTAGTGCAAGCGGCAAAGCATCTAGTTAGTTTGGTTGAAGCACAGATTCAATTCAATTTCACTTTCCAGGTTCCATTGATCCTCTCATGCATCCCTTGACTCTGTGAATGATACACGGCCCCACAGCGCTGCTTGATTCGCAGCTGCTGCAGAATGCCTCTTGCACCTTTATAAACAAACACTTAACCATTATTTGAGCTAATCTCTGATGGAAAGACAAACAGATGAATCCATTCCCTTACCAAAAAAATTTACTACTATTTATCCAATATGTATAACCAATATCCTTGTGATGGCGCGACCTCTGGCTCCAGTACCACCATTGGTGCCAAAACAGCAAGCTGGCACTTTGATGCTACTTTCGCTGCTTCATCAGCCGCGATATTACCTTTATCAACCATTTTGTGACCTCTATGATTATTTGACATTGTATCACTGCCAATTTACAATTTTCATGACCGCAATCCGCTCCTTCATTTGGACCTCCTGTCGCGCTGGACTTCCGTCTGACCTCCTGAACCCTCTCTGCTTCACAACTGCTCCAAATGAAGAGAAAATATCATGAGCATATGCAGAAACTGTGTACACATTCGTAACCTTACCTTTCACCAGTCAACATGCTTCCGTTAGTGCCTTCAGTTCAGCCAACTGTGCCGCACATGGCCGTTCACACTTCTCAGCTTTCACCGTCACAAAGTTCTCCACCTTCCTGTTTCACAACTGCAAAACCTGCATGATCACCCAAATGATCTCACAACATGAACCATGCACAACATAAGTGACATCAGCCTGCACAAGTGGAGTTGCTCCTATGTCAGGTCTCAGTTTAATGTATCTCACAGCTTCTGCCCCACGCTCATGTGGTTCTCCTTCAAACTCACGTGGAATGACATCTGCAGATCCCGATGTAGTACACTTCTGTATTCTCACATCTGGACGTGTCAAAAGATGCACAACCTGCAAACATCCTGTCCGAGTCACAACATACCTACTCTGATTTATTAGTTCTGAAATCTTATGGTTTTTATTGGAGACATATAAGAAAAATGGCTTCTCATAGACTAATGTTGCCCGTTTTGGATGACTTTTGCTAATTTCGTTTCAAATTTTCAAAGTTGTGCTTTCAACCTTTGATCTTTGGATTTTCCATGATTCCTTCCAGAGGAAGCGCATTTTATTGCATCATCCTCCCAAAAGAAGATCATACTTGTTGTATTTTAATCTTACTTCTTTATTCATTAGATATTTATTTATTTATTTTGGACATGGCGCTTTTCTTACTCCCTCCAAGTGGGATGGAGAGATATCAGTAATTCCCTATGGGCTAACTAGATACTCTAATTCAGACTATCAATGCTAAAATTTAAATTAGAAACTTTGTTCCGTTCAAATTTTAGAACTTCGTAATAGTGGCACATTTAAATTTTAAATTCAGAAACTTTGTTTTGTTGTGTCCTAGTAACAGTGACCTATTTAAATTCAAGTTTTAGAAACTTAGTAGTCGTGATACATTTAACTTAAAAACTTTATTTTGTTTTGTAATGATGACACACATGAGGGCGGTTTTTAAACCCTTTTGAGTACGTCTGATGTAAGTGTACTTCTTACCTCTATATGTCAATGTAAACCAATACTGGGATTCCTCTGCCAGAGGAACGCCTTGGACCTGCCGGGCCACTTGCTCCGCCCCCCAGGGACTGGCCACGGTCCTGCCGAACACTCGGGTTTCTCGGTGCTCTCGGACAGCTGTAAACAAAGTGTCCCCTCTCGCCACAGGCCCAACATGCCCCCGAGGACCTTCGTCCTCCTGGTGCACCTCTTCTTGACCTTTGACAGGGTCGACGATGGACTTGCCCCTGTGATGGCAGTTCAGCGGCCCCCGCTGTCATGGCCTCATTTCGTACCTCTTGCTTCGCTTGCAGTTCTTCTAACTGCAACCGTGCAAGTTCCCTTTGCATATCCTTCTCCTGATCCTTCCGTTTCAGTTCTTTTCTGTATTTGTTTACTGCATGCACCACGTGGTCTCGGAATTGTCCATGTGCCATTGAATTCAGCCCCACCACATCCTCCAGCCTCCCCTGAACTGGGGCAGGCAGAGCCTCTTTGATGGAAACTCTGAACAATGTCACCCAAGCTGGGCTCTTCTCGATTTCTCCCTCAGACTCTTGTCTCCATTTCTTCAATTGTTGTGCAATGTACACAGCTGGACTCTCTGTTCCTGACAGTGGCTCCCCCTTTAATGCTTTGAGGTCCACTCCTACAGGAAACTCAGCTCGTAACGCTCTCCAGAGTGCAGCTCGATATGCATTAAAGTCAGTTCCATCAGCTCGGTGGCTCAACATCCAGTCATTCTCACTGTGTCTCAAAATGCCCTCCATGATAGAAGTTCCAAAACACAGTGCCCACACTGCCTTAATGTGTCCCACAGACAACAGTTTATCCACAGTCTCTTGTTCAAACGCTCTTATCCATCTACTTGCACCTCTGTGAATGTCCGGCAATCGAGCAACCAGCCCCCCTAGGTCGAGCGTCTGCCACGGCACATACTGTCCCTGCGTCATTTCTATCAAACTCGGTGCTGACGCTGTTGGACTCTTATGTTCTTCAGAAGATGCCTTTTGAACTGGAGGTGCCAGTTCGGGTGATTTTTGGTATTGTGGGAGCTGTCCCCTTGCCTGATCTGAATTACAGATGGCGTCTGGCTCAGGAGCTCCATGACTGCTTGATGTAGCTATTTGTAGTTCTGAACGTTCATGAGATATTTTATGATCTTTTATTTCGGAATCTCCTTGTATGTTTGCTGCTCCCGGCAGTGTTGGATATAGCTCTGCATTTTCAAAGAAATGTAAAACTTTTAATTCAAGCTCTCTCTTTTCCTGTCTCTTTTTGCTTTTGTCCTTTGGTTTGTAAGCTTTAATCCTTTGTTCCATAATCTTACAGGTAGTTACATTGAAAGTGCCACCTTTTGGCCAGGGTGAGACGTTATTTTTTGTTCGTTTTTCCCATTTTAGAGATATCTTTTTAATATCTTTGGAATGTTCAGGATGTTTGGCGCTGATGATTATTGTTGGTGTTATATCCATTGTTTCACCTAGTTAGTTCCCTTCTATTGTCTTTTGACTTTTTCTTTTTATTTACTTATCTATTTTCTAAATTTCCCTTATTTATTATTCGTATTCCCCCTTTTTTTTTTTTTTTTTTTTTTTTTTTGAAAGTCAATTTAAATTAACTAATAATTTAACTCTAATCAATGCTAATTTAATGCTCAGCTAAATTTAGCTTAGATGCAGCTAATTATTGGATTGGATGTTGTCAATGCTAATGTTAAGGTTAGCCTACGTTAGCTTTGAAAGCTTATGCTCTAGGTTGTTTTTTTTTTTTTTTTTAAATTAAATTAAACCAATGTTAATTCAATGTTAGGCTAATTTAGCTTTTTGACTTCTGGTTTGGAGTTCGGTTACTATTATTGCTAATGTTAATGTTTGCCAACCAATGCCAATTGATGTTAGCTTCCTAGCTGTTGCTAATAAATGCTAACCTATTGCTAATTAAGATTTAAACCAATATTTGCCTTATTGCTATTGCTAATTAATGCTAATTGTCTTTCTGATCAATGCTAATTATGGCTAATGAAATGCTAGCAAATGCTACTAATGCTAACCAATGCTAACTATTGCTAATCAATGCTAGCTTCCTTGTTGACCAATGCTAATTGAATGCTAATTATGCTATTCAACGCTAGTGATTGCTAATCAATACTAATTATTGCTAATCAATACTTGCTGTATTGCTAATACTACCCAATGTTAATTTATTACTAATCAAAAGCTCAGTTTGCTTACTCTGTATGAAGTGACTCAGGCTAAAGGCGTTGCCCCAACTTTTGCTCACCTCCGGATGCTTCCGATCCAATCCACACACAATGTTCTCCACCAATCCAGATGATCCAATGTACGTCACAGCTACGTCAATTCTGACCAATGAAATAAAAATATTTTTTGACCAATGAAATCTGAACACACCTCTAAATCTAACTCCAGTGAAACACGTCTGTGACAGTAACTTCTAACCAATGAAATATGAACACACCTCTAAGCCTGCCTCCAATGAACCACGTGAATTTCTAACAAATCAAATATGAACACACCATCACATCTGCTTCCTAGACTGTTATTAACTCCTCCCAAGCATAACAATTGAACCAGACATAACAATTGAACCACACCCCAACTCAAAATGGCGTTTGTCACACTTTGTAACAAGTTAAGAAAAAGGAGGAAATACAAACTTTCAGCTGGACAGAGAAGAAATACAATTTAACACAGAAATAACAGTTGCACTATTCTTCACCTCGAAATGGCATTTGTTAAGAAAGAGAAAGAAATACAATTTAACACGCTGTGGACAGGGAAACTACAAATCAAAAGATACAGAAACAATGCATAAGCGAGAAACTTTCTTTATCAGGAATGTCACATTCACGTCGAACGACGTGATGCCTCAATGGCCTACGGACAGAACCTCTTCCTTAGGAATTGCAAAACCCTCATTACTCGACTGATAACAACTCTGCAATTAGCACATTACCTAAAGAAAACTAATAATTATTACAGTACAACCATAAATTGCCCCTGGAAGACACAAGGAAAGAAAATGTGATCACACACGAACATTTGCAGCAGCAGGAAACTCTCAAGGCCAGAGCACGCACCCACACACTAGCCGCGGGAGCGCGCAGCACCCTCTGTCCCCCTGAGAGCCAGAACACACTTCACTCGTCTGTTAAGAATAGAACTTTAGAAACTTAACACCAATCACAGCAGTATTCAATAATAACAAGATGCACTCAACGAAAATATAGAGTCTTAAAGAAAGAAACCCACAGCGTTTAAAAATAACAGCACATTTCGGCAACAACACCTTATTTCCCCAAGTTATTAATGCGGCAACTATCACAATTAAGCAGATTATACCAATGAAGCAAATTATGACCATAAAGCCAGTTATAATAATGAAGCAAATCTGAGTGTGAATTAAAATACTACGAATACTCAAAAGTCAAGGGATGATATGAGTCAGAACCTTTTCTCTTTTCTTCTCTTTCTTGATTCACACAAACATCAGATTTCACACACACATTGACAGACAACAGAGACCGGTCCCACACACTCAAGTCAGTCGGTCAAAAGTTTTGTGTCAGTCACCGTTCAAATCTTCACATTTTTAAATTATCAATTTCTTTCATTTAGACTTTTAATTTTTCAGGAGATGTTGGTGTCGGCAATATATGGAATACAAAATGTGTTTTCCCTACAAGCCTTGTGATATGGTTTCTGACCAAAGCAACAGATGCTGACGTGTACTTTACCAGCTTCGCTGTGACCTCCTAATCAAAATCTCCTGTGGCCAATTTCATAAACGAATTTGAATTTTCTCTTAAATGTCTTTATACTGAGGTCTCGGATAACTCCAAAGAGTTCTAAGCAGATATATAAAATGATATAAACATATA
This sequence comes from Odontesthes bonariensis, assembly GCF_027942865.1. Lineage (NCBI taxonomy): Eukaryota > Metazoa > Chordata > Actinopteri > Atheriniformes > Atherinopsidae > Odontesthes > Odontesthes bonariensis. The sequence goes on along the minus strand of NC_134506.1, from coordinate 10,101,434 downwards.
TACTTAAAATGTGCCCGTATAGAACTGGAATTGACTTTTTCAGAGTTTTCTTGAACTGCCGTTTTGATTCCACCTCCAAACTTTTATGTTCGCAAGTCAATCAAATACCAGCATTCGTCTACTCCTTGACTAGTGAAAATAATTCTTCACATATATTAATGACTAATGCAAACCATAATCCCACGGTAGCCCGAACCCCCAATGCATTAAAGGTCGGCCGTCGGCTTTATGACATCACTATGAGCGGGTGATTTCCACCCTGCCTGCTCTAAAAGCGTATCCACTATTCCAGTTTAAACTCATCGATTTATTCCCTGCCCGAGCATGAGCGACTAGTCCTTCTTAATTATCACAACAATACATCAACACGACCAACTGCTCACAGCTGTCTGCTTTACAACTCACATAAGCTGCTGTTCACCCAATTTTATCCAAATTCACACATACGGCACCTCTTGGCCCACAGTTTCCCAAACAATTTCAGCAGCCCCTCTGCGCAGAAGTAAACAATGGAAGGGCTTACCGCGTGCAGGATCCGTCTCTCTCCTGTGTCCTTTTAAATTTGGGGAAGCCGGAAGAAGCCGTCAGCTGTGCTCCACTAACCGAGACCAGCTGCGTAATGGTAGGAACAAAATCCCACCTGCCGGCTTGTAACAGCTGATGTCGGCTGTCGGGGCACAGCGAACACGCTCCGCCGGGATCCAGATGCAAACTCTCACGAATTCGGGGTCACCATTATGTTGTGGAGAAATTAGAGTCGAATCCCGCGTTGGTCAGCCGTCCATTGGGGAGTTTATTGAACAAACCGTCACAGCAAATGTGCATACAGAATGTACAAAATGTCCGACGAGCTCATCTAGTGACACCCTTTTATACCGTTTTATCATAACAAGTGTACGTGGCCCTCTCTGGAGGCGCCTAGCTTTCGCAGTTTATCATAAACACGCTCCTTCTAACTATCAACAATATTCTGAACCAGTCAACAAGGCCCAGGATGTAACTAGGCCAGAAGTCATGAACATGTCATGACATCCTTCTCCCACAATGTCTGCAAGGAAGGGTCCTGACAGTGCAGGTCTGCAGCCAGACGCCTCTCATTTTTTTGGGCTACATAGGTGACTACATACGAACTGTGGAGTTCCAGTGGGCGACTGTGGTGACTGCTTGCTGGGTTATAACTTGTGGAAATCCCGATGAGTGAATAACTCAACCGAGCTCACTCAGCTTGTAGTTAAAGTATAGGTAGATTGTCTGTTAGACTACCAGATATTGAGATAGGTCTTTAAATAAACCAATCGGGAAGAATTGCTTTAATGTTTAATGGTGTTTTAGATTAACGTAGCTCTTAGGTGTAAAAGTGCTAATGCTAGCCGCGTGTGCTAGTGCTAGCCACGTGTGTTAGTGCTATAGGCAGCTATCCTTTCACAGGGCTGGAATTAGTTCTGCAATGGCAGAGATTATACTGTTGTACTCCTAAGCCATGTTAAAGCTACTATAAATTGGGTTAAGTTAAAATAGTAATTGTTGAAGTGTTATACATTCTTTAATCAGTGTAAAAGTACTGAATATGTGAAATGTTTTATAACTGGTTGTAATTCATTGTAACATTTATTTTGATTCATGTACAAGTATGCAATATATGTTTAAGTTATCAGCATGTTTTTGCTAATGTTAGAATTAACAGTTAATCACTGTTATAACATTTAATAATAGTTCACTGTAACCTTAAGCAGGTTAGGTTGAAATCTAAAAGTAGGAATAAGTGAACTGTAACCTTGGACCCAAGGATATAGAACCTTGTAGTAATTAATTGGGAACATAATGAATTACTTTCTGCATTATATGCAGATTGGTTTTATGGTATGCAACCGGCATTCCAACATCCTGTCACTCAGACATGACGCCACTGCGACATCCCGCCATACCGACACTTTGATACCACCATTCCGACACTTTTTTGATACCACCATTCCGACACTTGTTGGGAGCTGTCAGGGGAGCTGTCAGGGTCGGACTGGGAAAAAAAAAAAAAATCGGCCCTGGTAATCCCCCCCCCCGTATTAATTAGTATTTCCAATCTAATTAAATAAAAATAAAAAACGAGCACAGACCGCTCCGTCAATGGCATGTACCCATAGAAAAAATACACACACATCACACAACCTGACTATCGACTGCTAACAACCATGATCAGTAACCTACACAAACCCAGACACATAATGGCTCGGCGGCCAGCAATCGGATAAACCAATGAAGTGAATCAATCCTGTGAAAGAATGAAAACAAGTGAATGAAACCTGCACTCACCCATTATTAAGTTAACTCTGCCAGCCCCTCCATAATCTTGCCCCTGCTCAGCCAACTCCTTGACGTCGGGTATGGTTGGTAACGTTACGGCGGCTAGCATTAGCAACGAGGCTGCTAGGCTTGCTAAATCGGTAAGCATTAGGCTACTGAAGAAAGCTAGTCTTTTTAGCTATGTTATATTATCATCTTTCTTCTCGGCTATAACCTTTGTTTACGGCCACTGGCCCTAACCTGACGCCCTAGCTGTCAAATCACCGGAAGTTTTAACCGTAAGTACTCGCGCACACACAAAAGCTCTCTCCAGACATATCTTTCTTTCAGAAGAAGAGTAGGTAGAGCGCTGCTGGTATCCCTCAAAATCAACTGGTGCTCTTGGAGGGAGCAATGTTCAACAAAAAGAGAGGAAAGAATCCTAGGTCCAGGCACTTCAGTTGATTTAAAAAGTCAAAACAATCTTTATTAAGTGGGCTAGTACATCTTTCTTTCATTCCGCCCAGATGAAATTTAATGCCACTCTTCGAAAATCGGCGAAATTTAAGACATTTTATCTGCCGGTGAACCCAAGTGTCCATTGTCCTGATAAAGATCTAGACTACCAGCTGTTGTGAGGCTTCACTTTGACAGCATTCTCAGTGGTTTAAGGTAAAAAAAATTGAGGCAATTGTCACAAAAACAAATAGCATCCGTTTTACACTGCCAAATGAAATATTGGCTACACAACGAGCCCCTCGTCAGCCCTCATCATCAGTAAATTTCTGAATGGGTGCGATCAGTCTTGCTTGACTTGCGTGTTGGAATGTCTCTCTCTCGGGCATTTGTAGCTGGTGCAGCCCTATTATTGCATGGCGAGCTGTCCACGCGTGTGGTGCTGAAATCGCGTGTCGGAATGGTGGTATGTTGAAAAGAAAAAATCAGCCATTCCGACAAAAGAACAAATGAAATTCGGAATGACGGGACGTTTCATTTCTTAAAAAAATGTCACCATTCCGACAATTGAACGTCAATGTCGGAATGTCGGTATGTCGGAATGGCAGCATGTAACCTGGTTTTATAGATGAGGTTAGATTCTTTGACTTTGATGGCGAGCCACGCTCATGTGGACTGCGGACGGGGATAAGCAGTGTGGCCAGCCGGAGCATCCATTCGCAGAAGAACCTTTGACAGGACCTGAAATCCAATTTGGGCCTCAGATAAGATTCCATAAATAACACTACCCGGGTAGCAACGTTGTTGAGAACGGGATTTCATTTAATTTTATTTAGTAAAAAGGGGGGAAGAGCTCTATTTATGTTGGTTATGGTATTTGTTCTTTTCTTTAAATATCTGTTACAAAATAAGTAAAAGTACTCTGTTCGAAATTAATAAAATAGTCTGTTCCATAATCAGTGGTGTGACCTATTACAACTCTTGGGCAGAACCTAGTAGATGTATAGTGGCCCATCAAACTGGCTCAGTTCTTTAAGGGCGCTACATTACCATATTGTTATAATGCGAGTGCGAGCCACCAATTAGAGCTTGAGGAGCCACATGTGGCTCGCGAGCTGCGCAATGAGTATCTCTGCTGTAGTCAGACAGAGAGGTGATGAACCTAGGCCCGTCAGATAAACAGTGGATGTAGCCGCGGGTGATAAGATGAAAAGAACGCTTGACAACTTTTTCGTTAAGTTAAGGCCTGATACGTCCGAAAATAACCACAACCAATGCTCTGACACAGAGCCATCAACCTCCCACGTTATGTCATGCCCTGGTCCGGAGCTAGCATCAGATAATGAGCCACATCCGATCGACTCCGAGCCAGAACCAACTAAAATTAAAAGGGGTAAAGTGTATACATTTCGAAGAGAGTGGCTTGACCAGTGTCCCTGGCTAAGATGCAGTAAAGCCGATAATATCAGGGATGCAAACGGTGCGCCTTTTGGCGGATGCTGCCTTTTTCACGGCTGTCTGGGGGAGTTGTGTGAATCGTGCAGATCCGATGAGTTTTTTTTTTAGGGGGGGGGTTGAAATGTCTGGTTATAATTTCATCAAAGTTAATTCTGTATTAAAATGACTAAATAAACACATAACCTCCCGTTAAAGTTCATGAAACATAGGAAGTGTAAGACAACACTAAATCAAAAAGCTGCGCACGTAAAAATCCCATTGGCTGCGCACCATTATCTGACTGCAACGGGGCTGCACTTCACTGCAATCACTGCAAGGATTTACATCCATCAGTCCGGGATCCGGCAATTTTATGTCACGCCTGGTCTTTTTTGCAAGAAAGGTAAGGTTAACCATATTTGATGTCTTCTAATCACATAATTTCTACCATTTGCATTGTGTAATGTTTAGGTTGTCCTAGTGTCTCATTACAGTCTTACAATAACTATGCCAGGTTAGTGCTAGGTAGCACACTAGCGCTACATTTTACATGACTAGCAAAAATACAGTTGGATTTTTTTTAACCTTGTTTGTTGCATCAGTCAGTTTAGTAGTATTCCGAACAGACTAGCAGTATTTTGTCCTGTAATATTTTAGTAGCAGCCTAACGTTATAGCCAACTCTACACCCTTTCCAATGTGTAGCATTGCGTAACGTAACGTACTCGTGCTAGTTTGAGGCTAGCAGCTTGTTGACGTCTAGTAATGAGCCGCTGGTCTATGCTTTTTCGCAAATGCAACACGAAGTGACAAGTTACGAACTGACTTATTTTCAATGACACCTACCACATAAGGGCGAGAAACTGATGTGTGGGCTTATCCTAACAGACAGACCGCACTACTGTTGATACATTTTAACTGTACATTTTCGTGCAGAAGAATGTTATTTTGGGGCGCATTGAGAAAGGGGGCAGAGTGAAGTGAACTATTTTGCACTCTGTTATGTTATGATACTGTCAGGTCTAGGGTACCACTGTGGCTAATATATGCACCTTTTCATTTGCAGAATGAGATCATTTGATGAGAGTGAGGCACTAACAGTTAAGAAAGTGGATGAGGGTTGTAAAACAAAGTTGAACTGGTCTTGGTTACAGGTTGAAACGGAAGAAGTAGAGAGCAAGAAGAAATGTACTGCACTGAAGGGACTGGCACAATAGTCTAATGAGTTCTATTTTTGAATAAAATTTATGTTTAATTTTCCAGCGTTGTCTCCGTATTCTTTCCTTTTAAGAATTTCCAAGGAACTGGGACAATGTATTTTCATATAAAGAACATTTTTGTGTGAATAGGGTGAGCCCTGGATGGCAGAGGTGGTGGCAAAATGTAATTATATGATATTTCCTGCAGGGGCGTGGGCTTCGATAATCTCACTCCTTTTTGACCATACCTCTGTTTGCATCCCTGTAATATAATGCACTGTATTTGCTGTAAAGAGCGTGGGAAGTCCATGTCTGGCAATAGTGCATTTGTGACTGGTTCTAATACATTTCGAATTGAAACGCTGAAAAAGCACAACACATCTATGAAACGCATTACCTGCCGAGATAAGTGCACTGCTCAGTGTCCCCTCTCCCCGCTGCCTTTCAGCGGCAGGCAGCAGCAAACACATCATTGGACGAGGCCGAGATGATAATCAAGTTTAACGTTGCCTACCATATTGCAAAAGTTCCCTTCACTAAGTTCAAGTCTGAAATAATTCTTCCGAAGAAAAATGGCTTGAACATAAACCCGACGTACAGCAATGATGTCGCGTACAGAGTCATCGCAGATACATTGAAAAAAAAAGACGTCTGTGCTAACTGCGAACAGTGAGTGCATGGCATTCCTGATTGTTCAGGAATGCATCATTGTGTACGGCCGTATCTTGAGGAGAGGAAGACCGGTGAATACACTGATATATATATTTAACCCAACTACAGGAGTTGGCCATCCGAGGGGCATGTGACTGCAATGGAGTATAGTCCATAAGACATTGAGCCATGAGATGTTCAGTTTGAAGCCCTTAAAACACTTGCAATTTTAATTTAGATTTTCTTTTTATTTAATTTATCTTGAGATGTTTTAAGTTTAAATTTCAGGCCAGTGAAGCACTTTAAGCACCAACACTTTTTCAGTAAGTAGTTAGTAAGTTAAGTTCAGTAAGTTTGTAGAATTGTGCTTCAAATAAAGAACTTGATTTTGACCAGATTGCTAGTTAAGAGAGCCGACTCGCCCGCTTCTTCACCCTGGGCAAAGAAGTCTGCATCGATGAGCAGCTGGTGGCCTTTCGGGGTCGCTGCGCGTTTCGGCAGTATATCCACAGCAAACCCGCAAAATATGGCATTAAAGTGTGGGTTGCCTGTGACGTGCGCAGCCCATAGCCTTTCAAAGACATCTAAGACATGAATGTTTCAGTTTCTAGCTGCAATTGAAATTCAGTTGTACATTGGCCGTTTTACCGATGAAGGGTTTGGGAGCGGCGAGCTTTAGACGCTTTAGACGTCTTGGTCTAATAAGCTAAATAGTAATATATAAATAATAAGCTAATTTGCTATCTTCAAGTATTGGAATGAAGATCTGCTCAAATGAAAACTCGGCATGGTTGGGACCATTAGAAGGAATAAGCCTGAGCTTCCCCCAGTCCATCTGCAGGCGAGCCACAGACCTGTGCGCTCCTTAACATTTGCCTTCACTGCAACACACACTTTCTGTAATCTGCAGTGTCATATGTGCCGAAGAGGTGGAAAAATGTTCTCCTCCTCAGCACAGTGCACAGGGACCCAGTGGTCAGCGAGGATGAGCACCGAAAACCCCAAATAATCCTGAACCGCGCGCGCGCGCGTGTGTGTGTGTGTGTGTGTGTGTGTGTGTGTGTGTGTGTGTGTGTGTGTGCGTGCAATAGACTAATGCTGTGTTCATTATACAGTGGAAACCGCTTATAGTGGTCACGGATATAGTAATCAACCGCTTATATAGTTGAAAAGGCTTGGGACAGAATCATTTCTATACAAATGATGTTTAAATAATTTGTTTATAGTAATCAAGAAATCCGCTTATAATGTTCATTTTTGGCCATTTTATGAATGTAAACATGTGCAAAAATAATTTTAAAACTACGTGTAGCTATATTATTTTTTACTCCATTGATTCCTTTCTGGACGTCTGCTTCTGCCTCGCTAGCTAACGTAACGAGTTGACACCGGGCAGCAAGCGCGCGAATCATGGCTGGAAAAAGGAAGTCATTTTCTCTGAATGAAAAACGTAGTCTCCTCGAAGCGTACTTATGACAAATTACCAAAAACGAGCCAACGAGATGCTGCGGGGAAGCTTGGCATTCCTCAGGTGCTTTTCCCGGGCGCCGTCGTTTTCTTTCTCCGTCGTTAGCATTCATGACTGCCTCTCGTTGCTTAATTAGACTACACAAGCTAACCTGAGGAATGCCAAGCTTCGCCGCAGCATCTCGGCTTGCTGCCCGGTGTCAACTCGTTACGTTAGCTAGCGAGGCAGAAGCATTGGGCAGAAGCAGACGTCCAGAAAGGAATCAAGGGAGTAAAAAATAAAATAGCAAAAATAATACAAATTCGGTTTTAGTAATAAACCGCTTATAGTGTTCAAATTGGCTCTGGACCAACGTGATCACTATAAGCGGTTTCCACTGTAATGGATGTCTATGGGAGCCAGCCGTTTCTGTAATCTGTCATCGTCTTTAATGTTTTGATGCATTTAATAGTTGCGGTCTCTTTAAGAGATCCGGTGACGTTTCATGATAACAGCTGTTCTGTTCATGCGCGAGCTGTCAGTTGGAACTGTCAGTTTTTGTCAGTTGGAACTGAGAGTTTTTGTCAGTTAATAAACGCGACTCACAGAGTCTTAATGTGAGAAGTTTTCGGCTCATCTTTTCGCCTAAAGGCAACTTCCACACTGGTGACCCCAACGTTTGTTTACTGGACGTATCCAGATCGCCATGACCGCAAACGCTGTGTCTCTCAAGCTCCCCGAATTCTGGGAATCGTCTTCTTCTGCCTGGTTCGCTCAGACTGAGGCACAGTTTGCCTTGCGTCAGATAACGGCCGACGAAACGAAATACTACTATGTGGTATCTGCTCTCGGAAGTTCTACGGCATCGAGAGTAGTGAGCCTTCTTAAATGTCCTCCTCTGACGAGAAAGTATGAAACTCTGAAAGAATACTTACTGAAAACATTCGAACTATCTGACACAGAGAGGGCTAGCAGGCTTTTCTCTCTTCAAGGGCTCGGTGACAGCAAGCCCTCAGAGCTAATGGACCGAATGCTCGATCTGCTCGGTGACAACAAGCCAGATTTCCTTTTCCTCCACCCTTTCCTGCGCCAACTGCCTGCTCATGTGAGAGCTGCTTTGGCCAACACTGCCAGCACTGATTGTAGAGAACTGGCTGCTGAGGCTGACAAGTGTTTCCTGGCTAGTCAACAGCCCTGCGCAGCTGCCCTTCTTCCTGCTGGTGCTGTATCAGAAATATCCGATGATCACATGCTCATCGCAGCAGCAGCCCCGCGTCGGCAGCAGTCTTCAGGTGTGTGCTACTACCATGCCAGGTTTGGCCCCAAGGCCAAACGATGCCGCTCTCCATGCAGCTTCAGTGGAGCGGGAAACGCCAAGGCCGGCGCTCACTAGCGGCCGTGAGTGTCGGCCATGCCGGCGGGCTGCTCTTCATCCACGACTCCATCTCCGGCCGGCGATTCCTCTGCGACACAGGGGCACAGCGGAGTCTACTTCCTGCTTCACAGGTGGACGTGGTGGCTGACACCCACGGCCCCCCCATGGAAGCCGCCAATGGAAGCCCTATCCGTACATACGGCACAAGGCATGTTGAACTGTGTTTTGACGGCCAATGCTTCGGCTGGGACTTTGTGACTGCCAAAGTCGCTGTTCCCCTCTTAGGATCAGATTTTTTGTGTGCATTTGGACTGTTAGTGGACGTTAAAAATCAGCGCTTGATCGACGCCGTCACTTTCTGTTCTTTTGCTTGCGCGCTCAGCGACTCTGGCGCAGAACACCTCTCCAGCCTGCTCTCTGTCACGGACAGTTTCCAACGGCTGCTCGCCGAGTTTTCAGCACTCACCCAGCCCACTTTCTCCTCTTCTACAGCCAAGCACGGTGTAGAGCACCACATCGACACCACTGGCCCACCTGTGTACGCCCGCGCTCGACGCCTCGAGCCGAACAAGCTTGCCGTAGCCAAGACAGAGTTCGAGTCCATGGAGCGCCTGGGGATTGTTCGACGCTCCAACAGTCCTTGGGCCTCTCCCCTACACCTCGTCCCCAAACCAGGGGGGGGCTGGCGTCCTTGCGGGGACTACCGACGGCTCAACGACGCGACAACGCCTGACCGCTACCCAGTGCCGCACATCCAGGATTTTTCAGCGCACCTGGCTGGTAAGGTCATGTTTTCAAAGGTGGACCTGATCAGAGGATTCCATCAAGTGCCCGTACACCCTCGCGACATTCCAAAAACAGCTGTAATCACACCGTTTGGTTTGTTTGAGTTCCTGCGCACACCATTTGGGCTCAAAAATGCTGCTCAAACATTCCAGCGGCTCATGGACTCTGTGTTACGGGATCTGCCTTTTCTGTTTGTGTACCTTGACGACATCCTCGTGGCCAGTTCATCACCTCCAGAGCACCTTTCGCACCTTCGCACTCTGTTCGAGCGACTTACCGAGCACGGGCTCATCATCAATCCAGCCAAGTGCGAGTTCGGTCGGTCCACCATAGACTTTCTGGGGCACAGAGTCACGAAGGACGGGGTTGTTCCCCTTCCGTCAAAAGTGGAGGCCATCACCACTTTTCCACGCCCAGTCACTGTCAGAGCCTTACAGGAGTTCCTTGGCATGGTTAACTTTTACCACCGTTTTCTCCCCAGGGCTGCCCAAACCATGCGGCCCCTGTACGAGGCTCTGAAAGGTGCCAAGCCTAAGCACACTGTGGACTGGAACCCGGAAAGAGACAAGGCTTTTGTGGACGCTAAGACAGCCCTGGCTAAGGCTGCCATGTTGGCCCATCCCGCCTCCTCTGCCCCAATCGCACTTACCACGGACGCCTCGGACTACGCGGTCGGTGCGGTTTACGAGCAGTGGGTGGGTAATGCTTGGCAGCCTCTCGCCTTTTTCAGCAGGCAGTTACGTCCCAGTGAACGGAAGTATAGCACTTTCGACCGGGAGCTACTTGGAGTGTACCTCGCCATCCGACACTTTCATTCACTGCTGGAAGGACGCCAGTTCACCGTTTTTGTGGACCACAAGCCTCTGACCTTCGCCATGTCCGAAGTCACTCAGCCATGGTCCGGCAGGCAACAGCGGCAGCTGACTTACATCTCAGAGTTCACGACGGACATTGCACACCTTTCTGGGAAGCACAACCAGGTTGCAGACTGCCTCTCCCGTGCTGTTGCGGGGGCGGTCCACCTCGGTTTGGACTACGGCAGCATGGCAACGGAGCAGGCCACAGACCCGGACGTGCAGGCTTGCCGTTCATCCGCTACTGGGCTGCAGCTTCAGGATGTGGCATTCGACGACGCTGGCACCACTCTGCTTTGCGACATCTCTATGGGCTCCCCTAGGCCTGTTGTGCCTGCGAAGTGGAGGCGGCCTGTTTTCGACGCCATCCATAGCCTCTCACACCCCGGAACCAAGGCCTCACAACGGCTGGTGGCAGCAAAGTTTGTGTGGCACGGACTTAAAAAGGACGTGAGGGACTGGGCGAACACCTGTGTAGAGTGCCAACGTGCCAAAGTACACCGCCACACCAAAGCGCCACTGGAACAATTTCAAGTGCCTGAACGACGTTTCGACCACGTCAACATCGACCTAGTTGGCCCACTTCCACCCTCGCAGGGTTACACTCATGTACTCACTATGGTCGACAGGACCACACGGTGGGCAGAGGCTGTTCCACTGTCATCCATAACATCAGCGGACGTGGCACGGGCATTTATTGGCACCTGGGTGTCCCGTTTTGGCGCCCCTTCAGACATCTCCTCAGACCGTGGCGCTCAGTTTACTTCCGAGCTTTGGAACGCTGTCGCAGGGAGCTTGGGAGTTAAACTCCACCGCACCACGGCCTACCACCCCCAGAGCAATGGCCTCTGTGAACGATTTCACAGGTCCATGAAAGCCTCCTTGCGTGCCAGCCTGAAGGACAGTTCCTGGGCTGACAAGCTCCCATGGGTCATGCTGGGCATCAGGACAGCGCCGAAGGAAGACCTCCAGGCCTCCTCCGCAGAGCTGGTCTACGGTCAGCCACTGCGGGTCCCCGGGGATTTCGTCCCCAGCACCACGACCCCTTGGTCAGCCACACTCCAGCGCTCCAGCCTGTTAGACAATGCCAAGCTGTTTGCTCCACTTGCTACCTCCTGCCACGGTCTACCAAACTCTCACGTCCCCAGTGGCCTACAGTCTGCTGGGTATGTTTTCATTCGTGTGGATGGGCACCGCGGACCTCTCCGTCCGCCTTACGAGGGCCCTTTCCGTGTTGTGGAAACTGGGGACAAGCACTTTGTGGTGGACATTGGGGGCAAACCGGAGTGTATTTCTGTGGACCGCCTTAAACCAGCTCACCTTGATCTGGCCAGGCCAGTTGAGTTGGCGCAGCCCCCAAAACGGGGACGGCCTCTGACTAGGCCCCCCCTTTCCGTTCCTCCTGCCCCTCGACCATGCCGCAGGGGAGCCCCACAGACAGCCACTGAGGGGGCGGTTCCGCACTCTCAAATTCGGCGGAGCCGCACTGGACGTTTGATTCGTCCCCCACGCCGTTGATATTTTTTCTCAGGTGTTCTGTTAGAGTGAATTCTGGGGGGGCATGTGTAGTGTTCTCAACACTGACGGCATAATTCACTTTCTTATATGTGTTCTGTTATCTGTTATGTTGTTGGTTCATCGTCTTTAATGTTTTGATGCATTTAATAGTTGCGGTCTCTTTAAGAGATCCGGTGACGTTTCATGATAACAGCTGTTCTGTTCATGCGCGAGCTGTCAGTTGGAACTGTCAGTTTTTGTCAGTTGGAACTGAGAGTTTTTGTCAGTTAATAAACGCGACTCACAGAGTCTTAATGTGAGAAGTTTTCGGCTCATCTTTTCGCCTAAAGGCAACTTCCACAATATGGTATTTTGGGGATCATTTTAGAAGGGGACAAAAATGGCCCTTTTCAGAAATTAAGGAGTTTTTTTAAATAAGGCATAACAAAAAAATTAAAAATCCCTAAAAATCGATGTTATTGCTAATCATTGACATATCCCAGACCATAATTATCCCTACTCAATAATTTCACTTTGCATTCCATATTTTGAAAATACTGGCACCTAAAGGTTTCAAATTTGGGCTAAAAAGTTCAAATTGGCATCTAAAGGGTTAATTTTTTAATTAGGTTAATAACCTCGGACGTTGTTTACCGATAGGCCGAGGGCGGACCGCGGGAGAAGAACTGAACCGGGATCGAAACCATGGCATTTTCACAATGGTTTTAGCCAGTATTTTTATTTATTTTTCTCATTTCAAGCTTATGCCTATAAAAACACAACCAATTCTGGGGTGAATAATGGCAAATCCCATCTGATTCACAGCCCTCTGATTTTTATAATGAAAACCATAATGGCAAGATTGAGAATTGTTTTTTTTTTTATAAAAGTCACTCAAGTTTCTGTTGACTTCAACATTATCACAGGCCCAGGCAGACATTGCCACAGTAGGATGTTTTATTATTATTACATGTGTTTCTGAAAATTCAGGATCTGTAAGTTGATAAGTTTGGGTGCTGCAGTTTTAGTGCATTTTGTATAAAATATTAACTGATGAAGTTTTGAAAGTGCACACTGCAAAGATAAGTGTGAAAAGTGAACAATAAAAGTGGAAATGTACAATTTTTGAAAAATGTAGGCGGATGACTACTTAGCATTACCAACAAGCATTTATTAGCTCTGGACAGTTCCCACAAAAATAAAACACCAGTAGTCAAAAGATTAAGGTCCAGCAAACATTTATTAAAAATAAAGACATAAACTGTCACATGAAAAACACTTTTCCACGGCTCACTTTTTCCCTGCGTTATTGTCCTGAGCCATGTTTTCAACCTCCTCAGAGCACTGAAACTTCGCTCAGCCTCTGTTGACGAGCTGTTTTCCCACTATCACCGCTTAGTAACCAACCTAGCAACAACAAGCCAGGCATGGCGCTACAGAAGGTGAGCCAATCACAGATAGCAAGGCTGTCCCCACCAATGACATGCCGTCTTTGAGAGAAGGAACTGCGGAAAGGGAAAATTGACCCTTTGTTTCCCGAACACTGTGCAATTTCCCATTCAAAATTGGTATGGACATTTTAAACGTATCCAAATATTGGTATGGACACATCCATACGCAATTTTACGCCCGTGTCGTCGGTTGACAGAACGTACAGTTTCACTCTATTATTAAGGAAACATTTGCACTTACCAGTTTTTTTGAGGATGACGGCTTCCAACTGGGCAAATGGCGCGCGAGTGGCAACAGTTGCTAATTCAGGGTTCCTACAGGTTTCTTCAAGTCAAATTTAAGTCTTTTTAACCCTTTTAATGTCATGGTTATTTTTGTGAAAATGCTTGGTTTGGGCATCAAAATTTCAAAAGGTTGTAGCTAGACAGTGGTAGCAGATTAGCCTGGGCGAAAGCCGACTGTTGACTCTGTCAAACAGTCTGGGAAAACCCAAGAGGAATCCGTTTCCATGGAGGGCGGGACCTTACCCAGCAACTTAAATTCATTGGAGTAACAGAGTTCCCTTAACCAATCATAATGTTTAGAAATGACGTTGGTTATGCGCCGAGGTTCATGCTTACTCTCGCGAGGCTCTAGCTCGCGAATCACGCTTCCCACATCCGCTTTCATTATACCGGTACCATTTGATAAATCAAACTTTTCCCAAAGCCAGTTGGAAGGAGAGCTACGACATCCTTGCCACTAACAAAATTAACGAGGCATTCTCCTCTTGCTCTCGTTTTAATTGTGTAATGATCTCCAGAGTTGAGACAACTTCATGGATAGCTTCTAGCGTTCTTCCGTCGCCATGTTTATTTCCACTGCGGTTGAACTACAATTATATGGACTACAATGGACTCCGCGCGTGAGTTCTGCGTCACCACTCGCAACTGTTTGCTGATTGGCAAAACACTGAGCGAACCGAGGTAGGGGGATTTGGCCAGACTATGTGCGGAGCCAAAATCTTTGGGCGGAAGTACGTAGGATGGCGTCGCCAGGCTTTGTAGCAGATAGAGCCTAACTGTAAATTAGAAAATTGTTGTGGATGACCCAAAGTTTATTTTGGGGGTAAATTTCCCCATCTAATTTGCACATTATGACGTCATAGGGTGGCGGCCATTTAAAATTTATAATTAATGATAGAAATTATCCAAACATTTGAATAAATAATTGCATATATTTTACAATATTTGCCCCCTACCATCACTAATTATGGTGTACACATACAGTCTGATTAGGAAAACAATAAATTGTAAACCAGTAATGCATATTGTAACTAATATAGTACAATAATATAGCGCACAAGCAATGGTCGGTTATTTTTGTGAAAATGCTGGGTTTGGACATCAAAATTTCAAAATGTTGTGGCTGGGCAGTGGTAACAGATAGAGCCTAACAGTAAATTAGAGAAATGTTGTGGATGACCCAAAGTTTATTTTGGGAGTAAATGTCCCCACCTAATTTGTATATTATGACGTCATATGGTGGTGGCCATTTTGAATTTATAATGAAAGATCTAAAATTTCCAATACATTTGAATAAATGTATTGGAAATTATTAAATATTATTAAAATATTTTCCCCCTACCATCACTAATTATGTTGTACACATACAGTAGGATTGGGAAAATAATACATTGTAAACTAGCAATGCATATTGTAACTAATATAGTGCAATAATATAGTGCACAAGCAATGGTCGGTGGGTCTTTTGACTGTCAGCTAAAAATCTCATTAGACTGTGAGATGACATTGGTGATATTGAGTGTAACTGAAGATGAAGCAAACATTTATAATGACCCAATGTTTATGTCTGGAGTAAATTTACACATCTGATTTGAATACTGTGATGTTATAGGGTGATGGCCATATTAAATTATTTCAATATTTTCCCGCCCACTAAATGCAATGTTCCACACTTACTCTATACTCAGACAAAATCAGAAAAAAGTGAACATAATGTAGAACTACAACTAGAACTAGAACTATTTACATGAATAACCACAACTGTAACTGTAACTATAACTAGCCTATGTATTTTTTTTTTGGGGGGGGGCTCTCCTAAAGTGTGCCTACCTATCCAGGTGACACTGTTTGAAATGTTTGAGAGTATGGTACCTCTCATTGCAGGGGACAGCACACAGACCCACTCCACACTGAGTACACCTGTACTTTGTCTGGTGGCGGCCTTTAGGGCGGGTGCAATCAGAACACACCATGCAATCTGGTCGGTCATCCGCATTGTGCAGAAAGTGACGTTCTGTCAGTCTATGTGGCATTTCCCCTCCGTCCACTGAAGGCCTGTCCCCCCTTTTCACCTCTTTCTTGCTCCACCCCTCCAGCAGTCCAGTGACAACATCCTCCACAAAAGCCTTCATCGTCTTGTGTGGAGTAGCAGTACACTGACTATACAGAATGTGGGCATTCACCATGCTGGTACTCAGAATAGCGTTGAAGATTCTGTTGTACCATTTCCTGGATCGGTGTGGGAAAAGTTATGTCTTCATACGCTGATCTGCGGTATCAACCCCACCCATGAATGAGTTGTACTGGTCCACACAGACAGGCCTTCTGATGTCCCTGTACCCACTGTCACTGTGCTTGGTCCGAATTCGCTTCCTGGTACATGTGTTCCCATGCACCGTTGAGAGCATGGTGAGACGCTTTGTGTCATGCCATGCACATGCCAACATCTTGCCTCTATGCATGAACACAGGGTCATCACCTTTTCTCAAGGGCAACATGGCAGGTCGTAGGGCCTTTGGCATGCCCCTTCTCTGACTGCTGACAGTCCCACACAAGCCAGTGTCTTTGCTGGCCAACTCAGTCGCTACGGCTGGTGAGGTGTAATAACTGTCCATGTACATTTCATGGCCTTTCCCTGTATATGGTGCCATTAGCTGACGAACAATGAGATGTGATGCACGTATCTCATGCTCGTCAGCATTTTGGCCAGTGTACATGGACCATTCCAGCACATAGCCTGACTTGGCCTCGCTCAGGACAAAGACTTTGTAGCCATATTTGTCTGGCTTGTGGGGATTGTACAGCTTCAGAGTGGACCTACCCTTGAAAGCAATTGTCATTTCATCCAATGACAGCTGTTTGCGTGGCCCATTAACAGCTGAGAATTGTGGTGTAATTGTGTCAATAATTGGCCGCACCTTGAAAAGTCTGTCATGGCCTGGCTGCCCCCTCTCAATGTAATTTTCGTTGTTGTTGAAATGAAGGAATGACAAAATAATTTGAAATCTATTCCTGGACATTACTTTCCCAAACCCTGGTGTAAGGGTTGGCTCAAATTCACTCCAATAATCAGCTATCTCATGCTTCTCAACCAGGCCCATGCTCAAGTGGAGAGCCATAAAGGCTTTCATCTCATTGACTGTGACGTCATACCACTCGTGGAATCTAGAGTTTGGCAGGAGGTCATGGGAGGCTAAGAATTTCTGTGCATATCTGTTTGTTTCAATTGTAAGCACATCCCAAAATTGGTCATTTAGAAACAGTGAGAGGAAATTTAGGGCCGAATTATCCTCATTCATGTCTCTTTCCCCTTTGTACCCAATCAGTTTGTCAGAATGTTTTATCCAATCATTATGCCGCCTCTCACCGTCATTGCCCAAAAGCTCCCACGCGTCATTGTCAACGCTTTCACCCACAAAGCTCCCTCTCCCTCTCCCTCTCCCTCCCCTACTGACGCTTGCTCCGCGTGGAGCAGGGGCTACGTGATGGCCACCTCTCCCTCTCCCTCCCCTACCAGCCTTGTGCACTGCCTGGCTCTCGCGGGTGAAAGAAGTATCATCCCTGACATGACTATGTCAACTGGTGGATCAAGGCTTTTAATCGTGTTTTTTATATGTATTTAGAGTGTTATTTTAAAGCATGTGACTTTTAAGATTGTTTTGTGTGTTGCATGATGTGTGGTGGACTTTTATTAACTGACTGAAGCGTTTGATCTGCCACACCCTCACCCTGTCTCACTGGCTTGTGCAAAGGAGCACCAGTGATTAGAAATTAACATCAGGTGTGCTCACAGAGTCAGACTGGATATAAGGTGGGAGGTTGGACACAGAAGAGGAGAGGAAAAACAGAGGAAGAAGGGAAGGAATGGCATGTAGGCCCGGTAAAGGGGGAACCGGGGGAACTGGCAAGAGGAAAAACAGAGGCAGAAGGGAAGGAACGGCATGTAGGCCCAGTAAAGGGGGAACCGGGGCAACTGGCAAGAGGAAAAACAGAGGAAGAAGGGAAGGAACGGCATGTAGGCCCGGTAAAGGGGGAACTGGGGGGAACTGGCAAGAGGAAAAACAGAGGAAGAAGGGAAGGAACGGCATGTAGGCCCGGTAAAGGGGGAACCGGGGGAACTGGCAAGAAGGAAAACAGGGGAAGATGGAAGAGAACGGCATGTAGGACGGACAGTGGGACCAGTAAAGGGGGAACCGGGGGTAACTGGCACAGAGAAACAAGAAACGAAAGGAAGGACAGCAGCAACGGCAAGGAGAGCCGATACGAGGAAGGACAGCAGCACAGAACGACAGCAGGACCATGGGAATGACAAGGAGAACGGAGTGAAAGGAAGACGACCACACCTTTTCTGGGGCCAACTGGGTGAAACTGGAGCCTGCCATCGGCTTTCGCGGATATGAGCAGGGGTTTCAGCCCAGGACGGTGGCGAGGTGACGACGACAAAGTCTTAACACAACGACCTGTGTTCGAGTGGAAAAGGAAAGTACTTTCTCCTTCTTTTGCTCATTAAATGTTTTTTCCTGTCCCTATTGTTGCTGGAAAGCTGAGTACTCCTCCTTATGCTTTGAGGTACAGTGGCGGGCCGTGATCACGCCGTGTGAGGACATCAGCCGAGTACACAGAACCAAGACAACTCCACGGACGAGTTGTCCGTGGAGTTGGCAATTGACGGCGTACTGGACCTTGAAGACCATGACTTTAAAGTCCTATTCGGACGGGACTAGTTCAATGGGGGGATGTATGGTAATGTTGGTTAACCAGACAACGCCAGGGAGAAGAAATGACCAATTCGGACGTGTTAAAATTGGCTTTGTTCTTAGACATTATGAATGAAATAGGGCTCAGTACTTTTCCATATGACCTAAAGTGATCCAGGAATTGAAAGACAAAACAATTAGGAAAGCCTGGGAAAGCAAGGGCAGATTCACACACACACACACACACATTGTTTTGGGCTGATCCAGAGAATATGACGAAGCATGTTGAACCTACTCATGTCCAATCATACTTGGTCGAATGTGAGTCCAACCTATGCAATAAGTACAGATGATAACCGGAAATCAGTGCCAGGCTGACAGACTTCCTGCGGGAGCTCTGTTCCACTGAGCCCAGCGCTGATATGCTTTGATGTGTGACTACCAATAAACACTTCATTTTCACTTGAATTACTTCGGTCCGTTCTTGAGCCTCCTACTAAAAGAACCGTATCTAACAGACGGGACAAGAAATCCCTGTAATATTTATCTAACATGGGAGGACTTGTTGGTTACGCACAACCGTCACATCCTGGATGCTATGCACGTCTTCATTTCACTTCCGTAAACCCCATCTGTAAACAGACATAGCGCCGACCAGGTCGAAGCAAGCCAAAGTCCGAAATTGGACGAGAGAGGAGACTCTGGTGTTAATATCTGTGTGGGGAGACCGTCACTTTCAGAGAATCTTTGAGGCCATGGTGCACAACCACACGGTTTGGGAGGAAATATATTTGGAAGTACTAAAGCAATGCCCTAGCGTTGAGGATTTCGGCAACTGGGTCAGGTGTAAAGAAAGACTGGAGTACTTGAAGAAGAAGTACCGCAAATGCGTTAAAAACAACAGGCTGACAGGCGCGGCTGCTGTGAAGTCGCCTTATTTCGAAGAATTGGATGCTGTTTTGGGTAAGACAAATGTTGTCATCATGAAATTAAACGGCTTTGGTAGATAGCACAAGCCATTAGCTCCATTAATGAGCTGTCCTATTGTAGGATGCCGACCGGTCACAAACCCCGGCGACGACCACGCTGACAACAGGACCACCGAGGAGGAGGACTGTGAAGCGGACGGTAAGTGGACCCGACGCCATGTAGTGTCTGTTTTGTGGTGATGTTGTTAATGTTGGTTTTATACATCGTGCAGATATGGGCCCGGTGTGCAGTGCATAGCTTGGACGTGTGTTTGTGTATAACGCACACACGTGTAATTTCGCACTGAAATAGGCTACACCCGTGTTATAAACAAATGCACAACAATGCAACTGTTGAGTTTATCAGCAGAGTGGTGCTGCTGACGATGTGTAAGGAGGGAGGCTGACGACTTCTCTCATTTTGTAAATGTATTGAACAGAGAACAAACAAACGTGGCCATCTGCCAGTTGGGCTGAGCGCGGACTGACGTGCCTATGAAAATCTCACGCATAAAAAGTGTCCAAGTACGGATAGTCCATTAGGTCAATATACAGTACATGAACAGACACACATTTATCATTATGCGTTCTCTTGCGCCCTCTTGTGTTACAACAAGAACACAGCAACATCATTCATCCTAAAGGGATAATCCTGAGTAAAATGCACTTTAGGTCAATTTACGGGATGTTCGGAGTACATACGTTGAGTTGACATCAAAATCATTTAATTCTGATGTGTTTTGAGAATTTTGATTTGACCGTTTTCAGCCAAAAGTCGTTAGCCTGGAGGAGAGTGGGGCATATGGTATCGCCGCTACAAAACGCTATTTTTACACCTCTTCTACTGCTGCAAACAACATAACACTTACGTGGTAGTGAGTAGATCCAAACAGAAGTGTCCCGAGGTCTTCATGTGGTCGGATAGAGAGTCCAGAATGAATTTAATCAAGCCAGTATCTTTCCGGAAATTTTGTTGCTGCAGCTGGCATCTTCAGCGTAAAGTCCGTATAGTAGAGAGCCGAGTGTGGAGTAACACGCTGTGGAAATTCACAATTTCGTTGCCATTTTTTTTTTTTTACAAACATAGTCCAGTATTTCTTTCGAAAGTGAAATGAAGTTGTATGCAACAGCAAAGCCTAGCTTACTAACAGGTTGGAATTTTATAAAATGTCACGTGACCTTACTAGCCTCCTGTTTACGGAAGACGTCTTTTGCGTGACTGGAGTGACCATCACAGAAGAAGGAGAGATGTGTGAGCAGATTGTTGAACAAACAGCGGAGCAAACTTTTGGAGTTATGGTGCGTGTTTGTTCCTATCCTGGCTGCGGGACGCGGTTGAAATGGTATAATCCTGTGAGTTCCCACAGGCGGCCTTTTCACGACTCACAACTTTTGAAACAATGGCTGCTGATTTTAAAAATTGATATGAACACGCCGGTCGACACATTGAAGCAGAGAGACTTACGAGTTTGCAGTGCACATTTTGACCCGGATGACTTGACCCAGGAAAGACGACATGGTGGCCAAAAACAACGAATGCGTTTGAGGAAAAACGCAATTCCAAAAGCCGCTCAAGATGTTGGCGTTCTAGAGGTAATGTATTTGAATTAAATGTTTCTTTTATTAGCCTGTCCGTTGAGTTGTAGCCCAATACACGATACCTAAAGTAAACATGGTGGGGGAGGGACTGAGATAACGTTGGCTAAACTACTTTGAGTTACCTGTAACTTTGCATTTTTTTTTTTGTCTTAGAATTCGTGTATTTGTCTGTTATAATGTGTGATAAAGTTATGAATCAATGAAGTCATTTTGTATGTTTGCCTATATATGGAGTAAGGGTAGCCTATTTAGGGGAGCAATAAATAATGGGCGAGTTGGGCTCTGTGCATGCAGCTCAATAAGGGGGTAGGGGGAGGGGGGAGGGTTGTGATATGGCCCATGTCTGTTCCTACCCAGTAACGTATACAACTAGAGGGGGAGGGGGAGAGTTGTGATATGGTCCATGTCTGTTCCTACCCAGTAAAGTATACAACTAGTACAGATGCTTTCAATGACTCCAAAAACCAGTATGCTCTCCCTTAGATTGAGCATATGAATTGATATTACATTTTTAGGCTTTCACAACCTGTTTCATAACCTGCTTCTCTGGTCGTATGATAATTTGAGTAATTTCTGTATGTTTTTTAAAAACAATCTTTTTTGTAAACTGACGTTCACCTATTTGTTTTGACCCAATTTATTTTATTCATTATAGGTAAGTGGTTCTGATGCCCCCATATGTTTGGAAGCATCAGAATTAGCTGCTGTACCACAGTCCACCCCGAACAAAAATCAGCTTGGAGATGGCGAGGGACACTCTGCATCTGGGCGTTGTGGTCTGCTGTCTGGTGTTAGTCTGTCTCTGTCAAGTCCAGCACAGCCAGTAGTCAGGCCACGCACAAAGCCATCATCCTCCGGGACATACCTAGCACGCCCCCCAACATGGAGATTGTCAGAGGTAAGCATTGTAACGCCATTGCTGTCATTTTGCTGTGTCACCAGTGTCACTCCAACACATTACAAAATTAACAATGTGTTTGTTTCTTTATGACAAGGAGAGTGGTACTTCATCGAAGTCAGATTTGACTCTTTACGGCGCAGCTAGTGAACTTCCATCTACAGTGAGTTGAATGAAACTTTCACTTTTATTGTTCACATTATAATTAGAGGTCAATGCCAGATGTTTAGTTTAATTTCTAAAACCTCTAACGATGCAGATACAACAGGAACATGCTCAAGAAGAGGCTGCACATGACACGAGCATAAGTTTTGGGGAGATTGACTTGGAGGACCCAGCAGATGAAAGCTTTGTGCCACTGAGCGAGACATCTCCCTCCAGCCCTGGAACAGGTTCTGGTTCCGGTTCTGGCAGTGGAACAGGAAGTGGATATGCAGGGAAGAAATGGCTTGTTGACGAGTTCAAACTCATGGAGCTTTTCCAGACTTGCCGTACATGTGCAACTGCAGTTGAGGACAAGAGGGTTGTTACACAAGGCAGTCTAATCAAGATATGCTGGACATGCCTGAATGGACATACAGGGGAGTGGACATCATGTCCAGAAACAAGGGGGATGCCACGGAACAATCTTCTTGTCTGTGCTTCAATTCTGTTCACTGGCAGCACATATACAGAGATAAAGGAATGGGCAAATCTCATGAATCTGCAAATCCCCAGTTCGAGCCAGTTCTTTACCATGCAGTTGAAATACTTCATACCAGTGGTAAACAGTGCATACAAAGAACAAGAGATGAAAGTTATGGAGCGCCTCCGTCAACAGTCTGCATCTGGAAACAAGGTGGAAATATGTGGAGATGCAAGGTGTGACAGTCCGGGTAAGCATGATAGTCTTTTGAATTTGGACAGATAGACACTGCTTTGTACATTTTTGCTCATATATGTTTCAACAGGTTTCTGTAGTAAGTATTCGACTTACTCGTTCCAAAGAAATAATTCATTTTGAACTTGTACAGGTAAATATGCATATGATTATTAAATGTAGTGAAATTTCTCAAGACAAAAGCAATTGATTGCTTGGGGATCACATGTTGAGTCTAATAAGTCATTTCTTTATCCATTAGGTTTCTGAAACGACAAGCTCAGTTGCCATGGAGTCCCTGGGATTTAAAAGAGGCCTTGATTACCTACTTTCCCTGGGGGTGGATGTCGGTGTACTCACAACAGACAGGGCTCCTTCCATACGGAAGTTGATGAAAGAGGAGTACAGCCAAATTCGCCATGAATTTGATCCTTGGCACGTAAATAAAAGTAAGTAGCCACAAATTCAAGATGAAGACGCATACAGACAATCTCTATTTTGCCCTTTTGAAATATGAAATGCTTTTTTGATGTTGTACATAGGTTTCATGAAGAGGCTGGTAAGTGCAGCCAATAAAAAGGACAACAAGGAGCTGCAGCCATGGTTGAAGTCCATTAGCAGTCATCTGTACTGGTCGTGCAGTTCATCTGGCGGTGACAAAGAGGTAATAATGAATGGCTGCAGTCTTTATGCTTTTTACATCTGGCAATATGCAATGTTATGATATGCATCACAGTACTGAAGAACAAGACACAGAGACCACAGTAGTAGAAGCTGTCAAAAGGTGCTAGGAGCACATCTCAGTCAATTATGTATTTGTTAGGAATGTGTCCGACGCTGGACCTCACTGCTTCACCACATTCGTGGTGTACATCGGTGGGAGGATGGTGAAAAGGCATGCAGTTGTTTCCATCCACCGTTGACAGCAGAGGAACAAAGGAGGAAGAGATGGTTGAAGACTGATTCACCGTCTTTCCGTGCGCTGACAGCTCTTGTGGAGGATAAGAATCTCCTCCGTGACATCACCTACATGGCTCTTTTCAAGCACACAGGTATGTCATGCATACACACAGATGTTTGTAAGCAATACTATGTCAAACATACATAATTGTGAGGTGCAAGAACAAGTAGTATTCCTAGCTATGCTCCAGACCTGTTTCGCTTTGCCATTTCACCGTAATATGCACAATATAAACTATAAACCGCTAGCTCATCAAACTTTGCTACCTCTGTTAGCTCCGCTAAAATCCCACACGTTTCAGTGAGATTTCCTCGAATAAAATACATTTTTTTATTTGAACTGAACCCGTCTCTCGTCCCAGAAGCGGACATGCACATCCAGCTGTTTGTTTTTTGTCGTTTCGTTGAGGCTGTCATCGAACATAAGAACGAACGGTGATTTGTTTACCTTGGACACCAGTTCCACTAGAACTACCAGGATTTTTCTGCCTACCTAGAAGTACCAGAGAGGGGTCATTTGACCCAGCGGCTTTTACCGAATACACTAATCACTCATTTTGTTATGGTAATGAGGCTGTTAGGGGCCGTGTGTGGGGTGAGGGGGTCACACCTTACAGTGGTAACAGCCAAGACAAACAGGGACAGACAGCTTCTTCCCAAGGGCTGTCAGCCTCCAAAATCACCACAGCTAAATAGCAACTTGCATGAAGATATCAGCAGCAAAGACAGATAGCACAGTTTGGCGGACAGTGTGTTACAGTTTTTCTCCATTGGTTTGGCTCATTTCTTGAAACTGAGATGTCATGCTCAAAACATGGACAAATCCCAAAACTAATTTGCAGTTCCTCACAACAGAATGGCATTTATCATTGCTTTCATCAAATTTCAAATGCTTTTGTCCATGTCTCAATCATTTAGTACACCCTTGCAAATGGCTATGTACAAGTATCCTACAGTTAACACAATCAGCTTACATTTAGTACAATTTTCAAATGAATGTACCTTGCTGATCTATCCCAATTGGTTATCTATCGCAATTGTTAGATGGATAAATACCAGTGCATGTGGACTACTGCTTCATTTCCCTCAAGAATTTTGTGGTGAAAGAAGCTCCTCTCCAAGGAACGAAGATGCAGAGATACAGCACTCAACCCACATTTCCACAACAAAAGGAGTGTCCGCAGGGGGTCCAAAGGGTCAAATGACCCTCTTGTGGGTCTTTTAGGTAAAAAGGTCAATTGACCCCTCCGTGGTAGTTCTAGTGTTAATATACACAGCTAAACCAAACTTGGCTATGTACGCCGTTTTGTCGGGACCACAAGTAATTGTGGCAGCGATGTCGGAATCAGGGAACATGCATTTAAACAACTCTGAAATACCCTCGTTTCCATTATATGAATGGTGTTTGGCAATTGTGTTAAGAGTCCACAACACCTCTGCTTTCATGGTTGGTGTGGACCCAAAAGCTGTTCGCAGATCTACTCTAGTTGCGGTGACGGTCGTAACTGGAGGGGCTGTACTAGCAGTTGGCTGGTTAACGTTATCTGCTAGCTCAGATACATTAATAGCTAACTGGCTAGCGTTGGCCGGTTTAAACACCCCGGCGATGGAAGGAGTTTGATCCTTCGTAGGGGCAGCGTTGCGTTCTCAATGATTGGTTCCGCCACTCTTCATTTAGGCTACGTTATTTAGGCTTTTCAAAATAATAGTAGCCTAGTTGACAAATGAAACATTTGAGGAGAATGCGACACGGAGAAGTTACTGCACAAATTTTAAGACCCAGATATCAAAATTCAAGACTTTCTCAAGTCTTTTTAAGGTATTATTTCCAAATTCATAAATTCAATGCTTTTAGGACTTTTTAAGACCCCACGGGAACCCTGTAATTTAGTATCCACCCTAATTTAGGGATTTACACAGCAGGGTGGGGGGGGTTTAAAAATAAAAATTCTTCAAAATAATTCCTTCGTTAATAATTGGTCACACAGAACTTTATTGTATTAATATTCACATCTTCAAATGTCTTTACCTCTACAAAATACTATGTCATACTACATTTTCTATCAACAGCCTATTCCTTCATTGGTTATACACAACTTTATCATATTAATTAGGGCTGTCCACGACCAAGGATTTTGTTGGTCGACCAGTGGTCGTCATTTACTCCGATTAATCGACTAATCGACACCCCCCCCCCCCCAAAAAAAACAAAAAAAACAACAACATTTACCTTTAATGCCCGGCTGCCGCATGCGCATTTACCAAAATGTTTCCTGGTTCGTCTAAACACTAGGCCTATGGCCTACACAAAAATCAATTGACTGCTCAGTTCTTCTCTGTCGGAGAGTGAGAAAAAACCCGACGTTAGTTACCATTGGCTGACAAGCAGAATTTTCCAAGCGCACAAGCCGGGTGCTTCAAGTCTGCCCTCTCTTTACACGGGCAAATTATTTCAGATTTTGACATTCTGAATGTGTCACAAAAAATAATCAGAAAGACAGACGGAGTCTGAACATTCTGACCGCGATTTGGATCTCACCACTGTCCAATGGAGGATAACAGACAGTGTCGGTGCTGAAGCCGATGGTCACACTTACCGAGTTGCTTTCACAAGATGTTAATCCATCTCTCTGCCACGCTGCCCATGCTCATAAACGTGAAAAGACGTCACCAAAATAAAATAAATAAACCTGTTGCTGCGCGAGGATGACAACGCGGCCGTGATCTGTGTGTGGTAACGGGGTCAGAAAGTACAGCGGTGACCGGCCACCTCTGTTCCAGAAGGCGCTCCAACATGCAGTGGAGTTCCATCTCGTGGAGACATCCTGGATGAGTTTGTGTTCAACAACGTTCTGTTGTATTTGTTTTTCAGTGAGAGCCGCTGTAGCCTTGGCACTTTTCTTAAAATGTCCAACAAGACGTCTGGCAGCTGCTATGACTCGGCAAATGGGATCTTTTTTAAGAGCCGCATTGATGCACCGCTGCAAAGTGTGCCCTGCGCAACGAACTTCTTGGACGTTACCCCAGGACGGGTTACGCGCTAACTGATCGTTCTGTCCTTGTGACACGAAATTACCGTTTTGATTTGTTTGACGTCTTCCTTTGTCAAGCCCTTCAAATTAAAAGTCCCGGGAGCCCTTTGACGAGACGCGGCTTTTATTTTTTCCTGCGACCAATCAACCAATGGAATTTAGTCGACTGGTAATCTTTTTGGTCGACCAACGACCAATCGATTATTTGCCGTCAGCCCTAATATTAATCAAACATTATTCACACCCCATTCAAATGTCTTTACCTCTACAAAATACTTTACTATTCTACATTTTGTATAAACAGACTACTTGCTGCAAAGTCTGCATGTTTTGTCAGAGTACCTGATTTTGCGGGGCTTGCTAAAAAAAAGATTCTAATGCCTTATTTGTGGCACCTCTCTTAAGGGCCATTTATGCCCTACGTTAACTACGGAAACGGACGCTTTCACCCGGTTCCGGGGGGCGTTTCATCCGTCAGTTTGTCCGTAGGTCAAGAGTTTAGCAATCCGGTGAGCTCCGGGCGAAACGGAGCAATACCAGAGGAATTCGTGGGGGCAGTAGAGAGTCAGGAGCGTGTTGGCTCCGGAAGTTATGGAGGAAGAAGAAGAACGAAGAGTAGGAGATTAAAAAAATTTAAGATTTAAAAATGCCAGGTAATGGAGGAGAGAATTTGTGAGATGGTCAGGGGGTATATACATTTGTATGACTGCAACTTCCTCAATTGACGCCATGTTTCTCAAACCCGCGGCCGACAATGACTCAATATATAATACCGCCCTCTAGAGGATTTCTTACGGACGTGCGCAATACGGACGGAGGCATAAACAGAAGCTCCGGGAGCAACGTATGGACCGGACAGACGAATTTCGTCCGGTTCCGTAGGGCATAAATGGGCCTTTAGGCGCAGGCTTGTGCTGCCTGCAGTCTACAAAACATCCCTTTAAAGCTGCCGTTGGCAACTTTTTTTTAGTCATATGAGACAGGGGTGCAAACGGCGCGCTTTTCGGCGGATGCCGCTTTTTTCCAGTATTTTGGGCGACTTGTGTGAATCGTGCAGATCCGAAGAGTTTTTTTGGGGGGGGGGTACCGGTGTCCGGCAATCCTAATCCACTCTAGTAATAATCAGAGCCGTACTTCCCCCTGGTGGATATATGGCACGGCACGATTGACTGTCTCTGGCTAACAGTAGACCTACTCGCGCTGCTAGCAGTGTTGCCAGATTGGGCGGTTGCCCGCCCAATTGGGCTACTTGGGATAGCCGTCGGCGGGTAAAAACGGTAAAAATAGGCCATTTGGCGTTTTCTGCTGTTTTATGCCCATAGAAATCAATACAATTTGTTGAAATTGGGCGGAATTTAGCGCCTCTTGGCGGTTTTTGAGCACCGTTTGGGCGGTATTTAGTCAGACACATCTGGCAACACTGGCTGCTAGTTACGTGACTCCAGTCCAAGCACTCAAGCCATTACCTCAGAAGTGTTCGTTTATCTTGCTGAATTTCATCAAACGAAAAAGATGTACCAGTACATTTCTTTGGAGCCTCTGTGACTGGGAGTAGCCTATGGAATACAATCAGCGGTGTGAAGTCTACAGTCAGGGCCGGCCCGAGGCATAAGCGAACTATGCGGTGGCTTGGGGCCCCCAAACTTTCATGGGGGCCCCCCCAGGAGCACTCCCTACAGAGTGAGCACCGTTCTTCATCGCGGACGTAGAACTAGATGGCTATATATAAGCAAGTGGTTGGCGCAACTGTGACGGTGACGGTGGGGACATGTACATGGTTTAGTTTTCATCATGTATTACTTTTAATTGTGAAATCCATACAATAGGCATATGACAAAGAATATTTTGTAAAGTGAAACTGGGATATTTCGTCGTGATACGTGGCTTTTTCTTTGAGACATGTTGCTGAAAGAGTGCAGTGCATGATGGGACACGATCTACAGACGTCCTCAACTCCTCCCCCTCACCACTCTTCAGACATTTTTCCATATATGCTAAAATAAAAGCGATATTGAGAGTGTTGCTATAATGGCGACGCATGCTGCATTATAAAAACGAGATTTAATTTAATTACAATTACAAATTAAATTAAATAAAATTAAATACACGATTGAATATGTAATTAAATTAATTACATATTCAATCGTGTATTTCATTTTATTTTATTTAATTTGTAATTTTGTAATTAAATTAATTACATATTCAATCGTGTATTTCGTTTTATTTTGAGCGCGGCCAAAGCTATCAGCGGCCCTGCTTGGCAATATCATGCACCAGCTGTTGACCGTGACGTTTAGCGAAGGTTCCATGGGCCAGTGGCGCGAAGCAAGTGAGCGAGAAGCGAACTAACTAGCAGCGACTTGAGTCAGACATGAAGGGAGGTCGGCAAACTTAGCCATCATGTCACAAAAAAGAAATTATCCCTCTGGCGCTGAGAAAAGAAAAAAGAAGAAGCAGGAAGATGAGAAAAAACAGCAAGACAAAGGTATGTTCGAATGTAGCCTGATTAACATAGACTTTCAAATCTCTTCGAGATTCTGGTCTGACCAAGACCATAACGAATACGATTCGAAATGGCCTGGTCAACCCGCCTCCCTCGGCTTGCTACTGGTTGTGGCCAGAAAAGGCTGTGCCTAACGGTGCGTTCACACCAGACGCGGTCGGGCGACGCGGCTGCAGGCGCTCCGCAGCTGGGCCGAGAGATCGCGGCGCCGGTCCTCCATGAGTTCCGTCTGGATGACGGCCGCCTCCAGCGGCACCCCAGGCCCACCAGGACCCAGCCCGACGACCCGCTCGGGAGGACCGGCGCCGCGATCTCTCGGCAGGACACCAACCACAGGCGCCCCGCAGCTGAAACGGAGCCGCGGCCCAGCTGCGGAGCCCCTGCAGCCGGCGTCCCGCCGAGAGATCACGGTACCGATCCTCCCGAGCAGGCCACCAAACTGGGTCCCGGCGAGCCCGAAACACCGCTGGAAGCGGCCGCCACGGGAGGATCGGTGCCGTGATCTCTGGCCGGGACGCCGGCTGCAGGCGCTCCGCAGCTGGGCCGCGGCTCCGTTTCAGCTGCGGGGCGCCTGTGGCATGGTGTCCTGCCGAGAGATCGCGGCGCCGGTCCTCCCGAGCGGGTCGTCGGGCTGGGTCCTGGTGGGCCTGGGGTGCCGCTGGAGGCGGCCGTCATCTAGACGGAACTCATGGAGGACCGGCGCCGCGATCTCTCGGCCCAGCTGCGGAGCGCCTGCAGCCGGCGTCCCGCCGAGAGATCACGGCACCGATCCTCCCGTGGCGGCCGCTTCCAGCGGTGTTTCGGGCTCGCCGGGACCCAGTTTGGTGGCCTGCTCGGGAGGATCGGTGCCGTGATCTCTCGGCGGGACGCCGGCTGCAGGCGCCGGTCCTCCCAAGCGGGTCGTCGGGCTGGGTCCTGGTGGGCCTGGGGTGCCGCTGGAGGCGGCCGTCATCCAGACGCAACTCCTGGAGAAGGCGATGAAATTATCCGAGCTGAATGCACCACCGGATGATGTCACTGACCCAGACACGACGGCGTGTGCGTTTCAGACGAATCTCGGACTGCCACAGCAGGTACAAGGACGCGATCAGCCATGGATAGCCTCTTGCAGGCGCGTCATTTCCGCCGGGGACGGTGGGGACGCGTCCCCGGCACTTTGTCTAACATGCAGATTTGTCCCCACCACTTTAAAAAAGTAGAGAAAGTGCAAACGCCGCTTTTGCTAAAAACTATCATTTTACATCATGGCATTCTCCTAACCAAAGACTATTTGATCCGCTCTGCTTTCACTCTCCTTGTATGAATGCGCTTGCGATCAGCCCCCATTGCTGAATATGTTGAATCCGCTCCGCTCCCACCAGGCACAGACTGAGCAGTCACGGTCGCTCATCACGCTCCCTCGTCACCCTAAAAAGTTCCTTCTTACTGACGTTTCAATGGCACCTTTTCGCTATATATACCACTGAACTCGCTCTACATTACACACTCTTGGCGATTGCAGAGACAAATCTGTTCAATTTGTCCCTGCAATCGCCAAGAAATACGTTCACAATGGGATAGCAACTACACAAATATGGATATTAACAAGATGTGTTGCACAGACGCTACAAACAAGACAAGGTAGGGGCCGAAGGATTTCCACTAATCATTGTGTCCGCCGTGGCACTATTTTTTTTTATATTTCATCTCATCTCCTTCACGTAGGGTCTGTCTGTATTGTCACTCACTTTTCTAAATCAGTGTGTAGCCTACTGTCATAAGCTAGTCTGTGGCTAGTCTGGCTAACCTAAAGAGTAATATAAGGCACACTTTTCACGATGTGTAAACCTGTTTAGCTTGTGGTAACTGCCTGGTAATCTATGGCAGGGCTGTTGTAGTTGTTCTTATTCCTATCTCCATGACTTGGTAATGGGTTCTCGATTTGACGGCTTGTCTAGCTGACAATTTTACAGTATCTCCATGTTGCTTTGTATTTAGCTCTGGACTGGTTAGCATAGAAGTTGGACTACCATAACTGTCTTGTCATGAAGTATTAGCTGGGTCTCTCTCGAGTGGACAGCGATCTAAAGAAGGGACTTTTGCATATAAACACAGGGTGCAGGAGCAAAGTGGACATAAAAAACAAGTGGACGATTGTGTGTGTGTGTCTGACTGACTGTCTGCCTGTCTGTGCGTGCGCGTGCGTGTGTGCGTGCAGGCAAGTTTGATGCCCGGTGCCTGTTGTTTCTAGTTTGAAGCTTAATTTCGGTTTCTGAAACTTGAGTTTGGATGTGGATGTGGTGCGCTGTCACCATTTTTCAATATGTCTGTGTGTTGTAAGTAATTACTAGGCCGAGTGATGAAAGACGTCGCTGGTGTTGCAGGTGAAGATTCTTCAGTGTTTATGATGCATATCAGGCGAGATAGACAATGAATGAAAACTTATTTCACAGAGGCGTTGCTGCTCGTTCACTCTTGCCCGTCGTTTCATAGCCTGGCAATGTTTGAAAACTTTGTCAGGGCAAGGGCTGTTTGTAGCCAGGCTACGTCTCCTGATGCGCTCTTGCTTGGTCAAGGTTTGTCTGAGATTTGTTGGTGTGTCAAGGGCTGTGCAATAACCGAACAGGATGTTTCCGACGGCCTAAACAAGACCGCGCAGATGGCTTTTAACTTTTAATATGGGGACAATATCGCGTCAATACGCATCATCTAATGCAATGCCTATTATTTATCATGAAACCTCAATTCTGAAGTAATGGGCCTAGCTTGTACCCAGCACTTTTCAAACCTTACTCAGGTTTATGGTAATTGTCCCCAGCACTTCTGAAATCAAGCTGACGCCCATGGCCTCTTGAGCTATTCACTCGTTTTTTACTCGCGCGAAAGAGGCGTTTGAGGCGATGGAATTTAATTTACACCTGCGGCAACGATCGCGCGATGAAGGCGGTGCGAATATTCGCATCGCGTTTGGTGTGAACGCACCGTAAGCTTAAGCCAATCACACCACTCTTTCCTCTGACGTATGATTTAGCTACCAGCGGGGCTAACTGGTAGATTAAACTCTTACCAAAGCCAGTAGGGAGCAAGGCGAAAACGTCTTTCCTGTCAAGAAATGATTCAAGGGCTGTTCTTTGCTCGATTTTTAACGAGAATCTCCCGTCGAACACTTTCATTACAGCATCTACAGCAGTGTCGAAAGCTTGACGCTGCTCCATGTTGATATTGAATGAAGCGCTTCCGTGTACAATCCATGGGTTGAGTGGCAGTTCAACCACGTCACTACCTTGAACACGCCTCTACCCTGGGCTGTGGGCGCTGCTCAAAGTTGATTGCTTCCCGACAAAGTGGGTGGAGTTCCCATTTTTTCGGGAACTCGAATCCACCTGAATGAGCAGTTTGCCTGAGTAAGTGTAGCAGAGCCGAAGGTGTTGCGTCACTGCGAGGGCGGAGCCTGGGTAGTTCGAATGTTCAATGATGACTATTTTTGTATTGTCATTCAAGCCTTTGGTTCGTTTATGTCTTGGACAAGTTAGCTAGCTAGCCAGCAGCTAGCCATGTGCACACCCACTACTACCTAGCATCAGATAGGCAGAGATCTTTCGAAGGAATATTACACAGCCATTCGAATCTGTCATGGCATGGGTATTGTTTTTTGTAAATGTGTTTGCTTGTAAACTCTGTTTCCAATTGAGATTTCCAAATTTCCCCACGCCTGTTGAATGTTAATCCCGATTTGCGAGCTCAGCGTGAGCTGCCATTTATCCCCTCGCTCCAACTTTCAGTGTCGTGCAGCCTCCATCATGGAGGCAGCCTCCAGGAGGCTGCATGCTTGTAGTACAACCAGCTAGCTACACGTGAAACCCCATGGATGGCTGGTTACCAGCCGCTGGTATATTATATCGATAGGACTTCGTCACTTTTTGTAGTTGTTGGAAGATTTTTAGAACTACGTGTGTCGATACACAACAGTTCATGATTACAGTGGAGTGGAGAGGAGAGGAGAGGAGACTGAGTCATCTCCCTGAAATGAGTTTTTGGAACTTGGGATGTCTGTGATTATGGCAAGGGTAAGAGAATAACGTGTTACGGTTAGATTTTGACAAAATAAGCGTTGTTTCAGGATGCTAGAAAGCCACCACTTAGCTAAATTTGTTTGTTATTAGCACGCTAATTTGAACAAACTGATATGCCGACATCATGCTCGGTGGTATTTGGCTGTCACTTGCTAACAAGTAACAACCCCCTTAATATCATAACTGATGTTAGTTCGTGTAAACAACGAGTACATATTTATTAAAATTGGATCTGTTTGTTGTTCCATTTAAGGTAGCTCCAAATCACAATCCCATTCCCATCTAAATTAGGCTGCACGTTTGTTGGGGATATAACTGTTTGTTTTGACACGTTTTAAACCACATTAACATCTCAAAAAGCCTCATTGAGAATTGCGGGGAGATTGCTAGCAATGGTTGATTGCATGTTGACGATAGGTCTGCTGTTGCCTGCAAGCAACAGCAGACCTATCGTCTATACACGACTGCTCTCTAGTGGACAGATTTAAAAACAAACTTCGAAGATGATTTTTAAGAAAAGCTGTTCTTGCAGTCAGGTTCACAGAATAAGAAAAGACTGTCAATTTTTAAATAATTACATCATGTCATCTAGGCTTCTGACAGATGTTCATTGCAATCAATATTTTCCCTATAAACCAGATTAGTACTTCCTGACACAGGATTGTTTTGTAGGCTTATAAAATGTGACTTTTGGGGAAAGTATGCAGCTCCCTGTCTGTGTGAATAAGGATAGTAAATTAAAGTAATTTACTGTATCTCTGTACTTGTGTAAAATTTTGCAGGGGCTTTGCTGAAGTTTCTTGGAGCAAAAACAACTTCACCTTCCCAACCCACCGGTGCCTCCTCAGTTGATGATGATGCTGCTGCAAGTGAGTACTGGTCAAAGGTTGCCTCCAGTTCATGGATGAAGCGTGTTTTTATTTTATTTTTTAGATTTGGGTGGTTATATGGATGTATTTATGGTTGTAAAACCTATAGTTTTATTTTAAATGTAACATGACACATTTAACATGGTGAGCTTGGTCTATTTATTTTCTCACAACAGGTTCATCCTCTGTACAACCACCAGAACCTGAACATGAGGAGCAGTCACCAGGTATGGAGACAGAGGAGCAGTCACCACCTGCCGTGGAGACAGAGCAGCAGCTACCAGCCGTGGAGACAGAGGAGCAGTCACCACCTGCCGTGGAGACAGAGCAACAGCTACCAGCCATGGAGACAGAGGAGCAGTCACCACCACCTGTGGAGACAGAGGAGCACCTACCAAAAACACCATTGGCTAATCTTTCTACTGCAACATTAGATCCTGTTCCAGGTCAGTTTACAGGACAACCTCTGTCTTTTTATTCAGTTTACTTGAAATACAAATATGCTGATATAAAGTCTAATTCTGATGTCCATACAGGTCCGTCAGCTTCCGGCACAGATGTCTCATCTCCACTTTCAACAAGCTCCGGTCATCAACGTGGATCAGCACCTCCAGGTGATCCTGCTGAGTGGTCTGATGTACTCTCTGAGTCAGACAGAATAGATTTAGTAAGCAGAGGGCCACTGCCTGTAAGTGAAAACTTCACTTTTCCAAAGAAATCTGATAGACAAAGCTTTCACTACCACTACACATATGTGACCTGATCCAGCAAAATGAGTCACAGTGACCCAAATGTCAAAATTGAGATTTTGGTATCAAAAGAAAGGAATGGAAATAAGCTTTAAAATGATACCATAGTCAAAGTCATACGTTAGATGGTTTTCAAAATATGGC
Source organism: Odontesthes bonariensis (assembly GCF_027942865.1). Lineage (NCBI taxonomy): Eukaryota > Metazoa > Chordata > Actinopteri > Atheriniformes > Atherinopsidae > Odontesthes > Odontesthes bonariensis. The sequence continues at coordinate 10,066,390 of NC_134506.1, read as the reverse complement.
CATTTGATTTATGATCTTCCACCCTTTTTTTACGATTGAAAACCTGAGAAAATCGCGTTTAAAGTTTTTTGCCCGTTTTTTTGTTGATAGCTTTCAAAATCCTGTGAATTTAAGGGGATAAACTCTTTATCTTAAAGCTTAATTTTACCAAAGGCATTTGTACACATATAAAATGGTATTAAACCAGACTGAAGCCCAAATGATTAGAAAATATTTATTTTTGTTCCCACACACACTGCTCCACGGCTCGACATAGCCCTCGTCACCTCATCAATATCAGTCACAGGTTGCTCAATGACTTCATCGTCATCTTCCACATGAGTGGCGAATTCTTGCTCCTTTTCCATATCCGAGTCTTTGACATCGCTGCCATTTTCTTCTTCAGAAGATATCACCTCAGTAAAAAAATCAGTAACTAGCGCTAGCAAGTCTTGCTGTCCAGCAGCAGAGCTAAAATTGGACGCCACGAGAGTTTAAAGCTTTCGCGACTCTACTTTCTTTAGCGAATGACATTTTAAAACAAAAACACAGATCAACACGCTACACTATACTACAGTACTATACAATACTAATATTGTAAAAGACGATGACTTTTTTGACAATGACGAATATTGAGAGACTTTCTAAGATTAGTTTAGGCTACACCAACACAGATAGCTAGTTTGACAGGAGTGATGGCTGGACCAATCGCGTGCACCAGTCACTCGAAACGTGACTTCCCGCCTATTGTGGGCCTTTGTGTCACTGTGTGTGTACATTTTTAAGCATTTTGATTGGTTTTATGAAGTGAGCAGAGATAGAGATGTTTCAGAGGTAAAGGGAAATCCTCATTGGAATGGTAGACGTTAACGGGAGAGGAGTCGATGAATTTGTTCAACCTGTTCAATTTTAACGCATTTAATACAACTTGCAAGTCAACTTGAATTGTCATTTACGTGCCTTTCCTCAATTATATGGACTATACAACTTTGGGAGATTGTTTTTTAATGTCTATTCTTTGAAATTAGCTAAAAAAAAAAATTTTTTTAATCCATTGTTTTTTCACGTTATCTGCCCGTACCTCAAAATAGAACGTTGCGACTTCCGACTCATTTCGCCAGAGCGGGTCACATATAGGCAGTTGGTAAATGGGGAAAGAATAAAACGAAGTTGGCTCACCTATTCAAAACCAAAAGATGCAGTCTACTGCTTTTGTTGTAAGCTGTTCTCTAGAAAGTCAATGAAACTGGCGGGGGAAGGACAACGCGACTGGGTCCATATAGGTCTACTGCTTAAACAACACGAGAATAGCTCTGAGCACTGTAAGTATATGGTGAAATGGAAGGAGTTTGCGCTGCGTCTTTCCAAGGGAAAGACAATTGACTCCACAGAAATGGGATTTTTAGAGGCAGAGAAGAACCGTTGGAGAGATCTTCTCACCAGACTAATAAGCATAATTCAATCTCTGGCAGAGAGGAATCTGGCTCTCAGGGGGTCTGCAGACATACTGCATGCGGACAATAATGGAAACTTCTTGAAAGAAGTAGAACTGATGGCCAAATTCGACCCAGTGTTAAAAGACCATGTAAGGCGCATAGACAGTGGAGCAGAGCACACAACTTACCTGGGTAAAACCATTCAAAATGAACTGATCGCTTGTATCAGTGACAAAATAATGGCTTCAATGGTGACAGAAATAAAGGAGTCCAAATATTATGCAATAATATTGGATTGCACTCCTGATATTAGCCACAAAGAGCAGATGTCTGTGGTAGTGCACACACTGAATCTTAGTACAGCTGAGATAAAGGAGCATTTTTTAGGATTTTTGATAGCTCCTGAATCCACTGGTTTAGGTTTGTCCTCCCTTATCCTTAAGAGGCTTGAGGAATTAAACCTCCCCTTTCAAGACTGTAGGGGCCAGTCTTACGATAATGGAGCAAACATGAAGGGAAGAAATAAAGGAGTGCAGGCAAGGCTCTTAGCCAAAAATCCAAGAGCATTCTATGTGCCTTGCAGCGCGCACACTTTGAACCTTATGGTTTCAGATGCAGCCAAAACATCAATGGATGCCACCTGTTTTTTTGGCAATGTTGAGAAGATGTATAAACTTTTCTCAGGGTCTACTCAAAGATGGGCCATTTTACAGAAACACGTTCGCATCACCCTCATGTCCTGGAGTGACACGCGATGGGAAAGTCGCATCAAAAGCATTGAACCTCTACGCCATCAAGAAGATAAGGTGAGAGAAGCTTTGTTGGAGGTCAGGGAACATGCAAATGACCCTGTGGTGAAAGTGGAGGCCCATTCCCTTGCTGAAGAATTGGGATCATTTAGATTTCAGATATGCTGTGTGGTCTGGTATGACATTCTTTCCAAAATCAACACCACAAGCAAGCTTCTTCAAACAGTTAACATGCAGCTGGATGTGGCAGTGAGTCTCTTTCAGAAAAGTAGGGATAGTTTGGTCAGTTACAGGGCAACTGGCTTCAATGATGCACAGGTCTCTGCAAAAGAGATCTGTGAGCAAATGAACACTGAACCAATCCTGAAGGAAAAGAGATTGAGGTCCACAAAAAGGCACTTTGCCTACGAGACACCAGATGAGCCAATAACTAATGCTTTGAAGAGACTGGAGGTGACATTTTTTAATGCAGTGGTAGACTGCGGAATTCAGTCTTTGGAGGACCGCTTTCAGTCTCTAGGGGAAGTCAGAGACAACTTTGCTGTGTTGCTGAACTTTAGGGATCTTGATGCTCAGAGTTTGAGAGAGAGTTGTAAGATACTTGAGGACAGACTTACCTGTGGAGAAGAGTCGGATATTGATGGTGGTGCTCTAGCTGCAGAGATTGAAAGCCTTCCGGATCTTCCCAAGATGACAGTATTTGAGCTGCTTACTTACCTCTACGAAAATGACATGCGCGAGTTGTTCCCAAATCTTTGGATAGCTCTCAGGATAGCCTGTACACTCCCCGTTACAGTGGCGTCAGCAGAAAGGAGTTTTTCCAAACTAAAACTTAGAAAAACCTACTTAAGATCTACAATGGCACAAGAAAGGCACAGTGGGTTTGCACTCATCAGTATCAACCACAAAGTTAGCCATACCATCTCTTACAATGATGTCATAAATGACTTTGCCTCCAGAAAAGCGAGGAAACAAAGGTTCTAGATACAGATTAGGTTTGTGTAGAGTTGATGCAGTGTCTTCACGAGACAAAATAAAAACATCTTAACATTTTTAATTATTTTAAGATTTCATACTGTACATAGTTTTCAGAAAAGCATTGTTCATTGCACTTGTTAAAATGCTGTTCTGTTGTACAAATCGATTGTTTTTGTGACATTACCTTATCTATTTGTTTTAAGCATTTTATTTATTTTTATTTGAACTATTATTATTTAACAAGACAATGTCATTTGGTTTATTTAAGTTCTGAGAAATTGCACATTTGTTGTGAATTTAAAATAAATTAAACGGGTAAACTTTTAAATACAGTGTCTTGTCTGCTGATTTTTACTTTCAAATGGTGAAATTTATATGCCACGCATGTTCACTCCAGTGTACATTTTTGTTTTAGTTCAATCCACAAGTAAGATTAAAACCAGTCAGAATGACACTGGTATGTTTTAAGCAATGAAGCATAAGGCATTATGCATGAAGCATTATGGTAATGAAAGTGGATATGTTACACGCATTGTGTAGCCTATAGGATGATGACACATCTGATGCTGAGATGATGATATGGGGGGCCCCCTAATGAAATTTTGCTTAGGGCCCCATAAAGGCTTGGGCCGGCCCTGTCTAGAGTCAAAGCGTAAGTATTAATTGTATTTATTTCACTTTGTCTCTCATAACCTAGCCTCGTTAATCTAACCATCAGACAACTTTGAAACCATATTAGTAATGCCCTCTCCCTCGGGTTAAAACACCTGAATAACGTTATGTCATGATTTAAGAGTTGTAAGTTGAGTCAACTGTATGTTCTCAGCGCAGTAACTACACTGTTTTTTTGTTCCTAGATAACATAGTGTTGTACCCTACGTGCATGAAGTGGTCTCATAAGCTTGTGGCTGTGTGGTTTAGAACTAGTGAAAATGAAATGAAAAAGGAGTAAAGATGAACTGCCTCTTGGTTGGGGAATTGAGATGGATTGGGAACTTTAATGATAAATAGTTATAATTAATAAATGTTCTGTTTTGCTGCTAAGAAAAAGAATGCTGCCGGACAAAGAAAAAGGAGCAAAGATGAACTGCATTTAGGGAAGGGAATTAATGACTAATAAATGTTCTGTTTTGTTTAAACTGTGGTCTGTCTGATATTTTCTTTATATGTGTATGTGGCCGCGCTGCATCGCCCCGGCGCCGCGCTACCCCACTCCTTTTTGACCATGGTTGTGTTTGCACCCCTGATGAGCCTGTCATGGGATTCTGGAAGTAGAATATTAAATAGGCTGTTTAGGAAAAATCCCGAATTCTGTAGCTCCCTCTAAAGCCTGTAATTGTACTTGCAAAAATCGAGCGCTCCCGGCTGTTTTTAACCAATCATGTTAAGGTGTCAATCACAGCTTGTGCACACGCTGCTGAGCGTGAGTCTACCCCCAGCTTGTGTGCGCTCACACTGGTGTGAACTCACGTGCACAACCTCGTCCACAGAGGGGGAGGGGTTTGGGGGGCGGTTTGGAGCTTGGTAGAGGGACCTGAAAGTTGTATCAGTTCGAATTTTCCGACTCGGAATTTTGAAAACCTGCCGACGGCAACTTTAAAAGTACACCATAATTAATCAAATTAGCTAAGTAGTCAGACATTCCACAGTCACACTTTGTGATTTTTTAAAATCATATTACATGTATTACATAAAAGCTAATGATATAAAAAGAATAATCAATAAAAAAAATATTTCTGAATATTTGTAAAGGATAGCATATTATGCAGACATTAAGTTTACCATGCTGTGTGTGGTACAACCATATCTTGAACTGAGGCATGTTCAACCACTCAGGGTTGAATCCAGTGGCCCTGTGTTTGGTGCTTTTGGATGTTGCCAAAGTCCCATCTAAACAGAAACAGAACAATAGAATTTAGTTCCCTTGAACTGAGACCTGCTTTCTTACCTGCCTGTTTCTACACCTCACCTGTTGTTTCAGCTGGCTCAGTCACAGCAGCATGTTGGATGCTGTCCTCCTCTCCTACTCTTTCTTCAGTGCCTAACGAATCTATCTCTTTCTCCCCCTGACCCTGTCTTTCTGCTTAAGCAGCACTGGTTGAAGCCTGAAAATATTGTAAACAAATTAATAACATAGCTAATTACACTGGTCGGACTGTTTAGCTCCATTTCAGACTGATACCTCCGGTTCAGGCTGGTCCTCATCCTCAACACGTCTCTTTTTCAATCGCGGAAAATATTTTTCAATACTCATCTGGATTAAAGCAGCAAACATTCAGTGTAATGCTGCGTGTACACCAAGGGCGACCTACGCTGCCTGGTAGCGGAGGTAGCTGGAGAAGCTTCGCTTGAGAATTCGCTTTGGTAGCTTTGTTCGCTCGTGACGTCACATTTAGAATGTTCAATTTTTAAAGGCCCCGCGGCTGTGCAGCATCCCCGCGAAAAAGAACAAAGGAGGAAAGAGAGGGCAGGGACACGAATAAACGTGTTGTTATTTACATTTGTTATACAAGATATATATCACGTTACAAATTATGTAAAACTACATTAGGTACACCTGAGAAGAGTAGGAATAGCAGAGGCAGCTGTGAAAAATAAAATAAATTCGAAATAAAACTTAATGAATAAATCGTTTCATCAAAAACAAAAATAGCGCTCAAACTCACCACTCCACTCTCCAACCACCTCACTAACTCTCAACCATGCGTCGTGTTTTTTGTTATTACCCCGATATGCAAATGTTGTGGGGTTGTACAATATCTGGTGGGCGGACACCACAGCGATTAATGTTTCAGTAGCCATGTTTAAAGGACGTAGGAACTAGGAACCAAAGTTTACACGTCTGTTTCCGCGAACCCCGCAGATTGTCGGACCCCTACAATCTGTGGATTGTCATTGGTTTTCGCCGAACCGCGTCATAGCTCATTAGCATAATATTAGCTTGAGTTTAATCGCTGGACTTCGCTCCGGTCGCTCAGTTCGCTCACCCTCCATAGAGAAATAATGATTTAGCGTAGGTCACTCTTGGTGTACACGAGGCATAAGAGTTTAAAAAACCTACTTTATTTGATTCACAGCTGCTAGTGTTTTGACTTCGACAACCCAACTACATTTTTTTTTTTTACCGCAAACTTGCGACTAGTTAACTTTATAAAGAAGGCGTAATCGCTTGTTTGCTATGGGTCGGGACAGGACAACATTGTATTCAAAATATAAAATATTTTTATAGGACTTTTTAATGTGTGATTTTATAAAGGTGCCCGTGATACCAACCTTTCATGAATTTCGCCAGCCGTCTCCTCTGCACTTAAGCCCCATACACACACATCGCTGCTATTTACTCGCTCAGCGAGTGAAGTCAATAGAATGTCTATGTGTTCACGCGAGGCGAGTAGGCGAGGAGAGTACAAGCGAGTACAAGCGATGCGATGTGGGCGGATTCCGAGATGAACATATTTCAACTTCGAGCTACGCGAGTAAGCGAGTAAAAGCGAGTAGCCAATTAAAATGCAGAATACAGATTATTGACAGGTGACGTTCCCCCAGTTTTCTCCAAACAGTGGCCACCCAACTTCTACACACCAAGTCAGCAAAAGCACCCAAGCGAGTGGCGAGTAGGCGAGTGAGCGAGTAGCGAGTAAATAGCAGCGACGTGTGTGTATGGGGCTTAAGGCACAGCTTCCACGCTTCCAGGGATGATCTCGCTGATAGAGACACACGCGGTGTGCACGGGCGGGGCTGTGTGTGTGTGTGTGCGTGTGTGTGTGTGTGTGTAGGCTATGTGAGAGAGACGCGTGACTGACAGAGACGGAGGGAGAGCAAGGAAAGGAAATGCAGCTTAACGAATACTTTTTTTAAGTATAGTATTTTTTAAATAGCGTTAAAAAAAATAATAATAACGAAACGCAATATGTGGCGGCCGGTGTTGAATCTGTGGCGCACCACCACGAATTAGTCTATGTGTGGGAAACACTGTACTTCACAGCATCAGTCCTTCGCATCATAATTGACGCAATCGGGAAGAGGGCTCATCTGTTCTGTTCAGACACACTGTAGAACAGGGGTTCTTAACCTTTTTGACCTTGAGGCCCAATTTTTATAGTACAAAGTGGCCCGGGGATCATTAAATATTTACACTGTATAGGTGTAATTGACCTCACTCACGGTTTGATTTGTATTCAATAATAAACCAAGTCCACTTACAGTTTGACAAGCAAAAACCTTGTCAAATAAAATGACATGATAAAATGGGATCATCACAAAGACTTTTATTAGTAAACCTGCACACACATCAAGCCACTGAACAGGCTGATAATTCCTTTTTTTAATCTTCACCTCCTAATGAGACATTTGGGCCTGCCTCTGAGACATAATCAGATCCAGTCTGGGTGGAGTGGGGGAAAGGCTCACTCTCAGAGTAGCCTCCAGCGTTGCTCTGAGTCTGTTTCGGGCTTTGGTCTTGGTTGTGGCCACAATGGAGAATCCTGATTCACACAGGTATGTAGTCGTAAATGGGAGAAGGACTTTCACGGCCCTCAGTGCAAGACATGGATACTCCTTTGAGACAGCAATCCAGAAGGAGCCCAGGTCCAGTTTGCCCCACTGCAACTCTAAAGCGCTGTCAGTGGAAACTTCCAGAAGCTGGGATTCCAGATGTGAGGGCAAAGCAATATCATTTGCAGTGGGATCCACTGAAAATGGGTCAAAAATCCACGTTTCCCTCTCTGGGATCCTCAGGAAAGTAGTTATCAAACTTCTCTGCCAGTTGTGATAGGTGCTGAGAGACTGAGTCACTGAAGGGAGTTTTCCAAAATGTCAGACAAAAGTGGAAACATGTCCATCCTCTTTTCCTGGGCCCTCTTGGTCCACAAAGCAAGTTTCCTCTTGAAAGCTTGAACTTTGTCTGCAACAAAAAATATGTTGCGGTTTCTTCCTTTAAAGCTGCAGTCGGCAGGTTTTCAAAATTCCGAGTCTAAAGTCGGAAAATTCGAACTGATACAACTTTCAGGTCCCTCCCCCAACCTCTTAACAAGCTCCGAATCGCCCCCCAAACCCCTCTCCCTCTGTGGACGAGGTTGTGCACGTGAGTTCACACCAGTGTGAGCGCACACAAGCTGGGGCAGACTCACGCTCAGCAGCGTGTGCACAAGCTGTGATTGACAGGTAGGATTCCTCCACCCTAACTTGATTGGTTAAAAACAGCCGGGAGCGCTCGATTTTTGCAAGCATGATTACAGGCTTCAGAGGGAGCTACAGATTTCGTTATTTTTCCTAAACAGCCTATTTAATATTCTACTTCCAGAATCCCATGACAGTTCAAGCTAATATGACTAAAAAAAAGTTGCCGACCGCAGCTTTAAGTGAGATGTTCAGTTGGTTCAGCAGTGAAAAAATGTCACTGAGGTGGGCAAGTTTTGCTGTGAACATTGTGTTGGCATAGTACCGTGCAAGATGATGGTTTTTCTCAGTGAGAAAAGAGAAGACCTCATTCCTCAGTTCAAACAAACGCTTGAGGACCAGTCCTCTTGAGAGCCATCTCACTTCACTGTGGTACAGCAGCTGGATGTGATCTGCTTCTATGTCCTCGCAAAGCTTAGCAAAACATCTGGAGTTTGCAGCACTGTTTTTAATAAAGTTTATGGTTTTCACACTTACATCTATCACCTGGTGGAAATCTGGTGACATCTTTTTTGCTGCAAGGATAACATATCTCTGGTGTCTTCAGTTGATAACCTATGCAGTCCCACGGCCCACAGGTGCAAAACCACCAGAATCACACAGAAGCTGGAACTAAAATCTTTCCGGATTTAATTTTCAGTTTCTTCCCAACGCACGCAAACTACAGCGAGTAGACCGCTTGGAAGAGCAGATAACAATTTTCACAAAAGTAAAAGTTTTTAATATTTTCCAAAATGGCTGGTGTCAATCCAAATCAGGCCCGGTCCAAGGTGTCGCTTAAGGGCATTGAGATGCCCATGGCAGAAATAAATCTGGAACAGGAGCTTGCGCGCCTTAAAGCTATGGTAGGTAATCCTAGAGAGCTAGCAAGAGAGCTAGCAAGATTCGAAAGTGTCCCCTCCTCTAAGCTCCACCCCCCCCTCCCCATTCCGTCAGTGCTTCATCCAAAGCCGGTAGAACCGCATGCGCACACGGAGCAGGGAGCCGACAGAGGGGGGCGTAGGCAGAAAGCAGAGGCATCTGATTGGTTTTTGTAGGCGCTCCAATCCGAGATCAGCGGGACGCTGATCTCGGATTGGTCAGCTTTTTCTCAGTCCTGCAGCTGCCACAGAGGTCTGATTATTTTCGTCCCTTTTTCTAAATACATCTTGTATAGATTTCTCTCAGGACAGACGGACCATTTCACCCAGTATTACAAAATGTGTTTCTGAACAGGATTACCAACCATGCCTTTAATCAAATCATTTTGACAAACAACCGTGAGATTACAACGCTCAGAAGGGAAACCAAAATGTGTACTTACTGGAAAGACCAAGTCAAGGAACTGCAAAAGTACAAAGAAGAGAATATAAGTTTTAAAAAAAGAAATGTAGAGCTTCAAAAGGAAGCAAAAGAGCTCCGGCAAATACACGCCATAGATAAAGCCTGGCAGAAGCAAAAGGAGAAGAATCTGACTCATAACATGATCAAAGAGGAAAACAAAAAGAAGGACACCGCGCTGATCAAAACGCTGCAGAGAGAGGTTCAATACAAGGAAGCGCAAATGAAAACTAAGGCAGAGGAGGCCGATCAGATGCAGAAGGCCAACACCGAGCTCCAGAGATTGATCAACAGGCTCAATGATGAATACGAGTGTGATCATAAGAATATCACAGCCGTGAGAACTGAGAGAGCTGAGCAGAGAGCTGAGAAAAAGAGAGGACAGCGAAAGACGGCGCATGTCGCAGATTGAAGACCTCAAGAAGCAAGTTTTCTTAATGGAAGAAAAACAGTCCCAAGTCCAAACCCAGCTCAGTGAGTCGTTAAAAGAAAACGACTCACTGAAGGACATTAACGCGAGGCTGCATAATGAGAGTCAAAACTCCGAGGAGCTGGACAAGAGAAGATTCGAGATTGTCGCTCTTCAGCTTCAGTTGGACCAAACCAAGGTACACAAGAAAGAAATACAGGACACAGCCAAAGAAAGGGCAACGTTGCTTGATAAGGACCTCACCCTGAACAAGGCAATTCTGTCCAAGGCAGAAGCTGACTTGGAACAGTTTGCCAAAGAGCTGAGGCAGAGCAAAGAGGTGATCATGAAGCTGGAGGCCAGGTCGGAGCAGCAGGAGAAAGGAAAGCACGAGCTGGAAGCGATTGTTAGTTCCCTGACAACTGAGAAGATGAACCTGGAGAAAGAGAACAAGGGTCTGCAGGAGTATGAAACAAAGTACAATTATTTTGTACACGAGTATACGTCACTGAACATAGGAAAGAAAACAGAAACGCAGAAGGAAAATCCCACAAAAAGGATTTTGCGTCTCAACGAGTTATTGGAAGAAAAAACGAAGCACCTGGAGGAGAAAGACAAAAAGATCGAGGTGCTGAAGCAGATGCTGGCTCGACAGCCAGATGATGAAAAAGCTCCAAAACAGGAGCCTGAAAGAGAAGCTTAAAGGACAAGAAGCGATGCTTTGCGTGTCCCACACTGCCTTTGAGAAGACACGCGAGAGTAACAACAAGCTGGAATATGAGATGAGGGAGCTCAGAGTGCAGAATAAATCTGCTTTTACCCACCATCCACCCATTTCCCAATGTAGACTCATAACGATGGAGCAGAGCGAGCCTGGAGGCCCAACAGGAAGCAAACAGATCCCCAAAGCCAAGGAGAGAAAACTGGTCATACTTCCCCCCATGTCAATATCAGTAGGCCGCAAACAGCTCACCTCGCACCCCCCTCCTCCAAAGCCCCCAACTAGACCTTAGAGCGCAACAACTTTATCCATCTTTCTTATTATTGGTTTTCTTAGACGTTCTGAATTCATAATTGAAATGTGGATATGACAACTGAAACAATTGCTGTAAATCAGCCATAAATCGACCATAAATCAGCCTTAAAAGCCTGGCTATAACAATACTAAGAGCCAAATAACTGACAGAAAATTAAAAATCCGTGGGCTGAGGCCTCAGTGGAAGGCATATACTGGATGTGTGTCCCTCCTTAATCTGGGGTGCAACACTACAAATGAAAAGCCACCGCAAACACACTAAAAGTGCCCCAGTGTACTCGCATGCCAAAACAGGAAGTGAGGTCCTCACCACAGTGCCTAGCCTCCTACCTGATGACACCCAGGTCACACTGAAACTCAAAAAGGTATGACAATAGGAAAGGTTAACAAAACCTACCACTTAATCAATCAAACTTAATAGACAAAGAACTTCACAAGCTAAATAAAAGTAGAGCAAAACAAATAAAACTGCATAACAGAACTGTACAAACTAACAAAACAGCACAGCAGCAAGTAAACCTAAAAAGACAAAAAAAAAAAAAACACGTTAGTAGGAACTAAAGATTGCATCACACATACAGGATGAAACGGGACCCTACTCACCACCTGGATTAGGTAACCACAGTAGCTCAGCAAGAGGCTGCATGGACAGTGTTGCCCAAAAAAAAAAAAAAAAAAAAAAAAAAAAAAAAAAAAAAAATATCACAAGAAGTCGCCATTGGCTCTCTGAAAAGTCGCTAGAAGTCGCTAGATTGCGTCATGACGTCATAAGTGACGTAACCACGCCCATATTATATATTTTCGCTCCTACCCGAGCCGAAATCAGCCGGCCTGAAGCTGATTTCAGCTCTAAACTCTGTAAACTTTAGCAATATTTGAAACTTTTCAGGCCAGAAAGTAGTTGTTTAGATCCCCAAAGTGTTAAAAACCTGCCAAAATACCGGCTATTTACAATTTTGTTCCGACGAATTCGGCGCTAGCCGCAGTGAGCAACGCACTTCCGGTTATTTTGACAAAATAAAATACCCGTTGCCTTTTATCATAGGGAAAGCCATTACGATAAAAAGGTGCTTTTGTTTTGAAAACAGGAAGTGAACCTACCCTCGTTGTAGCTAGCTTGAAACTGCCGTTTTGACAGGAAATGACGGTATGCCGGGTTGCCGTCGTCCTGCAATGCTTCTGTCTCGGCTTGTATGGTGTCGCGGGGCAACTGATTTGTCACTCACAAAACAAGTTAAATTGTCGCTAGATTCAGCCAGATTGAGCCCGAAAGTCGCTAAGTCGCTAGATAATTTTTTTGTCGCCAGAGATGGCCAAAAGTTGCTAAATCTAGCGACAAAGTCGCTAAATTGGCAACACTGTGCATGGAGTCACTTTGAGGCTTTATATACACACAGCATGGGGAGGAGCTAAGGGAGAGCTGACCACTGTAAAAAAAAATTGTCATTTTTACAGTAAAATACCGGCAGCTGTGGTTGCCAGAACTTCACCGTTAAAATTACAGTAAGACAGTTTTTACAATAACGGTAGATGAGTATAAGTGTTGCTGATTCTACGGTAATAAATGGTGTTTGATTTCACATTTTACTGTAATTTTACTGTAATTACTGTTTTAACCATTGAAAAACATCACATTTTGTCCTAAAATTTACATTAAAATGATATATAAAATACGGTTTATGCCATGAAATATGAAAATATTTAATATAAAACAAAAAGTTTTCAGTGCAATCTGTTGGTTTTCTTAGCTAGGAAATTGTTTTTGAATTGGCTCTCTATGAACGAATTGGATTATTTTATGAATTATGATTATTATTAATTAATTGAATTCCAATTGGCTTGAATTGGACTTACTATCTAAGTGCCTTGAGATGACATTTGTTGTATTTGGCGCTATATAAATAAAAATGAATTGAAAAAAAAAAAAACTGTAAAATTAGCAGTCTAAAACATTTAAACATGTCCCTAAATTACTGTATAAATACAGGTTTTGTCTGTACAGTGAACCCTCGCTATAACGCGGTTCACCTTTCACGGTCTCGCTGCTTCACGGATTTGCATCGTGCATTGTGTTCTGCATTCTGATTGGCTAAACAGTCTCTCCGCTTCTTCTCTACCTGTGTGTCAATAACGTTGCGGTTTAATATGTACACGTACACGTTCATTACAGTTCTCAAACATAATCGATGGTGGCATGTCGGTATATAAAAATCTTTTTGCCCAGAAGAAAAAAGAGCGACAACAACTACCGATACCTATGTTCTTCTCTTGAAAAAACACACCTGCACCGCGGGCTTTAGAAGAAAAAAACGCTACAGAGCGGAGTCAGGATGCAGCGGCTCAGTCAGAAGAGCAGTGAAATACACGTGAGTCACTATTTGTCCTACTGTACTTTGTATTTTTTTTTCATAATCATTTTTCATTTTCTCCCGTTCTAATCCAGTGACTCGGGTCGCGGTGGGCCGGCGCTGATCTCCATAATTTGAAGCCTTCAGTTTGTATTGATGATTAAAATGATTATTTTAAAGTACAGTAGTTATTTGTAAAAAAAAAAAAAAAAAAACCTTTATACAGTACTTTTATTTGTTAAACAAATGCTTGGGCCTGTAAAAAGGTTTTGTTCTTTGGTTTCAATGTATTATGGAGTATTTCATTGTATAATAATTGTAAAAACAATAAAGGTTACTACTTCACGGATTTCGCCTATCGAGTTCTTTTTGGAACGTAACCCCCGCGAAAAACGAGGGTTCACTGTATTTTTAAACGGTAAAAAACTGGCAGCTGCAGTTGCCAGAACTTTACCGTAAAAATGACGGGTATATATTCTATACTATAACGATAAAAGAGCACCAGTATTGCTGATTTTAAACTTAATTATTGTGTTTGAATCCATAATGTTCCGTAAAAATAAATGTTTTTACCCCTGGAAAAAAACTTGTTTTGCTTAAAAATTAACATTAAAACATAAAAGAAAATTAAAGTTTGTGCCATGAAATATGAAAGGATTAACTGTAAATTTAACTCGGAACACATGCTCCCAAATGCAGTTAGCATTTATACTCGTGCAAAGGTTTGAACAGATGTGACAACATTATCATTTCTTCTCCGGTGCTGTGTGTGTGTGTGTGTGTGTGTGTGTGTGTGTGCGTGTGTATGTGTGCGTGCGTACGAGATGAATAATCCACAGGTCACATGAAATTACAAAGAACTGGAAACACATGCTTCAAAAAGACATACAAGTAATAAAAAAAATATAGTTTTCACATACTAGTGAATTTGCAAAGCTGGGCATGAATGAGGAAAAAGGGTACACATCTTACACTGTGTACACTCAGAATAACAATAAAATGCAGTTTTTAACATACTGCAACATTGCAATAACATTACACCTCGCATCACATGACTCACAAAGTATGGTCTAAGTCCACTCATGGTCTGCAAGGACGGCGATGAGTGTGAGGACTCTTGGGTTGACAGCAAAGACCTTCCTCCTCTTGCTGTGCTCAACTTTCGTTCCTCTCTCCGGATTAATTGAAAACAAACACCTTGAAGAAAAGAAGAAAGGATAAATAGTACGGCGTCTAATATGTTATGTTTTTAAATATCTTAACAGAAAGCTAGCACAAGATCCAGATTAGTGGTGGACACAGAGCTGACAGGACGACTCTATACACAGAACATTCACCAGACAGAGGAGTGTGCTCAGGGACAGGCTTTTGTCCCTATCCTGCTGCACAAACAGACTGAAGAACTCTTCTGTCCCCATGGCCATAATAAATATACACTATAACACTGCTCAGCGACAGCATAGCAATAACGCAAAACATTTGCAGTTTCTATTGGCACTGTTTCAATTATGTACATTTATATTTGGCACAGTTTTTTTGTCTTTTGTATTTATTCTATTTTGGTATCTAATAACATTAGGATCTATATGGTGAATATTTTCTTTATCTTGCTTGTAAATATAGTATGCATGTATGTATCTAAGAATTACCTCTGGGGGAACTGTGTTGATCGCAGTCCCACTGGGTAGTGTATATTAAAGGCCTACAGAAAGTTGATTTTTTTGCACAAAACTGAAATGGCAGATCGATTCCTTATATAGCATGGAATTGTTTTATGATTTTAAAATAATTTTAGGCCCCTGGATAGTCCTGATTAGACCCAATAAACTATCACCACATTTGATTCGAATTTTGGCAAACCGACGATAGGTGCGTGACGTCACGAGTGCACTAAACAATAAACATGTCTGATACCAGTAGTTCCAGTAGCGAAGCCAGCAGTTTGCCAGACCTGGACAGCTTCTTCACGGCAAATTTCGATGTGTGCCGCGGGACGTCGCTTGGAAATATAAAATGTTGGGTTCAGTGCAGTTTTTATTGCGAGTAGATGTACGAAGTGCGTGTGTTGCCCTCAGCAGCTCACACCACCGGGGACAGAGGAAGCAGAGAGACCTGCGGTCTTGTGTCTGTGTCTCCCTGGCGGAGAGCGGACACACGTTGCCCTGAAATCAGCGATCGTCGGGGCTCTTGATGATCGCTCTCCCGGCTGATTTCAGGACAACCATCCCGCGGTGTGTCCGCTCTCCGCCAGGTGGATTCCCCCTGAGTGTCCACACCGCAGGGAGCTGAACACGGCGGGATGGCTCCGGCTGATTTCACCAGAGAGGAGGCAGGCGGACAGGGAGGCACAAGTTCCGACCGCAGTTCTCTCTGCTTCCTCTGTCCCCGCAACATTTGCAACTTTTCAGGTGAGAAAGTAGTCGTTTAGATCCCCAACGTGTTGAAAACCTGACAAAATACCGGCTGTTTACCATTTTGTTCCGACGAATTCGGCGCTGCTAAAGCTAGCCGCATTGAGCAACGCACTTCCGGTTATTTTGACAAAATAAAATACCCGTTGCCTTTTATCATAGGGAAAACAGGAAGTGAACCTACCCTCGTTGTAGCTAGCTTGAAACTGCCGTTTTGACAGGAAATGACGGTATGCCGGGTTGCCGCCGTCCTGCAGTGCTTCTGTCTTCTGACAAAGTCGCTAAATTGGCAACACGGCAGCCAGGAAAAACAGTGCACTTGTGACGTCACACGGATTTTCTAGGAGGTTTCCTAGCGGCAAATTCAAAATCGCAAATTCAATTCAATTCAATTCATTTTTATTTATATAGCGCCAAATACAACAAATGTCATCTCAAGGCACTTAGATAGTAAGTCCAATTCAAGCCAATTGGAATTCAATTAATTAATAATAATCATAATTCATAAAATAATCCAATTCGTTCATATAGAGCCAATTCAAAAACAATTTCCTAGCTAAGAAAACCAACAGATTGCACTGAAAACTTTTTGTTTTTCGGTCCAATCTCCCGGCCTGAGCGGCGTGCCTGAGGCGACTGTGGAGAGAAACGACTCCCTTTTAACAGGAAGAAACCTCTGGCAGAACCAGACTCAGGAAGGGTGGCCATCCACCTCGACCAGCTGGGGTTTGAGAAGACAGAAAAGGGGGGGGGCAGGGGGCCACCGCGACGGCGGCACTGTAACACCATTCAAAGGATATCTGTTGGAACAGGGAAACACGAGTTAATGACCATAATAAAATCAAATCACATATACATAAAGAGAGTAAAGTGAGGAAAGGTGTGACAGATGAGGCCCCCCAGCAGTCTAGGCCTATAGCAGCTTAACTATGGGATGTTTCAGGATCACCTGAGCCATCCCTAACTATAAGCTTTATCAAAAAGGAAAGTTTTAAGCCTGGTCTTAAAAGTGGAAAGGGTGTCTGCTTCCCGGACATTTACTGGCAGCTTATTCCACAATAGAGGGGCCTGATAACTGAAGGCTCTGCCTCCCATTCTACCTTTAGAAACTCTGGGAACCTCAAGTAAACCTGCATTTTGGGAACGAAGTGCTCTGTTAGGAAAATATCTTACAATGAGATCTTTAAGATATGATGGAGCTCGGTCATTAAGAGCTTTATATGTAAGGAGAAGAATCTTAAATTCTATTCTGAATTTAACAGGGAGCCAATGAAGAGAAGCTAAAACTGGAGAAATATGATCTCTCCTGTTAGTTCTCGTCAAAAAAATTTCATGCGTTTATGAAATGTTTTGGTGTAGAGTCCAATGATCATTATTGTTCCTCTGTGTATGTATTATCATTATGTATTGGGTGTAGTGTCAGCTTTCTGTAGGCCTTTAAAGCAATAGTAACTGCCAAACATCAGGCAGATGGCACAGGAGAAGGCAGTGATGTCGTTGTTGACAATCTTCTGATCAATGCTCAACATGAAGCAGTCAGCAGTGAGGCAAGAGGACCCTGAGGATAAACAACGTGAACAAATATATATTACAAAAAGGCATCTGTGTCAACCGTTCAACTACATTGTAACCTTGGTTCAGACATACCACACACAATAAGACAGGGTGTTGCTGGCACATCCTCCATCTCAACCTCTTCAGCAAGGCTCGTCTTCTCAACATAGTGGAACATATTCTCTTCTTTCTCACCAAAAAAAGCAAGTAGAAAAAGTACCATCTCTGTACAACCACTGGACCGACCTTTTTCAGTCGGTAACTTGAGGAGACACACTAGAACTTGTTTTTGTTTCTAGGCAGAAACAGTTTTGAGGAAGTTTAAGATGCCTTTTTGTCCAGATTGGTATAGAAGGCCTCAGTCAGATTGATGCCATTAAGTTGCTGGAAGTGTCCTGCCATGCCAGCTTCGTGGAACAAAAAAGGCCATTCTTGGCATAGCTTCGGGATGCTTGTACCTTTATTGATGTCCTTTCCTTGTGTGTAATAGGTTTTCTTTCACATCTTCTGCAGCAAAATTTTTGTATTTGAACATCTTCTTCATCTCTTCTTTTTTTATTAAGCTGACTCTCTACTGTCTCAGGAAGGGGCAAAAACTTTGGCTCCCAGTTGACACAGCCATATGTGTCTTGAACACTGGCTTTCTGTTCAGCAGGTATCTCATCAGTGTCTTTATCTGATTCTGCCTTGCTTTTGTTATCTTTGCCGTTTCTGGTCGTCTGCCATTTTCAATTCTTGCCTGGAGTTGCTTTACCAGGAAATTATAACCAAGTCCAATAATATCACCATCAATTACATCCTTAAGTGACTTTGGATATCTGCTCACCATCCTTTCTGCCATTTCCAGGGGTGATAGCGTTCCAGCGCCGCGCCGGAAATCCGGCGTAGCGTGGCTCTGTTAAAAAATAAAAAAAAAACTTTCGAAAAGCTTTTTTTCCCCTGCGTTTGACGTGTGCAGACCAATTAAAGCTCAACACAAGCCTTCCATCCATTCAGAAATAGGACGGGGGCGGGTCTTGTTTGTCTTGGCCAATAAGGGACATTGAGCGGCATGCTCATAGCAGAGCCATAGATGGCTCTGACTCATGGGCTCCGAGTGCGTTCAGAGAGTGCGTTCCAGGGCGGGCATGTTAGTTGGAAAAAATTTGACGTAGGGGCGTGGTCGCCAAGCTCCAGGAGCTCCTTGTACTACCAGGACAGCTGGTAATCTTCAGCCCCAATTTAGTGTCCCCAGCCGGGGTAAGTACCCTGGACCAACCTCCCTGGTCTGGAAGTAAACATGCTAACCCGGTTAGCTTACCTGGCTAGCTTAGAAAAATCGAGTGGTCAAATGATAATTTGGAGTAACTTTCTTGTGCTACATCAGTTTGTGGTGCATTTTTACATCAATATATGGTATTCACAACATTTATAGTCACTAGGCTCTTTAAATTAAGCAAAAACTATCATGTAAGAAATGGCACTGAGGTCCGCCATGTTTTTTGCCTGGAAGTGCGTCGCTGGGTCTTGCGTCATCGCGTGCCCAACGAGCATGCGTGGAACGACCGGAATTGTTGTTAAAGTGGAATTAAAGTTTAATTCCGAATAAACTTAATTCCGGTTCTGAAAGTGTTTACATGAACGTTAATTCCGAATTAAAAATTAGCATATAATTCTGAATTAAAAATTAGCATATAATTCTGAATTAACACCATCTTGTAAACGCAGCCACTGTGAAATATTTGTTACACAATAGTCGTCTATAAACAGAGGTATGTTATTTCATTAAAAAGTGTTGCTTAATTAATTGGTAATCACCACCTCTATTTTAGACAGAGTGTAGTTACTGTACTTTGGACCAGTATTGCCCCCTACTGACCTGTCTTGGTATGGCTGCTGGTTATGCAGCTTTGAGTTAATCAAGTTCAACATGCACCATGTTTTCAGAAATGCATTCTGATGTTGAAATGTTGCATTGTGGTTCAATACCCACCTAGCTCCACCTTTCTAGCTATACTGCAACATCACAAGCCTAGAATGCCTTTTTTAACCGCATACGCTGGTATTCGTTTTTACAGCTAGAATCAAACATGGCCAGTTTCTTTCAGTCAATCTTAAGTGCTATACCAAGATGGAAATGATCTGTGTTTTCGTGAATAACACCATAGACATAAGGCAAAAATGAAAACATTATCTAAAATGTGTCACTTGACAATAATGGTCATACACAGACTATTAAATGTTTGAATAATGTGTCAAAATTAGGCCTATGTTACGTCACATATGCAGTATGTTGTGCGCCCCCCACCCCGTTGGAACAGGAAAAAAAAAGTTCAGGCTCAGGATTTTTTTTCACTATCACCCCTGTATTTCAGTAGGGTCGGATTCTTGCAAATCTTCATAATTTCAGAAACAATAATCCTCACCATTTCTCTGGAAAGGTAGAACAAATGAAAATAAAAAAAAATCATTAAGTATAAAATGTTTTGGTACTCTGTAAAAAAAAAAAAAAAGTAGTTTATCAAAACAAGACATACACAATATGGTTAAGTCTGAATACTGCAATTATCTTAAAAGATCTTACTGATTGGCCATATTAACTTAATCAAGTTCTTATTGTGCATAAATATATGCAGGTACATGTACTTTTTACAGTTACAATTTTTTATCTTTTAAATTGTGTTACTGGTATCAAATTTACCTGTGTAAAGTAATTATGTAATGTTAGGTAACAGTTAATGTAGAGTGCTTCCTTTTTTTAACAGAGACCGTTGTCTGCCCCCTGCCCAGGAACTACCAGGTGTAAATGAGAAGCTGTGCGTTGTTCTTGTCAAATAAACAAACACATGAAATATGATTGAAAATTGTCCTTGTTGCATCACACCTTTCATTTTCAGTTTGACTTTTCGTTCGATGTAAAGCACATATTTTTATGCAAACTGAAGCCCAAATGATTAGAAAATATTTATTTAAAGCAATACTATGTAACATTTCTACCTTAAAATAACAGCTTGAAAAAAATTGTGCAGCTAGAATGAGTTGTAATATTACGATTGGCCTGTCTCCTATGCCCTTCGGGGGTCTGAGTTGGAATAACTGCGCTATGTAACTTTGCTGGACCGGCCCGGGAGCTGAGCGGAAGTACTTCGACTTGCTTTCTAGCACACCTACCGCAAAAACAAATAGACCCCTCTCACGCTCCCAGGTATAAGGCTAAGCTAGCGCAACATTGTCAGTACGATCATCATGGAAGAGATGTTGACTGATGAAGCAAGGAAGAGAAAGAGAGAGGCCGACAAAGCAAGAGACCGGACTAGAGTTGCTCTCGGAACAGCCTGTAGGGGGAGCTCCATAATGGGCTTTTTGAGAAGTTACATTGTATTGCTTTAACTATATATTATACTTAAAAAAAATTAATTAAAATAAATATATATTTTTTTTTTCTAAAATCAGAAAGGTTGAACAGAGGTGTTTCATTTCCAATACATTTCTCTGAGAGAGAGAGAGAGAGAGAGAGAGAGAGAGAGAGAGAGAGAGAGAGAGAGAGAGAGAGAGAGAGAGAGAAAAAATCAGTCAGTCAGTCAATATTGGGTTACAATTAATCAAACATAACATAAACTCAAAATCTTTTCTTCTTAGCTGGGCAGGGAGAGGGACAGCTTACTTCCATTGGCGGTTTCGGGCATGTAGTGTCCTGTGTTTTTTCTGAGCAAAACTCACGGATATGTTGGTACAGATACATCCGTCTTTTGTAATCCAGGCCAGGAGCCTTGACACTGGGGGGTCTCTGGATTGGTGCTGCGTCCTTTTGGAGCAGGCATACTCCTTGTTCTTCAGTGTTGGCAAAGGCCTTGTAGAAGAGCCAGCCAGGATGGTCACTGCTCATTCTGAAACACACAGAATTTTGGGACATAGACATAAGCCAAAGACATGCGCCATTAGTATTGTTTATAATTATACAATAAATTACATCCCGATAATGCTGGTATTGGGTTATGCCCAGGAAGAGTCGGAAGAATGGCTTCAGGAATGACTGCCAATCACGCTGCTCCACCACGACTTCCCAATCTTCCCGGCCAACCAGTTGTGGGATGTTAACTCCTGTCATTGTGCTGCTTCGAACGACTTCCACAATATCTTCCAGGCAGGATACCATCTTTCGGCGATAGGTTTGCTTCACCAAGCCAAATGCCCAATCTGGTGCAAACTTTGTATGGCCCACAATCAGAAAGTTCAGAGAGATGGTTTCATGCAAACCATGAAGAACTCTCCATAAGAGGTACTGTAGCACAGTATTGTTCTTGTTCTGACCGACACAGTTGTCGCAGTGTAGTTGGACATACTTTTCACCCATGCCATATCGTGTGAAGAAATTATCAAGAAATGACACCACAGCATTTGGCCCTTTGTTGATGCATGCACTCTCATCAATAAGGTAGTTTACTTGTCTTGGGATAGCCTCACAGTTAATGCCAAACAAGCCACATTTTCGAGGGGTCAAGAAGTACATGGGACCGGGCTGAAGTGGATTGGAGGGGATATGCACCTGCTTGGCAAAATCAAATGAGTAATGCATGGTGATTTCTTGGGAGCATGGATCACAAGGACAGAGTTGATTGATGTTGTTGTCTTTTACAGTATCTTTGGCTTTCTGAACCAAAGATACTGGTATCAAATTTACCTGTGTAACCTGAGCGTTCCAGGATCACTTTCATGAGGTGGTCTTCCTGGCTCCTGCATCGCCCAGATTTCTCTGCCTCGGTCAGGTTGGCAGACTTGTAGATGGCAGAGTTGTTTTTTGGCATTGCCAACATAAGTCTGTCATTGGCTTCGTCCGGACTATGTAGGGCACAAGGGTCTTCCACAGGCGCCGAAAGATCACTATGTTCACCACACGATGCGCTGATGAAACAAAAGTTGGGAAGAACGTCCATCCATCCATCCATTTTCTATACCGCTGAAACCGTCGGTCGGGTCGCGGGGGGGCTAGAGCCTATCCCAGCGGTCAATGGGCGAGAGGCAGGGTACACCCTGGACAGGCCGCCAGTCCATCACAGTTGGCAAGAACGTGCTCAATTTATTAATATATTCATTAATTCAATATTGATGCACTTTGAAACACCTCAAATTTTCATTAGAGTCAATGATAATTGTGACAAGCTTTTGACTTAAGTGCACTCAGCATAGGTTACATGTGTAAAAACTGCAATGAATAAGCTGTTGTGTAAATTTTAACATAATAGGCTTATCAGCATCAATTCTGAACAGAAATAAAGAATACCTACCTTCTGACTTAAGTGCATGTTCATAGGCACGAAAAACTGTGCCCTTGGTGTAATGAGAGGGCAGCAGCTTTATATCAAAGCGTTTGTAGCCAGGGACACGACCAGGAAGAACCAATCAGTGAAGCTCCGCGAAGTTAATGATGAACGATACCACACGACAGATGTCATCATGTGTGAGCAGGCGCTTGTCTGATTTCTGGCGTCCACCAGACTTCTTATGACGGGGGGGTCATGCCATGTTCCTTGTAGTGCTTCAGTAAAGCAGTCAACTTATTTTGGCTTTTGCTGAAATAAAATCAGAACAGCCCACTGTTACTAAAATGCAGAACATGCAGCCAATTTTGCAATACACAGTTATTATTACTGAACAGTGTTGGGCTTAATGGGTTACAAAAGTGATGTTATTATTACAGTAATGCATTGCTGTTTGCTGTAACACAGTAATGTAAGGCCTTATCAATAACATTACAGTAATATTTTACTTGGTACAACTCTCTTTGGGGCCTACATTGATATAAATGTTTAATGACCTTCACACATTTTGACATTTTAGCATTCCTAGTTAGCCAGGGAATTCCCATGCTGCTTTTCGTGCGATTTCATTCTAACTGCAAAGTCAGCCTGGAAACCACCGCCCTTATTTTTGCCTGAGTTTGGGAACCCATCACAGAACGGGGGGGGCAGCACGACAATGACGACGTCTATGCGCTACACCGAAGCTCGTAGAGTGTTAATCCAACATGGCAGCGGACACAACGTTTCCGTTCGATGCAGCCTTAGGAAGTGTTTCGGAGTAGATTCACCCTAGGGTCATTTGAACCGTGACATCCAGCCAAGTAGCCCACCCGAAGTTTTTCCGATATTGGCTGAACATTGTGGGAGAGAAATGTCATGACATGGCCTAATTACATCGTGTGCTTTGTTGACTGGTTCATATGAATATTGTTGATAGTTAGAATGAGCTTGTGTACGATAATGGCAAAAGCCAGGCGCCTCCAGAGAAGATTGGGCATGGCCACGTATGCATTGTTTGATTCAGAAGCAGTATAAAGGGTTGTCACAAAATGAGGTTGGTGGAGATTTTCGGACATTCTGTATGCACATTTGCTGTGACGACTTGTTCAAATAAACTTCCCCAATGAAAGGCTGACTGACGTGGATTTGACTCCTTTTCTCCACTACAACATCAGCTGAGTTACTGAGATATCCCGAATAGCTTAGTACAAGCACTAACGGACCCTGGCAGTATCTCCAAAATTACCACACTAAAATCACATGCCCTGACACCAAACTTCTACAGTAGTACAAATATGGTCTGTACTCACAAAACGATGCATTTGGAAGTTTGTACATAGTCCAGGAGTTTATTATTATCAACACAAGCCTATAGCTTGTCTGCTGCTAAAGCTGCGTCAACGTCACTTCCTTGATCTGGGAGCTTACTTTTTTGATAATGACGAATATTGAGAGACTTTCTACGATTAGTTTAGGCTACACCAACACAGATAGCTAGTTTGACAGGAGTGATGACCAATCGCGTGCACCTGTCACTCGAAACGTGGCTTCCCGCCTATTGTGGGCCTTTGTGTCACTGTTTCTGTACATTTTTAAGCATTTTGATTGGTTTTATGAAGCGAGCAGAGATAGAGACGTTTCAGAGGTAAAGGGGAATCCTCAGAGGTAATAGGAACGGTAGACGTTAACGGGAGAAGAGTCGATGAATTTCTTCAAACTGTTAAATTTTAACGCATTTAATACAACTTGCAAGTGAACTTGAATTGTCATTTACGTGCCTTTCCTCAATTATATGGACTATACAACAATGACAATAAACAATGTCTATTCTTTGAAATTAGCTAAAAAGAATGTTTTTTTTAATCCATTGTTTTTTTCACGTTATCTGCCCGTAACTCAAAATAGAATGTTGCGACTTCCGCAGAGCGGGTCACATATATTATCTTAAGAGTCCTTATCACCATTTCACAGAGGCAACATTCTCAAGAAATTCCAGTTTTGTATAGCTTGTCCGCTGAGTTTCAGTGCTTTTGGAGTGATAGCACAAGGTTTGGAACAAGCATCTGTTGCTTTGTAATTGAATTGTCAGATGCGCCTGTTCAAAATTGTGTATGTGAACCATTTCTTTTTGAGTATCATGTATTTGAGAAAGGGCAACGTCGAATGAGAGAACACCCTCAAAGATGTCATGGCCCAGACAAGGGGGCATGCCTGGTGAACAAACATTAAAGTTCTGTAAAGTATTAAACACTGACCTGAACTTAATCCCCTGTACTTCTGTCACGTCCTCTGTCTCCAGCTGTTCAGTGGCAGATCTATGTTCCTGGAGTCCGCTCCGGTCCAACAATTGCTGGAACAGCACCCTGAAATTCAGACCGAGTAATCAGACAATATCTGCAGAAGTACTGAGACGTACTGAAATTTTCCGTAAAACCCCCGATGCAGTGAGACCCCAAGTTGTCTCCAGCAATGCAGTACAGTGCTCCTTTCACAACTGATTCATCTGCCATGGTTATCCCATTCTCCTCTAGTATTTTCAAGTCAGTCAGTTCTGAAAAAACCTTGGAATGGCCAAATTCCTTGAAATCCTTCTCTCTACACAATAAGACCAGCAGCATATGATCAGTATTTGATCGGACATGGGGCGGCATATTGAGTAGAGAAAAGTATACAGCCAAGACCTTGTGCTTTTTTTTTTGCAGATCCCAATGGGTTCACAACTTCGAACGGATCCTTATATAAAACCAGCTTGAGACAACTTGGGTTTTCCTGAAAAAATGTGTTGGACATAAATACCTTACCATCGTTACGGTCACAGAGAACATCAGTTTTTGAAACATCATTAGCCATCATTAGGCCCTGCCAATAACTGGACTCCAGCATACCCTTTAAAGCTGCCGTCGGCAGGTTTTCAAAATTCCGAGTCTAAAGTCGGAAAATTCGAACTGATACAACTTTCAGGTCCATCCCCCAACCCCTCCCCCTCTGTGGACGAGGTTGTGCACGTGAGTTCACACCAGTGTGCGCGCACACAAGCTGGGGGCAGACTCACGCTCAGCATGGAAGGCGTGGTTGGTGACTGTTCTGCTCAGATAATAGATAAATAATAAACCTAACGTGATTGGTTAAAAACAGCTGGGAGCGCTCGATTTTTGCAAGCATGATTACAGGCTTCAGAGGGAGCTACAGAATTCGGGATTTTTCCTAAACAGCCTTTTTTAATATTCTCCTTTCAGAATCCCATGACAGTTCAAGCTAATATGACTAAAAAAAAAAGTTGCCGACGGCAGCTTTAAAGTATTTAGCACAGGAACATGTTATGCAAATCTGTTCTGTCCTCATCTTTGCCCAAAAACACTTTTTTGGGTTCCCCATATTTGAACATGTCTTTAAAACACTGGGTTCTTAAATAAACAGTTCTCATGGGCCCTGTGTGGTAAGCTAAAAACAAGTCTGACTGCTTTACTGAGTCCCAGATTTTGGCAATGTCTTCATCTGCAAATGACATTACTTTAAGAAGCAAGTTCAATCTATTTAAAGTGCATATCTGTCCCAATTCATGGATATTCTGAATCTCTTCTACAATGTTTTGAATGGTAGATGCTGGAAGAAGATGTTGTCCCTGTAGTTTTATGTAAGACATGCAGACATTTCTAAGATACAAGTCACTGAAATTTGGTCCGTATGTGACTGTGTCTTCTGCATCTGGCACACGATACTCTTGTGTGGTAGCACATGCAGCACTCTGAGTATCTTCATTACTTGTTTCACAAATCACATTTTCCAAATCATTTTTATGTTTTCTGGACATGTGAGAGGTAAAGGAAGATTTTACACTGAACACACAGGTGCACCCTCTCACAGGGCAAGTTACTTGGCGCCCCTCTACTATATGCTCCTTCAAGTAAACAACCAAAGCTTTTGTCCCCTCACACTGCCGTTCACAAAGCGAAACTGTGCATTTTAATCTCGTTAAAGTTGTGTCTAGAGTAACTGTTGGCATGCTATAATGATGACGATAGAAGTGTGCTTTTAATGCTGCATAACCAGTGCACACCTGCTAGCTGCAACACACTTGAACATACACTTCGGTTCGTTGCGATGTAGTTTGCAATGGAGAACAAAGGCTTTGACAGATTTAACTGTTTCTGCACACAGGTTACATGAATACATCTTAAACAAACTACCTCGACGGTTAGCATACAACAATAGCGACACGAAACAGATGTAGGCTACAGCTAGTGCTGGAAAGGAAAACTTTCCACGTTTTTTTCTTCTCTCTTTTTTTTTTTCCTTAAATCTCCTTTTAACCAACCGAGTGCAATTTAAACTATTAGCTTTCTGAAATTTTCCGAAATATTTCCATACCTGAGAAAGAGAGCAGCTCTGATGGAGAAGGTCCGATGAGGAAGTCTGTAGGACCTGAACGTGCAGTGGAGAAAAAAACAAAACGGTCCTAGGTGCGTTCACACCGGACGCGGTCGCTCGACGTGAAATAAATCCAACTTTGGCGAAATATTCGCGTCAGACAGCCTATCAGCGTTGAGATTCTGGACTACGTCATGCGTCCATGGATCCCGCCTATTCCAGGAAAAATGGAGGAAAAATTAATAGTCGCCGTCTGTGGGCTCCCGGTGCTTTATGACACCACTTCACCCTCCTACCGGGATAGAAACCAGAAGGAGCTTGCCTGGAGGAGTGTGAGTGAGGTGACCGGTCTACCTGGTAAGTTGTGCAAATGTTGTGATTTCAGCTATCTGCTGTAGATACTTCGCTGTCTACAAAGTTAGCGATAGCAGCACTAGTTAGCACTAGCAGCCTTCGCCGTCCAGCATATTCAATATTTATCTGTTTACGTTATTGTTCTTGTCAGTTGAGATATGCCTGAAAAAAGTGGAAGGGGCTCAGAGACACGTTCATGAAAGAGAGAAAGGAGGCAGGAGGGAAGAGTGGATCGGCAGCAGGGACAGGGAAAAGGTGGAGGTACTCTGCGGTCCTCTCTTTTCTCGACCCCTTCTCACCCCCAGGGAAACAAGTGGCAACATGTGGCGGGGGGTCGAGGAAGAGAGGTCCGCAGAGTACAGGCAGGATGAGGGAGCAGCAGGTGAGGACCAGGCGGCAGCAGCAGCAGCAGCAGCAGCAGCAGCAGCAGAGAGTGACGTGAGAGGTTGGTTTTCAACGAAGACACACACAGCAAGGGAAACAAATGAGAAATAGTGTCACATAGATGAATAACCCTTTTTTTTTTTTTTTTTAAATGTCACTAGGTTGTGGTTAGGGGAAAATCAAAGTCTAGATAATATAATGGCTAACTTTATGATGTATTAATATGGATGCATTTATAAAATGGTTGGTGAGTTCAAATCTATCAAAAATATATTTGTTTTATTGTTACTAATAGACATCCCTGATCAGTCCTCCGATGCCAGTGACACCGAGGCATCTGCTGCTGCTGCTGCCGCTGCCGCTGCTGCTCTATCAACATCAAGAGCAGTCACAGGTAAGCACAGGACAAATTAGATTACATTTTTTAAATGGTAAGAGTATGAGTTATGCAGTTATGTTTTCACTACAACAACTACTTTATTTGTTGCCTTTTCATGTTTGATCCATAACTTTGTGTCTTTGCCAGATTTCATAATTTTCAGTCATGTCAAACTGTCATTATTGAAAAATCTGATCTAATTGAATCACCCTATATTTCAATTTTCATACAGCACCAAAGAGGGCCAGGAGGAGGATGCAGGAAAGTCCAATAGAGGGGCTTCTACTGGAGGTCCTCAAAAGGAACTCTCTACCACCCCCACCACCCCCATCTGAGGATGAACTCTTCCTCAAGGCCAGACCTGGGCATTTTACGGCCCTTTGCCCATCCCTGTCCGGCCCGCGCCCCCCTGCCCCCTCCAGTCAAAAATAAAAACGGATTTTGGTGTGCATGCGATGCAGCTGTCTTTTATTTTGAAAGGGCCTGACGCATGTTTATGAATGCATGCATAAGTGACAGTGACAAGTGAGAGGTGGCTAGCATCCGAATCCCTGATCCACACAAAATGTCGTCTCACGGTAAAAAAAGAAAAGTTGATTCAGAATGCCGCGTTTTCAACAAGGCATGGACAGCGAAATATTTGTTTACAGAGGTAAAAGGTTAAGCTGTGTGTTTAGTTTGTGGTGTGTCATTGGCTGTGTTAAAGGAGTATAATAGCCACCGTCACTACGTGACTAAACACGGGGAGAAATACAAGAACTTTTCAGAAAAAGAGCGCGCAGCTGAGTCTGTTGCTCGCCAAGCTGCAATCTCAACAAACACTTTTTACAAAACGTTTGCCATCCAGAGGTGCTGCAGTCAAGACAAGTTTTGTTATTTCGCACAAGATAGCTAGAAAGAGCAAACCCTTCTCTGATGGAGAGTTTATTAAGGAGTGTTTGGTGGACTCGTCTGCGCTAATATGTCCCAAAAAAAAGATGCTTTTGAGAACGTCTCCCTCTCCCGCTGCACCGTAACGAGGAGGATTGAGGACATCGCGAAAAACCTGGTGCTACAACTGAAAGATCGCGGAAATGACTTAGAGTACTTTCCCCTGGCTTTGGTTGAGAGCTGTGATATACGGGGCACTGCCCAGCTGCTCATCTTCATGCGCGGGATCAATGCAGACTTCAGAATCACGGAGGAGCTGGCAGACATGCCAGGCCAATGAAAGGGACAACAACGGGGAGTGATCTCTTAGCTGAGGTACATGCATGTCTCAAAAGCTTGGGGCTGAAATGGGACAAAGTGGTGGGCGTGACAACACATGGGTGTCCAAATCTCACAGGAAAAAAAGTTGGTCTGTTAAAGCGAATCCAGGACAAAGTGGCAAATTAACTTTTTTCATTGTATTGTACATCAGGAAGTGTTATGCAAGTCAGTGTTACAAGTGAATCACGTTGTTGATGTTGTAACTAAAACTGTTAACTTTATCAGATCAAGGGCACTGAATCATAGACAGTTCGTTTCACTTTTAGAAGAAACTGAGACTGACCACCGTGACCTAAGCTACCACACAGCCGTCAGGTGGCTGAGTCTGGGGAAAGTGCTGAAAAGCTTCTGGGACCTGAGAGAGGAGATTCAGGAGTTCTGTGTGAGGAAGGGACATGCCAGACTGGCTGGCAGATCTTGCTTTTACTGTTGATGTGACTGCTCAGATGGATGAACTAAATGTTAAACTGCAAAGCAAGGGCCTTTTTGTGTATGAAATGTACAGTGCAGTCGAGGCCTTCAGTAGGAAATTGCAGCTTCTGTCGAGCCAAATCAGAGATAATATTCTCACTCACATGCCAACACTGAAGCAAGTCACCCCATCAGCAGATCAGCTCCAAAGGTTCTCATCCATGTTAGAAGCACTGCATGTTGAGTTTTCAAGGCGATTTCAAGACTTCAAAACTGTTGAGAGTGAAATGTACGTGGTGTCGTGTCCCTTCACTTGCAGTGTTGATAATGCATCCAGTGAGGTTCAGCTGGAACTCATTGACTTGCAGTCTGATACACTTCTGGCAGAGCGCTTTGGGTCACTCCCACTGCCTGAGTTTTACTCTTCACTCAAACAGGAGAACTTTTCGCACTTAAGGAGACATGCTCAAAAGATCCTTGTGCTCTTCGGATCTACATATGTATGCGAGCAGACATTTTCTGTGATCAAGTTCAACAAATCCAGATACAGATCTTGCATAACTGATGATCACCTCGCAGCTGTCCTGCGCATAGCCACATCAGACATTCAGCCAGATTTCAATGCACTTGTTGATGCCCAAGACAGACTGGACTTTTCTCATTGAAGAAGTAAACTATTGAATATTGATACTTGACACTTTGGCCCAATCCCAATTCACCCCTTGGCCCTACCCCTTACCCCTTCCCCTCCGTTTTGCGCGTTCACGTGTAGAGGTAGTGTTGTCCCAATACTCTTCCAAAGCCCTTCCCCTTAACCCTACCCCTCCGTTGTAGCCCTTGAAACGGAGGGGTTCGGCCAGGCAGAGTCCGTTTGAAGGGGTATGATATATTTCCCAGAATACAACGCGACTACCGGGAGATCGCGAGTCTTTTTAAAAATGGCAGAAGCGAGAGCACCACACAAATGTAAGTTCTTCTATTTTTTTTGCCATAATTTAACTGTTTTAATCGTTTTAGGTTGTGATAACTGGTGTATTGTGTGAGTTTAACATGGTGGCAATGTGTAGTTATTTTCTGATATA
This sequence comes from Odontesthes bonariensis, assembly GCF_027942865.1. Taxonomy (NCBI): domain Eukaryota; kingdom Metazoa; phylum Chordata; class Actinopteri; order Atheriniformes; family Atherinopsidae; genus Odontesthes; species Odontesthes bonariensis. The sequence continues at coordinate 10,035,484 of NC_134506.1, read as the reverse complement.
AACGCACATGGGAAAAGTCGCTATTTTACATGGAGTAATCGGTCAATGCATGTGAAGGTGCTGTGAAAGAGTTGTCATTTTTTAAATTGTAACACGAGTATTTACAAGCAATGTAGTTGGTTAACCATAGAGAAGTTCCTTTTGAGTGACATGAGCGTCATTTCGCTACCTATTATCACAAGTATTCATATACGTGACTGATTCACAGGGACTCAAGCACAAAGAGCCTGATCAGGTTTAGCGCCCCAAACGAAGATCTGTTTCTAAAGTCATCCCCATCCCCAAAAAGAAGTAGGAAGTCCAATCCCATAATGGATTACCTGATACAGGAGAGCCTGAAGGAGCAGAAGCGCCACGAGCAGAAAACGGAGCGCTTTTTAGCTCGGTTTGAGCGCATGATAGACAAACTTTACGGTGAGTTGATGCGCCATGCACCTATTGTACACACAGCCACCACTACCGCATTCTGAAACACCTTTTTAAATTTTTTACAATGGATGAAAGTGCATGCTATAATGTCATATCGTGTCTTGTTCCCCCAGAACATCACTGAGCCCATGCAGCACCTCCGATGCGCCAAGCACCTCCGCTGTTCCTGCTCCGGTCATCTCGTTCTTGATGATTGCACTGTTGCCCGTTTATATTCATACTGTTTATTGTCCATATTTGGACCACACACTTTACAGCAGATACTTTAAGCTGTTATTTCTGAAAATAAGCTGCCTTACCAGTCTGTAATGTGAGCCTAATAAAAGAAATTAAGGACAAAAGGTTTGTGAGCATGATTATCACATCAACATCATATGAACGACTGGAACGGACATTGGTATGAAGAGATTTATTATACAAGGGATAACAAAAAAATTGGGGTACATGTTGTGGTCCAATGGGCAATAATTTGTAGGATGACCCGTCTGCTGGAAAGAAAAACATGGAAAGATCAGGCTTTCATCCTCCCAAACCAACACATTGATAGCACACACAATGCAGTGCATTTATTTAAGTCATCAAATCTGAACCTGGTACAAAGAAAACCGCTTCAAAAACGCATGAGCTGCATGTTTATTCCAAATGGAACGAGGCGAGTAACAAAGGCTAAACGTTAGCTTATGCTTTCAGCTAGGTTAGCCAGGTTAGGATACTACTCCAGTCAATGAATCAGCAAATCCAACGAGACAAGCAAATTGTTTCTATATTACACGATATCACAAATGTACAGTTAGAAGCACTTTCAAACACAAACACACAATCATTTTCACACGCCGGCTCTGGAAGCTACCAGCTGCTCACTCACACGCGTTATTTGTATTAATTTATGATTCTACATACCGTAACAAGATCCAGCAATGCTCCCAGATGTCGAAGACGCCTTCGCCTGGTGGCACTCCGTCGATTCGACGCAGATATTTCTAAAAATATCCGAATAGCCCAGGTTCTGCTCTTTTCCGAGAGCCGGCTCTTTTGACTCGGCTCCCAAAGAAGAGCCGGCTCTCAGAGCCGATGCTTGTGCGCATGACCCATCACTATAAAAGAGCCGTTTTGGGGGTGCACTACACGGTGTCTTGCCATGGGACAGCTCCCTCTGCAGAGAAGAGGGATGTGAAGGTCTCCCTCACCCTGATGGCCTCTCTTCCTGCGTTGTTGGCAGCAAGTCTTCCCAGACCTGGCAGTGGCTCCACTTCACCAGCTGGGATACTCCTCACTGCAGCTGTCCGGGTTGTACTCCTCATGAAGTTGTGGAGAACACAGGTCGCCTTCACGCACTTCTCTGCAACATCAGGTTGGACCTCGATGGCACGCCTGTACATCCTCCACTGTGAGGAAAGGACGCCAAAGGCACACTCCACAACCAGCCGAGCTCTGGACAGACGGTAATTGAACGTCCGTCGCTCTTTTGGAAGCGCACGTCCAGGGAAGGGCCTCATGAGGTTTTTCCGGAGTGGAAACGCCTCATCACCGACGAACACGTGTGGCTGTGGTCCGCGGTGCTCAGCTCCTGGTAGTGGCAGGTCAGCAGGCAGTTGGAGAGTGCCAGACTGAAGCGCTTGACCAAAAACTGAGTTGGCCAGAATCCCTCCGTCGCTGCTCCTCCCATAGCCCCCGACATCAACCACCCGAAAGCAATACCGGGCATCTACAACTGCCAAGAGAACCAGAGAGAATGTTCCCTTGTAGTTGTAGAAGTGGGATCCGCTGTTTGCAGGGGCTTTCAGCACAACGTGCTTCGCATCCAGCGCTCCACAGCAGAGAGGAAAATTCCACAGCTCCTCAAAACTCCCTGCGATGGACCTCCACTCCTCCGTGGTGGGCACAGCCATGAACTCCTCCACAAGGCAGTCCCAAAAGGCACTGACCACATCGCTGACAACAGAGGAGACGGTGGAGACCCCAACCCTGAAGCTGTTGGCGATGGTCCGGAAGGAGTCCCCAGTAGCTAGATATCTGCAGCACAGAAAATAATTAATTTAGCTGAGTTGTTAAAAACTATAGCAGTGGTTTTATTGACATGACTGCCTTTTTAATTGATTTGTCTGCCACTCACCGGAGACAGATGGAAAGGCGCTCCGCAGCTGAAATGGAGCGCCTGTCGTTGGTGTCCTGCCGTCAGATCACGGCACCGATCCTCCCGAGCAGGTCATCAAACTGGGTCCTGGTGAGCCTGAAATACCGCTGGAAGCGGCCGTCATCCAGACGCAACTCCTGGAGAAGGCGGTGAAATTCTCCGAGCTGAGTGCGCCTCCGGAAGATGTCACTGACCCAGACACGACGGCGTGTGCGTTTCTCGGACTTCCACCGCAGGTACAAGTACGCGATAGTACATATATCAGCCATGGTTGATGAGAGAATGAAATGGAGGGAATGGCACCAAATAGCCCGCGTTTTTTACTGGCGCGAATGAAGCGAGTAAATTCAAATTACACCCGCGGCAACACTCGCGCGAGCGCGTCCGGTGTGAACGCACCGTTATGATTGGCCTGTTCAAATCCACCGCCTCCATAGTACCGCCAAAATTCCACAGCGCATGTACGAGCAGACCAGGTGCAGGGGGCCCCTTAATGGGCCATTAACACTGGCTGCTGGCTACCAGGGGCATGTGTGGGGCACAACAGTGTGCTTTTCTCTGTCATGTCTACTTACAGGCAGGAAACTTGAATGTGACTGACATGAATTTTATTAAACCAAATAAATTATATTAAAGTAGGCTACAAACATTTCTATAACCTTTTTCAGTAGCTGAGTGCAGATTACTATTTTATTTGTTACTTAATTTCTGTTATCCCAATGAGAGTATGTAAATTTACAAGAATCTTTACAAGAATAAAACCCAAAAATGACAGTATTGATTATTCAAATCCTTGCAGCATATTTCTGCAATTGCCACAACAGTGTGTGTAACCGGAGTGATTTGACTCTGGCTAAAAGTGTTCCTCTCTGCGTTGTGTTGTGAACAAAGTAACAGGACAACCTCTGCTTGCCAGCCAGAAGAAGGGGGGTTTATTCTGTATGTGAACAAATATATTAAAATTAAAGCCACTTCGCCGCCTCTCACACACACAGCTACTCAGCGATCCCAGAGACCAACTGACAAGATTAGCGCAATTGACAGGATGTGACATCACCAATCAAGACAAATAATACAAAGTTAAACAATACAGTTAAACAAAAATAAAAGGGAGCACACATACCTGTATGTGAACAAATATATTAAAATTAAAGCCACTTCGACACCTCTCACACACACCTTTAAAAGAGATAGAAAACAGCAACGGTTGGAGAGGATATACACGCGCAGTTAGCTTGGCTCAAATCTAACTGACAACTGCCATACAAGTGCCATACACAAATATATTCATACTAGGGGTGTCACGGTGTGAAATTTTCGGCTCACGGTTATTGTGACCAAAATTACCACGGTTTACGATATTATCTCGGTAATTTTTTTTTTTTTAGTGTTAACATTAAGGTGACCAGGTACCGATCCGAAGACCTCGAACAACAACGTTGTCTTACATTGCGCAATCATTTATAATACACGTGGTGTAATAAACACAGGAACAGTGCATTTGAAAGCTTAGACCCTGAAGAATACATTTAGCACTACTTTACAATAAAACTTCAGATATGCTCAACAATACCTTTTTCCCATGTCTTTTCCTGTAGGCCTACATAGTGTAAAAAATGACTTTCTGTACAGTAACATAACTGACTCAACATTGCCGTGTGTTATGTTCCATTTCACCGTCTTGTGGCGAAAGAAAGTTAGGATAACTGACAGTACTTCTCGCTTTTGCATTGGCAATTAAACCCGCGGGAACATTTAGCGAACGTTCCATGAGCGAGTAAGCAAGAAGCCAGTAGCCTACTGTATGAGAACTAAGCTGTTTAGCGCCTTAGAATGGCGTTTAGTAGTGCACTAGCTACCAACGAATAGAGCATGGCACCGCAGTAGGATGCATTTTAAAATGCTAGCAGTGGACGTGCTTCGACACTGACATTTAATATCAAGGTTTAACATTATAGACAATCGGGGATATCGTTGAAAGTCAGAAGTAACTTAATCATTAATGTGTTTCACTGCACTATTTTCACTGTCTCATGGCATATCAAAGTTTAGCTATTCAACTTAGCTTAGAATGGCGTTTAGCGCCCATCTAAGAATGGTGAACACACTAGAGCAGGTGCATTGCTAATGTAATGTAAATGATTATTATCACGATTTAACATTATTGATAGTCGGATATAATTGTGCCATTTCCCCTTTACCCGAAGGCAAAAGTTATTTCGAGCATTTCAGCTAAAACTATGTGTTAATATAACAAATATACCTTGCACTGGCTGTGCAGCTGCGGGTGATGGTCTCGTAGGTGAGTGATCAAATTGGATGTGTTGCTCCCTTTCGCGGATACCTTCCGCCGGCATGTCCTACACACGGGGGCACCGTCCTCCACCAGTTTCCCCTCAGAGTTTTTGAAATATCCAAAGTAGGACCACACTTCCGATTTTGTGCGCTTAGACGGTGGAAAAATGGTAGCATCGCGGCTTCCTTCTTCTGCTGCCATGCTTAAAGTGAGAGAGTGTGAGAAAAGAACCTCGGACTAGTGGCGCCCGCGAACGTTCGAAAGTGTCACGTGTGCGGTGTAGAGCTCTAGTAACGCACCTAGATAACATTATGTTTTGAAATGCAAAGTATTTAGCGCAGTAACAGTGTAATACAGTGTAACCGTGGGAGTATTAGGGAAATGAAAGCTCTCCCGGTGTAACGGTGTGCGGTAAGGTAACCCACCGAGATAACACCGTGTTTTGAAATTCAGAAGGTTATCTCACCGTCAAAATATTTTAGCGCGGTTACCGTGTACACCGGTAACCGTGACAGCCCTAATTCATACATACATACATTAAAGGTGGGGTCTGTGATGTTTTCTGGAGAATTTTTTTGATCACGTTGTCTGAAAACCTCCTCACGACCCCAATGCACCCACTAAAGCTGGGCATACAATGTGCGATTTTTTTCAATCGCGGTATTCAGCTGCTGCTCATACTGTACGAGTGAATCGCAAGGGTTAAAACGTCGCAGCTCACGATTCCTGTTCTCACACTGTACGATCCGATGGTCTGAGGCAATCTGGCTGCTCACACGCCACGACACGTCGGACTCGGTCGGACTGTCCGGAAGTTGTGCTGCCATGCTGTTCATGCGCGCAAATAAGAGGGTGGGACGGATGTGTCTCGACACACCCAGATTTTGATTCACTTGGATCCGTCCCCCTCACTTTTATGGAGAAACACATCTCTGCTTTCTTTCTTCGCATTTTGCAATGTGCGAAATAGAGCCTCCCCGGACGCGTATGGGCTATGTGGCGAGAAACGGTATTACACTCCTGTATTCGGTTGTTGAGCTGGGCAGGCTTCGTCATCGTCTCGAGCCTGGTTGCCATAGTTACCCAGAACGCGTATGACAGGCATCAGTTGAACAGCTCCTAGTTCAGGACCCCATAACCGAACCAAACCGAAAAAGCAGAAAACTATTTCATCCTTTTTTCAAAAAGCATCAACTGTGCCATACGTTATCATATCATAAGTTGTTACAGTTTCAACAGCGATTGCTAACGTCATCATTTTAAACCGTGAACTGATATTTTAGTTACTAACACTCAGTCAGATATCATGACTGATATTAGCTGAACTGGACATGGACGGTAATATACAATTATTTAGATTGGCGCAATGTGTTCAATTTAAGGTGAATCAGTGTTAGTGTTTGACACAATTGTGTTGTTGTCATATAGATGTATGATACATCACCTCCATTGAATTTGAATGACTGAGCCTGTTAGCTTGTTATCTCGCCTTACAGACACAGTTAATTATTTTTTAGAGTCCAGAATCTAACTTTGTAGGCATTACTAACCATTATAGACAAAAATGCACTACACAAAATAACATATATTTTATTATTTTAAGCTTATTAAAATAAAATGCTTGTACTGTGATGTTGGTTGACACGCTCATTTATCCATAGCAACACATTATATTGGCATATCCCTATAGAATCTTACAATCTCTGGTAGAGATATGCCTTCTGGGACTGGTAGCCTCTGTGGTAGCCTGTAGGTATGCCCATGTTAAATTACTGTAAATGGCGCTAATGCCTTAAAGCAGTTATAATGTTTATGCTATGTTAAAATGTTATCATGGTCCTGGCCTGCAGGTAGTTCCTGAAGATGGCATTGAGGGAGGTGAAACTGAATGTGATCCACAAGAGGGTAGCAGCAGCAGGGGCGTCAGCTGACCTATACACAGGGGCACAGAAATATGATGCGAGCGTGCAAAGCGCCCGAGCAAAAAATTTTTTGCAGTTATTTCTTTGAAAAAAGCATGGGCACACATAATTAATACAAGCACGCAAACAAACATTTTTTTTGCACTTATTTATTATAATAAAAGCGTCATAAATAAATAGTACAATCAGATTGTTATTTTCTGCATCATTAAATATCTACCTGAACCAAACTGAATTGAATTGGCCTACTTGTGAACTTTACTGTATACAGTATCTCTAAATCACTACTGATGAAGGCAAAAGAGGAAGCACAATGAATCTTCATGAAATATCTGTCAGCAAACATGGACTTGAAAACTGAAAACTGAAAGAGAACCCACCCCTACATACCTACATATCTGTGTTTATTATTTCTATTTCGGCAAATTGGCCCATCCTATGATGGTGTCTATCCTATGAGGTGTGTACATGGTCAGAGAGATGGGAGAGGTCTATGTTCATTTTTTTTAAAAGTAAACTGTAACGTCTCTGTTTCATTTTTGCAAAGCTGTCAATCAATTGACAGTGGCTTAACTCGGAGAGTGCTCCTCTCTCAACCGACATGATGGCAAGATGGTGAAGCCTGTCTTGCCCCATAGTGCTCCTCAACCAAGTGTGGAGGCGTCTCAGTACGCTGAAAGTCCTTTCACAACTGCAGCTGGACACAGGAATAGTCAGACATATCTTAATGACCTGTGTCAGTGTTGGGAACATGACATTATCCAGTAAACCCAAAAGACATTGCAAGTCAGTGATTGGCAGGCTTTCCTGCTTTTTAATGAGATACTGTTTAGCCACCAATACTTCCTCTTGTTTAAGATCAACATTGTAGTGATTTGCCAGACCTCTGAGGTCCTCCTCACACAGAAAGGTTCTGGAGCCTGGATAACAGGCCTGAACACCTTTCAGAACAACGCTATTCAGAGATGAAAAGCGCTCCTCCAGCTCAGCAACCACCCTGTCTAGGCAAGGTAGGTACACTTTGGTTCTCAACTTTTCAGCATTGCCTAGGTCACTCGCTGCCCCAAAACTAGAGTCGACTACGTACTCCTCCATGCATCTCTTCTTCAGCCTTTGTCTTGGTACACATGACTCAGGGATTTGGTGCGTTTCGCTCAAGGCCTTTGCACGGTCATATACCTCATCCGCTTTCTCGTCAGTGCGCATTTCTTTTAGAGTGGCACACACAGCGCATTTGAACTCCTCAGCTTTTGCCAGGTCCACAGTTTCACTTTTAGGTATTTGTGTAGACTTTCTGTCATAGACAAAAAAGTCTTGAACATCATCATTAGATAAACTGTGGAGAACCTTGCAAGGTTGGCATGCAGACCCACAGCCGTAGGGTTGCTGATGTTGGAAAGGCACGTGAGAACTGCTGGGAAATTCTCTATCATAGCGTTGATAGACCTCAGCTGGCATGACCATCGGGTCTTGGACAGCTGTACAAGCACTGGCGCCATCTATGGGGGGGCAACAACCTTTTTGTCCCCCCATAGAGGGCAAAACCCCCCCAATAATGAAACGTGACAAATATCCAACAGCACTGAATTCATGTTAAACTGACGATTGAAACCAAGTAAACAAATAATCGCCTAGCTTTTAATACAAACTACATAATATAGAAACACAATCTAAAATGTTATGATCGGACATGACCCGCCCCCTTCTCAGTTTGCAATATTCCAATGGTTTACAGTAATTGATTGACAGGTTTCTCCCCGAAAAATGCACATAAACAAAAATGCGTCGCATGGCAACCAAGGAAGCGCGCTACTGAGGCTTGACAGCTGCACGGCCTGTCGCAGACAGGCTGTCTGCACAACAGATTTGCATCAGATGCTTTCAAACGTGCCCAGCTCACAGAGCGCGCGCTACTGGCAAAAATCACCGAAGATACAGGGGCTTCGGACTGGGACAGTACGGCCCTCAGCAAAGACGTGGATGTGGGGTGTTTGGAAGTACAGCTTGATATGCTTGCGACACCTGTAGAGCGCGCAGTCTCACTATTCGCTCCATGCATGATCTGAAGGAGTTTTTCATATCCGAGGTGGGTTTGAAAGGGCTGCTTACTGAGGTGGTTAAAGCCATTAAGTTGTTCTACACATTGCCAGTCACTACATGCACAGCAGAAAGGTCCTTTAGTGCTTTGTGCAGGCTTAAGAACCTACCTGCGGAGCACCATGACTGCTCCGAGGCGGAATCATTTGGCTGTTCTGTACACACACAAGGGACATACAGACCAGATTGATTTGAAAAAAATTACCAATGAATTTGCCAGCACTAATGACAGAAGGGGTGATATTTTTGCGAAGTTTTAGGAGCCTATTATGTGCGAGATGGTTTTGTTCTTTTATTGTTCATTTCGTTTTACTGGCCTAGGCTACCTGTTCATTTCTGTGGCCATGAACGAGATGTAGGCTATTGCTGAAGTTTGTAAGTTAGATATTGTCACACCCATGGACTCACGTTTTTGGTTTTCATGTTCTAGGTTATGTTTGTGTCACTCCATGTTTAGTTTTTGCCATTTTAGTTTCCCTGCACTCCGTTTATCAGTCTCACCCACTTCACCTGTGTTTTTTCCCTCAGCTGCACTCACTCTCCAATCACTCTCACTCCCTATTTAGTTTCCTGCCTCCCCTTTCAGTTTTGCCGGATCTTTGTTGCTGTTAGTTGTCATGCCACGTTTCCACGCCACGTTTTCGTCAAAGCTAAGTATTTATTCCATGCCATGTCCTTGTTCTTTTGTTTTGTTTATAGCTCCGTTTTTCTCCGGCTCTGCCGCGTTTTATGTTGTTACTTTGCTTTTTGTTAATAAATCTACCTTTACTTTTTGAAAGTCCGCATCCGTGTCCTCCCCTTCTACACCCACACCTGACAGATATAGGCTGTATGGTTGGTGCACGTTTGAACTTTTGCACAATAAATTGTCGGTTGTCTCTCGAATTAATTTCAAAGAAAATTGCACTAAACTTACAATGCAATAAATGTAATGCTTGCAATAAACTGTTGATTAAATAAATAATTTTCCAAACAATGTTTAAAGTCGTGAGTTTTTTTATGCATCCCGCTTGCAATAGTAATGAATGAAAATGACTTGCGCGACTAAGTCTTTGATCTTTCAACATGACGTCACGCCCCCCCAATGTTGACATGAAGATGGCGCCTATGTGTACAAGCTCAGAAGCTTGTAAGCCAAGCTGTTTCTGAGTCTCCTTAAACTTGTCATGGTTCACAAGGGAGCCAGAAAAGAATGTATAGACATTCTGCAGGAGGTCAAATAACTTCCTGGCCTCTGGTATGGCCAGACATGTGGAACAGAGCACTAAATTCAATTGATGTGCATAGCAGTGCACATAAATGGCCATGGGATGGTTCTCTCGAAACTTTGCTTGGACCCCTCCAACAGCCCCACTCATGACTGAGGCGCCATCATAAGCCTGTGCAACCACCTTCACATAGTCTATCCCATTCAACCTTAGCTGTTGTTCAATGGCAGTTGTAATCGTCAAAACCCTTCAAATCTACCATAGCTAGCAGATGTTCTTGCACACTCCCCCCAGCAACATATCGGACACACACAGCTAGCTGCTCAGTGCAGCCATCCCTTGCTTCGTCAGCCATCACTGAAAACATTCCCGCCTCCTTAATGTCTTTACTGATAGCTTTTGTTATCTCCTGGGCACAGCAATGAATTACTTCATTTTGTGATGAAGGTGACAGGTATGTAGTGTGAGATGGTGCTGAATATGTCTGAAGGAATAGGTCGATCTCTTTCAGGAGGTTCATGCACTCCAGAAAGTTCCCCTGGTTGTCGCTGGACATGCCCTCATCATGGCCACAGAATGGGATATTTTGTTTTCCCAAAAACTTGGTAACAGCCACAACCCGGCTGAGGTACTCCCGTCTCTCTTTTATTTCATGCTCACTGGCAGAATCCAAATGGTCGACAACACTGCCATGAGCCTCACTGGCTTTATAACTACACCAAGACTGCATGCTTGCCTTATGTTCTGGTGATTTCTCATGCTCTCTATAGACATCCAGAGCTTTTTTCCAATTTTGAAAGCCAGTGTTTACAAAGGTGTCATTCTTCAAATGTTTCCCAAATATTCTACAGGGAAAACAAAAGGCTGCATCGTTAGCCTTGGAATATTACAGCCATGTAAAGCTTTCAAACCAGTTGGCATTAAAGGATCGATTCTTTGCACCAAAGTTGTGCTGGGGATATTTTGACAACTTAACTTGGTTTGGGCCAGACTCCTTTCCTCCAAGATCACTTGTATGTCCCTCAAGATTGTGGACACTGCTTTTTTCTCTTGCCCCCAGTCTAATGTTCTCTGCCACTGTGGCAACTGTTTTCTCAGTCTCATCTCTGGGGTGTGATCTCTCCGGCCTGTCTGTCTCTTGTTGTCCTTCCTTCTCTCTCTGCCTTTCCCCTGCCTCAACCAGCTCCATCTCTTCTGCCCTCGGATTCTCCTGTCTGGTGCAACGTACAAAACATCATATGCTCAATAGTTACTTTCAGATAACCATTAAAAGTTCAAATAACATTCATCACATCTATAAGTAGGGTAATTTACAGTAGCTAACTACATTGTCAGCTGAGTCTCACTCTCACCTGTCAGTGTCTTCCCTTCCTGTGTCCCTTCAATCTCCTCCTCTCCTCCTCTGCACTCTGCTGCACTGAGTCTTGAAACAACATGAACATATTACAGTCTAATGTCTGCATTTTCATTCTCTACATTTTTTACATATGCAGATGTAAGGTTACTTGTGTATAACCTGTTTACAGTTATTCCTAATTAATATGAAATTAATAGCCATATCACCTCTGCTCATGCTCATCAACATCCCTCTCTCCTTCACCTCCTCCTTCACCTCCTCCGACACTCTGCTGCTCCTCTTTGTCTGGACAGATATGTAACTGTTAGGCTAGTGACCAGTGGTGAACTCAACTTGTGGGTTGTTACCTAAAAGTGGTTTGGGTTGCCTTGTTACCTAGCTTACCTCTCTCATTTCTCCTTGCTGCTTTATCCCTGCTCCGAGCGAATAACTTTCTGATGTCCATCTACAAGAACAATGCAAGAACAGGTCGCCGCCCCCTGTACAAGGAACCACTCGTTCCGCCACTGCTGGAATCTATCTGGCGAGGAGCCCATTCTTAATTTTGCCTGTGTGCTTCTCTTGTCCAAACCTATCAACTGGAACCCATTTTTCCTATTAATATTATTTATTTAACAGCAGCACTCATTAAAAAAGAAAAAAAGCTCAATTACAAGTTAACAGCACCTGGTATTCCCAGGCGGTCTCCCATCCAAGTACTAACCAGGCCCGACGCTGCTTAGCGTGGTAAAAGTATGCCACGTGAAGTTGTTTATTTGTTGTCATGGAAACCGTTGCTATGCGCCCAGAGTGGCAGGCTGGTTGACTGGCTTATCGTTCGCGAACTGACTGAGCTCAGCTCGTTCGCGAGTTGTGAACTGTGTAGTGACTAGGTATAAGTTGTGCTAGTATAACGTCGGTGCCAAGCTGACAAGACAACTTGGATTCCCCATCACGGGGGATCACCCCCTGAAAACACGAACGTAAAGAATCAATCCAGCTGAACAGTTACAGTTTAATATGTCCATTAGCGAACTAATGGCTGGCTACATTAGCAAAACGACAGACGTGACCACAAGTGCTAATAACACCCCTTCAAAGACGCCCCTTCACGTTATTAGATGAAAAGGCATACACATTTGTGTGACATTCTATGCTTCCAGACAGAGGATAAAAATGTAAGGCTTACTGTTCACTTCACTTCACGCCAGAGTGAATGGTCGCTGTGTTGGACAGGTTCAAAAAATCTGCTACCAGGATGCCTTTTCCCTAATCAATCGATATCAAGGAGATTCTCCTTAGTGCCTGACAAATTCGTCACGTTCCATTTCATTGCAGCAGCCAATGAGCGCAAGTGGATTCTGATTACTCCGCATGAATGTCAGACTTAAATTCTAATGTGGTAGTCTATATACTTTTTTATTATTATTATTATTTAAAGCTGCAGTCTGCAACTCTTTTTCAAGCATAATGCCTGGAACTGTCCGGGGATTCTGAAAGTAGTACATTAAATACCCCAATACAAAAAAAAAGAGTTCTCTAGGTCCCCTATATGTCCCGCTAGGTCCCTCCAAAGCCAGCAGGTTTGTTTACAAAATTGCAGACCGGACCGGTAAAAGGTAACCAATCAGGTTTACGAGCTGGGCTCTGCTGCCTGTCAATCACCGATTGTGCACGCGCGATACAAGGTAGGCTCGTCCCCACGCTTATTTATCTAGACTATTGAATTTCATTACGGGCTAGTCTACTTACTGTGTCTTCCATGATCGCAAATGACAGGTGAGTTGATGAATGAGGAGGCGTGTAGGCGCATCTGGCGTGCACGTCTACGTGCACGAGTTCTCATGTGTTTTGATGGGGCGGGATAGGAAGTTGAATAACTTTTTATTTTTCGGTTAAAAAAATAAGCATTTCTTGCATTTTGCGACTACGGAGGTCACCGTTTTCAACTTCAAGCGTTCTGATAGATCATGTAAACTCTTAAAATGCCAAAAAGTAGGACTTTACGTATGACAACAACAAATCTTGCAGACTGCAGCTTTAAATGCAAGCATGCAAGCATGCAATCTATAGATTTCCCCATATGTCAGACTTAAATTCTAACGTAGCCTATTTTTTAAAATATAAATAAATGAATAAATTAATTAAAAAATCAGTGACCCTGGCATACCGGGGCACCTCAGATCTACAGGGGGGCACGTGCCCCCGTGAAAAGGGTCTCGCGACGCCGATGAGCAGCAGTAGTAGTGCATTAGGTCTACAGCTTGAAGAGGCAGAAGGGAGAGAGGGAGAAGAGGCAGGAACAGAAGAAAGAGAGAGAGAAGGAGGGTCAGAAGAAGGATGGACAGGAGACGGGACGGCAAGGCCAGAGGCAGATGGAGGAAAGGGAGAGGAGTTTGACATAATGACATACACAAAACCAAATCAACCTGACCCTAAATTTGTGAAAAACCAAGTGATGAAGGACCGTACTCTGTCATTCCAGAAAGCATGGTATGAAAAGCATCCCTGGCTGCATGTCAATCCTGGCATCGATGGTGTTCTGTGTTTTAAGTGCTCTAAATATTACAGAAGTGGAAAACCAGCTCAAGCCAAGAGCATAGACCCAGCTTTTGTAAGCTCCGGCTTTAAAAACTGGAGGAGAACTCTAGAAAAATTCTCTATCCACGAGAAATCAGCTGGTCACAAAGTGGCTGTCACAACAGCTGCATATGAGAGCAAACCTGTCACCACACAGTTGAGCAGTGCAGTCAGTGCGCAACAGGCAGAAAGCAGAGAAAGCCTGTTAAGAATAATAGGGGGTGTTATGCTCCTGGCAAGGCAGGGAGTGGCCTTTAGGGGGCATGAACATCATCAAGGCAACCTTAACCAGCTCCTGAAATACAAAGCTGAAGGGGATCCAGCTTTTACAAGATGGTTGTCTGGAAAGAGGGGAGTGCACACATCTTGGGATTGCCAAAATGAGATGTTAGATTTGATGAGTACATCAATCATCACGGAAATTGCACATGAGATACAGTCCCTCCCAGTTTTACAGTATGCCATCATAATGGATGGGACAAGGGATATCTCAGGTGTGAAGCAGGAGGCTCTGTGTCTACGTTACGTGGACAAAGATTTGATGGTGCATGAGGAGGTCATTGGTTTGTATGAGGCAACTTCAACAACAGGCGAAAATCTCGCCAGAATAATTTTGGATGTGCCGCTAAGATTGAATCTGCCAATATCGGGCCTTAGAGGTCAGGCATATGATGGTGCTTCAAATATGTCTGGCAAATATGCAGGCGCACAGGCAGTCATACAAAGAAGCCAGCCCTTAGCACCATTTATACATTGTGGTGCACACTGTGTAAATTTGGTCACACAACAAGCTTGCTCAGCCTCCCCTTTCATCAGAAATGCCCTTGACTGGGTACATGACCTTGGCACATTTTTTGGTCAGTCTGGCAAGCTGAAAGACCAATTTAAAACCATTGCCGCATCTGGAGGAGAGGTGCCAGTGCAGTCCATCAGACCTTTATGTCCCACAAGGTGGACAGTATGCGCACCTGCTATCTGTGCTGTTCGGGCAATATGGCACAGTGCTGCAATCACTAGATCAGATGTCTGCAAGAAATTTGGAATCTGCAAGTCGGGCAGAGGGCCTACATGTTAGGCTGCAACAAGGCAATGTTGTACTGGGGCTCATGCTGGCCTTAGATGTGATTAGTGAACTGGACGTGCTAAATGCATCTCTCCAGAAAAGCACCCAGACAGTGGAGGGCATGGTCTCTGCAGTCTCTGTTGTCCAAGAGTTTAAGATCGAAAAGAAAGTCGGACCACTTTGAGGCAGTCTTTAAGGAAATAGAGGATATGGTTGAGAAGCTGTCTCTGGAGCCCATTGCTTTACCTCGCACACACAGGCCCCCTAAGAGATATTCTGGGCCAGCACCTGCACACAGGCCTGCATCTGCTGTGGAGTTCCACAGAGTGGAGTTCTACCAAGTCCTGGACACAGTAGATACACAAATTACTGACAGGTTTATGCAACCAGGAATACAAGCACTGAAGGAATTGGAGGCCTTGCTGCTGACCCCCACTGCAAGCAATGTAGCAGAGAAATACCCTGAGCTGCAGTGGGAAGATTTGAAAATTCAGATAGCCATGTTCAAGAAATGTTATTGAAAGCAACGCCCGTTGAAGTTTGTGCCCTTTTTGAGCAAGTTAAGGCACTTGTCAGATTGATAATGGTTGTGCCCGCATCGTCTGCTGAGGCAGAACGAAGTTTCAGTGACTACGAAGTTTCGGAAGCTTAAAACGTGGTTGCGGTCCACCATGACCCAAAAAAGGCTGAATGGAATGTCAGTGTGCCACATCCATCAAGAAAGGCTGGACAATCTGAACAGGAAAGACATTGCCCAACAGTATATTCATGGCAAGGATCGGAGGAGAGAGGTTTTTGGATCCTTCACTTAATCTGTTTGCATTTGAGGCCATTTATTGAAAACTCATGTCGAGTACTTATTTACAAATTTATTTGTGTATATATGTAGGCTATGCTGTTTGTGTTTGTAAGGAACAGTAAGAAGTGAGTTTTAATTACATTTTGTGTTTTTTTTTACACCCTGCTCTTTTGGTTTTCTTAAAGAATCAGTGTGCTTAAAGTCAGTTAATGTTTAAATAAAACAGTTTTTGCATACAGCATATGGCTTGCTTGTTGAGTGATTGGAAGCAGTGCCACAATCAATACACTTTATTTCTTGCAATGATGGGCAATTGAGTTTGATGGGTTATGTCATGGCTGTATATTGTTACGCACAACACATGGTTGGGGGGGGGGGTGCTGCTGGCAGCTTTGTCCCCCCCAGTTCCAAAAACCTATCTGCGCCCCTGATGCTGTTCTGTTGTCTTCTTCTTCTTCTGTTGACAATTTTCTCTTTCGTATCTATGTTCGCGCATGCGTAGTGTGACAGGATGTGGTAAATCGCCGCGTGCAACTGCTTCAACTGTGCGAGAGCCTCACGAGGCGCGACCAGGATTTCAAACAAGTTTGATTTTCATCCGATCGATCGAGAGGTGGTCGGGAGGGCTTAAAGCTGCAGTCTGCAGGATTTGTTGTTGTCATACGTAAAGTCCTACTTTTTGGCATTTTAAGAGTTTACATGATCTATCAGAACGCTTGAAGTTGAAAACGGTGACCTCCGTAGTCGCAAAATGCAAGAAATGCTTATTTTTTAACCGAAAAATAAAAAGTTATTCAACTTCCTGTCCCGCCCCATCAAAACACATGAGAACTCATGCACGTAGACGTGCACGCCAGATGCGCTTACACGACTCCTCATTCATCAACTCACCTGTCATTTGCGATCATGGAAGACACAGTAAGTAGACAAGCCCGTAATGAAGTTCAATAGTCTAGATAAATAAGCGTGGGGACGAGCCTACCTTGTATCGCGCGTGCACAATCGGTGATTGACAGGCAGCAGAGCCCAGCTCGTAAACCTGATTGGTTACCTTTTACCGGTCCGGTCTGCAATTTTGTAAACAAACCTGCTGGCTTTGGAGGGACCTAGCGGGACATATAGGGGACCTAGAGAACTCTTTTTTTTTTGTATTGGGGTATTTAATGTACTACTTTCAGAATCCCCGGACAGTTCCAGGCATTATGCTTGAAAAAGAGTTGCAGACTGCAGCTTTAATCGTTTGTCGTTACCCCATGTATACTACACGATGCGAGACGCACGATTGAGCCAAAACTCGGCCCGATCTCCAAAATAGTCGCACAAATGAAAATCTTGTCGACATCGGGCCAAAAATCGCACAGTGTATGCCCAGCTTGAAATAGAATGTTTGGAAAAAAACGAAATCTTTTAGTCCATTGTAGAGGGTGTAGCAAGAGGAAATGTCTGACCAATAGAAGTAATGATGAGAGTTACTTCTATTGGTCAACCGTCAGCCCCCCTCACCCCTCCCCCCTGCGCGTTCACAGACTAGTGACTCGTTCATGTGTTTTGAAGGCGTGGTTTCGAGGGGTGGGCTGAAGGGAGAGGCAAGGTTGTGTATTTTCAAAAATATAGCTTGCAGGAACCGTTTTTCCAAGATCTCATACCCCACCTTTAATATACAGCTAGCTAACAAAGGAACAAACACTCGTGACCTGCGCAAAATAACATTAACGTCTCAATTTAGCATTTTTAACTTATTTCAACAACTTATATACAGAACCACTCTGTCAACTTACAGCTACTCAGTGATCCCAGAGACCAACTGACAAGATTAGCGCCATTGACAGGATGTGACATCACCAATAAGTTCCAGTAACGCAATAAAAACAAAATAAAAATAAAAGCTCCCAATAAAAAATATTACAAAACAATTGAAATTAACAACAAAATGAGAGCAAGAGAAAAATGCATTTATGGTGAAATTAACAAAAAAAACTGTTAGCTTTACATCGGTTACATATGCACATTTAACATTAACCAACTGTATTCTTTAGGGGAATTAAATGCAAAAATGACAAAATGTACCGCTAGAAAGATTCCAGAATATTTTTGTAATTTCCACAATAGTATGCACATTTAACAGTTACAAACTGTATATTTTGGATTAATTAAATGCAAAAATTACGGGATACACTGCTAGAAAAATTACAATATATTATTGTAATTGCCACAACAGTATGCACATTTAACATTAACCAACTGTATTCTTTAGGGGAATTAAATGCAAAAATGACAGTATGTACCGCTAGAAAGATTACGGTATATTTTTGTAATTTCCACAACAATATCCACATTTAACAGTTACAAACGGTATATTTTAGAATAATTAAATATAAAAATTACAGTATGTACTGCTAGAAAGATTACAGTATACTTTTGTAATTTCCACAACAGTATGCACATTTAACAGTTACAAACTGTATACTTTGGAATAATTAAATGCAAAAATTACGGGATACACTGCTAGAAATGACAAGATATTACTGTAATTGCCACAACAGTATGCACATTTAACATTAACCAACTGTATTCTTTAGGGGAATTAAATGAAAAAATGACAGTATGTACCGCTAGAAAGATTCCAGAATATTTTTGTAATTTCCACAATAGTATGCACATTTAACAGTTACAAACTGTATATTTTGGAATAATTAAATGCAAAAATGACGGGATACACTGCTAGAAAAATTACAATATATTACTGTAATTGCCACAACAGTATGTACATTTAACAGTTACAAACTATAGTTTAGAATAATTAAATACAAAAATTACGGTATGTACTGCTAGAAAGATTACAGTATATTTTTGTAATTTCCACAGTAGTATGAACATTTAACAGTTACAAACTATAGTTTAGAATAATTAAATACAAAAATTACGGTATGTACTGCTAGAAAGATTACAGTATATTTTTGTAATTTCCACAGCAGTATGAACATTCAACAGTTACAAACTGTATAGTTTAGAATAATTAAATGCAAAAATTACGGTATGTACTGCCAGAGAGATTACAGTATATTTTTGTAATTTCCACAACAGTGTGCACATTTAACAGTTACAAACTGTATTCTTTATGAAAAATAAGTGCAAAAATGACGGTATGTACTGCAAGAAAAATTACAGTATATTACTGTTAAAGGTAGTATGAGATTTTTATTACAGCAGGGCAATGTATATTTTCTGGAGAAAACCAGTAAAAATTACAAGTTTTCCTAATTAACTTATTTACATTAGGAAGTACCAGACGTGGTATTCGTGGAAGTTCGATGCAAGGCGTGGAATCGGTCAAAAATGGCACGAAAACTCACTTTCCATCCAAAATGGCCGCCTTCCTGTGGACATGGGAGCATGGAGGCAAGAGACTTTTTTGTGCGTCTGGGCATGATGACTGAGTGTACCAGATTTCATCGTTCCACGCGAAACTAACCCCAATGCGGGAACCATTTTTAAGCATCGTAGGGGGCGCTACAGAGTCAATGAGCAACTCCCAAAACTATAAAGCTTAGATTCTTTCATATCGTCGACTGGCAGGTGGTGCTTGCAAAATTTCAAGAGTTTTCGAGTACCTTTTGCAAAGAATAATTCGGAAGAATAATAATAAACCTTACAGACACAACAGGGTCCTTGCAGTTTCACTGCTCGGTCCCTAATAATAAACCTTACAAATACAATAGGGTCCTTGCAGTTTCACTGCTCGGTCCCTAATAATAAACCTTACAAATACAATAGGGTCCTTGCAGTTTCACTGCTCGGTCCCTAATAATAAACCTTACAAATACAATAGGGTCCTTGCAGTTTCACTGCTCGGTCCCTAATTACCTCAAATCAGGTCATTTAAAGGCAGAACTGGAACAACAAGGGGTCTAATGAAATGTGCATGTTGGCAGAATGGTCAAAATACAGCAAATTAGCAGTTGCTAGAGAAGTGGTAATTAATGGAATTCAATATGTTGAAATTATGGTTAAAAAATACAAGCAAAAACTTTTCATGTAGCCAGAATCCGGGTAAATTGATCAGGTCTTGATCACACTTTTGGGGGGGCTTACAGTTTTCCTATATCAATTCTAAGTTTGTCCTCTCTACTTAATTTCAAAAGTTACATTTCCCTCCATGTCACTGCCCCTGAGAAGGAGTTGTACTCTTGACGGTGGAAATAAAGTAAGAGGAAATTAGATGTGTTCTGTTTTGTGCTGGCAGGGGGCGCCCAAGACTTTCACTGCAACTCTCTCATGCCAAACTGAGTCTAAGGCAGATGAAGCAGTAACGGTACAGGCTCATATTTATTCAGATGTCAGACACATGGGATGTTCAGAAATAAGTTAATAGACATCCTCAAGTGGCTTAAATTTCTTAAAAACTCAAGGAAGTTACTTAAGAACATGACAAATGTAACAAGCTCCTCTGTTCAATATAAGTGGGTGAATGACTTCTCTCTTCCAAGCATGACAACAGATTTTTCATTATCCTAACACTGAGTTTCTGGAGATTTATGCTCAGTTTGCTTAAGAACAAACAAAAGCTACTGCTTCTTCAGGCCATTGTCTGCTGAGAATCAGTAAGTAGTTGCTTGGTTAACCAAACCAAATCTCGTCAGCTGGTCTTGATTAAACAACAAGGACAGACTTCTTTCACTGAACACTAATTCCCACCTTACCAGCAAGGAACCACACAAAGTACTTTAATTAAAAATAAGTGAGCTGCAATTAATATGGGGGAGGCATGCTTCATTCGAGCTCACAGCATCTTGAGGCTGTAAGCCTGATTTACAGCTTTTTTCTCAGTGAGTGGGTGTGCATATCTGTGTGTGAGCACTTATAGCATATCATAGCACATGAGAGTGAAAATGAAATGGTAGTAAAGTGAGAGAAAATGTGCCTGCTGCTCAGTTTTTATAAAATGTGAGATTCAATTAGATGTTTAACGGTGTAATTCAGTATTAGCAGCACTTTAGTGAACCACTGGAAGAAATTTTGAAAGAAATGTGCACGTAGTTGTGATTTATCCTCCAAAAAGTAGCACAGCTGGGGACTGGAGATCTCAGCAGATAAATCCAAAACAAACAAACAACAAAGAAAAAAAGTCGCAAAATCTTTCTAGATTATGTCATGCTCTGATTAGTATATTTATACATTTCACCATCTGGTATTCTGCTCTGTGGCAGCTTTTTACATCTGTGTGCCTCTCTCTGTGCTCAAATTTACCAGACAGTAATGGATCCAAATCCCCCAAAACCTAAACCTATCTCATTTATATAATATATTATATATTTCTGTTGTGAAATGAAAGTCTGAAACTGCAATCATCAGAAGATTTTAAGAGCGATGCTCTGATCTAATGAAATCCTGATTTTATAATCACTGTATCATCTGAGAAAACCACGATGAACATAAGTTAAGCACAACATCTGTGCATTGATTGTGGGTATGTTTACAGTACATGTACAGCACTGTGTGAGAGTCTTCAGTGCATGCTCATTTCTTTTTTTTTTTTGTCTCCAATCAGCCTGACATTCTTGTAATCTACTGAAGTGGTCTTGAGCAATAGTTCTGCTGGATTTCATAATGACTTTCAAAGATTTTTGGACATTGCCTGCTTTTTTACGAGGTACTGTTTCTAAAAGCCTGTCACAATGACACATTATTTCTTCCCGTTTTTTTTCTTGCATCTATGAAAAATGCCAAACATAACACAGTGTGACAGACATACAACAGTATTTTTGCACAAGCAGGGTTACTAAAGAGCAGTTAGGCTTGGCGTATCTCAGCATGTTGTGCGGTCTATTCTTAAAGAATTTTCAGAGAGTAAAAGAAAGGCCTGAAAAGGTATGTGCACAAAAGAAACAGTATCTGAAAGTGGAAGACAGAAATTTCCATGATATTATATGATATTATGTACATTTGACTTTATTGTTGTCATTCACTCGTGTTTCCCTGTTCCAACAGATATCCTTTGAATGGTGTTACAGTGTTTTTTTTCCCCTCAAACCCCAGCTGGTGAGGCGGATGGCCACCCTTCCTGAGTCTGGTTCTGCCAGAGGTTTCTTCCTGTTAAAAGAGAGTTGTTTCTTTCCACTCCACTCAGGATGGGAAATTGGACTGAAGACAAGTTTTGGTGCAATCTGTTGGTTTCTTTAGTGAGGAAGTTGTTTTTGAATTGGCTCTGTTTGTATGAATTTGATTAATTTTGAATTTAATTAATTGGATTTGATTGGATTATTATTACAATGAATTTAACTCCAATTGGCTTGAATTTTTACTACATTATTGAAGTGCATTGAGATGATATTTGTTGTAATTTCGAGTTACATAAATAATATTGAAATGAATTGAATTGAATTATTGGGGATGTTCTAAAAATTGCTAAATTTCTTGCTCGATGCTTAAAAGAAAGTCACTGACTGTATTTGAAAAGTACACACATTTGGAGACAAATTTGTCTTACAAAAACAAAGAACAATGTGCTCAGCTGAGCTTTCAGGGTGGTGTGCATTGTGGCGAGGTGGGTAGAAAAAGTTAAGAGGAGACACAGTGCAAGTTAAGCCTTTGGTTTCTGAGAACAGAAATATACTTACAAATGCACAACAGTCATGGCTTGAACATGCTTCAGCAACCACTCTGCATTGGTGTTTTCAAATGTACGTCTAAATGTTACAGCATTTTTCTGCCACTTGGAAGCAGTCTCAGAAATACACTATAAGGAACAATCAGAAGTGTAGGTTATTTTTGGTTGTGTTGTTGTGCTGTTTTGCTTTTTTTTCCCCTTTTAGCTTTTATCTGCCTGTAATAAGACAGGAGTCATAGTTAACAACGATGTGCTTTTTCATGGAGGCAAACTAAGCATTCAAATTGTGATTATTGTCAATGGCAGCTGTTGTGTGTGCGTTATATACATACTTCTTTGCTCTTAATCATTTTTGAGACTTAATCCTCTTTGTGGTGAAATCAGTTGTTGTCAGTCCCTCCTGATTCAAGCTATCTTTCAACCAACCAGCATTCGACCTGCATGTCGCGCTATCCCAAAGGACTAGACAAAGGATAAAGCTTTTACCATGCATGGGATGATGTCAAAGCAGGATGATGTGCTACCGATGAGCTACGTTAAACACAACAACATTACCAAGCTAGTTGTTAAATAAAAGTACCGTTTGCCAGGCTGCATGGTGATGTGGTGGTTAACCCTCGCAGCAAGAGGGTTCCTGGTTTGAGTCCTGGCTGCATTGTGTGGAGTTTGCATGAGCTCTCTGTGTATGCATGGGTTCTCTTCAGGTATTCCGGCTTCCACCGTCCAAAAACATGCATGTTAGGTTGGTGATTCAAAATTGTCTCCCTAGGAGTGTGCATGATCATTTGTCTTGTGTGGCCCTGTGATGGACCATTCAGGGTGTACCCTGCCGCTCGCAAATGGCAGCTGGAATAGGCTCAAGCCCCACCTAAGGCCTGAATTGGATTCAGTGAGTACAGAAAATGGATGGTTGGATGTTTGCAACTGGATATGTTTTGAAACACGTTTTGAAGAAGATGCCTGAATTTGTTTTTCTTTCAGTTTACCTTTTTTTTTTTAGCAGTGTCTTGTCTTACAGTTTAGTCATAGTTACAGTTTTGTCTTGTCTTCCCATGTTGGCTCATGGAAAATGACATTTTATTACACTGTATACTTTGCTGTGTTGACAAATACATTCTCTTGAGTCTTAATTTTTACACAAAAATGATCTTACTTTCTTTGCTAATTGTCCTCAGTAGATAAGTATGTGAGGAAATTTTGAATGAATCACAGATGACAGGAATGGGATGGCATTGCTGATTTTGTTAATGGTCATTTATATCCACTGGATAACAAAGCTTTATTTTACTTTATCCTTTTGTTTAGATTTCTAATTATTCTCTGAGGCTATTTATTAATGTAATGATGAAATCAACATATTCTGCACAGCATTAAACAGAGAGCGGTCTTGGTCTTTTTGTAGAAAAGAAAAGAAAAGACGTGTTTAGTGTTTAGCCAAGTTCTTGACAAAAAGTTCTACTGATTATTTCTAATGTCTGGGACCAGTTTAAATCCATGCTTGAGACACTAAATGGTGTTGTTTAAATGACACAAATAATTGATTTTGTTTCTTTTAAGTTAACATCTTACACAACTTCCCAACGTTTTTGGAAATTAAATTTTAATAACTCAATTAGGACCTGAGCATCAAAGGTCTACGTTCCTGTAGGTTTTTAGACGAATGAGCTACCATTACCACAACCTCCGATAGAAAACATTACCAAGCTAGTTATTGCACAACAGTACTGTTTGTGACTGGATATCTTTTGAAACATGTTTTGAAGCAAATCTCTGAATTTGTTTTACAGTCTTGAAAATATTATCATACCCACTCTGCAAATTTTCCTTACTAAAATCCTGAGTATGTGAGAAGATTTTGAATGGATCACAGGTGACACTCTTGGGAAGATATAAGAGGGTCTGATTTTGTTAAGGTTAATTTACTGTATATCCACTTGATAATATAGGTTGTCTCAATGAGACATTTCTCATTATTCTGTGAATATTTTCATCAATCTTAATATGAAATCAACAAATTCTATGCAGTTTCACACAGAGAAGTGGTTTTGGTCTTTAGCCGCTCAACTATTCACTCGCAGCGTTCTTCCTAATGGTTTTCTCAGCTTCTCTGAGATACTCTAGTTATTCATAGAAAAGAAAAATGGAACAAAGAAAAAATACATTAAAGAAGAGCAAAACCATTCTGGCATAACACCCACAATCATTGTTTGCATTGTGTCACTGTGTTTAATTAAAGAGACTGGCACATACTCGTGGATCACCAGAACACCAAGTAAGAATTCTGATGTGTGTTATATTCAATGCTGTTTTTTTCCGATGCTAAGACAGGATTCAGACATGCATTCTAGTGAATGACATTACATTTGGAGTTGAATAGTGCAAATCCAGTCAAAAATTAAGGAGAAAACATGCTCTGACTTGAGTTTGTCAAAAAACATGTTTTACAGCTAATGCTCAATAATTTCTCCATTTATCTTGTGAGTTCATTAAATTTTTTTGCCAGGCCACAAGTAGCACACAAGAAGAGAACCGGAGGTCTGGTCTCAGCTGGTAGGTGAGATTTTGAAGCACACTTAAAGGAATTTGCAACAGCTCTTTCTTTCTTTCTTTCTTTCTTTCTTTATTTCGCACTGAATGCTGGGAGGTTGGTGGTGGTGATTTGTCGTTTAAATATCTTTTCCAACTGCATTTTTCACATTTTCATTGCGTTTTAAATGACAGCGTTGATTTTATTTATTGCTGGTATAGGTTTGAGCGTGTTAATGTATTTTGGTCTTCTTAGAGCTGTGTTACTCTGTGTCTGAGACATAGAATTTGGGTATCGCCTTTTAATCCTGGTGGAGATGGTCCTCCTAGCTGTAGAAGGTCTAGTGGGTCATGTCAACCAGGTATCTCCAGGATGAATAAAACGTTGGTTGTTTTTTAAGGAGGCGTGTTTTGTGAATAAATTGATTGCAAGTGTCAGGCTGAGAGTCATGTTGAATGCATTACTGCTGGTTTTATATTTGTTTTCTATTATGTGCCAAATTTTGGTAACTGCATGTTTTGTTTAATCTATTTTTAGGTATGTTTTTGGGGATTTCTTTAGGGCCTCGTTACATGGAAACGTTTTTCACTATAACCGATATTTTTGCTTATCGTTTGGGTGTCACGGCCATATGGAGCCGGCGTTCTGGGTACCCCAAAACGATATTTTTGGAGAATGGGTTCCAGAGTGGGAAGATCTAGGAACGCCGCCGTTCGCGTTGCCATTGTTACAGCCAGAACGGATTTGTTTACATCTGCGTCACAGCCAAATGACCAACGCCAGTGACGTATACACATACGTCAGTGACCAGAACAAAAAGCAGCTTCGCGCGCAACATCCATTCAATGTAACTGCACCTCATCGTCGGTCCAGACAAGAGAGTCGTTTCTTCTTCCAGACACGGACATCTTCCTTCTTGTTGTTGCTGTCGTTTGAGCTTCACGTGAGCTTTGCGCTGGTAGAAGTAGGGGCGTACACGCATGCGCATTGCTTCTTCTATTGTTCTGGTGTAACCGGTGGCGCATGTTCGAGCCAGAGCAGGGCAGTGTGGCTACCAGTTCAACGGTAGAAGATGTCTCCTGTGTCTCATGTTACTGAGTAAGTTAGACACCTGAAAAGATGTCTACACAAGCTGCAGATGGTGGGGAAGAGTCAGTAGCTCCCAGAGTGAATAGTGGGAGACCGGCTGCAAGAGAGCCAACACTTGGACGCGAAGTGGCAGAAGTTTCTGCCAGAAAGCCGTGAGATGCTGACCGATACACTGTTAGCCGTAGCCTGAAGGACCCTGAAACCAGAGAGCATTTGATCCTGTATTTGTAGAGCAGACTTTTGGCCATTGTTTTGTGTTCCAGGTCTCTACCACACCAGGGGAAGCTTCCAGCAAAGTGGCGGCCAATTAATGGATGGGGGCCGCCTTGTGATCCAGGTCTGTGGTGTCGCCAGCGGAAGCTTCCAGCAAAGTGGAAGCCGTGTGGCGGATGGGAGCAGTATTTGATGAGGAGACCTTCAGGCTACTTGGAGTGGAGGACGGCTTGCGGTGGCTAACCGGCGTAACACAAAGACGGCGGAGTAGAAGGTCTGGAGCGTGGCCGTGAGCTCTGACTGCTGTAGTTTTAATATTGTTCTTAAGTTGACTTTTAGAAGGAGGCCTTCCCCTTTTTAAGAAAAGACATTGCCCAAACTACTGGCGGCCTGTCCAGGATGTACCCCGCCTCTCGCCCATTGACCGCTGGGATAGGCTCCAGCCCCCCTGCGACCCGACCGACGGGTTCAGCGGTACAGAAAATGGATGGATGGACATTGCCCAAACTCAGGTCACTATGTCTGGTGTTCCCCTGTTTATTCCAGATGATATGTTGGATGGAGAGCTACAGCGCTCTGGGAAGCTTGCAAATGGTTTGAGATCTGTAGGTTTAGGTTGCAAGAGTGAAAAGCCGAAGCATGCTCAGTGTCTTGGGAAACAAGACATTTATTGTTTCCTCCACCACTGGCACCCTCTATATTTTCATTACCCCCTACCTGAACCAAGGTTTGAATCCCATTCCTGCTTTTCTTACCTCTTTTATTTCTTCCCCTACCCGAACCAGGGTTTGCATCCCCACCCCACTGTGACTGGTGTGCAGTTGGTGGGAGGCTGAGGTACCTGACTTATCACACTTACTCTAGCACTAGTTTTGCTCTTAGCTGTTTGGTATTGGAAGGAAATGCACTTATGATTTCTTGTGACCTGAAGTTCTTTTGCCTACCGATGTTGAACGCACTTATTGTAAGTCGCTTTGGTTAAAAGCGTCTGCAAAATGACCGTAGTGTAATGTAATGTAATGTTATTAAATTCCCCATCACAAACGCTGGAGGTGTCATTCAGAGTAAAGCATGGAGATGGTCATTACACGGTGTATGTTAGTACAGGCAGCATGCTTTGAATGTGGGACACAAGCAGGCAGCTTGCCCTCATAAGCCGTCCGAGGAACGGGTTGAGTTGTCAACCCTGCCTGCCGAAACCTCTGCAGGCACTAGCCCCTTTCACACTGCGACCCGCTATCTTAGCGGGTCCAAATTGCACCTTCGACCCGCGTCGAGCAATGTGAACGCTTGGCGTGTCAGGGTGACCCGTGTCGCCTGAAGCCGAGTTCAGGGGGAGTTGCCTAGTGGCAGAGCGTCAAACGAAACACATAAAATGCTGGGCGTGTACAATGACGTAGGCACAAGCCATGCGTCGGAGGTAGGGTGAAATACACCTGTCTGCATCAAATTTTTCAAACAAACGATGGCGGGACACCTTGAGAACTCATTTTGCTGAGGAGCTCGCGGACCTCCTTGTCTCCCCAGTTGGCCATATTAAAAAATGTCTCCAACTTGATGTAGGCTAAAACAGAGTAAAACTTGTCCTCACCTGTCGCTGTTGTTCTGAATCAGCTGTCCATTCTGTCCAACTCCTCACTTCACGCCCACGTCCGACGCGCGTCGATTCTGTTCACATCAAACTCGGCTCGGCAAAAAGACTAGGGCCCGACGCGGGTCGAAAGGCGAGTTGAGTTGACGCGGCAGCCCGGGTCGGCAGTGTGAACACAACAGCGGACACGCTAAATTCACGGATTAAACGCAGGTTATTCGGCAGTGTGAAAGGGGCTACTGACACTGCACTGGGGTGGAGCCCCTCCCCACTGGCTAATGTTGATGCTGGAGAGGGATGTAGCAGATGGACAGGTGATCAAACTAAGACTGATGTAGTAGATGCTATTGTTGGCAAAATTGTCTAGAATGTTTCAACAGAGGAAATTAATAACACTGAAAAAAACTGATCAAGGTTCAGATAGTGGTGTGATGCATGTAGCTGAAACTCCTGCTGGTGAAGAAGACATGGACTCCAACACTGACTCTGATTGCACCTCCATTTCAGGTTCACACTTATATATCTATACACACTTGAGGAAATCAGTGATTTTCTGGATGAAAATTCTGGTAAATCAGTAAAAGTGTCTGATTACTTCCCCGATGTTGAGAAATGTATAAAAAGTGCGTTGACTGAGCTAAATATCATTGGCACAGTTTTATTGGATGAAAATAAACGTTTTTGTTTGAAGAAACACATGACTAATCTTATAAAACAGGTAAGGCAAATAAAGAAAAAGGACTGAAAAGGTTGAGGCTCCAGAAGTAAAGTCATGATTGTGTTGCACTGGATGATCTTTTTCTTATTGCCCCCTCTACCTTTTATTTGTTTCTTATTTAATTTATTTTTCACATTATTTTCACACGGTGAGGGTAGGCTCTTTGAATATTAATGGTAGAAGGGATCAAATGAAAAGAGCAATTATTCTAAAGATATGATCATTTAGAAAAAGTTGGAAGTAGTTAAAATGAGGTGTATTGGGGTTTGTGGTGGTGGGGCTAATTTTTGTCTCGTGAAATAAATTTTTCTGCTGGATGTTTTTCTATTGTGCTTTGTGGAGATAGTTTGACTATCTTTTATGAAATAAGACATTCCTTAAAGTAGTTGAATCAACATGCCGTATGCTAGTTGACCTTGTTGGGTTGGAGGCTTTGCTGACGCTGTGACGCTTTGCGGTAAGACGTGTTGCATCACTTCCTGTTACCTTGCTCGTGCACTGTGGAATTTCTTGCTCCGCTTGGAGTACTGATAATCACTTTATTTCGATCTATAACTTACACAATTTTGCATAGTTAAACTCTATAGCTTACCGTTCTGTTCTAACACACTCCTACAGATCTTTAATCTTTATTCTCACTTTTTAGCGGTGTGTCTGGTTCTCTAGCGTAGCATGGCTACCGGTTCTCTTCCTCCTTCTCCTGCTTTCACCTGCTCCGTGTGTCAGATGTTTAGTTACTCCTCTGCCTCCTTTAGCGATAATGGTACATGTAACAAATGTAGTCTTTTTGTAGTTTTGGAGGCGAGGTTATCTGAATTGGAAGCTCGGCTCTGCACTGTTGAAAATCAACCGATAGCGAGCCAGGCCCCTTTTGCCAGTGTGGAGCCACCTAGCGTAGCTAGCTCCATTAGCCGCCCCCAGGCAGAACCCGAGCAGCCGGGATTACATCGTGGCTGGGTGACTGTCAGGAAGAGGCATAGCTCTAAAGTCAAGCCCGTTGTTCACCATCGACCTGTCCACGCTTCTAACAGATTTTCCCCACTCAGCGACACACCCGCTGAGGACAAAACCCTGGTAATTGGCAGCTCTATAGTCAGAAACGTGGCATTAGAGGCACCAGCGGCCAGAGTCAAATGCATTCCAGGGGCCAGAGCGGGCGACATAGAATCCTATTTAAAACTGCTGGCTAAGGATAAACGTAAATATGGTAAAATAGTTATTCACGTCGGCGTTAATGACACCCGGTTACGCCAATCGGAGGTCACTAAAATTAATGTTGCATCGGTGTGTGATTTTGCCAAAACAATGTCGGACTCCGTAGTTTTCTCTGGACCCCTGCCAAATCTGACCAGTGATGACATGTTTAGCCGCATGTCGTCTTACAATCGCTGGTTGTCTAGATGGTGTCCAGCAAACAACGTGGGCTACATAGATAATTGGCAATCTTTCTGGAGAAAACCTGGTCTGATGAGGAGAGACGGCATCCATCCCACTTTGGAAGGAGCAGCTCTCATTTCTAGAAATATGGATGAATTTATTTGCCACCCTAAAACATGACAACCCAGGGCTCAGACCAGGATGCAGAGTTGTAGTCTTACACACTTCTCTGCAGCTTCCCACCTACTGCTACCCACCCAATCAATTAACACAAAAGGAGCAAATCCTCTTGTGCAAAAAGAAATTATTAAAACAAAAACTTTAACTGAACAAAAACATCAAACTATTAAATGTGGTTTGCTGAATATCAGATCTCTCCTTTCGAAGTCTCTGTTAGTGAATGAGTTGATTTGTGATCATCATATTGATATATTTTGTCTTACAGAAACCTGGCTGCAGCAGGAGGATCATGTTAGCATTAATGAAGCAACTCCCTCTGACTGTTTAAATGTTCACGTTCCTCGAACCACAGGCAGAGGAGGAGGAGTGGCAGCTATTTTCAGATCAGGGTTACTCATCAGTCCCAGACCCAAGATTAGTTTGAGCTCTTTTGAATATCTGATTCTCAGTTTTTCCCACGCAAAGTGGAAATCCCAGAAACCTCTTGTGTTTGTTGTTGTGTATCGTCCACCTGGCCCTTATTCTGAGTTTCTGTCTGAATTCTCAGAGTTTTTATCCCAGTTAGTGCTGAGTACAGATAAAGTCATTGTAGTGGGTGACTTTAATATTCATGTAGATGTTGAAAATGACTGCCTGAATATGAACTTTAATTCTATATTAGACTCTATTGGATTTTCTCAGAGTGTTCACAGACCGACTCACTGCCATAATCCCACCCTTGATCTTGTTCTGACTTATGGCATTGAGAGTGAACAGTTAACAGTGTTCCCTCATAACCCTGTCTTATCTGACCATTTTCTGATAACCTTTGAGTTTACATTACTTGACTATACAGTTTCTGAGAAGAAATTTACATATAGAAGGTGTCTATCAGAGGATGCTGTAACCAGATTTAAAGAATTAATTCCATCATCCTTTTCTTCACTGCCATGTGCAGATATGACAGAGGACGACTACATAAACTTTACTCCAGCAGCACTTGACTCTCTTGTTGACAGCACTATAGTTTCAATGCGTACAGCACTGGACAATGTTGCCCCTCTGAAAAGGAAGGTAATCAGTCAGAAGAGGTTGGCTCCTTGGTATAATTCACAGCTGCGTGCTTTAAAGCAGACTGCAAGAAAGCTGGAGAGACAGTGGCGTTCCTCTAATTTAGAAGAGTCTCAGTTAGTCTGGAAAGATAGTTTAACAATGTATAAGAAAGCCCTTCGTAAAGCTAGAACTGCTTATTATTCATCATTGATAGAAGCGAATAAGAATAATCCCAGGTTTCTTTTCAGCACTGTAGCCAGTCTGACTAAGAGTCCGAGCTCTGCTGAGCCAGTTATTCCTTTAACTCTCAGCAGTGATGATTTCATGAGCTTCTTTATTAATAAAATTGTTTCTATCAGAGAGAAGATTGATGGAGTCCTTCCCACTATTATCAGTGATGTATCATCAAGTACAGCAGCTTTAGAAGTATCTTTAGAACCTGATTTGTATTTAGACGGCTTCTGCCCAGTTGATCTCTCTGAACTAACAACAGCAATAGTCTCTTCTAAACCATCAACTTGTGTTTTAGACCCAATCCCAACCAGACTGTTCAAGGAGGTTTTCCCATTAATTGACACTTCCATATTGGATTTGATCAATCTGTCTTTGTTGACAGGATATGTACCTCAGACTTTTAAGGTTGCTGTAATTAAACCTTTACTTAAAAAACCTACTCTTGATTCAGAAGTGTTGGCTCATTATAGACCTATATCCAATCTCCCTTTTATGTCTAAAGTTCTTGAAAAAATAGTTGCAGCTCAGCTTTGTGATCATTTACACAGAAATAATTTGTTTGAAGAGTTTCAGTCAGGATTCAGAGTGCATCATAGCACAGAAACAGCACTGCTGAAAGTTACCAATGATCTCCTCTTAGCCTCTGATAGCGGACTTGTGTCTGTGCTTGTCCTGTTGGATCTCAGTGCTGCATTTGATACGGTCGATCACAGTATCTTATTACACAGACTTGAACATGTTATTGGGATTAAAGGAACTGCATTAGGCTGGTTTAAATCATATTTATCTGATAGATTTCAGTTTGTTCTTGTAAACGAAGAATCTTCCTCACACACCAGAGTAAGTCATGGAGTTCCCCAGGGTTCTGTGCTTGGACCGATTCTTTTTACTTTATACATGCTTCCATTAGGTAACATTATTAGACAGCATGGCATAAATTTCCATTGCTATGCTGATGATACTCAGCTGTACTTATCTATAAAACCAGATGAAACCAATAGGTTGGTCAGACTACAAGCATGTCTTAAAGACATAAAGACCTGGATGACTCAGAACTGTCTGCTGCTAAATTCAGACAAAACTGAAGTCGTTATCTTTGGACCTGAGCGTTTCAGGGAGAAATTGTCTAGCTATATAGTTACTCTAGATGGTATTTCCTTGGCTTCTAGTTCTACAGTGAGGAACCTTGGAGTTATTTTTGACCAGAACTTATCATTTGACTCGCATATAAAACAGGTTTCTAGGACTGCCTTCTTTCACCTTCGTAATATGGTTGAAATCAGGAACATATTGTCTCAGAGTGATGCAGAAAAACTAATTCATGCATTTGTTACTTCAAGATTGGACTACTGTAATTCTTTATTATTGGGCTGTCCTACATATTCTCTGAAAAGCCTTCAGTTGATCCAAAATGCTGCAGCCAGAGTTTTGACGAGAACTAACAGCAGAGATCATATTTCTCCAGTTTTAGCTTCTCTTCATTGGCTCCCTGTTAAATTCAGAATAGAATTTAAGATTCTTCTCCTCACATATAAAGCTCTTAATGACCGAGCTCCATCATATCTTAAAGATCTCATTGTAAGATATTTTCCTAACAGAGCACTTCGTTCCCAAACTGCAGGTTTACTTGAGGTTCCCAGAGTTTCTAAAAGTAGAATGGGAGGCAGAGCCTTCAGTTATCAGGCCCCTCAATTGTGGAATAAGCTGCCAGTAAATGTCCGGGAAGCAGACACCCTTTCCACTTTTAAGACCAGGCTTAAAACTTTCCTTTTTGATAAAGCTTATAGTTAGGGATGGCTCAGGTGATCCTGAAACATCCCATAGTTAAGCTGCTATAGGCCTAGACTGCTGGGGAGCCTCATCTGACACACCTTTCCTCACTTTACTCTCTTTATGTATATGTGATATTATTGTGGTCATTAACTCGTGTTTCCCTGTTCCAACAGATATCCTTTGAATGGTGTTACAGTGCCGCCGTCGCGGTGGCCCCCTGCCCCCCTCCCCCCCCCCTTTTTCTGTCTTCTCAAACCCCAGCTGGTCGAGGCGGATG
This sequence comes from Odontesthes bonariensis, assembly GCF_027942865.1. Lineage (NCBI taxonomy): Eukaryota > Metazoa > Chordata > Actinopteri > Atheriniformes > Atherinopsidae > Odontesthes > Odontesthes bonariensis. The sequence goes on along the minus strand of NC_134506.1, from coordinate 10,002,002 downwards.
GCCACCCTTCCTGAGTCTGGTTCTGCCAGAGGTTTCTTCCTGTTAAAAGGGAGTCGTTTCTCTCCACAGTCGCCTCAGGCACGCCGCTCAGGCCGGGAGATTGGACCGAAAAACAAAAAGTTTTCAGTGCAATCTGTTGGTTTTCTTAGCTAGGAAATTGTTTTTGAATTGGCTCTATATGAACGAATTGGATTATTTTATGAATTATGATTATTATTAATTAATTGAATTCCAATTGGCTTGAATTGGACTTACTATCTAAGTGCCTTGAGATGACATTTGTTGTATTTGGCGCTATATAAATAAAAATGAATTGAATTGAATTGAATAAATGTGTAGTAAGGGGGGGGGACTGGAACTGGTGCAGAAGGTGCAATTCATATGGAGGTTTTCTACACCACTCAATACACCAGTCATTCTACTTAGTTATTCAAAGGTTAGAAAAGAAAATTGTTCATTTGGAAAACAGTTTGTCAACACTTCACAGCACCAGCAGCCAAATTATTCAACAAAAGAAACAACAGTTGTTTTCTTGCATAAAAAAGCAAAGGGAGCTTTAGTTAGATCAAAGTTTATTTATGTAAGGGACATAGATGCTTCCACCAATTTTTTCTTTTTCTTCAAATGAAGATTACTTTATTGTCATGAAGTCATTGTCACACGAAATACACAAAATTGCTCCTCTGCATTTGACCCATGCACGTTGGAACCTGTTGAACACACACATGCACATGGTCACACACTCATGGAGACAGATGCTATTCACTGGAGCGGTGGGCAACTATTCACAGCGCCCGGGGAGCACCTCGGCCGTGACGAGGAGGTGGACTGACACCCCTCTAGCTGTCAGTTCACTAATCTTTTTGAGCAGTGAGAGTGGGAACCGAACCGCAAACTTTCAGTTTATTGGACGACCCACTCTAACCACTGAGCCACTAATTTAGAAAGATCAGTCTCACAGATGAAGCAGATAATATGTCTCCACCTCCCGAAGTCATGATTGCATGGGTTGTCTGTTTTTGGGTGTATTTTTTCCTGAGCCGTAGGTTGGACTGGGCAGGAGTGTGTGTTCTTGAGCTGCCACACATGCTTCTCATCAGCCTCTTTACCGGAGCTGTTTATAAAGACTCTCCATCAGATTGTCCGCCTCCTCAGTGTGATAATCAGACCGCTTTGCAACTCTACTCTGAGGGAGTAGAGTCCTTGTGTTAACCTTTCCTCTCTTGGCAACTGCATCCAAAATCCGTAACCTCCACCTCTAAATGCCTCTTTTTTAATTAATAGTCTTTCTAAGTGGGCAGAGGCATAAGCATGCCCCTACCCCATCATATCTTGGTGTCACATTGGCTCGCACATTGACATACCAAGAACATACTAAGACAGTCAATAAATTTAAAAGTTCCAATAATCTACCAGCAGGCACCAGCTGGGGAGCAACCGCCAGTGTGTTACAATCTTCAGCCCTTGCTTTGTGTTTCTCAGGAGCTGAGTACTGTGTCTGGTCACGGTTTATTCGCACAAGCCACATTGACACTTAGCTAAACTCTACAATAAACTCATCACTGGCACCTTGAGATCAAAAGACTGCTCCTCCCTAGACATGAGGAAGCTGTGGATAAATTTGTTGCACACACATGAGAATGGCCAGTTTGCCAAGACACCAATGTGCCTCCCCACCAACGTCTCAAGTCCTGGAAACCAATCTGGAGTGACCTAGTCGCGACTGATATCAACAAACAGTGGTTGCCCTCAGTGGTCATCTCGTCATTGGTGACAAACCCCACTATCTGCCGACCTGGGTTTGATCAACCACAGCCAGAGTTGTCCCTATTAAACCATTTCTGTACTTCTCAAGATATCTGTGGCGCCACTCATAAGAAGTGGAAGCATATGGTCAACGATCAGCGTAAATGTGGGGACATCCAAACTATGTTACATCGCTGATTCATGTCCTCTGACAAAACTGGAAGGTGGTCTTACACGTCCACACTCAGTCAATGATGAAAGTATCACTTGGTTGACATTGCTTGGTGTTTAATGCACACGACAACAACAACAGATAGGTGACATCCAGTGGATGACTGTACATGGGGCAACAGCTGCAAACACATGTCTAGTACATGTGAATCTAGACATGGGGGATTGTTGTCTTTTTTCTGTTCCAGCAAGAAACTGTGCATCATCTGTTTATTCAATGCCCACGTCCAGTGGACGTCTTGGTTTTCTTAAAGTATAAAAGATATGTCTTTTGGTATGTTCATCTATTGTCCATGGTATTCTGTGAATACACTAAGAAACTTCCTGTCAGGACAGGCCAAATTAGCAATCTGGAGAACAACAAAAAATCATATAAAGGGTGTGGGCTCAGAGGATGCTTTTCTGATATTGCATAGGTTAGTTGCGACTCAGCTAAAGGTGGAGTTTGAGTTTTATAAGCTCATAAAGAAGATGGAGTCTTCTGAATATTTGGGCTGCACAGAATATGTTGTGTTCAGTTTGTGAGGATTATTTTGTGCTTAATTTTTTTTATTTGATATATGTATGGATATCATTGATATTGATAAGAACAGAGGAGAGAGCTGCAGTTTTGCTGCAGTGAAATACATTTTCAATCAATGTGCAACAAGGCCAGAGTGACATGTTTTGATTTTCACACTGATAGGTGGCCTGCTGCGACACTTCACCATGACTCAGGCAGATCTCATGTTTAAATGTATATATCATTGAAAATAGAAGGAAAGCTTGTGGGGAAAGAGAAGGAGAGGAATTAGTAGAGAGAATAACAAAGCAATGTTGCAAAAGATAAAAGGGAGATAATGACAGAAAAATGTCCGTCTTCTCTCCTTTTTTGTGGCTCTCATCATATTCTGACATGGCTGTCAGACTTCAGGGAGAATGGCGACTCTTTCGTTTGAATCACAAATCATCGAACACTTCAGTTTACAGCAAAAGGCATAGAAAATGCCGTCTCTGCATACACTGGCCTTGCAGAGGAGTGGGGATCAGAGAGAAGGAAGAATGATGTAGAATTTGACAGAGGAAAGACAGCCTGTCTGAATATTTGACAATCTGAATGCTCTCACAACATGTTCACAACAGGAGAAATGACAAACTGTAAACATGCAACAAGGAATTCCGTCTGTGAATAAATAAGAAACCAAGCACAAAATAAGTATAAATAATGTCAGAATACATCTAGTTTTCACAGACACAAGGGAGCGGAAATATTTGACATAAGATTTTGAATTCAGTCCCATGCACTGCTAGGACATTTAGGGTTAGGCTCTTTTCAAAGACATGGATGTTTAGTTTTGACAGACACTGCCTTTTAATTTGTATTATTTAGATTGTATTTTGTTTACTTGCATACATGTTAATGCTGTTATACCATTCACCTGACAGGGCGGCAACCATGATTCCGACATTCTATCATTCCGACATCCCGCCATTCCGCTATTCCGACAAGGCTTTCCATATGAGGAAATGTGCTTTATTCAACAGATAACGGTACCTTTTTCTGTTCATGCGTTTTACATGTTTTAAGACATGTGTACAGATGTGATACAGTCTTTAAAAGCGTAATTAAAGCCTCTCTCTCTGCCTGTTATTCTTCAAAGCTTGTGATGTTTGAATGATATTAAATTGATACTGAATGATGATTTAAGGCTCAAATCTAGTCAGGGGAGGATCAGGTGGATATGGGCTTATTTTGGATTTTAAAAATAAAAATAAAAGATGATGGGACTCAGGATCCATCCATAAGGACTGTGTTGTTACTATTCACTATAAATCTGGTGTGTGCGTGTAACCAACTGTCATGTTGCTGTGTAGGATACCGTCAGATCCTGACAATGTCATGAGTCTGTGTTAATTTAAAACAAAACGCACTTCAAAAGCAAATTATTGATATTCAAGTAGTTTATTACACAAAAAGGAGCGACAAACATAGACAAACACTGTTAAATTATTGATTTAAAACTAATAAACTAAAAAAAAAAAAGCTATAACGTTTTGGGTAGCCTAATATATTAAATTGCAAAATTATTCACTTTTTTTGTCATACCCCATCTTGTTCTCGCTTACTTTCCGATATTCCACCTCTATTTAATTGTTTACCCCCATGATGTGCCTCGATTTTTATTCAACATATTTACATGGTTGAGCCTCCTTTCTTTCTCTCCATTTGTCTCTAGCCGTGTGCAAGTGTACGTGTGTGTTTTGTCGATTGATAAGTGGGCTGGTGTTGGTGGCTGCAGTTAGCCAGAAGCCCCCAGCAGCACTGATTAATTAAAGACGGCTAATGAACGACAGCATTAGCATATCAATAAAGGCTCCAGCTCTTTCTGCCCAGCTGCCTGGCTGCTCTGTTCTTTACGTTACTGCGGCCAATCAGATAGAGCCACACTGCTCGCAGGATGAAGGGCAAAGCAATAGCCAACATACAGGCTGTTTCACAATTTTGATAAGAAAGTAATTGTTCAATGTCTAAAATGCAAAAATAAAATAGTTAAAATCATAAAGCCTTGCATGAAATTTCAGTTTACACACTAAACACTAATGTGGAGTTAGTGGGAAGTGACGTTTCCACTCTAATTTAAATTGCTTAATGTACACAAACAACAATTGCATATACTCCTGCGTCCTATGTAGGATTAGTGCCATTGTTTATGTATCACATTATGTATCCATATTCTGTATTTTTCTAAATAAGCCATGTTCCTATTTTGTACTTTTCCAATCTGCTCGCTACACAACAGATGACCTTAAATGGTCCAAGACTCTAAGATAGCATAACTAGACTAAATAACTGGGTCAGATGAAGCTTCTCCATGTTGTCAGATAGACTGGTACATTGGATACACGCCTAAAACAACACTCACACACACGGGTTGTTTATCACATCCAAAGAACATGACGTGGATGGTGGTTGGCCTGCTCATGTCACTAATAACTGTCCAGTTATACTTGGTCACATGTAAGTACAACCCCTGTAACATAAGGGTGAACATGAATATGAAATAACTCCGGATATCGGGGCTCAATCTGACGGATTTCCTGCGGGAGCTTTGTCACTCCGAGTCCAGCGCTGCCATACTTTACATGTGACCACTAATAAATACTTTGACTAACTTAAGATTTTGTGGATAAACACCAATGGATGAGCTTCTGCGATGTCTCTTTTACTTGCCAGATTTAATTCATTCATCCATTCTCTAAACTCACTTTATCTTGATCATGGTTCACGGGGACTGGAGCCCATCCAATTAATCAGCAATAAAGCTATCATGCTTCTTTTTGGATCATTCGAGGAAACTGGAGCAATCAGAGAAAATCCACTCTCCTAAGATTTATGTTGCTATTTTATGTTTCTTTGAATCATGAGTACAGTTTTCAGCCAAAGGAACCCAGTGTTTATGTCACCATTTGACACAGTGAAAGTCTTTATAGCATGATGTAAGATGTGTATTTAATGCCAGAAATTCTCCAATTTTAGCTTCTCTTCACAGACTCCCTGTGAAATCCAGAATAAAATTCAAAATTTTCTCCTCACATATAGAGCCCTTGTTGAGCATGGTGATATTATTCAACTTTTGTTTTCTCAAAGTAAAGCTGTTGAGTGAATGCTGCACTGCTTTTTTCCCCCTCTTTTTATAGGAAGTGGTCGTTTGTTCATGAATTTGAGACAACAGGAGGAAGCTACAATTTCAGATCTTACAATATGTTGGGTGGCCACATTGTACAGGATAGGTTGAGATACAATTATGACAGTGCCAAAATTTGTGTTCTTTTTGATGTAACTGTATGCCCATTGTGAGGCATTAGTCCATCACAATACTTTCAATAATATTCTACTCACTCTGTTATCATCGTAGTTTGGCTTTTCTGTTCTTACTGCACTCTGACTGCTACTCTGTTGTAGGAAGTGCAGAATGAGGTCTGGCATTGTCCTGCTGAAATAACCACAGACCTCTTTGGAAAAGATGTTGCCTTAAAGGGCAGTAAATGTCTCTACAAAATGCCAAAATACACCTCAGCATCAATGGTACAGTCACACACATACAATTCACCCACGCAAATGTCCACTAATGCTCCCTAATAATATTACTGATGCTGGTTTCTCAGTTTTAACAGTCTTGATGATCTCTCGCATATTTAGCGTGTTGAACTTGATGATTGTTTTTCACAAAAGCAGCTAAAACATGGCCTATGACCACAGAACACAGGTCCGCTCTTTTTCATCCATCTGAGATTAGAATGGCGGTGTTTCTACATAGGCTTGATATAAGGCCTGCCTGCGTGATACAGTTATATGTCAGATTCCTGGGTGCAGCACTGGACTGTGTTGGATGAAAATTATTTCTCAAAGTGCTTCACATATGCTCATGCAGAGCTGCCTGAAGGCTCAGTTGCACCCAGCATGGGGTCTCTGGCCCTGGCCTTTAAACACCAAGACTCCCTGAATCTTTTCACATTATTATGTAGTGTACAAGTTGACTGACCTTCCTGGAAGTTCTTTGTAATTTTGCATTGAGAAATAGTTTTTATTACTCGTCCACTTTTCTCCAGTCTGGGTTAGGAACTTATCACAACTTCCATTGGCCAGAAGTGGAATGCTTACTCTCATACCTACGATCAATCTAAAATCACTGATTAACCTCTTTGGACTGTAGGAGGAAACTGGAACAGCCCAGGAAACCACTGGGATTCAAACACCACACTGAACAGTCCCATCCGAGATTCATAGCTATTGCCAACTACTGCACCAGCATGCTCCCCCTTTTTTTTTAGAGACAAGTAATACCAAATGATTTCTATATGAAGACAAAGAAGTCTCATAAGAAAAATAGAGGAATACTTAGTTTTTCTGTAGGGCTTCATTTCTTTGTCCTTCTGTTGTTTTCTCTTGAAATAGAATAATAAAAGAGCTTGCCCCACAGAATGAATTAACAGGCCCTGTGATGCAGGTTTTTCCCACTGTATATTTACACAAAGCCACAGAGACATAATGACTGATGATGTGATTCACTTCTCTTTGAAACCTCAAGTCAAGAGCAGAGCTGGCACTTTGGGGAGTGACACTGGGAGCCTGCATTTGTACTGTGTTAAGCCACATTTCAAATCGTATATCTGGTCTTCTGATCTAATGAAAGCCTTTTCATATGCATCTGCGGTCAGATTTTTTTCTTCTCAGCGATATGGTTTTATTTACCTCTCTATTTTATCACTGCCTGCATCTCATAGTGGTGTAAAAAATGTGTTTAATTTAGTTTAGTGTTAATACACAAGCGGTGTTCTGTTGCAGAGTAGAGATCTTCATCCCCTGAAGTGACTTATTGGAAAATAAAGAGAACACTCCAGTATCTTATTACAAGTCTTCAGCATGTACTGGTGTCCACAAGCATCCGTTGGTAATTCAGTGGAGATTTAGCTTTGGGCTACAGTTCCATGAAAGACCTCTAAAACAAACTTTAACATAAAATTTTTAAATCTCGTCAGTAGTGAGTGGAGAGTAGAGTAAACATAGGGCTCTAAGACTCAACCTACACTAAATAAAACTTTGTCAAGTTTAGAAATATTTTTTGAGTTGAATCTCTTGTGCTTCATGGTCAAAGCGAAGGTCTGATTGGTCCAGTTTGAAGGGTTGTTTTAATTTTTAATTTTCAGTGTTCGGCTTTCACAAGCCCTCAGAGGCTAATGACTGCCAGGACAGTGGACTACAAACACTGACCCACACTCCTGTGGAGAAGACCAATGGTTTATTGATGTTTTACTTGCGTGATTCTGGCATGAAGCAAAAGTATGACGATAATACAGTGAATTAATTAGCCCCTTTAATTGTATATTCCCCAGCTCCTATTATTAAGATGTGTTTATTTGGACACATTTTGGTCTTCAAGGAGATAACATAGTTTATCGGTATTATTCTCAAGTCACTGCAATTATATCACCTAGCTGCTTCTGAAGAAGCCCCTGCGCAGAGATGGCATCCCCAATTACGGATTTAGGTGATAAAAAGGGAGACAAACTGTATAAAAGAAATTGCATTTAGCGAGGTTGTGAGGAATGAAAAGCTGGAGCCCAATTTATGGGAAGGAAAGCGGCTTTGGAAAATTCAGTTGTCTCAAGACATTTACATTCTATAGATCTTTCACAGTACTAAACCTGAGCCACACTGCAACTGTATAAAGCCGGAGCGGAAACTTTAGCTGTGCAAAATAGGAAGAATTTCTAAGGTCAGTTAGTTGGCCATTACAGGCCCAGATTACAATCAGATTGTAAATAAAATATGTATGTAGCGACTGTGGCGTGTGGCCAAGCTCAGGTTAAACCCAGCTTCTTTGGTTTTGATGACCAAAGCTATGACTCCAGCCCCTAAAAGCTGGTGCTACAGCAGCAGCAACTCTTCACTGTTCCAGAGCAACGAACAGCTTTTGTAAGGTCGAAAATCCAGATCAATTCAAATGTTGTGACTCCCATGTTTAAAAAAAGATCCAGTATTATGTATAATTTGACAAATTCAAGAGAGAACAATAAAAAATGAGCTTCAAGTTGAACGTAAAGTCAAACAGCCACGTAAGCACATGAACTCAGTTTTCCTCTCTTTCTGCCTCAGTTAAAGCGGAACTCCGGGGCATTTGACGCGCTTACATTGCTAGAGGTTGTCAAATACTGATAGTAGGACACAGAGAGGTGCAAATCTGCGCTCCCTGTGTGGAGATGGCGCTGTTCGCACAGCCTGTCATGCGAGGCTAATACATGGTGGCTAAGGGGCAAGCGCTAACCCTTCCAAGTAAAACAACAACTGGCACACAGCAGAAACGTCACACCACTTTATAAACCATCCGATAATAAAGTCACAAGCCTTACCATCAAAACCAAATGCATGGTTCTCACATTACTGGCATGGGGACGTTACAAAACAACTTTATAAACAGCATGTCACTCACCGGCTGGTTGTACGCTTGCGCATGTGAAAGCCCAAAAGAGTCGATGGAGAATAATCCCATATACAAAACAATTATCTTCTCTAGAAAAACTGCGTTCAAGTATTTAAAACATTACAACAATATTACTGGGCATGTATTGTTGTAATGTTTTAAATACATAAAAAAAGCATTGCAGCAGGGAGTGGAAGAAGCATTAAAATACATAAAATAATATAAAGAGAAACAAATGAAATAATTTAAATGAATTTAAAAACAAGCAACAGTCTATATATGCAAAATTACATGTATAAATATGATTTGCAGCACCATTCATTCCAGAAAGCCCCGCTGGTATTGCAGAGGGTGATCACAACCAACTGCAGCCAATAATTACACCAGTGATATGACATTCATCATCAGTTTGCAGGAAAAATGAGAAACACTGTGGTCTTCTACAGAAAGGGAAGCTCTGCATCACTGCGTCCTTACACATTAAGCCGGTGAAACGGCTGGAAGGGTGGTGAGTTTTCGCAATGCCGGCCTGATGTGTATGAGCACACATAAGGCTGGTTTGTGGATTACTATTTTGAAGCCTCAGGTTTTGCATTTCTCAAACCTTACCTTGAGTTATTTGGACCCAAAAGTAACTACATTTGGATGACAGGGAGGGGACACGACTAGCTAACAGTGGGTTGACTTCTTTTCTGATCACCAGAGTATAGTCAAGCTAAATGATGGCGAGCAGCGAGGAAGGAGCACTTCTTTTGAATAAAAGAAAAAAAGTGGGTGGCAGGAGTGGATGTCACTTTAACACAGTGACAGAATGATCAACAAAAATAGGCTTCAGAGGGAAAATAAACAAAATTGAGACTCTGTGAAGTCAAGAAGTTTCAGCAGTTCCAAAACATTTTTTTCCAATAAGAGATAACAATCTCAAGGACAAGTTGTTGTCTTTGAAATGAATTGAAAACTTTACCAAATGTTGAACAGTGGTTGGTTGATCTTTGCCTTCAAAAATATGAGCCAGGTTTATATGGCTTATTTTCTGGTTGTACAGTACAAAGCGAAAAAGACGACTTATAAAATAATCATTTAAGAATATTCAGAGAGCTCTCTTCTAAACTGATTGCAAGATCATGAATAAATATAGCACAGATCGCTCGTAGAGGTCAACTGTGTGCCTGGAAGATACATGCCTGTTATAAACATCGCTGGGAAATCGCAGCACCACAGTGAAACAGTGATGCCTTCATTTTAAAAATTGATCTGGTCCTTCTCATGAGACTGTTTCAATAATTGATACACTCATATCAAAGTCTTTCTTCTCTTTTCGTATACAGTCCCAGAAAATCCAGTGTAGACCAGGAGACCTGCTGAAAATAGTTTTAAACTAAATGTCTAGATAGCCATAGCAGCTGTTTAAAGCCTTGAACACCCCCGTTTGATCATCCCAGCTCGTCTCTTTTGTTCCATATCTTATGCTTTATCTTCCACCGTCTCGCCGTGTCCTCACAACTTCAGACAACCCTACTCTCATCTTCGCCTCCATGTCCAAACGTCAAACGCTCACATTTTTTGGGAAAGAATAACTGTAGCACCTGCTGATCTTTCTTTGCGATAGCGACTCGCAGATAATGTGGTTTTTATTACCATGTTAATGAGGAGCCATATTTAGAGAAGAAAGGGGAGAATTTCATTCATTTGTCACCTCTGTAACATATATTTGATTTTTCAGATTTAGGAATCGATCTAGATTCCTTTTTTTCTTCAGATGTCTTTGACATTGCTTGATGCCAAAACGATCAGGCAATGGGAGGAGGGAAAATAACTTGCAAATAATAGGATTTATTCTGAGCCGTTTCCTTTTCTTTTTTTTTTTTTTTGGTACACTAAGAGTTACAGTATGGCATTAATTACACTTAACTGGGACGGCAGACTGAACCAGTGTGCAGTGAAATAGAGTAGCTGCTGTGAAAGCGAGTCTGAGCTCTCCCAAAATGAGAACCAGAAGATCGGGATCAGTTTGTGTGCTTTAACCACTCTGCTCTGTATGAATCGAGCTTCACGTTGCCATTGAATGGATCACTGCTTGCACATAATGCTCTTATTCCTTTTTGGAGAAAACATTTCTGCTCTTATTGATCTCCTCACTTTGTTCCAGTTTAAGTCCCACAGTTTAGGTTCACATCTTCTTCAGTCTTTTCTCAAACAGCCCTTTGTCTCCTGGCCTCTGATCCCACCTCTACTCCCCTCTCTCATAATCTTTTGTCCACTTCAGTCTCCTTATATTTCCTGCTTTCTTTTCTCTTTGTCATTTATCCCAATCTTTCACTTATTATCTTTCTGCCCTCTCTTCTCATCTCCCTATCATGGTGGAGCCATGCCATGCTCATATATGCATCTCCTTTTTGCTGATCTTTTTAATCTTCTTAACCCATTTGCATATTCACGCTGTAATTTCCTCCCAGGTTGCATTTAAATAATACAAATCCAGTCTATATTTGTAAGCTGTGAGATGCTCCTATATTTATGAATATAATTGAACACATTCCAGTCGTCAGAAGATGATGCCAAGGGGGGCGTAGGAACAAGGAGTCACATCTGGAGGCCCACTTTTCTCAACCTCGTTTACTCTTGTCTGAAACCAGAGCATCATAGCCAGTTTGATGCGTTTGGCGGCTCACTGCTTGGGCTCCATTCAAAAACTGTACGTTTTCATCACTAACAGCAGATATATCACTTGTCTCCATGTCTTTTTTCACAGGTTGATATGTGACGCAGTCTCACTTGAACAAGCATTGTTATTTCAGATGTAAGGGTGTATCAGTACAGGCGCATACTTTCTTTTTCCTCTCTTTCCTTTCTAACAAGTGGGACAGGTTCAAAAACTGGAACAACTTTAAATTCTTCATCGGCACTTATGAGTAGGAATATTCATTAGCATGTTAAATCAATCAAGTACCTCTGCTCTGATCACATTAATGATACCGAATACGACAGTATGAGAACATAACGTTTTCAAGTCTGTGTATTTGTTGTGTACTCTCTCTGAGCATGAATGTTTGTGAGTCGAGAGGAGGTGGGGAAAGCATAACCCTCAGAGATTATGATCTGATATGTATCCTTTGAAGCTGTGTTTTTGTAGTAACTGTGGATAATTGATCCATGCCTTTGATTCCAGTATCACGTCTCTCCACAGGTTAAACACCATTTCATGAGATTTGTGTGAGATTCAAGAACTGAGATGGAGAGGACCTATTACAGGCTTTCAAGCTGACATGAGGCACTCAGAAGAGGCTTTATGAAATCATGGATTTAATCTCCAGCATTGGGAATCAAAATAATGAGCACATGGTCAGGGGTATGCACAGACAACCTAAAAAGTTTAAACACACAACAAGGTGACATATGCATGGACACAAAGAGAAACCCGGGTGAAGGGCAGTAACCGAAGGAATTCATTCAACTATACTTTACAGAGCAGTGGTTCCCAAACAGTGTGCCGGGAGGCAAGTCTGGCTGTGCCGTGGAATTTTGTGACAACCATACGTTATTACTATTTTTTCAATTTAATGAGACCGTGACACATCAAAGGCTGAAGGACAACGTTAAAACAGAGAAAGAGCGCTTTCTGGTGCGGAGCAAACCACCAACCACCAGTGCAGAGACTGCTGACAACCCACCCCCGAGAAAAGAGGAAACAAAAAACTGTCAGCAGACAGCATCGTGAAAGTTACCCGTCTTATGGCTTCAGTTGGACCGGGGATGTAAGCAATCCTCAGCCCGAGTGCTTCCTGTCGGGAGAAGTTAGCTAATGCTAACTTAACTGCTAGTAAGCTAATGCTTCTGCGTTGGAGTACCCAAGCATCTCCCACCGCGCGATTGAGCAACGTCTTCTTTTCCCCACTACCTGCCTGTGTGAGTTGGCGTTCTTAACCCTGGTTCACATGAGGAACAACAGGAGGTCACGGCTCTCTGTTGAACAGGACTTGCGAGTGGCCCTCTCCTCTGTGTTCCTCTGTGCTCCCCGACAGGCACATCTCACTAATTTGTAAGTAGGTAAAATATTTACAATAGCACATGTTTCACTGATTGCTGAAATGTTGCATTTATATTTGTAGTTTGGGACCATGGACAATGCAGCTTCCTTGCACTGACAGTTCTCTGTGCTGAATTTCTGCTGTTTCCTTTGCCTCAATTTCAATTTTGTGACCTATCTGGTTTAAATGAGAAAAAAATGCTCAAAAATGTCAGCAAATGTGTTGCAGTTTTAATGAAGCCTAATTTGATAGTTTAATAGATTGTTTGAAATTATTTTTTTAAATAATTCGTTAATAAATATTTCATGACTAATAGTTGTCTTTGTCACATTTTCTTTGGCATTAGTAAATAATTATGCTCATTTACAGATATTTTGCATGATATGAGTGATAACACGTGTTATAAGGACTATTTGGCACAATAGGTGTGCCTTGAGATTTTTACTTGTCTTTTGGTGTGCCTTGGGCACAAAAAGTTTGGGAACCACTGCTATATAGTACGATTGTTGATGACATCAATTTGAGCAGAAGTAAATCCCCAATTCCAAGAACAATTATTTGCAAATCATATTTATAAATATCGCATTTACAATAGAACATTTGTCAAATGACAAAAGTGGGAGATTGCAATTTTATCAAAATGATAGATAATCTTGAATTTAATGGGAGCAATACATAAAAAAAGTAGTTACAAGAGTGTGAGGGACCATGCTTAATAAGGACAAAGGTATTCAAAAATGAGGAACAATTTCAGTTTAATTGTTCCAAAAAATGAATAAATCCAAAAAAGTCAAAATATGAGTGACAATTAAATCATACAAAAACATATTTGGGCCCAACTAAAATGAGGTCAACTAATTTAACACTAACACAACCAAAAACTGACCTGCAAACAAAGAACAAAAGGCTGCTTAAATAGGGACGGAGTAGCCCAAATCTGCCACATGAGGGAGCATAATAAAGGGGAAAAGTTACAAAATTACCTACAGCAAAATATAAAACAAATAAAGCAAAACTAACTTTGCACAAATAATAAGTGAATGTTAAAGTGACAAAATTAAGAAACTAAGGCCAAAGTTAACAAATAAAGTTCCCCTCCCCAGTCTTTTAGAAATAGTAGCATTTTCCAGGTCTTCTTTCTCCAGCTGATCTCAATTTGCAGCACAGGATGTGGTGGTGGTAAGAACACTCCCCCTCCTCTGAAGGCTCACTTGGTCCAGCGGGACAAGTAGTCAGCAGTAGCATTCCGCCTGCCGGGAATGTGATGCACCTCAAACTTGTAGGGTTGCATGGCCAGATACCAGCGGGTTATCCGACTATTGGTATCTTTCATCCTCTCCAGCCATGTTAAAGCCTTATGATCAGTCTCCAATACAAACTTCCTTCCCAAGAGGTAATAGCGAAGGGAATCCAAAGCCCACTTTATTGTCAGGCACTCCTTCTCTATGATGGAATAACGGGTCTCCCTGGGAAAAAGTTTACGACTGATGAAGGCAATTGGATGACGATCACTTGAAGAACCCTGGAGCAGCACAGCGCCAAGACCTTTATCTGACGCATCAGTTTGCAAGACAAACTCCTGCTGGAAGTCAGGGCAATGAAGTACAGGATCTTTACTTAAGGCCAGCTGAATGTCTCTGAATGCTTCCTTAGCTGCTTCAGTCCACAGTAGTACACTGGGGCCTCGCATACTGGTCATGTCTGTAAGCAGAGAAGTTCTGGCAGAGTAATTAGGGATAAATTTATGGTACCAACCAGACATACCTAGGAAGGATTTAAGTTGTTTTCTTGTCTGGGGAAGAGGGCAAGATTGGATGGCCTCAATTTTTTTGATTTGTGGTTTCACCAATCCTCCACCAATGACAAAACCCAGGTACTCCGTTTCCCTCTTTGCTATGGCACACTTGGATGGATTCACTGTCAATCCTGCTCTCTGGAGACACTCAAATATCACTTTTAGATGTTGCAGGTGTTCATCCCAACAATTGCTGTAAACAATGATGTCATCCAGATATGCAGAGGCAAAATGTGAAAGGGCATTGAGTACCTTATCCATTAGGTGCTGGAAGGTGGCAGGAGCCCCGTGAAGTCCAAAAGGCATCACTCTGAAATGGTACAGGCCCCATGGTGTTCTGAAAGCCGTCAGCTCCTTGGCCCTGGGGAAAAGTGGCACCTGCCAATAGCCTTTGGAAAGGTCAATGGTGGTGAGATATTTTGCTTTGCCTAACTTCTCAATAAGATCATCAATGCGTGGAGTTGGATAGGAATCAAATTTTGAGATGGAATTGAGGTAGCGAAAGTCAATGCAGAACCTTATTGTTCCATCTTTTTTAGGGACAAGAACAATCGGATTGCACCACTCGCTCTGTGATGCCTCAATAATCCCAAGAGAAAGCATCACTTCAATTTCCTTTTTAAGTGGTTCCAAAAGTCTTTCAGGTATGCGATAGCTCATTCGTTTTAGAGCAGCATCTTCTTTCAGGGTAATGTCATGCATCATCATATCAGTGTAACCTGGATTCTCCTGGAACACATTAAGTGGACAGACTGCCCTCACCTCTGACTGTTGTCTTTCTGACAGATGATCCAGATTAAGCTTGGAGGCTGAAGGAATAGGGAAATATTGCTCCTCTGGTTCCTCGTCCTCTGTACACCGAATATAGAAGGTGGTTTTATCTTTGTCCCGGGACACCCACTCCTTAAGCAGGTTCACATGGAGAGTCCGAGAAGAGCGGCTTTTACCTGGAACAGAGATTTTATATGTCGTTGGCCCCAATTTCCCTAGTCCCTCATATGGTCCTTGCCACTTGGCCAGCAGCTTGCTTTCCTCTGAAGGCAGCATCACAAGTACTTTTTGGCCCGGCTTGAACCCTCTCTCCCGGGCTGCAGAGTCATACCAGGTCTTCTGTTTACGTTGAGACATCTTCATGTGCTCCTGAGCCAGGATTGTCATCTTCTCCAGCTTCTCCCTCATCTGGAGCACATAAGACACAACATTTACAGGTTCTTTGGTAGTTTGTCTCCCCTCCCACAGTTCCTTCAGAACTGTAAGAGGTCCCCTCACTTCATGACCATACAATAACTCGAATGGAGAAAACCCGGTGGAGACCTGTGGAACTTCTCTGTATGCAAACAGAATATATGGTAGCCATTTGTCCCAATCGGAGCCCGTTTCACTCACAAATTTCCGTAGCATTTGTTTAAGTGTTTGATTAAACCTTTGAGTGAGGCCATCTGTTTGTGGATGATAAGGTGTTGTTCTCAGTCCTTTAATCCCCAGCAACTGATACACATCTTTAAGCAGTTTTGACATGAAATTGGTGCCCTGGTCAGTTAGTATTTCCTGAGGAAATCCAACTCTAGAAAAAAATTGCACCAAACAGAATGCAATATTCTTTGCTTTGACAGCTTTCAGAGGAAAAACTTCTGGGTATTTAGTTGCATAGTCCACAATCACCAGCATAAACCGGTTACCGGTTTTACTTCTTTCTACTGGGCCCACTATGTCCATACCCAAGCGTTGAAATGGTATGCTCAGGATTGGAAGAGGTTGGAGAGGAGCTTTGTTGGGGAGTCTGGCTGATGTAATTTGACAGTCTGGACAGCTCCTGCAAAACTGTGCAACATCCTTGCGCATGCCAGGCCAAAAAAAACAGCGCTTTATGCGGGCTAAGGTCTTATGCTTCCCCAGGTGGCCAGCCCAAGGAATCGAATGGCCCAACTTCAAAACAGTTTCTCTCACTGCTTTGGGGACCACCAGCTGTTTATTTGGCCCATTTTGTCGGCAAAGAATGTCATTATGAATGCAAAAATCATTTTTATTGACTTTGGCTTCCTTAAAGCACTTCACAAGATTTATATCCTGGTGCTGCAGCTCTAATATATTACCAGGGATTTTGAAATCCGGGAGTACCTCAGGTTGTGGTGTGTCAGGAGGAACTACCACCGTCCCTTGAAACTTCTCTCTTCTCCGCAGTCTTTTGGACTTCCTGTCTTTAGTTTTTCCTGTAGAAAACTCCACATTGTAAAATGGCAAAGTAGTAAGGTCAGAAACAATTTCTTCAGATTGCTTTGCTTGGGCCCGGGTGAGAGCAACATTACACTGAGGAGACTGTAGCAGGTCAATAAGCGCGGGCAAGTCATTGCCAAAAATCACTGGAAAGGGTAAATTATCTACTACCCCAACATTAAGCAGGTAAGTTTGCCCCTTCACAGTGACATAAACATCTGCAGTCGGATACTTTCTCTGGTCACCATGGACACAGCAAATTGTAACGGTCTCACTGGTGCAAACAAACTGGGGTAAAACATACTGGCGCTGGACCAAAGTCTGTGTACTCCCTGTATCAATCAGGGCCTTTAGTGCCTGCCCATTGAGCTCCACAGAGGTCTCCATTAATGGTTGTATTGCTCCAGCCTTTCAAGTCTCTTCCCTGGGCACAACACACATCTGGGACAACTTAACAGCATTGTGAGGGCACATTGGTTTGGTGTGACCCTCCTGTCCACATAAATAACAAATTGGCTTTTTCCCTTGAAATTTTGAGCCAAATCTCTCTTTAAAGGGGAGCTTACCCACACCTGAAACCTGTTGGACTGGAGGTTGATTACGACCATCCGTTTTCCAACTTTGGAAAGCCCATGAGTTCTTCCTTCTAGCAGCCACAAACACGTCAGCCAGTTCAGCAGCCTCCTTTGCAGTCTTTGGATTATGTTCTCTTATCCACACCTGCAGTTCTGGTGACAACATTCTCAAATACTGTTCAAGAATTATTATTTCATTTATTTGTTCAACAGCTTTACCATTAGGTTGCACCCATTTGATATACAGCTCCTTCAGCCTTAGGTAGAGTTCTTTTGGAGTTTCTTCAGGCTCCACCTGAAGTGAGCGGAATCTTTGCCTGTAGGTTTCACTGTTAACATCATACTTCTGCAAAATAGCCAGTTTAACTTGATCATAATTCATAGACAAATCAACATCCATGTGCACAAAAGCGCTTCTAGCTTTGCCTGTTAGCAGAGGTATTAAGTGAAAAGCCCAGTCTGTTCTTGGCCACCTGCAGGCAGAAGCCATTCTTTCAAAAGTGATGAGAAAATGTTCAATATCATCTTCTTCACTAAGTTTTTGTAATTTAGGTGCATAAGGAACATGTGAATGTTCATTAAGTTCACCTAATTGACTGTGTTGAGGTGAAGCTGCTACTCCAAGATCTGGTGGTTGTGTAGGCCGCACTGGTGAAGTGGTGTGAGGAGCAGGGGAAGTGGTTTGGGGTTGAGTCTCCCTTTTCCACAAGCTGAACTGTTTTTGAAGTTCCTCAAATTTCTTCTCCTGCTTAGCAGCTTCTCTGGTCCAATAGTCCTCCTTGGCCTTCTGTTGCCCCATATGGGCTCTGAGAAGCTTAGCCAAGTCTGCTAGTGTTGTTTCACTCTCACCTTCCTCTTCCATGTCAAACACTCCACCAACAGCTCCACTTTCATCAACAACATCTCCTTCATCTGGCTCAGAACTGGCTCCTCCTCTTGCTCGTCCTCTTCCCTTTCCAGGCATTTTTTGGCAACTTTTCCTCTTAAAAAAGAAAAAAAAAACTCAGAGGCAGTTACTGAGGAAAAAAAAACAAATACCAATGTCCTTCAGGTATCCCACTTCTGACACCAACTGTGAGGGACCATGCTTAATAACGACAAAGGTATTCAAAAATGAGGAACAATTTCAGTTTAATTGTTCCAAAAAATGAATAAATCCAAAAAAGTCAAAATATGAGTGACAATTAAATCATACAAAAACATATTTGGGCCCAACTAAAATGAGGTCAACTAATTTAACACTAACACAACCAAAAACTGACCTGCAAACAAAGAACAAAAGGCTGCTTAAATAGGGACGGAGTAACCCAAATCTGCCACATGAGGGAGCATAATAAAGGGGAAAAGTTACAAAATTACCTACAGCAAAATATAAAACAAATAAAGCAAAACTAACTTTGCACAAATAATAAGTGAATGTTAAAGTGACAAAATTAAGAAACTAAGGCCAAAGTTAACAAATAAAGTTCCCCTCCCCAGTCTTTTAGAAATAGTGGCATATTCCAGGCCTCCTCCTCCAGCTGATCTCAATTTGCAGCACATGATGTGGTGGTGGTAAGAGCATCCACCACAAAGAGCAATGAAAAGCGGTTACATGCCGCCATTCTGACGTCCCACCAGTACGACATGGGCCTCCAATTGTCGGAATGGGGATACTTAATTTTCTATCAAACGTCCCGTCATTCCAACACTTTTTTCCTCCTATTGTCGGAATGGCGGTATGTTACATTTTTTATAAACATCCCGCCATTCCAACAATTCCTTTAACAGCCTATGAAAGCCTATTTTTAAGAGGAACTCCACAACCTCGCAAACCAACTATCATGAATCATTATCAAAATCCTCTGAAATTTCAAAAATCAAAATACAGGTATTAATGTAAATCGGGCGAGTCTGAAACATGTTAGATTAAGCACAAATACAGTGTCAGTGACCTGTCACAGCAGCCAGGTGGAGCGGAGCTCTCCACAGAGCCCATGCGTCTTTTGCACGCAACATTAATAATTGCAATTACAGACATCAATGACAGCTCACCTGTGTCAGACGTACCGGTGCAGAAAATAAAACTAATTTCATATATTAGGCTACCCAAAACGTATTATTATCCAGTGAAATAGTAATAACACAGCCCTTACGGATGGATCCAGAGTGCTATCATCTTTTATCTTTATTTTCTAAATCTGAAATATGCCCACATCCACCTGATCCTCCCCTGACTAGATTTGACCCTTAAAGGGATAGTTCGCCTCTTATGACATGAAGCTGTATGACATCCCATATTAGCAACATCATTTATGAACATTGACTTACCTCCCGCTGCGTCCTGTGAGCCGAGTTCCAGCTGAGTTTTGGCGTCCACAAAGGTAGTCCGGCTAGTTGGCGGGGGTTGCAAAAATAAAGCGTCTTGCTTCTCAAAACAATATGCGTTCAAAAGAGTTATACATTTGCATTACAAAATCGTTCTCCAGAAAAAGTCAGACCTCACAATCGCTTGGCGCTATTTCTCTCTACCTTCGTATCACTACGGGCTGTGTAAACCGTGCAGACCGAAGTGCAGACTGAGCACTCCCTGCTTCCGAGCAGCAAACACCGTAACAGGTGCGGCTGTCGGCAGGTGGCTGTATGCATTGATATGAAGGGAGGCAAAAATAGCGCCAAGCGATTATGAGGTCTGACTTTTTCTGGATGTCATACAGCTTCATGTCAAAAGAGGCGAACTATCCCTTTAAATCATCATTCAGAATTAATATAATATCATTCAAACATCACAAGCTTTGAATAATAACAGGCAGAGAGAGAGGGGGAGAGGCTTCAATTACGCTTTTAAAGAGTGTATCACATCTGTACACATGCCTTAAAACATGTAAAATGCATGAACAGAAAGAAGGGACTCACTTTTTGAGTAACGCACATTTCCTTATATGGAAAGCCTTGTCGGAATGGCAGGATGTCGGAATGGTGGGATGTCAGAATGGGTGTTGCTGCCCCAAAATAGGCTCTGGACAAACTTTAAACCTCAACTTCAAACATTTATTCTCTGGATGGAACAGATTGTTCCATAATAAAGGTAATACTTGTGCTTTTAGGGCTCTGATGAATCAAAAGGCCCTTCAGTTCATTTGTAAAAATGAACGTCACACTTACTGTTACAAACTTGGAAGGACAGCTGATAAATATAAATGTAAAAAAGCTAAGACAGAGTTTCTCACCTTTGCAACCCAGCTGAGTCTAATCAGACCTCAGCTCCTTCTGCAGCAGATCAGAAACTTCTTTATTCTAATTTGAGACTCCTCAGTCTCTGTAGTATTCTGAATGTCTCTCCCTCTCTTCTTGCACATAAAAACTGCTGCAGCTCAGGCCTTGCAAAACTTCTTCACCCAATCTACAGGCAAATACCTCACTTTACAGTCTTTTATCCAAGCCCTTAACAAGGTCATCATACTCTTTTCATACTTTTCATAACATTCAATATACATTGTGGTATTGAGGATATGAAGTGATTATAAGCATTTCAAGTATTATTTTGTCCTTTCCTTCCGGCTAACATTTTCTAAGTGATGCAACAGTACACGGTTGTCATAGCATTTCTCATCAAAATAGTTTTCCACACATTCTCTGCTCTTAAAACTCACTGTAGTTTTCAACTTTAATGCTGTAATCACACAAGTGAAAACTACCTTTGCCAAAAGTACACAAAAGACACAACCCCAAACCCTCACAAACATTTGCTTTTTGGACTTGCATTCTGGATGGTCTGTTTCTACTTTAGCCCTGGTCACAGACTTTTGTTAATCAAAGTGGGAGTTTAATAGTCCGCTGTTATTCGAATCAAGTTTGCTTGACTAATGTACTGTAGATATAATCAATTTGAAGTAATCCTAAATAAATATATACATTATACCCCATAATCATGCCAACATCATTCTGTTTGACTTAAATTATGCACTCATTGACGGTTAATTTGACTCTGGATATAACAAGGTCAATGGGAAGTGTAACCAGCAGCTGACTTGCTACTTTTGGATGCCTTAAGCTAGATTTATAGTTGACGTGTTGCTCATGGCGCGGACAGCGCGTGATGTCAAAATGACGTTTCTGGCCTGGCGTGTACCATGAAAAGGCAGCGCTGCGCGTTGTCGTGCACCAGTCGAAATTTGTAACTTGGCACGCGGAGAACAACAAACCGGATGGACCAACTCGAAAACAGACTCACGGCTGACGGTTGTGTCATGTAAAATTCTTTGTGCAATTATTTGTAGATAAATTATGTCGCTGCTCATTCACTGGTATTCACTTTGAGTATTAGCGCTATATAAAACTGATCTATTATTATTATTATTATTGCATCCTGAAAGGTAACGATAATTTCCAAGTATGTCCATTGAAGCACACTATTTCACAACAAGCAAACAAAGAAAAGTAACACAATACACTTAAAAGTTCTATAACATTATTCTAAGTACTATATCAGACTATAATGGTGATAACACGCCTATTGAAATTTCAACTTCTGCAGGATCATCAGCTAAGTAATGGGTGAGAATGCTCAGGAATTTGGAGATGAGATGGGCGTCATCATGCCTGTTGAAATTTCAACTTCTCCAGGCTTATCAGCTATTATGTAAGTAATCCTTGTCTTTCGTCGCCTTTTTGCCGGCAAGGTTCTAAGCAGCATTTCATCTTCCAGATACTGCAGCAGTATCATTGATGACAGTGGCATTGTTTTCTTCTCCACTTTCGTCGTTGTGAAGTAGTTAGCGGTAACCTTTACGTAGCAGCAACACCTCTGTGACGAAAATTGCAACTACTGGTGCATCGACTCCCACCACTATAAATGGCAGGCATGAAACCGTGACGTCATCAACACCGCTTGCGCGAGCCCTTGCAGCTGCCATGCTGGGCCCTTTAGCGCGTCAGGCTCTTGGAAGAGAGCGTGTGTTCTGAGACCGTGTAGATATCCTTGCGGAGACAGACCAATAACTGACATCGCGATTTAGATTGCCAAGGAGTGTGCTGCTGCAAATATGCATGTTTCCAGAGAGAAACACACAGATAAAACCCAATTCCACCCCAAGTCCAGGTCCTCACCACGCTTGGATGTTTGGCCATGGGAACCTTTCAGAGGGAGATTGGAGACAGATCAGGTGTGTCCCAGGTGGGTGTGTCTTGATACAGCAGGGGCCAAACTGTTCTAAAACCCAGAGAAGCGTTTTGCACAATACAGCCATGAACGAGGTTCTCCCACGACCTGAACCAGCCCAGGCAGACAATATGCCAGAAAACCCCCCTCATGGACCGCCCCATCAAAGTGCCATCATGATGAGGCAACAACTGATTGCACGGCTTTAGTTGCAGTCATTTTTCAACCATTTTCATATCAAACCATTTCATCTTTATTTTGGTGACATTACGAACTGCAGGTGACACGGAATTAACAGCACTCGTAATTGCTTCCCATTTTTTTCGCTTTAGCAGGTCCCGTTATTCCACTGCTGACACTGTTAAAAATGACAGATTTTCCTTTTTTGGATCTCTGAAAGCAGAACTTCAATCTCAGAGCCCGTAAAGTTGTTCTTTTTGCGCCTTGATGCCATTCTCATGACTCAACAAACAACACTGCCTGGCACAAGAACGAGGAAGCACAGCCTTATATGGTATGATTTTGGGCGTGGAGAATGCAAATTTACTATTCTCGTGCACGTGCACTCAAATACGCACCAATGGCATTCATCATTTACACAGGTTGTTTACACACTTTTTCCGAAGTTAAAGCTATAATGTGTAATATTTCACGGACAATGAATGTCTCCATGTCGCTCCGCCATTTTAAAACTACCGGATTTCCGTTTCCGTTTCCAATGTGGAAACGGAAAATGCGAAGCTGATGACATGTCCTTCTACAAATCCCGTAGTTTTAAAATGGCGGAGCGACATGGAGACATTCATTGGAGTGTAACACTCTTATGTACATTCGTATGCTGAATATAAAGAATATAAGAACACTGCACTTTTGTGATGGAGGTAATTAATAACGATTGAGGTAATACTTGTGAATGATAAGACTCAAATTTGTTAATAGACAACGTGAAATATTACACATTATGGCTTTAAGAGCGTTTATTGAATCTAACGTGGCGTGTTCGTACTTTATAATAAGAATGCGAAAATGTTCTTGCATGAGGCCCAATGTCTCTGCTCTCTTTGTTTACATGTATTGCATCTTAATACAGAACCCAAATGTAAAATGCTCAGATTCACATATTTTTGTCAGTTTTTTTTTTCGTCAGACAGTGTTTACCATTGAGACCTTGCACAGTATCATTTGACAACAGCACAATTCACTTCAGTTAAGAGAGTGTCTGTGCTACAACAATTACAATTACATGTTGAGATTTGTTTAGCTTGTTTCTGTTTTTTTTGTTTGTTTTGTTTTACCTCATTATTTGCACCCTGTTACAAGTTTTTGGTGAATTTGTTGACTGAAATGCCCAAATGGAGGGACCACACTTAACAACAGTATGATCTGGCCACTATTAGGTCCAGCAACAGAGCCAGAGCATGCTAGCAAAAAGGCTGGAGTTGTCCAGAGTAGAGTCAGACCATTCTGTCATGAAGTGTGGTTGAAGGGTGAGGAGCCAGACGCAGAACTAACAAGCTGGAGGCAGCAGGAGAAGAGCAAACTCAAAGTTTTAATAACTTACTGGGTAGAGGCAAAAACTCCAAAGCGCTGCTGGAGCAGGTAAACCAATGCAGTCCATGAAATAACAGAAATTCAAAAGCAAGGCAGAAAGAGGAACAGGAACTGATAAATGACGATGAGCTAGCAAAGAACAAAGGGACCAGGGTAGAATATATTCTGAAGGAGGATAAAATCAATAGTAGAGAAAATGAGAGTGGCAATCAACAAACAAAAGCTGAGTGTGTGACAAGAGAAGGAGAAAAACTAAATGAAGTGAACAAAAGAACAAGCAAGACTAAACAAACATGATGGAATACAGAATATAGCAAAAACTAAGTTAAATGAACAGTAAGTCGAGCCAGATATATAATTTGACCTGGGATATTGGACAATCATCAATGTCCCAGTACACATGCACATGGAAGGAAAATCAAGTTAATGTACAAAGTATGTCCAAAGCCACAACACTGTGCATTGTGTGAGAAAATATTCGAGACATTCTGCCGCCTCTAAAACTTTAGAAGTAAGTATACATAAATAATATGTATATATATATGTAAGTAAGAACAGACAAATTCACTGCACATATGTTGTGTGTAAGCTACTTTTGTTACTTGAAAGCTGATTTAGTAAGATGCTGCTACAGTTCTAAAAGCAGAGCAACAGTCGGGAAATGTTCCAAGGCGCTGCAAGTTGACACATAGACACATGGGCTGATTTTAAATTAAATTCAGCCGTATTTATATATACTTTTACTTTATTGTTTGACAAAAAAAAACACAATGGGTTGGCTCTCTCCTACAGTATGTGCGTTAGAGGGTGACATATAAATGTGAAATATTCCAAACAAATGGAGGTCTATCAGCAAAATGGAGGGAAAATTGCAATCTAATCCACAAAAAAAACACTACCATCAATATCACTATCATTAATTTTTTCTTGTGTCATGCTTTGAGAGAAAAATAAGACTTTCTTCAAACCAGTAGCATGGTATACGCAGAATTTCATGATTTCTTGTTAACAGATGGGAGCATCCACACTGAGTGATTTGCACATCTCAGTCGAGATGCAGCCACAAAACACCTAGTTTTGGCTTGTTGCCTATTTTTCTCAGGATTTAATCATCAGGTGCTTCTCTGAAATATACACAAAACATTTTTTTGGTCATCTTATTTACCTTTTATCAGGAACTTCTGGATGATCATTAAATCTTTTTCTGTAAGATTTGGCAAATGGATGTGGCTGTTCTCATGATAAAACTGGACAGTTTTGATTTCTTTCGTCATACAAACCACGCATTTTCGAATGGAAAATTATCAGAACACACTGCGGTAGTGCTGCAACAGAAAGGTGGTTGGTGCACAGATTCTATAATACTACAGATTCGCAACTTACGGTGCATTTCCGGTTTCCAACGAGGTGATTTTGGTTGCAGTTCCACTCTCTTTCCACGTGGGGCGCTCAATTTTTGGAGACCAGAATGAGTCCTATGGAGCTATACGCCCTAGTGTGCCCTTATCTCAAGATATAATTTTTTCTCTAGTAATTCGAATGTTGTGTTCGAAAGAGGATGTTTAGAAAATACCCATGGCTGAGTTTTAGATTTTTAGAGCCACTCATTTGCTTAAAAAAAGGATTTTAAGTGTATATGATGTCGTACATATCTTACGACCGGAGATGTCGCTTTACGGCAACAATCCTGCTTGTTGTTGGTCTCTAAGGCAGCAGCTTTTTCAAGGAAGAGCTGTAGTAAGAGAGAATCTGTGGTAACATCACAGATTCTTAGGCTGTGGTTGTTGTGTTCTGAAAGGACTCACACAAAACAGTGGTGTGTGTAGCAAGCTGGTTTACTCACTGTTTGATCCTTTGCCGGTTCCGGCTTCCGGTATACATACATACAACTACGGGTGCCCACAGAGACCAGTTGGTACCACACATACATTTAATTAGTTTTTTTCTTTATCTACTTTTTTTTTTTATAAGAAAACAAACAAATACTCTCCCATCACCAACTAGAACTGTCATAGGCTATGCCACCTTACTTCATCATATTTACTTTAAACATTTCAAATGTATAAGTCTGTGGCTACTTGCTAGTGTCCATTAAGCTTTAAAGTTTCAGTTCTTAAAAAAAAACGCTTTAAAAGTCCTGAAGAGTCCATGTACCTAACTGGAGCTTTTACCACCCTACCTGACCTTGTCTGCACTGATGCCTGCTGGTCCTGGACCTGGACCTCAGCATTCTGGGCTGAGCAGTCTTCCAACTCTTCCTTTCTTTCCGCTGCTGTTACTGCTGTCAGTCCCTCAGCTGTTTCCTCTGCTTTGCTCTCCTTTTCCAGCGTTTTTCTCAGATGCCTCCGGTTGCGCTGGTACACACCCCCTTCGGATCTAGGAAGCTTGTGTCTTTCGCCACCACAGCAGGCTGCCATGTGTCTCCTCTCTGCATCCTGACGGTGTCTCCAGCTTGAAGATCAGGCAAGGGTCTCGCTTGTTGGTCATAGTACATCTTCTGTGTTCTTTGTCTGTGTCTCAGCTTTTCATAAATCTGTGGAGCTTTCTCCATGCTAAGCAACGATGTAGAGGTCGGCAGCTTTGACTTAAGACGTCGGCCCATCAACAACTGTGCAGGTGATAGCCCTATGCCTTCCAGAGGAGTGTTCCTATGCTCTAAGAGAGCAATATAGGGATCACTATTGCTGCATTGTGACTTCTTGAGCCAGTTCTTTATGGTCTGCACTGTCCTCTCTGCTTGTCCATTAGATTGCGGATGACTTGGGCTGGATGTCAGGTGCTGAAACTCCCAATTCTCTGAAACGCTCTGAACTCAGCACTTGCATACTGTGGCCCATTGTCAGATATGACAATGTCCGGAATGCATGTTCTCAGAGACAAAGTCTCTGAGAACAACTGGAATCTTCCTTGGTGCATGTATAACTGGTCTGACTGTGTGATCTATGTGGTGCTGCCCAGGTAAGCATCCTAATCCAGAGAATATATCTTCATAGTCATTCAGAATATTTGTGCTTTTCCCTATTTCATACATTCTCTTCACCAGGCCCAATTTCTGACATGCATCACGGCCCAAAATAGCAGGAGCATCTTTCTGTATGATTTCAAATTCAATTCTGTGCTTCTGCCCTTTGTATTCACATGTGACAGATTTCTTGCCAAGTGATGCCATTTTATGACAAGTGTATGACACTAACCTGCATTTAGATGCTGCCAGTCTGCCTTTGATGTCCAGCAAACTGTACATGCTCTCCGACATCACGTTGCATTCTGTACCAGTATCCAACTTGAATGTTACATTCTTCCTGTTTATTTTCAGATTTTCTGTCCACACGTCATCATCTGCTCTGACTGTTTGTATATGCCTTTCCTGCACCTCCAGTCAAGGGCGTAACTTTGGGTCTACCATTGGGGGGGTTAAACTCGCAGCATATTTATTTATTTATTTAATCATTTTCTTGCTCGCTAATTTGCCATTCCTGTGTTAGAAATACATTGTGATACTTTCACTGATTTAGGCTACTTAACGTAAATGCAGCAGTTCACTTCACTATTTATGCCATAACGACACAGTAGTTAAATTCAGTGTTTAAGCACTAGCCAACATTGGCAGATGACAAGAACTTAAAGATTAATCAATTTCATCACTGTATTGGCACCTACATGCAGCAAATGTATTATGCACAATGCAACTCTCGATACATCACACAATACAGGGTGGCACACTGGAGTGCAGCTTGCACCTTTATTCGGAACTGATTTCACATATTGCCCACTTACTATCACATTAAGATTGCTATAAATTAATAATAATATTATTAAAGGAGTCAGACCTGTTACTGATCATGAACTTGTCTTTAATGTCGGGTGTGTTTCCAGAGCCACTAAAAAAAAAGCTGTAATCAAACCTCTGCTGAAAAAGGACAATCTTGACAAGACACAAATGAACAACTACAAGCCTATCTCAAATCTCCCATTTTTAAGTAAGATCATTGAAAAAGCGTTTTTTCAACCACTTAATTACTTTTTAAAACAAAACAACTGCTATGACACCTTCCAGTCAACTTTTAGACAGAACCACAGCACTGCGACTGCTCTGACAAAGAGTTTAACAACATAGGTCTGAATACAGACGGTGGAAAAATGTCAGTCATAGTTCTACTAGATCTCAGTGCTGCATTTGATACAGTTGACCACAATATATTACTGAAACGACTGGAAAACTGGGCGGGTTGAACAAATTTCACGGAAGAACATATGTTTTGACTGTTAAGCCCGGTGAAGATTTAACACATTAGCAGTCATTCCAGTTGTCAACGCCGCTTAAAAAGGTGATTTTCTTCTCTTCTAGCATTATCGTGACAGGAGAACCATGCCAACTTTGGATGCAGTTATCTTAGCGATAGCAATAGCCTCAATATACATATCGTTGGAAACTTAGTTTATGGCTGTTCATGTGAGCACAATAACTTAGTTTATGGCCGTTCATGTGAGCACAATAACTTAGTTTTGTAAATTTTACCAAAGCGACTGGTTTCGCCTTGCAGGATCACACATAAGGAACACATGAGGTGAACGTCTTGGTATGTGCAAGACAACATTCAAGATTTTCGCGCTAGCTTTGTGAACTTTCTGAGCAGCCGTCACAGCCCTTTTCCATCAAGTTAACTCTCGTTAATCCACCTCTTAGCACAACTCCAAAAAAGTGTGACTGTTTTGGAGCAAACAGCAACTTAAGATACAGTTCAGTGACATTGGTTCCACACAGTGATCCCTGGCACCCTCTGGCACCACTCACCAGGTCCAGCGGCTGCGCATAAACAAACTTTCGGTAGAGAAATTGGGTTGGGTAATACCAAGTAGTCGGTTTGGGGGGGGTTACATTACAGATTATTTAAAACATGATACTATCTTGAAATGAAATGAATGAATAAAGAAAACAAACAAAAGTTATTCATTCAGAATTTTATGATATTTTTTGATGATTTGATGATATTGGGGGGGTTATATTAGCTGGATCTGATTTTTGAGGGGGTCATGACCCCCGTAACCCCCGTGCAAATTACGCGCATGCCTCCAGTGAGCCAATAACATATCGGTACTGTTGTCCTCGTCCTGCTCAACTGTGTTCATCCTTCTTGTACTAGGCCTACTCTGCGCGTTGCACATTTTGGCAAAGTGATTACTCTTGCGGCATAAATTGCACGTCTTGCCATATGCAGGACACCTCCTGGCATCGTGCTTGTAACCACATCTGCTGCATGTCAGATCTCTCTTTTCCTCGGTTTTCCCTCACAGCGCAGATTTTATGCACCTTGACCTCTTCATTTAATGCTCTCACCTGGTTAGTTGTAATCTCGCTTGCTCGAGTCAGAGTCAATCCATCCTCTCTCAGCAATCGAGCTCTCAGCTTTACTTTTCAAATCCGTAACATAGGCATCTATAGTCTCTGACGGCCCTTGGGCGCGTGTGAAGAACAAATGACGCGTATACGGCAAGTGTTTCCTAGGCTCACAGTAGTCTTGAAACTTTGTTGTGTTCTGAAAGGACTCACACAAAACAGTGGTGTGTGTAGCAAGCTGGTTTACTCACTGTTTGATCCTTTGCCGGTTCCGGCTTCCGGTATACATACATGCAACTACGGGTGCCCACAGAGACCAGTTAGTACCACACATACATTTAATTAGTGCAACACCCGCATATATTACAGTGGTAACATAAGCGGAAAAAGTCCATCTTAATTCTGTTGTCGCTTGGTATGAAGTGAGCCGTCAAGCGGTGCCTCTGGTTGTAATTCATTCTTTCGCCGGTCGACCAGCTGTCATTAGCACAATGCTAGCGCGTTGTGGACAACAAGAAGCCAACCTGTAAGAATTCAAAGGGATATATGTACTCGTTCAGT
Organism: Odontesthes bonariensis; assembly: GCF_027942865.1. Classification (NCBI taxonomy): domain Eukaryota; kingdom Metazoa; phylum Chordata; class Actinopteri; order Atheriniformes; family Atherinopsidae; genus Odontesthes; species Odontesthes bonariensis. The sequence goes on along the minus strand of NC_134506.1, from coordinate 9,971,861 downwards.
AGATTTTTGACTTGAAACCCACGTTGAGCTCTCAGAAACTACATTCAAATTTGAGCGCTCTTGAGGAGACTTAGGTGAAACTGACCATTTGTAGCATCTAGCTCTATTGGGCCCCATTCATTCTGGTCTACACCGACGTGCCCAGTGGAATTCTGGTGGAACTGCAGCCAAAAAGCTGGTACAATGGGGCTTAATAGTAAGTGGCAAGGCTGTTAGATAGATAGGCTGTGGTTGGTGTTAATGTAAACATGCTGCTGAGAAAATTCAGTTATGCGTATGCTCCCTGTGTGCAGCTGGCGAAAGTCAACAGATACGAACATGATAAAACTAAGACTACACATAATTAATTCATACTCTGACATGTTGACAGAACATAAAAAATCCATGAAACCAAAAGAAAACATCCAAACTAAAACACATAAACACACAAATTACAACACAGAAACCCGTGCTTTATTTTTTTCCACCATCTTTCTCTCTTTTTGCTGTCAATATTGAAGGTAGTATTGTTGGAAGGTACTCTTCCAAATAATATTTCCAGTTGTAAGAATGTGTCTTGTTTTCATTCACAGTTTTTGCTGTCTGTCTCTTTCTTGTTTCACTCTTCTCCCTGTCTGCCCTCATCTCATAATGAACTCAACGGGACGGATACAATGGTTAATGGCTACAGCTCTTGGCAAAGAGCCTGACCACTTTCCTGGTGAACAACAAGTACATCGACACATCTGTCCAGAAGGGCAGCATCCCTGGCTTTGCTGGGTGTCTAGAGCACGCAGGCATCCTCAGCCAGGTAATCAGGGAGGTCAAAGAGAGCAAAGGGAACCTAACTGTTGTCTGGTTCGATTTGGCCAACGCCTATGGATCAATCCCCTATGGTCTCATCAATGCAGCAATGGAACATTTCCATATCCCACACCACATTGACTACATTGAAAGGTTGAAGTTGAGCATCCAAACCGCCTATTTTACAACACAGTGGCAGGATCTTGAAAAGGGGATCATAACAGGTTGCACCATCTCCCCTATCTTGTTTGTCATTGGGATGAACCTGCTCATAAGCTTTATGGACGAAATGACCATCACAACAGCTACCAATGTACAAGCTAGGTGATCCTGAAGGCACGAGACGACGTGGCAACGTGGGCTCGAATGAGATTCAAGCCAAAGAAGTCTAGGAGGATGGTGATCAGGAATGGTAATGTGACCAGCAAGTTCCAAGTACAAGTTCAAGGGGAGGCTATACCATCAATTGAGGAAAGCCCAATAAAATACATCGGCAAGTGGTACAATCCATCCCTCAATGACAGACAGCATGCTCATGACAGAGAGGCAGACAAAGGAATGGCTGAGGAAGATAGAAAGTTCAGGCTTGCCAGGAAAGTTCAGAGCCTGTCTATTCCCTGCATGGTCTGCTACCACGACTCTTTATGACCATTTATAAAGTATGCATTACAACGGTGGAAGGAATCAAGGATTCAAGAAACTTTTACCGTCATACCATCTCACATTTACATGTTTATGGTAGGAATTTAGAACTTTGGTCCCGGTTTTCCTAATAAAAAAGTATAAAAATCAAGTACTTAAGAGCAAAATATAACAGCAAAGAGTAAAAATATAAACAGTTAAATAGTGAAGCTAAAATTAGCTTTGCTAATTGGGTGGAGTACTTCATGATGTGGAGGGCCCTCCACCTGCATCGTGATGTGTAGAAGTCCGAGGTGGGGGGAAGGCTGCTCCCCAAAGTCCTCTGTGGAGCCTTTACCACCCTCTGCAGAGCCTTCCTCTCAGCAGCAGTGCAGCTGCCGTGCCACACGGTGATGCAGTTGCAGAGGATGCTCTCCACCACACAGTGGTAGAAGCTCCTCAGAACTGAGCACCCAAGTCCAGCTTTCCGTAGATTCCTGAGGAAGTATAGACGCTAGTGGGCCTTCCTGACCAGACGGGAAGTGTTGGCACTCCAGGTGAGGTCATTGGACATGCACACCCAGGTACCTGAAGCTGGAAACCACTTCCACAGCTGCTCCTCCGATGTGCAGGGTAGGGAGAGGGCGCTTGTCCCTTCTGAAATCCACCATTGGATTCACCATTAAGATTAAGATCAGATGTATTTGACATGCATACACACAAAATTTGTCCTCCGCTTTTAACCCATCCAGGTTGGCACCTGTTGACACAGACATGCACATGAACAGGGTCACACACTCATAGACAGATGCCAACCTGGAGCGGTGGGCAGCTATTCAGCACACGGGAAGCATGGGGGTACGGTGCCTTGCTCAAGGGCACCTCGGACGTGACAACGAGGTGGACTGACACCCCTCCAGCTGTCAGTTCCACCAATATTTTTTGAGTGGCGAGAGTGGGAATCGAACCTGCCAACCTTCTGGTTATTAGATGACTGACTCTAACCACTGAGCCACGGCCGCCATCCACCCTATCATTGGTTGTTGAAGAGTTCAAAGTGGCAAAGTGCAGGGCTGTGATGATGATCAGGGACTTCAACGATGAGGTCTAAGGTGCAGGTATCACTACACGATCTGGACGCAAATGGGCGGTGGACACATCAGCCACTCAGGCAGAAAACCTCCTAAAGTTGAAGGATATCATCGGGAACCCGTGCATTAGGAGCAAGGGACTTGAAACAACCAATTTCCAGTAGTGGGGGAATGCAGACAAAAGGCAGAGGAAAGACGTGGTCCAAGCTGAGATCCGACATAAAGAGGAAGAGGGAAGAATGTCTCGAGGGGTTGAGCTTCAATCACAGGGGGCCTGGATGAAGTGGGACCTGCCAAAACGTAAGTTCACCTGGCCTGAACTCTGGCGACTGGAGTCCTTCCACATCTTGTTCCTGCTCCTTCAGTGTATGATACCCTCCCAATGGCAACAAACCTGCACAGGTGGGGGCTGAGGGAGGACCCTCTGTGCAGGCTATGTGGAGAAAGAGGAACAATGGCGCACATACTGGCTATATGTAAGACTGCTCTCAGTCAAGGAAGATATTGATGGTGCCATGATAAGGTCTTCAGGACACTGGCTGAAATCTTGGAGCAGGAGAAAAAGAGGCAAGCCCACACGAGCCCAGCACCATCCATCCAATTCACCAGGACGGAGGAGAGACCACCATTCTCCAAGAAAAACCATGCACGACCTCTTGCACTTAGCACCATCATGGGAGATGAGGGAGAAAACTCCATTTTCCCCAGGTTGTCCAAACCTCCCGGTCATATATATATACCCTTCCCTTACCATCCGTACCATACCCGCTGGGGCGCTGGTTTACTCAGGATGTCCTGGTTGGTGTCTTTCCTGAATTCTAGGCTGGTCCTTTTACCTGTTGACCATGGGGTAGGGGGGGGGGCTCATGCCCTGGCTGGCTCTATTGCTGGTAGGGTTTAGCTGGGCTGCACGGTTCCTGATTGATGTGCTCAGTAAGTGTTGAAGGTCAACATCACTGCTTTATATCTGGCTGCTGGTAGGCTTTATCTTTCCGTGGATAAGGGAGTTACCTACAGACCACAACACAAACTCCCACACATTCATCTATACGCACCACAGTACATCTTACACACACACCTGCCATTGTCTGTTTTCTGTCTAATGCACATATGTCAAAGTCAAGGCCTGCGGGCCACATCCGGCCCGCAAATTAATTATCTATGGCCCCCTGGATGATATTTAATAATTACTATTAGAACCAGCCCGCAGGCCACAGCCGCCCGCTGGTGTTTTGCACGCACCAACACTACATTCCCCACAATGGAATGGTAGCCCGTGAAGTCACTGCAGCGCGCACAAGCGGCTTCATTATTCATCAGCAGTCAGAGTGTAGCCAAGTCAAAAGTGACATATTTTTATGTTGATTTATTTTCCCTAAAATCTTTCTTTTATATGGTGAACTTTCCCAAAATAATTATTTTCTGTCTGTAAAAGAATAGGAGAAGAAAGGTTCCTATGGCGATTTTCTATTATGTCCCCTTCGTTTCTCTGGGGTATTGTTTGGCGTTGCACCACCTAGCGTCAAAGAGCTGTGTGAGCTCTGAACTGGTGAGTCACGATGTGCACTCTCTCCTTTGTGTGAATTATTTTCCTTTCTTTTTACTGGTCAAAACCGCAATATATTGTTATATCCTGTGCTGCGACAGTCTTATGAGCCTTCTGGTCGAGTTTCTGTGGAATAACAACTTTTAAATTGAATATTTAACCGAGTTATGCAGAGTTAGCTAACTTAGCATTAAGCTAGCTGAAACGTTTTTTCCCCTCTGTCTCCCTCTTTTTCATGCTGAGGTCAGGAGGTCGTGCTCTGTGTGCCGCGGCTGTATAATGCCCGGACAGTTTCATAAGTGATGTGAAGCTTTACTGTGGTTGTGTGAAATTAAATTTTATTTTTATTTTTATTCAGTAGTGTGGAGAGTTGCAGTGTGGCTCGGTGTGTGTGACACCTGTGTGTTTTTTTTACACTGAGAGAAGTGGGAAGTATTTAATGCATTTTTGTTGTATTTGGTATTTTGTTTTATAAAGCACACTGCCTTCATATTAACTGATACAGTATGAGCTATAAAGTATTGAAGTTTTGAAGTCCTGAAGGCCTGTGCAGAGCAGCTCTGTGGGATTCTGCAACACCTTTTCAACATTAGCTTGACCCAAGAGAAGGTACCACTGTTGTGGAAGACATCCTGTCTGGTTCCGGTACCAAAGAAAACTCATCCTTCAGACATCAATGACTACAGACCTGTTGCCCTGACATCCCACATCATGAAGGTCCTGGAGAGACTCCTGTTGACCCACCTGTGTAAGCAAACCAGCACATATCAGGACCCCCTGCAGTTTGCTTATCGCCATGGAGTTGGAGTTGAAGATGCTATTATACACCTGCTTCAACAAACCCACTGTCATCTGGACAAAGCAGGCAGCACCGTGAGGATCATGTTCTTTGATTTCTCCAGTGCATTTAACACAATCCAGCCTGATCTGCTTCGTCTGAAACTCCAGAAGACTCAGGTGGAGGCCTCAACAATCACCTGGATTAATGACTACCTGACAAACAGACCACAGTTAGTCTCTCACCATTCCTTTTCACTCTGTACACTTCAAGACTTCCAGTACAAGTCAGACTCCTGTCATCTACAGAACTATTCAGATGACTCTGCAGTTGTCGGGTGTATCAGAGATGGACAAGAAGCTGAGTACAGAGAGCTGGTGGACCGCTTTGTGGCATGATGTGGGAACAATCATCTCATCTTGAATGTTAACAAAACAAAGGAGATGATTGTAGATTTCAGGAGAAACAGGGTCAGATCAAACCCTGTTTCCATCATGGGAGAAGAAGTGGAGGTGGTTGAGAAATATAAATACCTTGGTGTTCATGTGGACAACAGACTGGACTGGAGACACAACAGTGAAGCCATCTACAAGAAAGGACAGAGCAGACTGTACTTCTTGAGGAAGCTAAGTTTCCTTCAAGGTTTGCAACAAGATGTTGCAGATCTTCTACAAGTCTGTTGTTGAGAGCGTCATTTCCTCTTGCGTCATCTGTTGGGGCAGCAGCATCAGAAGCAGGGACCTAAAAAGACTCAACAACCTGATAAAGAAGGCTGGTTCTGTTCTGGGGACGACTGTGGAACCTCTGGAGACAATAATGCAAAGAAGGATTTTGCATAAAATCAAGAGAATTATGGACAACCCTGAACATCCTCTCCATGAGACTGTTATCGGAAAACAGAGTCTCTTCAGTCAAAGGCTTCTTCAGTTTGGATGCAAAACGGACCGCTACAGGAAATCTTTCCTGCCCACAGCCATCAGCATCTATAATAACTCCTTGATTTAATTGAGCTACATCAACATTTAATTTCCCTCTGGGATAAATGAAGTATTTTTGAATTGAATTGAATTGAATTGAATTGTATTGAGTAATATTCAGTGGTCAAAGAGCTGTGTGAGCTCTGAACTGTAGTGTGGAGAGTTGCAGTGTGGCTCGGTGTGTGTGACGCCTGAGTGTTTTTCTTTTATTCTGAAGATTAAAAGCTCCCATCGATACTCAACACCAGTGTGCGCCTCATAAGTCAACATAACACAACGCAGAAAACCGCCTGCTACAAGAGCAGAGATCAACTTTCAGCTACCCCCCTCCTCAAAAATGGCTAAACGTAAGGTGGACGCTGAGAACAGGGGGTTTCAAGCCGGGTGGGAAGCAGAGTGCATGTTCACGGAGGTAATCAGGCTCAGCCTCAGACAAGTGAGCATCACAGAGCAGTCACATATTTTCAGTTTTTAATTCATTTAAATTCTTACATTTGTTTCTACAAGACGTGATTTTTCTTTGAAGGAGTCGTTTCTCTCCACAGTCGCCTCAGGCACGCTCAGGCCGGGAGATTGGACCGAAAAACAAAAAGTTTTCAGTGCATCTGTTGGTTTTCTTAGCTTGGAAATTGTTTTTGAATTGGCTCTATATGAACGAATTGGATTATTTTATGAATTATGATTATTATTAATTAATTGAATTCCAATTGGCTTGAATTGGACTTACTATCTAAGCGCCTTGAGATGACATTTGTTGTATTTGGCGCTATATAAATAAAAATGAATTGAATTGAATTGAATTAAAGTATTGTTTTGTCTCTGTGCCAGAGCATGTGAACGGAGCGGAGCGCAGCGCAGCGCAATTCCCGCTCCCCGCTCAGGAGGATGTTCGCTCATTCGCTCCCTGCTCAAAGTTGCGCCAGGACGCTCCGCTCAAAACTCGCTCGCGCTCACCTTAATTTTCCTGCTGCTCAGGTGAAATCGCTCCACGCTCGCTCAAATTTTCAGGAGAAGGAATTTTCTGACATTTTTATTACTTCATGTAATTATGACAGGGCCCTGCGACACACAGCGTTTGATTTAATGATGTGACCGGTGTATTCTCTTATTTAACTGGCTGTTAAATTATCGCCACTGTAACGGTGGCTCTGACGTACAAAAAATAATGTTTAGAAAATGTTGGGCACCAGGTAGGGTTAGAACTAGCACCTGAACAGTCAGCTTAATTCAGACAATCAGAAAGGGGAATATGTCTTCACGGTAGCCTACCTGACCTGTTCCAAGCGTTCCCGTGTCCCAAAACTCCAGAGGAAATACACAATCCACGCTCGATAGCGTTTGTAGGCCCTACAGTCCTACAAGGCCATTTCCCTGTTTATTATCCGCACTCTCTCTGCAACTAATGCTAGCTCCACCACACATAGAACACACCATTGCGCCCTCTACTTGAATTGCTCACTTCCTCATTTACTACGGGTGACAAGGCCCGCGTGGCTGCTTGTCCCCAGCTGTGAACGTTACATCTAGCTCCATTCATGTTGCCCCGTGTTTCCTATTTAATTATTAATTTATTACACTAGACTACATTAAATCAAAAATGTTATTTATATTTGACGTTGTGAGCGCATCGGAGCGAACTGGAGCGGAGCGAAATCCTCGCTCCGGGTTTTGAATGGAAAACCGCTCTCCGCTCTGACCATATTTCACCGCTCCGCTCCACAGTCCGCTCCGTTCACATGGGGTCCGTTTCACGTAGCAGGTTCAACCAACTCTGAGTCTATTCCTGATCTCTGAGTTGATCTACTCTGAGATGGAAAACCCTGAGTTTTCGGTTCCAGAAACGCTGATTTGAGTGAGGTTAATCAACTCTGAGTAAGTTCACCTTGAGTTTAGCGCGTGCACCACAACTTTAAAAAGCCAGCATCAATGGAGCCCCGATTCGACGAGTCACCTTGGCAACGGGGAAGAGGAGGGGCTACGTTTTTCACCAACCTCGAATTGGAAATCTTAATGCGCTCATACGGCGAGTTTCAATATGTTTTTAGAAATAAGTGCAACACCGCTGCTGCTGCAAAAGTGTAAGTTTAAATGTAGTCCTTTGCAATCACAATAATATTACAGGGAAAACTGCTTGAATGGTAGCCCATTCATTTATTTCATTTAGGTGCAATCCCGCAGGGGAGAAGCGCTCTTGGCAGCAGTTTAAGATGAAATATAAAAACATTGATCAAACAGGTGAGACCTCGGCATGGAGGTACCTCATTTTGATCATGTTTTACACTGTAAAATAAATATTTTACAGTGTAAAACTGTAAAATAAATATTTTAATAAAGTGGCTATTTGACTGTGCAGTTATTTTATTCCTAACATGCTGTTTTCACACACATAAACTATGTCTTCTCATCTATACCATCCATCCATCCATCCTGTATCTATACACCGCTGAATCCGTCAGTCGGGTCGCGGGGGGGCTGGAGCCTATCCCAGCGGTCAATGGGCAAGAGGCGGGGTACACCCTGGACAGGCCACCAGTCCATCACAGGGCCACATAGAGACAAACCAGACAAACAACCATACACACTCACAGCCACTCAGAAGGACAATTTAGAGTCATCATCTATATCATGTTCTGTTAAATAATTAAGCCTATTTAAACAAACACAGACTTCTACTGAGCCAACAGAAAGAAGGCAGATGCCCGTAAAACGGGTGGTGGCCACCACCTCTAACGGGAGGGCAGTGGCTGAGGGAATCCCCGGAGGGAATCCACCCCCCACACACGAGTGCCTTTATAAAATATAATAGGCCTATATATGTCTTTTTTAAGCCTATTCATACAAATATTTATTTGTCTTTTATGTCTTTTTTTTCTTTTGTCCCAACACATTCTGATGGTGCCGCTCAAAAAGATAATTGTCTGTAAATGCAAAAATCTATGCGCGGTCTGATAACCATCACCGACGAATATTTATTTCTCTGCGCAATAATGCTGCACCTTCATCCACGGGATCATTGTCAAAAGGACATGTTCGTGAAAAAAGTTGCCTCCTACTGTGCCTAATGGACTTCTAGAAGTAGAAGAACTCGCTCTGCTGACTGAATGAATGAGGAAATCAAATGTCGTGTGTGGCTGAAAGAGGGCGGAGACAGAAAGAAACTCGAGGTTTCTTGAATAAAACCTGGTCCCGACCAGGTTAGGTTCAGAGAGTCTGTTACTCCGGTAACTGACCGTGAGGTTAAGTTACCTCTCTTTGTGAAACAGGCTAGAGTTACCCCTCTTTCTCGGGGTTGAGTTACCTCCCTTTGTGAAAACTCAGGGTTTCCCTCATTTCAGGGTTAACCTACTCAGAGTTTTCACTAAACCTACTACGTGAAACGGACCTATGCTCTGCTCTGTGCCATAGATTTTTGTATTTTGTTTATTTATATTTATTTTTCAGTTGAATGGACTCAGGGAAAATTGCAGATAAGAGCCATGAGAAAGACTACAACGGATTTGATTTATTTTACTATTTGAAAGCAGTGATCGGTAGGATCATAGAGCAGCACAATAATGCATTTTCAGTTTGTAATGCATGCACTTTTATTTATGTATATATCTTGATATTAAGAAACATATTTTTTTTTAAAAACAATTACATTTTTTGCTGTTTGCCTGTTGAAAATGTTTTCACTTGAAGTTACTGACAGAGCCATAACAAAATATTGCTTTATTAATTTAATCATTAAATAATATACAGTGTGTTAGGTCTTGGTTCAATAGGCTATGTGCAATCATTTCAATATGTTTTAATAACAGGCATGCAAACTTGCCACCTTTCGGCGAAATTCGCCGTTTTGAGATCAAAATAGGTCATTCTTCTGAATCGCGTATATCCGAGGAGAAAAAAAAATTGGGGTGGGGGGGGGGGGGGGGTGAGCATGTCAACTAGCGAGTGGAACTGTGAACCTCAAAACTACACTAGACCTATCACTGCCGCTCTCTTCTCGTGACAACAAATGACTGACAAGAGTGGCGTGTGAGAGAAGCACTATCACCAATCAGAAGTGAGGAGGGCGAACCCCTATTGGTGTGTTGTGGAATATTTTTGGTGAAACTTTTTTTTAAACATTTTTAAATGGCAAGGAGAGGCAATTTTATTTTTGAGCACAATTCGTACACAAGGCAATTCAAAGTGCTTCACAGCTACATAAAATCACAAGAAGGCAATAAAATCATTAAAAAGAAAAAAAATGAAAAAAATTATAATAATAAAAAGAAAAAAAATATGAAAAAAAACATTAAAAATAATCATTAATTGATTTATTTAAAAGTGAAGAGTGCAGATAAAATACTTTCAGGTGTCATATGCACAGCTAAATAGAACTGATGGTATTCTAGTTTTATTTCTAGTTTACACAACTGTGTAATAGTCTTGAGACACTCCTCAATTCTTTATATATTACCAGAGAGAAAAAGAAGCAGGTAGTTTGAATGCTTGAAACATGCAAATATAAATGTAAACGCAGAATTTAAAGCAAATACAGAGTTTGTACACCTCTAAAAAGCTTGAAAGTCTGAGCAGCTTTATCCTTCAGCACAGACTGAACCCCCTTGGAGAAGTTCTAATGTGTGCGTACCATTTATTACAGGTTAAAACATTAATCTTATGAAATAACTGCACTTACATTGACCTGCAGCTTTATCTGAAACATGCTGATTAGTAATGTTGACACACAGAGAGCGGGACACAGGTTTGGTTTAAATTGAAACTTTGGAAAGACCTTTTTATTTTAAACTTGCAGCACAAAAATAAGTTTATCACATAGTTATGTTGAGAAGACACGAAGTGAACCGTGTCTTTAAAGGTTATTCTTACAGTGTGTGTGTGTGTGAAAACGTGAGCCTTGTTTTTAGTGTGGTGCATAAACCCAAAAACCCAAAGATTCGGTACTGTGTGACGACAGCCATTTATTCTTTATTAGAGGAACTTTTTACAAATAAAACCACGATACAGGACAAAGAATCAAATGATTCAGCTGAGTGATTAAACCATCTTAGAACATTTTAAGATAAATAAGAGATGTATAATAACACAGTATTTAAAATAATTAAGATGACATTTTACATTTCCATGAAGTGAAACAACAAATGACTGAAATGGACATTCAAATATAAGTTTTTGTCCATCCATCCATCCATCCATTATCTTCCGCTTCTCCGGGGATTGGGTCGCGGGGGCAGCAGCTTGAGCAAAGAGACCCAGACGTCCCTGTCCCCGGCCACTTCCTCCAGCTCTTCTGGGGGGACCCCGAGCCGTTCCCAGGCCAGCCGAGAAACATAGTCTCTCCAACGTGTCCTGGGTCTTCCCCGGGGCCTCCTCCCAGTGGGACGGGCCTGGAACACCTCACCGGGGAGGCGTCCAGGAGGCATCCTTAACAGATGCCCCAGGAGGCGTCCTAACCAGATGCCCCAGGACGCATCCCAACCAGATGCCTGAGCCACCTCATCTGACTCCTCTCGATGCAGAGGAGCAGCGGTTCTACTCTGAGCCCCTCCCGGATGACCGAGCTTCTCACCCTATCTCTAAGGGAGAGCCCAGACACCCTGCGGAGGAAACTCATTTCAACCGCTTGTATTCGCCATCTCGTTCTTTCGGTCACTACCCACAGCTCGTGACCATAGGTGAGGGTAGGATCTCGTTCTTTCGGTCCCTACCCACAGCTCGTGACCATAGGTGAAGGTAGGATCTCGTTCTTTCGGTCCCTACCCACAGTTCGTGACCATAGGTGAGGGTAGGAACACAGATTGACCGGTAAATCGAGAGCTTGGTCTTCTGGCTCAGCTCCTTCTTCACCACGACGGGCCGGTGCAGAGCCCGTATCACTGCAGACGCCGCACCGATCCGCCTGTCAACCTCCTGCTCCATTCGTCCCTCACTTGTGAACAAGACCCCGAGATACTTAAACTCCTCCACTTGGGGAAGGATCTCATTTCCGACCCGGAGAGAGCATTCCACCCTTTTCTGGCCGAGGACCATGGTCTCAGATTTGGAGGGGCTGATTCTCATCCCAGCCGCTTCACACTCGGCTGCGAACCGCTCCAGTGAGAGCTGAAGGTCACGGCCCGACGGCGCCAACAGAACCGCATCGTCCGCAAAAAGCAGAGACCCGATTCTGAGGTCGCCAAACCGGACCCCCTCAACGCCCTGGCTGCGCCTAGAAATTCTGTCCATAAAAATTATGAACAGAATCGGTGACAAAGGGCAGTCCTGACGGAGTCCAACCCTCACAGGAAACATGTCCGACTTACTGCCGGCAATGCGGACCAAACTCTGACACCGTCATACAGAGACCGAACAGCCCATATCAAGGAGTCCGGCACTCCATACTCCCGGAGCACCCCCCACAAGAGTCCCCGAGGGACACGGTCGAACGCCTTCTCCAAGTCCACAAAACACATGTAGACCGGTTGGGCGAACTCCCATGCACCCTCCAGGATTCTGCCGAGGTATAGAGTTGGTCCACTGTTCCACGGCCAGGACGAAAACCACACTGCACCTCCTGAATCCGAGATTCGACTATCCGGCGGATCCTCCTCTCCAGTACCCCCGAAAAGACCTTACCAGGGAGGCTGAGAAGTGTGATCCCCCTATAGTTGGAACACACCCTCCGGTCCCCCTTTTTAAAGAGGGGGACCACCACCCCGATCTGCCAGTCCAGAGGCACTGCCCCCGATGTCCACGCGATGCTGCAGAGGCGTATCAACCAAGACAGCCCCACAACATCCAGAGCCTTGAGGAACTCAGGACGAAACTCATCCACCACGGGGCAACAGAGGAGTTTTTTAACCGCCTCGGCAACCTCAGCCCCAGAAATTGGGGCCTGGCCACGTACGCTTGTTATGATCCAAGACAGTATAAAGCCAGGTCGCAAAATGAGGTCGGTGGAGATTTCTGAACATCCTGTACGCACATTTGCTGTGACGGCTGTTCAAATAAATTTCCCCAATGAAAGGCTGACCAACGTGGATTCGACTAATTTTTCTCCACAACATAATGGTGACCCCGAATTCGTGAGATTTTGCATCTGGATCCCGGCGGAGCGTGTCCTCTGTGCCCCGACAACCGACATCAGTTGTAAAAGCTGGCAGGTGGGATTTTTTCCTAACCATTAAACAGCGGATTTCTGTTGGTGGTCCACAGCTGACGGCTCTTTCCGGTTTCCCCAAATTAAAAGAGCACAGGAGAGAGTACGGATTCTGCATTCGGTAAGCATTTCATTGTTTACCTCTGCGCAGGGGGGCTGTTGAAATTGTTTGAGAAATTTTGGGCCAAGAGGAGCCGAATGTTTGAATTGAGATAAAAATTGGGCGAACACCAGCTTATGTGAGACATGTGTGTGAAGCAGACTGTGAGCAGCTGGTCGAGCTATTGTGTTGATTTATTTTTTGTGGTGATTAAAGAAGGACTAGTCACTATTGCCCTGGCAGGAAATAAATCGATGAGTTTAAACTGGAATGGTGGATACGCTTTTAGAGCGGGCAGAGTGTTAATCACACGTTCATAGTGACGTCATAGAGCCAACGGCCGACCTTTAATGCATTGGGGGCTGGGCTACCGTTGGACTAAGGCGCACATTAGTCATTAATATATGTGAAAATCATTTTCACTAGTCAAGGAGTAGACGAATGCTGGTAATTGATTGACTTGCGAACAGAAAAGTTTGAAGGTGGAATCAAAAGGCAGTTCAAGAAAACTCAGAAAAGTAAATTCCAGTTCTATACGGACACACTTTAAATATATGTTTATATCATTTTATATCTACCTAGAACTCGTTGGAGTTATCCGAGACCTCAGTATAAAGACATTTTGAGAAGAAAATTCTAATTCGTTCATGAATTGGCCACAGGAGATATCATAAAGAGGTCACAGCGAGGCTGATAAAGTACACGTCAGCATCTGTTGCTTTGGTCCTTAGAGACCATATCACAAGGCTTGTAGAGAAAACACATTTTGTATTTCATATATTGCCTACACCAATATCTCCTGAAAAATTTAAAGTCTAAATGAAAAAAATTGAGAATTTAAAACTGTGAAGATTTGAACGGTGACTGACACAAAACTCAGACCGACTGACTTGGTGTGTGTGACCGGTCTTTGTCTTTGTCTGTCGATGTATGTGAAATCCTGCTGTTTTATGTGAATCTAACAAAAAATAAGAAAGGGAAAAGTTATTTTGTGTGAGAAATCAAGGTTACAACTCATCTCATCCCTTGACTTTTGAGTATTTTTAGTAATTTTGAGTATTTAGGATTAAGAACACACACGTAGTTTTGGTGAATATAGTCGAAGTTTCATACACATTCGCACATAGAGTTAACACAGCGTCTTACATATATAATCTTAGGCTAAATAAAAGATTAAGTGAGTGCAGAGCCACTCAGATTTGCTTAATTGTCATAATTGCCGCATTGATAGTTTGTTGAAATACGGTTGATTTCTTTAATATTGTGCATTTTTGTTGAGTACATCCTATTATTATTGAATTATTGAATACTGCTGTGATTTGTTTTAAGTTTCTAAGTTCTGTGTTCAACAGGCTTGTTGAAGGTGTTTGGGGGGGCGAGGGGCTGCGCGTGCATGCTGCATGTGCACGTGCACGCTATTTGTCCTTGACATTTTTGTGCTGTTCCACACTCACAAATGTTCGTGTGTAATCACATTTTCTTTCCTTTTTGTTTTCCAGGGCACTTTATGGTTGGACTGTAATAATTATTAGTTTTCCTTAGGTAATATGCTAATTGCAGAGTTGTTATCAGTCGAGTAAATGAGGGTTTCGCAAATCTTAGAGGAGAGGTTCTGTCTCTAAGCCATTTGTTTGTCACGCCATTCGACGTGATTTTTGACATTCCTGATAAAGAAAGTTTTTCACTTATGCATCGTTTCTGTATCCTTTGGTCTGTATTTCTCCCTGTCCACAGCGTGTTAAAGTGTATTTCTTTCTCTTTCTTTATTAAATACAGAAGTGTGACAAACGCCATTTTGAGTTGAAGAATAGTGCAATTATTATTTCTGTATTGTTTGGTTTGTATTTCTCCCTGTCCGCGGCTGGACAAATTGAATTCTTTCTTTTTCTTAATTTGTTACAAAAGTATGACAAACTCCATTTTGAGTTAGGGTGTGTTTCAATTGTTATGTCTTGTTCATAAGATTACAGATTGGGAGGAGTTAATAAGAGCCTGGGAGGCAGGCTTAGAGGTGTGTTCATATTTTATTGGTCAGAATTTACGTGTTTCATTGGAGGTAGGTTTAGAGGTGTGTTCAGATTTCATTGGTCAGAATTTACGTAGCTGTGACGTGCATTGTATCATCTGGATTGGTGGAGAGACATTGTGTATGGTTTGGATCGGAAGCATCTGGGTAGAGCAAAGGGGGGGGGGGCAACGCCTTTAGCCTGAGTCACTTCAAACACAGTAAGCATTAACTGAGCTTTCGATTAGCAATAAAGTAACATTGTTTAGCATTAGTAATACAGCTAGTATTGATTAGCAATAATTAGTATTGATTAGCAATAACTAGCATTGATTAGCAATAATTAGCATTAAGTAGCATAAATTAGCAGCGATTAGCATTGGTTAACAAGGAAGCTAGTATTGATTAGCAATAAGTAGAATTGATTAGCAATAGTTAGTATTGGTTATCATAGTTAGCATTCGTTAGCATTTTGTTAGCAATAAGGCAAATATCGGGTTAATTCTTAATTAGCAATAAGTTAGCATTTATTAGCAACAGCTAGGAAGCTAACATCAATTGGTATTGGTTAGCAAACATCAGCATTAGCAATAAGCTAATAATAACCTAACTCCAAACTAGAAATTAAAATAGCCACAAGCTAAATTAGCCTAACATTGAATTAACATTGGGTTAATTTTGAAATCAACCTAGAGCATAAGCTTTCAAAGCGAACATAGGCTAACATTAACATTAGCATTGACAATATCCAAGGCAAAAATTAGCATAACTAGCAGCATCTAAGCTAAATTTAGCCGAGCATTAAATTAGCATTGATTAGAGTTAGTTTAATTTAAATTGTCTTTCAAGAGTTGTTAAACAAAAAAAAAAAAAAAAGGGGAAATTAATAATAATAATAAAATAAAATTAGGAAAATAAACAAGTCAAAAGCAGGGAACTAACTAGGTGAAATAATGGATGTAACACCAACAGTAACCATCAGCGCCAAACATCCTGAACATTCCAAAGATATTAAAAAGATATCTCAAAAATGGGACTTTCAATGTAGCTGCCTGTAAGATTATGGGACAAAGGATTAAAGCTTACAAACCAAAGGACAAAAGCAAAAAGAGACAGGAAAAGAGAGAGCTTGAATTAAAAGTTTTACATTTCTTTGAAAATGCAGAGCTATATCCAACACTGCCAGGAGCAGCAAACATACAAGGAGATTCTGAAATAAAAGATCACAAAATATCTCATGAATGTCCAGAACCACAAATAGCGACATCAAGCAGTCATGGAGCTCCAGAGCCGGACGCCGTCTGTAATTCAGATCAGGCAAGGGGACAGCTCCCACAATATCAAAAATCACCAGAACTGGCACCTCCACTTCAAAAGGCATCTTCTGAAGAACAAAAGAGTCCAACAGCGTCAGCACCGAGTTTGAGAGAAATGACGCAGGGACAGTATGTGCCGTAGCAGACACTCGACCTAGGGGGGCTGGTTGCTCGATTGCCGGATGTTCACATAGGTGCAAGCAAATAGATAAGAGCTTTTGAACAAAAGACTGTGCATAAACTGTTGACTGTGGGAAACATCAAGGCAGTGTGGGCACTGTGTTTTGGAACTTCTACCATGGAGGGCATTTTGAGACACAGTGAGAATGGCTGGATGTTAAGCCACCGAGCTGATGGAACTGACTTTAATGCATATCGAGCTGCACTCTGGAGAGCGTTACGAGCTGAGTTTCCTGTAGGAGTGGACCTCGAAGCATTAAAGGGGGAACCACTGTCAGGAACAGAGAGTCCAGTTGTGTACATTGCACAACAATTGAAGAAATGGAGACAAGAGTCTGAAGGAGAAATCGAGAAGAGCCCAGCTTGGGTGACATTGTTCAGAGTTTCCATCAAAGAGGCTCTGCCTGCCCCAGCTCGGGAGAGGCTGGAGGATGTGGTGGGGTTGAATTCAATGTCACATGGACAATTCCGAGACCACGTGGTACATGCAGTAGATCAATACAGAAAAGAACTGAAACGGAAGGAGCAGGAGAAGGATATGCAAAGGGAACTTGCACGGTTGCAGTTAGAAGAACTGCAAGTGAAGCAAGAAGTACAAAATGAGGCCATGACAACGGGGGCCGCTGAACAGCCATCACAGGGGCAAGTCCATCGTCGACCCTGTCAAAGGTCAAGAAGAGGTGCACCTGGAGGACGAAGGTCCTCGGGAGCATGTTGGGCCTGTGGCGAGAGGGGACACTTTGCTTACAGCTGTCCGAGGGCACCGAGAAACCCGAGTGTTCGGCAGGACCGTGGCCAGTCCCTGGGGGGCGGAGCAAGTGGCCATGGCGTTCTTCTGGCAGAGGAATCCCAGTATTGGTTTACATTGACATATAGAGGTAAGAAGTACACTTACACCAGACGTACTCAAGGGTTTAAAAACCGCCCACAGGTGTGTCATTATTACAGACAGACAAAACAAAGTTTCTAAATTTAAAATTAAATGTGCCACTGTTACAATATTTATAAAATTTAAACAAAACAAAGTTTCTAATTTAAATTTTAGCATTGTTTTGTTTTTTTTTGTTTTTTTCAGCATGCTTAAAATGTTTTAATACAGCGTTTCAGTATCCAACATGTTAAGTATGGAGGTGTCACATTCAGTCAAACACTTTAAAAGGATCCAGTTTGCTATTTCTTCTAACTTCTATATTTGATTAAAATTCAGGTCAGTGATTATTTCTTTCCAGTGCTGATACAGTGTTGATAGTTCCTGCTCTCATGTAACCTTTTAGCACATAAAAATAAATGTCCAGAGAGCATTGATCAGATCAAACAACCTATGTTGAGGTAAAATAATCAATCAGGGCAAAAAAGCAAACAAAAAAAAACCATCTGGATCATAAATAAAAAGCAACTGAAATCGATATTTTTTATATAAATGACTATTTAATTTGATATATTTTGTAAAACTTGATCCCAATTTCGTGTTTAGCCTGTATGGCAATAATTTTTTGCATTTAAAAAAAAATGTATCTTCTAGATTTGGAGCAGCTTTATTAGTTGCTGTTTTTAACATTAACATTATGACTTTAGAGGAAAATACCCATTTAATACCCAGTTAACTTATAGGGCCTTGTCCACCAATTGGAATAAGACATTTAGTGAAGACTGCTGTTCTCTGTGTGCTTTCTTGTAATGAACATTTCTCCAGGACCCCAAATATCACCAATGTGTCCAGTCCAATACTGTTACTGTTAGTTTTTTTTTGTTGTTGTTTTTTTTATTAGAGCTGAAGAAGCGAACAGAAAAAATAATATGCATACATATATACGACACATCCCACTATGGACATATGTCAGTGAACACAGTGAGTACCATAGCCACAAAACATTGCCCAAAAAAATGAAAATTACAATCCAACAGTTTCAGCCCTGTTTTTATATTTTCCCCCAACAGAAAAGGAAAATTAAACAATATAACTATACAAAATACCCCCCCCCCACCCGTCCCCCCCATCCGTCCCAGCTCAAAGTCGACCTGACTAAAAAGAAAATACATAAATATTTAATTCTTCAAATATGGCTACCCATATTGATACTCAAATCCAGATACAGCGGCAGGCACCTTCAGTTGGGTAGAACCTCCAAGTTTGCAAAATAGGAAAGAAAACATTGCCATTTTTGGTGTAAAACTGCTGTGTAGACCCTCGGAGAGTGTACTTGATTTTCTCAAGCTTCAAAAAGAACAACATGTCTTTAACCCAAAGGGATATCGAGGGACATTTATCAGACTTCCAGTGTAACAGTAAAATACGCCTAGCCAATAAAGATGTAAAAGCAACAATTTCCCTTTGATCAAAACTTAGCACCGAAATAGGGCTGAGGATACCAAATATAGCAACAAGAGGACAAGGTTGCAAATTTACTTTCAGAACAGAAGATGTAATTGAAAAGTAGTCAGACCAAAAATTATATAATTTGGGACAAAGAAAGAACATGTGGCCAAGATTACAAGGGGAGCCTTTGCATTTATCACACATATCCAAAACATCAGGGTAAATCTGAGTCTAGATTTAGAGAAATGAATCCTATGTGCAACTTTGAATTGAATCAAACTAAGACGAGCACAAGGCGAGGAAGATTGAATTCTGTCCATAGCGTCATCCCAAAGATCTTAGGGTCAGCTGGATTCCCAACTCATTGTCCCACGCATCTCTAATTTTGACATTAGAATCGACCCTTAGATCTAAAATAAGACTATAAATCTTTGAAATCATTCCTTTCTGAGGTGGATTACATGCAATCATCTTTTTCCAGGGCTTTTTAGGGGGTACAGAAGGAAAATTTGGAAAACATTTAGAGGCAAAATTCCGAATTTGTAAGTAACAAAACAAATCCGTACTAGGTAGACTGTATTTGGAAGATAAATTTGCAAAGCTATCAAATACTCCTGATGTATATAGGTTTTTTATTTGTTTTAAACCCCTATCATACCAAACTGAAAATGTAGGGTCAGAAAGAGACGGAGGAAACAAATGATTATTCGTCAAGGGGCTTGAAGAAAAAAACTCAAAGCGCTTTCTAAATTGAAACCAGATTTTCAGTGTGTTATATAAAGAGGGTCTTACAGGTAGTGAAGAAAAAATTAGAGCAGATAATGAAGACCCAGTACACAAAGATAACTCCAACTTGCACCAAGGTGGAGTGGACGATTTAAACCAATAACTAATTTTTTGTATGTGAGCAGCCCAATAATAGGCTTGAAAATAAGGCAAAGCAAGTCCACCACTGAGTCTACATCTTTGCAATAATGTTTTGTGGACCCAAGGAGGTTTCCCTTTCCAAATAAAGCCACTGATCAACCTAGCCAAGGAATCAAAAAAGACTTTTGGCATAAAAAGAGGAATAGACTGAAATAAAAAAAGGAATTTAGGTAAGATATTCATCTTGACAACATTGATCCGACCCAAAAGGGAGAGAGGAAGATTACGCCAACTCTGGAAATCAGATGTAGTTTTTGTAACAAGAAGCGAAAAGTTAGCAGAAGCAAGGCCAGATAAAGAACGCGTCACATTTATACCAAGGTATTTAAATCCAGTGAGACTGAGTTTGAATGGAAAGTCTGAATGTTGAAGACCGCAAGCAGTAGTGTTTATAGAAAAGCATTCACTCTTTTCCAAATTCAATTTGTAGCCTGAAAAGGAGCTGAAGTTGTTTAAGATATGCAAGACAGTGGGGACAGAAGTAGCGGGCTTAGATACATATAACCACAGGTCGTCCGCATATAAGGACAATTTATAATCTGTCCCATTTTGAGAAATCCCTGTAAATGAGGGGGAAGCTCGCAAGGCGATAGACAAAGGCTCAATTGCAATGGTGAAAGGCAAAGGCAACAACGGGCAGCCTTGACGTGTTCCCCGCCCAAGAAAGAAATAATCTGAGTATATATCATTAGTATGGACACTGGCTTTGGGAGATGCATAGAGGAGACGAATCCAGGAAACGAATGTATCACCAAAACCAAACTTCTAAGAATGCTTTGAATAGATTATATTAAAGAGGGTGCGCGTATTAAAGAATAACTGACGTCCCTTGACAAAGCCATTTTGCTCCTCAGATGTAACCAAGGGGAGGGCTTTCTCCAAACAAATAGCAACCAACTTGGCTAGCACCTTTGCATCTGCATTTAACAAGGACAGCGGTCTGTAAGAACCACATGAAGTCGGGTCCTTGTCCTTTTTTTGAAGTAAAACTATAGTAGCCTGTGTCAATGTTGGAGGTAAAGTCTTACATTCTAAAGATTCGTTAAACATGGCCAATAATAGTGGTGCCAATTTTACTATAAACTTTTTTATAGAATTCGATGGGAAACCCATCAGGGCCACGAGCTTTGTTAGACTGCAGCGCTTTTATTGAATTTATCACTTCCACAAGACTGGGTGAAGAATCCATGCTTCTGACCGTCAATCAATAGTATCAATAGTAGGAATAAAAAGACTTTGAAGAAATTCTTCCATTTTGTCATTGTCTGTGGGAAATTCTGATGAATATAAAGAAGAATAAAATAATTTAAAAGTGTCATTAATTTCGGTGGGGTTTGTCGTAACTACCCGTTGGGTATTTTGAATACAAGTTATTATACGAGAGTTGACCTGACGCCGTAACTGATGTGCCAATAAACGACCAGCTTTGTCGCCGTATTCATAATGTGAACCTTTACTATGTAAAAGTAAGCGTTCAGCTTCTTTCACTGCATGAAAAGTGGGATTTTCGTCCCTGTAAACTCCCGAAAATCTCCCTAATTTAACGGCAGTTAACGACAATTTACAGGCTGCGAACATGGCGTTTGTCGGTGCCACAAATTGTCGGGAACGAACCATGCTCACGGCTCTAATTAGCATATGAATGCAGAAACCGCGCGCCTGGCGCTGAATGTCCTTACTCAGGATTGGATGAAACCACTACTTTTCAAACAAGTAAAATCACTCGTGATTGGTTGGTAGAGCTACCAGTAGGCAGGCTCAAATGTAAACCCCAATAATAAATTATATTTATTATTATAATATATATATTTATTATATTATTATTATATATTTATTATTTAATTTATATGCTATTATACTGTATATCATTGTTCTCTTATGTAGGCTACTACACGACATGATTGAATTTATTGAGGCAAGGAACATTTACCAGAAACACGTTTATGCAAAGAGCAAAGTGTTTTTTTTATTTAAAAAAAAAAACACACACACACAGGAGATCTGCCCACACAACATGTATAGGTAGCTGACAAAGAGTAAAAAAAAAGAGTACCCAAAATCCTGGGTACAACTGTGTGAACTGCCGCTCTGCAGCCTCGGAGAAGTAGGCGGCGTTCTGTGCGAGGACTGGCCGTGTTGCAGACGCTTATTGGACTTACTATCTAAGTGCCTTGAGATGACATTTGTTGTATTTGGTGCTATATAAATAAAAATGAATTGAATTGAATTGAATTATGGTGGGTCGCTCTGTACTTCGGAGTCCACTCCAATCGCGACTGCAACATAGTACAGAGTTTGGAGAGGTCCTGGCTACGGAAGGAAGGAGAACGAACTATCCATCCAGACACCCCGCCAACAGTGCCGTCTTCCTCGTCGGACATCAGGTCGACTGTAGCCGACTTCCAGAGTTCCTCCTCGGCCGCTTCTAGCACACTCTGTCTCGCGTCCAACAGCTGTAAAAAACAAATAAATAAAAGCAATCAGCACTGTGCTATGCACTGCGTAAGGACACAACGCATCTATCAATGCATCTGAAAAATAGTCAACAAAAAAGTCTTATCCTCTTTTTCTCGACCTACTCCGAGCTGAAATCTTCGCAGCTTCCGCCTGCTCTGAAAGTCCTGGCTGGTTATATCGGAAACTCAGGTGTATGCTTTCAAAGGACGTCTTACAGAACACTGGAAAAAAAATTAAATGAGGGTGGTATTAATGAAAATCAAACGTAAGTCACAGTAACATCAAGCAAGGAAGGAGAACCAGTGAAAAAAAAAAAAAAAGAAGTTACTTACACACAATTTCGTCATTATCAGCATCGTGTAAATCTGGACAAAAAAGAAGTGACGGCCTCGTTGTTAGGAGAGTGTCAATTTCCTTATAGCCGGTGAAGCTGATTTCAGCTCTAAACTCTGTACACTTTAGCAACATTTGAAACTTTTCAGGCCAGAAAGTAGTCGTTTAGATCCCAAACGTGTTAAAAACCTGCCAAAATACCGGCTATTTACAATTTTGTTCCGACGAATTCGGCGCTACTAAAGCTAGCCGCAGTGAGCAACGCACTTCCGGTTATTTTGACAAAATAAAATACCCGTTGCCTTTTATCATAGGGAAAGCCATTACGATAAAAATGTGCTTTTGTTTTGAAAACAGGAAGTGAACCTACCCTCGTTGTAGCTAGCTTGAAACTGCCGTTTTGACAGGAAATGACGGTATGCCGGGTTGCCGCCGTCCTGCAGTGCTTCTGTCTCAGCTTGTATGGTGTCGCGGAGCAACTGATTTGTCACTCACAAAACAAGTTAAAGTGTCGCTAGATTCAGCCAGATTGAGCCCGAAAGTCGCTAAATCGCTAGATTTTTTTTTTGTCGCCGGAGATGGCCAAAAGTCGCTATATCTAGCGACAAAGTCACTAAATTGGCAACACTATGAGGAGTAGAAGGCTCGTCGGGCTCCTCCAATCACATGCGAGGTTATTGTTATACGGAAGGACTCGCAAGACAAGCTCGCCCTGGCTCGCGTCTAAAAGGTGTGCCTGTGAAACTCTTGTTTGTTGAAAGATGGAAGTCCCAAGACGGAAGGAAAGACCTCGGCGCTTCTGTGAACATTGCAACTATGAACTCTCTCATAGTATTATGACCACAGAAGGCGCTATTTCAAAAATGGAGTTTGGGAGAGAAAATCCAAAAGCATTCATTAATATTGTGGATGTTAATACATCCACTGTGCATTTAAGTAAGACCAAAAAAAGGTCACTGTAGTCAACCACTATAGAGCTTGAAAGTTCCGCCCCCTTTTTTGCTTTTTTTTCCTACTTCCGTCGTCCCCATGGGACCTCATGCCTGGATCTATTGACATGGGCAGGATGATGTCTTCTGTTCCCAGTCATTATATGCCTTTTTACAGTACACGCATGATGTTCTGGGGTTAAATATGGATGAGTTCATGCAAAAACATTGGCGATTTGTTGTAGGAGTGCCTGGTTAAACGTTGTAAAAAAAAGTTAGGGTAAAAAGACTACATTGCGTCGCATATGCTACGTCACTGATCATATTTCCCACCATGGACGAAGCCAGACATATCACCACCAGCATAGCAGAAGCTCTCCACGTGCCCCGACTGGTAGTGGTTCTCTCCTCGGCTCACAAGTTTTCGTTCGCCCTCGAAAAACTGAGTGAAACTGGCCAACGACAGCGCCATGATTGCTCTTCTTCTTCCACTCCTCCGCGCGCCCAAACGTGATGACGTTTATTTTCCGTGCCAAACGCTACATGCTGTAGTTCGAGAAATGCTCAGAAAAATAACTTAACAATGAAGCACTTATGCCCGCTAAACTGCTACGCTACTGGTATGAAAAATATTAAAAAATGTCCTACACAACATATGTGAAATGCAAGACTCAATTCCATCAAGCGCAAAAAATAGTTTTATTCCGTCATGGCTCCGTCATTGACTTGAATGTCAAATTATTACACTTCCGTGGTCCCGAGGGGAGGAAGTTGAATGACGTCAAGGAGGCGGGACTTTCAAGCTCTATGCACAGTGGTTGAGCTCTAAGATGACAGGGACAACAAGAAAACAGACATTCCCAGCTGCACTCCCCCTCCAGGCAATTACATTCCCACCCATAGTGTCTTAAACGTATGTGTAGCCTTAATTCTATTCTATGTAATGTTAATTATGTGGGAGGATTTTCTTTCATTTTAGATTATTTCTTTATTAAATCACTGATAAGTGATTTCAGGGGGGATTTTGTGGGAGAGAAATGTCATGACATGGCCTAATTACATCGTGTGCTTTGTTGTTCGGTTCATATGAATATTGTTGATAGTTAGAATGAGCTTGTTTATGATAATGGCGAAAGCTAGGCGCCTCCAAAGAAGATTGGGGCCTGGCCACGTACGCTTGTTATGATCCAGGATCAGTATAAAGCCATGTCACAAAATGGACACCCTTATGCCTGAACATGCTGTTCGTTATGGACAGTCCGTGACGAGCACAGAAGTCCAACAACAAAACACCACTCTGATTTAGATCGGGGGGGCGTTCCTGGGCACGCAAGCCCCCCCACCACGATAAGGTGACAGCTCATGGGGAGGATAAGTTTTTGTATTTTTATTTAAATTTTACGAAGGTTGCAGAATGTTTTGAATACGAATTTAACATTTATGTAAGAAAAAAAATGCTAAAAATTTATGTAAAAGTATTGAAATGTAAAATTTGAATGAAACTTGTAAAATTCTAAGATCTGTAGCTCTAAAATCTGAAGCTCTAAAATCTGTAGCTCTGAAATCTGAAGCTATGAAATCTGAAGCTCTAAAATCTGAAGCTCTGAAATCTGAAGTTCTGAAATCTGAAGCTCTGAAATCTGAAGCTCTGAAATCTGGAGTTCTGAAATCTGAAGCTCTGAAATCTGAAGCTCTAAAATCTGAAACTCTGAAATCTGAAGCTCTAAAATCTGAAGCTCTGAAATCTGAAACTCTGAAATCTGAAGCTCTGAAATCTGAAGCTCTGAAATCTGAAACTCTGAAATCTGAAGCTCTGAAATCTGAAGCTCTGAAATCTGAAGCTCTGAAATCTGAAGCTCTGAAATCTGAAACTCTGAAATCTGAAACTCAATCTGAAGTCTAGAATTCTAAAAGCAGATTGAAATATTTTGAACATGTAAAAATAATCCTAAAGAATGTTGCGGGGAACCGGAGAACCCAGAGAAAACAACTTCTAAGACAGAAAGAAATGTGTAAGTTAAAGGAAAGAGTTGGAGCTACAGAATGTGAACTTCAGATGGGTCCTTTAGATATTTGCTCTTTGAAACGGTCGATGATGATCTCGTCACACAGTAGTTGTTCTGTATCCAGGAACATCAGTGTGATCAGGTGTGGACAGGCAGTGCGTTCACACAGGTCCTTCCAGATGGCACCATCCAGGTGTCTAAAGGTCTCCGGGGGGATGTCAAAGTCCTTTTTCTCGGCTTCGGCCATCATTCTTTCCTGCAGCCGCTGGACAATCGCTTCAAAGCGCTCTGGGTTGAACCGTATCTTTACTTCTATGAAGAGATTCAGAACCACCTTGTCCAGAAGTAACTCGATGGACAGTCTGCATATTTCTTTTCTGGCTCTTCGAATCTGTATGTATTCCTCATGGGATCCTAAGGAAGCCTTTGAGCTTCTGGTGAACTCTGAGCTCTGAACAACCGATTCTGAAACCTGGTCCTGAGATCTTTGGTTGTGAGGCATCAGCTGACTGAACGTGGACGTTTGGGATGAGTGTGGCACGCAAAGGCATTTGCTGAACTTTGGGGCGTTTTTACACAAGAATCGTTGGAAGAAGGAAGATTTCTTGGTGACGTGTTTCTTGAACGAGCAGGCGATTACTCCATCTGCATACGGTATCTTTGAGCTCATACATAGCTCAGCAATGAGTTGTGGGAAGGACACGCTTCTACAAAGGTCTCTGTAAACTGTCTTTTCAAGATTTTTAAACTTTTCTTTGGGGATGTTAAAGTCTAATTTCTCAACCTGGGGCCAGATTGTCTCAAACAGCCGGTGTTTTAGAGCTTGACTGTCTTGGTGGGGGCACGCCATTCGTGCCTTACTGAAAATGTGAAGAATTAGATCCTCCACAAATGTTTCCACCAGTATTTTACACCGTTCTTTTGGTTCTTTTTCTTGTTGGTCCCGTTTACGTTTCTCATCGGCTCTCAAACCGGGCTCCACCTCAGCCAAAGAGTCCTTCTTTAATGGGGACTCCACATTTGAAACGTCCCTGCAACATGCAAGCACCCCCATCCTTATGCCCCTCCTGCTTTTTATGATCTTTTTGTCTTCTGTGACTGGAGCAGCTGGTTCTTCCTGTTTCATGGACTCCACAGGAGTGAGCTGTGATGTTTGTTCTTCTGAGATGAAGTCCACCTCAGCCAAAGAGTCCTTCTTTAATGGGGACTCCACATTTGAAACGTCCCTGCGACATGCAAGCACCCCCATCCTTATGCCCCTCCTGCTTTTTATGATCTTTTTGTCTTCTGTGACTGGAGCAGCTGGTTCTTCCTGTTTCATGGACTCCACAGGAGTGAGCTGTGATGTTTGTTCTTCTGAGATGAAGTCCACCTCAGCCAAAGAGTCCTTCTTTAATGGGGACTCCACATTTGAAACGTCCCTGCGACATGCAAGCACCCCCATCCTTATGCCCCTCCTGCTTTTTATGATCTTTTTGTCTTCTGTGACTGGAGCAGCTGGTTCTTCCTGTTTCATGGACTCCACAGGAGTGAGCTGTGATGTTTGTTCTTCTGAGATGAAGTCCACCTCAGCCAAAGAGTCCTTCTTTAATGGGGACTCCACATTTGAAACGTCCCTGCGACATGCAAGCACCCCCATCCTTATGCCCCTCCTGCTTTTTATGATCTTTTTGTCTTCTGTGACTGGAGCAGCTGGTTCTTCCTGTTTCATGGACTCCACAGGAGTGAGCTGTGATGTTTGTTCTTCTGAGATGAAGTCCACCTCAGCCAAAGAGTCCTTCTTTAATGGGGACTCCACATTTGAAACGTCCCTGCGACATGCAAGCACCCCCATCCTTATGCCCCTCCTGCTTTTTATGATCTTTTTGTCTTCTGTGACTGGAGCAGCTGGTTCTTCCTGTTTCATGGACTCCACAGGAGTGAGCTGTGATGTTTGTTCTTCTGAGATGAAGTCCACCTCAGCCAAAGAGTCCTTCTTTAATGGGGACTCCACATTTGAAACGTCCCTGCGACATGCAAGCACCCCCATCCTTATGCCCCTCCTGCTTTTTATGATCTTTTTGTCTTCTGTGACTGGAGCAGCTGGTTCTTCCTGTTTCATGGACTCCACAGGAGTGAGCTGTGATGTTTGTTCTTCTGAGATGAAGTCCACCTCAGCCAAAGAGTCCTTCTTTAATGGGGACTCCACATTTGAAACGTCCCTGCAACATGCAAGCACCCCCATCCTTATGCCCCTCCTGCTTTTTATGATCTTTTTGTCTTCTGTGACTGGAGCAGCTGGTTCTTCTTGTTTCATGGACTCCACAGGAGTGAGCTGTGATGTTTGTTCTTCTGAGATGAAGTCCACCTCAGCCAAAGAGTCCTTCTTTAATGGGGACTCCACATTTGAAACGTCCCAACAACATGCAAGCACCCCCATCCTTATGCCCCTCCTGCTTTTTATGATCTTTTTGTCTTCAGTGAGGGGAACAGCTGGTTCTCCCAGACCTGTAACATCTGCAGCCTCTTCAGTCTGCAGAGATGCGACAGGTCCCGGCTCAGTCTCTGTAGCTGATGTTTCATCATATTCTTTCAGAGACCCGGCATCCAGGAATTGGCCTTCATCTTTAATGTCCATGACCTCCGCTAAAGTCTGTGGAATAGACTCGCATACGGTGGCCAACACTTCTTCTTTTGAAACTTTGTGTTGGCCTCTGAGTCTCTCCCCGACCCTCTTTGAAATGAGTAATACCACTTTGTAAATCAGATCTTTGACGATGTTTCTGGTCTCTTCTTCGGGGTTACCTGACATCAGATCCAACCACTGGTTCCGTGTTATCCTGTCAAAGCAGGATTCAACCAGCTGTTGGACTGCAGACGCAGAATTAACCTCCGGGTCCTGTTCAATCTGTGAGGTGCTTGTTCCTTCCATGGTAGTTGTTGTTTCTGTGCCGTTAGGAACTTTGGGTAAATATTCCTTTTGTCACTTGGTTGAGTTTTCACGAACACGGAGCGTTGGCGTGCTGGAGAAGTTGGAAACTGTTTAACTAAATGAAGACAGACCTATACTAACTTCTGTATAGAGGATATGACATCATAAAACATCAAAGGTATCAGCCAATGACATCATGTTCTATAAGCCCCGCCCACAGAAGATGATGTGAGCATTGCCATGTGATGTCATTCCTATCATGGTCTATAAGCCCCGCCCACTTACTGTTGCTAAGTTACAGTTAGAATTTTCAATACCCCATGAATAATTAAAAAACACACAAACAAGTAAACAAAAATACAGCTTCTTTTTGTTTACCTGACATTTTAGATCCACTTTTACACAGTGTGTTCTACCTTTGCTCAGACAGAACTCCTCATGGCGGAAAAAATGAGAGACTTGGAAAAAGATTAATTTTAAAACTAAAAGATTAATTTATTTCATTTCTGTCTTACCACACTGCAGCACCGACATCAATGGTTTAGAAACGCCTAAGGCGTTAAAAACTAATTTTATTTTGGAAAACTTTTTATTTAAATAATATGTTTTTCTCTACAGTGATGCAATTTATTTGCATGATGTTTCTATATGTTTCTTTGTACATTTATACTTTTATATATATTTTTTTATTCCCCTGGCTAAACAGTTTTGTTTTGTATATAATTGTTAGTAAAGTTTAAAAACATTAAGAAACGGCCATAATATACGTCGAACACATCGTACTGTCGTGCCTTTTTGGAATCGCTTTCGCATTAATATATCTTGGAAATTTACCCGGTTGCTCCCAAATCACTTTCTTCTCACTAACAAGGTAAAGGAAGTGTCCTTTAAACTCATTCACAGGATCTACCCTGCTAAAGACCACCTAAAGAAGTTCAACTCTAACATTAATGTAAACTGTACCTTTTGTGACCTTTGCCCTGAGGCCATTACTCATTTATTCTGGTTGCGTCCTCATTGGAAAGATTTCTGGCAACATTTTTGTAATTTTGTTGATTTAAAAATATCAGCAAGCTTCCTGTTTGGGTTTCAACTAAGTGGCAAAATGAATCTGAAGGTTTTCTTTATTCATTTATTAATTATCAAAGCTAAATTTCACATACACAAATGCACATTTTTGAAAAGAAAACCAAATTTCTATGTTTTGTTTTGATTGAATTAAAGCAATACTTGCTCACAATTAAACCTTCAACTAATCATAAAGCAAAAACAACAATATGGGCTTGTTCCCAACTTGGGATTATGGACGAACTGTTGTCCTAAATCTTTGTTTTATTTTTTTATTTTTTTACAGGAGACTCCTTGGCACATATGTAAGTTTGTTCAGTAGTTTTCTTTTTTCAAGAGTTTTGTGACTGTCATTCTCTTATTATTATTCTTATCCTTATGCTCCCCTTGGCTGGCTTTTTTTTTTTGTACGATATGTACACATTTATATGTCGTTATACCTTTTATTTTTTCCTTATTTTTTTTATTTTAAATTTTTTTTAATTATTTATTATCCCCTTTTTTATCTTGTGCATTTAAAGGGACACTATGTAATAAATTAAGTCATTTATTAGCTCAAATCAACATATTCATTCATAAGTTAGTCCTTATTGGTGTAAAATGATCTCTGTCAAAAATCTCACTTATCCTCCTGAGTGAAGAATAACTTGTCTGTATCTACATAGAGCAGGTAAGCTCTATGGAGGCTGCCATGTCCTTCCGGTCTATGAAAAATGACAAAGTGCCGAGAGGGACATAAAGCACTTCGAAACGCGATTTCCCCATCAGGCCTACAAGCAGAAATGACGTCATTGTGACGTCATTTCCACCAAATGGCTTATTACAGCTGCTAATGCTAAATAGATTTTATTCCTTGGCACATATGTCTTTGTGTTCATTAGCTTTCTTTTTGTAAGTGCATCATCTTCTTCTTTTTATTATTATTCCTATGCTCCCCCTGGATATCTTCTTTTTGTCGTTACGCTCACATTTGTAAACTGTTATTTTGTTGATTTACTAATAAAGTTAAAAAAAAAAAATGCTAAATAGATTTTATCTCGTAAATGATCCCACTAATAATGCATTGATTGTTACCAAACTTCTGCCGTAGTACACATAGGCTCTTAACTCACAAAACGAGGCATTAGAAAGTTTGCAAGTTTACCGGGAGTTTATTTACCGCTGCTAATGCTCCTATTGCTAACGCAGGCTAATGCTAACGCTGCGTCGACGTCGCTTCCGGTAACTCCCGGAATATGACTAATTGCATTGCTTGCACACCAAAGGAGATGTTATGTTATCTGACATGTTATCTGTCATCTGTATTCATAGTGTTGTTGTATGTGTGTTATGTAATCCTTTGTACTGTGTGTCTTGATTTCTTTTTGTTTGTATGGACCTTGAGTCTGAAGCTATAGCTTCTTGAATCTTGACACATTCCGCTTGCCGTAGTTCAAGAAGTTGCAGCGCACATTTGAAAACGTGAGGCGCTAGAGAGCAAATTCATTCAACTTTGCAAAATAAAATTGCACCACTAGATGGGGGAAGAAATTACATAGTGTCCCTTTAAGATCCTTCAATTTTTTTTTCTATATGTGGAGGTGTGAAAATGAAAAGTTAAAAAAACAAACTGTTTACTTTTGAGTATGTCATTGTTTTGTCTATTTGACATGTTTCAATAAAAAAATAAAAAATAAAAATGTATATGTCGTTATTCTCATAGACATAAAAGAGGTAGGCGCATCGTGGCGTGCTAGAACGTAACAGCGTCGCCGCCATATTGGATGGGTCTTCTCATTCTAGGCTCGCACCAGAATCAATTGGATTCGACGGAGAGCGAGCTACTATATTCGTATTTAGTGCAGCTTATGGTTGCGATAACCGGCGCAATATTGATACCAGATGGCGTGGGATTACCTTTCACAAGTAAGATTGAACCATAACTTTGGTTATTTTACCATATATAATATTATGTCATCCTAAGTAATGTTATTACAGCGGGGACTGGTTCTCTCTCTCATTGTCTCTTGCTGTTTTTTGTTTCTTCTTCATATTTTGAAGGTTTTCCAGTGATACAGGCCTGAGGAGGCTAAGAGAAGTTGCTATAAGACGGGAGGGTCAAAGCTCTGCAGTGAACACTTCAAGCCTGGTGATTTTGGCTGGGCGGGTGAGATTGTCAGGCTTAGAGATGATGCTTGTGTCATTTGTGGTGTCTGTATTTCACAGTAAGTTTGTCAGTAAGTATGTTTGCACCACATCACAAAATTAACTACCCTGAAGTTACAGAGAGCCAGCATACGCGAGAAGCTGTGCAAAACAGTTATTTTTCAAGGGTTCCAGCTCCCCAGCCCCAGTTGCAAGCCTAACAGGGTAGTGTGACGCTAGAATTACCTGGAATTAAAACGCTTATTTTTCTAGGCTTTAAAAAAAAAATATGTACTGAGCTGGTACAGTATATA
Organism: Odontesthes bonariensis; assembly: GCF_027942865.1. Classification (NCBI taxonomy): domain Eukaryota; kingdom Metazoa; phylum Chordata; class Actinopteri; order Atheriniformes; family Atherinopsidae; genus Odontesthes; species Odontesthes bonariensis. The sequence goes on along the minus strand of NC_134506.1, from coordinate 9,939,949 downwards.
TGTGCAATATTATATTAGATAGATAGATAGATAGATTATGGGGTAAGAAATCGGTCAAAAAGAAACGTGCATCCGTGCAAGTAATCCTCGCATATCTGGGTAATGTGTGCGTCTTTGGTTGTAGTTGAGCATAAAATAAATATGTGCAATCAAAAAAACATAGAAATCTGTAAAAATGAGTCCATCTGTGTTTATAATGGGTTGTGTTTTGATATTTGTCAAAATACGAATTGAAGTTACGACATCAAAAAATACATACATGAATCGAAAAGTTACGAATCAAAAATCCAATTGATTCTGGTGCGAGCCTAGAGTGAGGAGACCCAGCCAATATGGCGGCGACACTGTTATGTTCCAGCACGCCACGATGCATCTACGTATTTTATGTCTATGAGAATAACGACATATATATTTTTATTTTTTATTGAAACATGTCACATAGACAAAACAATGACATACTCAAAAGTAAACAGTTTGTTTTTTTAACTTCACATTTTCACACCTCCACATATAGAAAAAAAAAATTGAAGGATCTTAAATGCACAAGATAAAAAAGGGGATAATAAATAATAAAAAAACAATTAAAATAAAAAAAAAACAAGGAGAAAATGAAACATATAAGTGTGTACAAAAAAAAGCCAGCCAAGGGGAGCATAAGGATAAGAATAATAATAAGAGAATGACAGTCACAAAACTCTTGCAAAAAGAAAACTACTGAACAAATTTACATATGTGCCAAGGAGTCTCCTGTAAAAAAAATTAAACAAAGATTTAGGACAACAGTTTGTCCATAATCCCAAATTGGGAACAAGCCCATATTGTTGTTTTTGCTTTATGATTAGTTGAAGGTTTAATTGTGAGCAAGTATTGCTTTAATTAAATAAAAAAAACATAGAAATCTGTAAAAATGAGTCCATCTGTGTCTATAATGGGTTGTGTTTTGATATTTGTCAAAATACGAATTGAAGCTACGACATCAAAAAATACATACACGAATCGAAAAGTTACGAATACGAATTTCTCAAGTGCAGGAAAGGGGACAAAAATACGTCATCGCTGACGTCAACACGTCACAGGCATCACCAGCAGAAGAAAATTCGATCACCCCATCAGCGCGGCCGGTGATACGAGAACATATTTTGACTTTGACCACAGTGCGGACTCTATATTTACTATACTATACTAGTAAATATTTACTGGATTGCGTTTGTGATTTAAAGCATGACACAACAAGGGGCTTCAGCAGCGGATGAACCTGTAAGTTAAAGATATTTTCCCATTATTTTTTGTGTATGAAATGCGCTGTGGATAAACTCGGCACGTTTATCTAGGTAGGTGAGGTAGTTCATGGTGGTAACCACTTAAATCCTACATAAGAGGGGAAATTGTGACAAGTAATGGTAGGATTAAGTTGACAAGTGCATGCAAAATCAAATGTACAGGCTATCCTAATGAACCACGATTGCTGAACAGGAGGACGACGTACAGCTTTAAGTTTATTCACACCGCATTTCATAAACAAAAAATAATGGGAAAATATCTTTAACTTACAGGTTCATCCGCTGCTGAAGCCCCTTGTTCTGTCATGCTTTAAATCACAAACGCAATCCAGTAAATATTTACTAGTATAGTATAGTATAGTAAATATAGAGTAATATAGAGTCCGCACTGTGGTCAAAGTCAAAATATGTTCTAGTATCACCGGTATTCTGTCGATTTGTGCTACTTCGTCGAGAAATGCTGCCGCCGCAAAAACCGATAAGCATGTCCAGAGTGGTGTAAAAAGTATTACTCTATAGCTCTGAGCGTGTCTATCGATTCAAGCCACCCCATCAAAAAAATGCTGCTTTATGGTTTTCTAAGTAAGTGTTTTTGTCTCTCATGTGGGTAATTATAAAAAAGTGTAATCATTACACGTTTTTATAATATGATTTGAAGCTCATCTTTATTTCTTGGCAGGCTGAGTGGTATGCTGAATCACCTCTTGCCAGAAGACCAGGATGTTCCAAGGGAACTGGTTCAATTCAGTGTTGATCGGACCCTCCCCAGGTACAAGGAGGGAGATGGGATGGTGGAGTGGCGGGGTCTTTGACCAGCCAGGTAAGTACCCCGCCCTCAGTGCATTGGCCAAATGCTGCTTGTCAATCTTCCACGGACCAAGAGTGGAATACTCCTTCAGCTTAATGAATGAGATAATAGATCAGCGCAGTGGCAACTTGAATGTGGAGACCTTCAACATCATCCAGACAGTGAAATATACCCTGCAGTCCAGGGTGCAGACAGCTGTACAAATGTTCGAGCGCAAAGATGTCAAATCTGGAGAGGTGGATCGCATCATGTGCCGCAACATACACAACGCAGCAGCCACGTTCAAAAATAATCTTAGAGAGAGAGAGCTGCAGCACAGAGGAGATGGAGATAGGTGTAGCGCTCAGCAGGCCAAGAAGCAGGCTGCTGAAACTGAGAAGCGGTCAAGGCTGAGGCATGTGGCCATGCAGCGGAAAAGGGCCTTGGAGACTCTGGCGGCCCAGGCAAAAAGACAAAAAAAGATGTAATATAGTGTCTGACTGTTGAAATTGATGTAAAGTGCTGGATGTGAAGTCATTATTTTTGTTTGTTTTTTCTCTTTGAATTATTATTGTTCGCTTTTAAATAAAATATGGACAGCACAAGATACACGTGGTGTGTGTGTGTGTGTGTGTGTGTGTGTGTGTGTGTTTGGCGCCTGCAGATCAGTGAAACAGTGTTGGTGAACAAAGCTCGTCATACCCCGTCCCCTGGGCTGCGCGCGCGCTCTTCTCACCTTTTTAACCCCTGACCCATTTTCATGCCTGTAATAAACATTGAACCAGTCCGGCCCTCGGCTTGTAACAAATTTGTTTTTTTGGCCCTCTGTGTATTTGACTTTAACACCCCTGGTCTAATGTATTTATTTGTCCTGTCCTTGTGTGTTCCACTGTCGGCGATACTAGTCCTCACTGACTAAATCAAGGTTTTTTGAATCAATAAAGTTTGTTAGATTAGAGGGTCAAAGAGGGCTGGTGAAGGACACACTCACCATCACTTGCACCTATGCACAAGAAAAAAATGCAAGATTAAATTGCATAAATAATAAAAAATAGTTTCTTGCCAGGCATCAACCATTGATATATATGCAGACAGTGGGAAAAAAAAAAAAGTGTAACTCATCGTTACATGAGTTATTTATTCCAACAGATAGATTATGCACAGGAAAGAAAAACAAGCTACTTCTATCAATTAGTGATAAAACTTCGTACCACTATCTCATAATTAACATATGTAAGTAATCTTTTCGGAGACATTTTAATTAATTATTTAAAGATTATAAAGACCTTAATATGATGAGCACACCTTATATTGGGTTATTTATAATGAGAACTGGGGTCTATCGAGGAATTATAAGTGTAAAGTACAAGGACACTGTGACATGGGCAGTTTTTACTTTTAGTTTTTAATCAGGAGATTACTTGTCATTTGTTCTCAAATAAATACAGGTGTATGGTCATTACTTCTTTTACCAGAAGAAGACCATCAGTGGTTGAGGTAATTACAGTCATATAGACAGCACATTTAAGACATTTAAAAGTGTTGTTTTTCATAGTTCATTTTTACTTTGTCAGTTTACTTGCTACTCAAGTGTTTTTTTTATTATACTGTATATACCCATATGTGTACTCTTTACCATGTCTTAAATTATGTAAATACAACTTCAGATGAACAACAACATATAAAATATTTCACCAAGTCCTTTTTTTAAAGCAAATAAGGACTCAAGAAGGTAAAGTCAAAACAGTAGCTGATAATCAAATCAAATGATTATCAGCATGTGTGAGCATCTCTATAAAAACAGAGGTTTGTGTTGTTTGCTGTTCTGGAGTATTTAGGTATATGTTAACACAATACCAAGGTGGAATTCATCAACAACTTCTCTAATCTTAGGGAAGCAACAGTTGCCGTCCATTAGTTTGGGAAGAGTTAGATTCTAACCCTTAAATTAAAGGGTATTCATTTAGAAATGACCTTCTAACATTTGAAAGGTCATTTCCAAACACATTATCATTCTACAGTGAATCTCAGAACTACCAATCACCCAGGAGTGTACATCACAGCAAAAAACAAACAAACAAACAAAAAAGCATGGTGGAGGGGTGATTAATTTGATTTCCTTCCCAGGGACAGGATCCTGATTCCTTGCAGTCACTAAGCTGATCATAAACTCCTCTGTATACCAAAATATTCTTCAGTCAAATGGGGGACCATCTGTCCAATAGCTATATCAACAAAACAATGATCTAAAGCTCCATGGGCGCTCAGTAGAGTGGTCATCCTCCAAATGGTCAGCAAATTGGTCAGAAAAGGGATTTTGTGTCCATCCATTTTCTATACTCGCTTAATCCAATTTAGGGTTGCATAGGGGGCTGGAGCTGTCAGCTGTCTCCCAGCTGTCATTGGGCAAGAGGCAGCAGGGTACATCTCAGACAGGTCGCCTGTACATTACAGGGCAACATGAAGACAAAACAGAAAACAACCATCCACATTCACTCAGTCATAGGGTCGATTTAGGGGAGGAAGCCGGAGTACCTGGACAGAACCCACACATACAAAGGGAGAACATGCAAACTCCACAAAGAAAAGTATTACAGAAAATTATTACTACAAGTTATTAATAATGACATTGTAGAAGCTACTGAATCATGGATTGTACTTAAGTTTTCATTTATTGTAATATGTCATGTGTTGTTATTAATATGAACTTGTTTTTATCTTATTCTAAGACCTAATAAAGACCCGAACTTATATACTGAAATGTAAAACCTTAGAATTGAAAGAGGGAAAGTTTCACCAAAGTAGTGAATACTTGTTTTAACAGGGTTAGAAAGTCCATATTTTGAGGCTGAAGGGTCCAATAAGGGAGTCATAAATGATTGCTATTCAGGACAGCTCTTTTAAACCCCGCACTTTTGTATACATTAACTGTTTGATTCAATTTAGCCATCTGAGGTACATGGTCAGGTGAAGAAATTTGAACTAGGGTTGTCCCTCCAAGGGTGAGGAAAACATCATTTTAAGGCTCATCCCCTCACAAATGTTTACAACATTTACTGCATGTCAGAGAACACTTTTATCTGGCTTACTAGGTGAAATATTACCCATATCTGCGTAAGAAAAAAATGTAGTGCAGGCAGTGAATTACATGACAGTTACGCAATGTGTCATTAAAATAGGGCAAATTCAGAACCACATGTCATGTTATTTATTTAGTTTCTGACATCTCTATTAATAAATAATTCATAGAATGAACTGGATTGACTAGATTTGTATACTAGACAGCCACCTAAGTGACGACGTATTTGTCAAAGAAAACCGCGTTTAGCCAATACCAATCCATTGAGACATGCCTGGACCAGCCCTGACACTGATCCTTATGATTGTCTCGATGTCTAATTATTGAGATGGTAGCGCAACAAAAGGACAGAGAGGAAATCTGATCAATTATATATTTAGTAAATCCCTGTAGTGGGAAAGTGCATGACAGCTGAAAGCACATTCTCTCTGATCAGTGTGGCAATGCTCCGCCAATTCAGGAGTCCTCATTTAATTAAGTTGCCAAATGTTTTGTCTTTTAATGGCACTTCACAGTAAAGCCCTCTCTGAGTGCATAGTTTGGGATAAAAACGTTTACATTTACAAAAGTGGTTGAAGTAAGCTCACAAGAAAAAAGGAGAAACTAAAGAGGATTTCTGGATAAAGGTCTTCATTGGCAGGGGGAGGTGCCTTTATTGAACAGGCATTTCTATTACATGAGATAACAAGAGTGCAAAGTAAATGAATTGTGTCATTTTATTAAAAAAAGGGTGTTTCAGGACCTTCTAAGACACACTGTATACCCTCAGTAATTAAATTCTACAGTGAATCTAAATGTACTTGAGTGATCCCTTGAAGGAATCTTTCTCTTTTGAAATGTCCTGTACCAGATCAAAGGTTCTGATACCTATTTTTTCTATTTCAATAATATTCTTCACTAATTCTGAAACACATGTAATAGTTTACTTAACTTAACACAAACTAACCAATTGCGATAGCATGTTGTAGATAAGTTTAGCAGCTAGTAGGGTTATTTCATTAAGGTTAAAGTAAAAACCATTGAGACTATTTTAGGACATTTGTAAATTACAGAAATCTCCTGATCTTTATGCACAGAGCCTGCAAGCCCACTCTTGGCTCTGAAGTGTGCACCAAAATAATAACACAAGTTAAAGAATTTTGGAGAAAACCTTTTTTTTCCCCTTGCTTTGTTATTTAAAGCTGTTCTTTGGTTTCTTGGCTGTACCACTATATGGTGACATCATGACATTATGATGCATTTTTACCTTTACTCTACCTATTGCAGCTTAAAGAAACAGAAATGTTTGCACACAAAATAATCTAATTGAGTTCTTTTTTAAAGGCTTACTTTTCCTGATTCAGTAAAAAAAAAAAAAAAAAACTGTTTATAGATGTGCATTTCTCAGCTGTGTGGAAAAACATTTACAAATGTAATAAATAATATTTAATAATATTTTAAAGTCCATTAACAAAAGTATTGGAAATTCTCTCTGGAAATTGTTGGAGACGTATTCACTCACTCTTTGGTTGCCTTTCAAATTGGTCCTGCCATTTAACGTGGTTGAATTAGTTGCTTTCTATTTATTAACTTTGCTCATTGCTCGGGTCACTTTGGAATGGGCAAACCTTGTGGTGGTGTTACTTTGAGCTCAGGAAATATTTTCTAATAAGCACATTTATATTGAGAATGATGAGTTACAACCTGGTATAAATGGCTGAGTTCAGCTTTCATCATCTTTATACACTTTATACATTCCTTTATTTCAGGACGACAGGGATCTTGGCTATCTGCGTTATTGAATAAGAATAAGTATGATCATACTTATTCCTAACTGCCAATGTTTTATTAACCATCATGTTCATACAGCTGCTGAGTTGTAAAACCTGTTTATGCATGCCACTCAGGGCTCTCAATTTTTCAAGTTTGCTTGGAGTGAGATTCGGGCGGGGCAGGGGCCGGGCCATGTGCGTGGGGGGGTTTCTTTCGGGTTTTTTTGGGGGGGGGGGTCCCTTGCAGTATCCCATCGCCATAAACTAGCTACTTAAAGAACAAAGAAATTGTTTTATTTATACCAAAATCACAAATCTTCACTTTTACATTAAATTCTGCTATATTTTAAAATTAATTGTATTAGGTATGCAAAGTCTTGTCAAACAAAAAAAACAGACAAATTAAATTAAGAAAAACAAACATAACCCCAAATGGGCCCCTTGAGCAGTCCCTCTCTGTTAGTATTTGTTTATGAGTGTTGTTGTAAGTGTTTGTGGCAGATTTTGATGCTTGATGACTGATATTGGGGGCTCCCATTTAAAGCACTGTGGCTCAATGTCCGCCATTTTCACAGTCATGAGCCGCTTTCGGACTGTAGGAACCTTTGGCAGTTCTAATAACCTTTTAATCCGCGGGCCGTTTTCTGCCGTGTTCGGACATACAGCAACTCGGGGCTTTCTCCCTTAGTTCCTATAACTATTTAGCTCCTTCTCCGAGGTCGGGTCTTTTCATGGTTCTATAGAACGATCTGACGGAGGTGTGTGGTGGTCGGTAGCTACGCCCCATGTCATGCTGTCACGGCTGAAATATTTACTCATACACGGACACAACCGGCGGGTGTTTAATAAGTTAAACTTACACTGGTCTCATTTGTCTGCAGCGCTCTGCTCTCCTTTCTTCCTTCATGAAATGAAAAAGTATCTCCTGACTCTCTCTGTGAGCTTTTCCAGCCTCCATGTTAGACGCCTGATGTGATTGTTCATGATTAATATCACCATCATGCAGACCATGAACACAGTGGCCCCCCGCTCTCCATATTAGCTTCTTGGTGGTGTTTTTTCTACTCTCCTTACTTTTACCGTTTTGTTTTGTGTTTGAATGTAGCGCTAAACGGCTAACAGCTAACACGTCACTGACGCAGACGGCCCATCAGTCCCTATCAGGTCCCGACTCATGTGCGAATGCAGACTGAAACAGTTCCGCAGGGGAAGGATGGTTATCAGAACGAAATTCGAGGAGGGTAGTTCTGATAACTACTTTCTTAGAACGGTCTGTTCGAAAGCGGCTATGGTGGATGACAGAGTTCCATTCAGAGCCAACGTGTTCCTGGTCTTGGTTTTATTGAGCCCCACCATGGAAAAAACCCTCTCTGCATCAGCATTTCAGTGCGGCAGAACTAATACCAGTTTGGCAATTGTAGATAGCCTTATTGGGAATCTGTTCATACCAATCATCTTTGAAAAAAATTAACCACGGAAGCCTAATTACACTCCTACATATTTTTCATTTTTCATTAAGTTGCTCATGTCAAAGGGTGTGTGCTGAATATTTAGGTCTACTACTCCAACGAACACTTTAATCGGCAGGTATTGGTCTTTTACAAAGAGTAGGAAAACTATAGTAACTAATAAAAGATTCAAATAAATGAAGATATGACCTGCTGAAGATCCTGACGGTTCTCTTCCACCTCCAGCTCCTCTACAACTTCTGCACGCATTCAGAGCATAATAGGCTATGTCCGCTGTGCATTCATGGGACGTGTGCTTGCAGCTGAAAGCTATTTCACACCCGGCAACAAGAAATTCTGTTTTCTGATTGGCTGAGAAATTCTATTTTGTGATTTGCCGATGGGTTGCTAAATCAAGACAGCTTTACCAGAGCTATAGTTCTGAGCTATACAAGCGCACAGTAACCTGCCATTGACTCGTTTATAGTATAGGCCATTAGAATTTCTGTGCGACGAAGTTGATAATTTCTCAGCGTGAGAAATGGCATGTGTGGCGTGTGAGCGTGTGAACTTGTTGAAATGCGTGTGTCTCACGCTCATTGCGTGAGACTTGAGAGCCCTGATGCCACATAATTTTCAATCTAAGTCAAAAGGGACAAGCCTCCGTCACTGAAGACATTCTGAATACTACAAAGAAGTGATAAAGGTGTTAATTCTCAAATCAACACCTGTGTTTAACATTAGTTCTCAAATTAACAGGATGTTACAGGATGCTGATCAGCCACCTCACTTGCACATGCATTGTGTTTTCCTAGAGGAACCATTTCTAACATTACCAGTGACATGCGTGCCTGATTTTATGCTTTAAAATGTCGATGAGGCAGAGAGATCAGGCATCTCATTTAGCTTGTGTAAAAAGTGCTGTTAACTCAGTTTTACCAAAATAAGAATATTAACTTGAGAAGCAATATACTATTTGTGTCTTTGTTTGTTTAATAATAGACCTGTTTAAATACTTTATCATTTAGAGTTGTGTATTTTGAATATATAATGTATAATGCTTAAAAGACTATCTGCTCACTTGCCAATTACTTTCATTTTTTTCTGTTTCAGAAAGAAATTTCTAAATAAGTAACCCCTCAGGAGAAAAACAGCCGCTGTGTAATTGTGCAACTGTATTATAACAAGGAGCACGAAATTACTGTTGCCTGCTGGGATGTACCATTCACTCACAAAACTGGAAGAGCTTAGCCCAGCAGTCCTTTTTAACTACTCCCCTTTTATAGTTGACAGTAACCTTTATAATGACGGATTTGCTGAATGTCTTCAATGTGAAAAAAGAAAAGAGTTTAAATTCTCTGTTCTCCTCCAGTGTGCTTAATGATCCGGGCCAGGCAGATCATGAAAAAGGTGACAGTCAGGTAGTCCGTTTGATTTATCTGTTCTGGGTCCTTTTGTGCTCTCTGCCATTTGCAAATTGCTTGCCATGTATATACTGTATGTGCTGTCTTTGGTGTAGCTGTGGCTCAGCTCAGTGTGTCTCTGATCTCCATGTTTGGGCATGGCTTGTAACCTGCCTCATAACCACTGTCCTGGAGTGTGTAAAGCATGCTCTGGATCACTTTGGGCTCTTACCAATGAGAGCCTTCTTAAAGAACGAGTAAGTCACTTGTGGTTTATATCGGCTTTGATCTACTCTCTCTGTGAATGATAATAATGAAGCCTGACATGTAAACATAGTGCTCTTTCACTCATTTAGAATTTGTGTATAATGTTGTTTTGCGGACCCTTCTGTCGTAGACATCACCCACGTCTTTAACTCACATCTCTGTGAGTTGTCACATGCTTTGTTATGTCATCTGGGGACCTGTTGCTTGACCAGGACGTAGCATCATACAGCATACTATGTGAAATATTCTCAGAAATGCTGGTAGACAAATGCTGATAGAGATCACTTCAATATGCCATGAAATATAAACAGTTTTAAAACTGTGAAACGTCTCAATATAATCATAACCCGTAAACAACCTGGAACAGCTTACACTAAGGATTTAAGTGTTACAGTTCTAGTTCTTGTTCCTTATGATAACGGAGCTGTCTTGAACATTTTCAGATTGAACACTTCAGTTTCTGGGCACCTGGTAGCGTTCTCATAAATACGCAATACATGGCAACATAATACATCACAAGCTTCATAGCAGCCATTGTAACTTACAATAGAGGGTAGCACAAGTGTTACTGCTGACATGGATAAAGAGCAAACCTTGAAGGCTTTGTAACTCTGCTTTGGTTACAAAGCATTCAATAATGTGATGAGTACAATCTAAGTTTTAGTACATTCCTGGTCAAAATTGCTGCTGTGAACAAGGTATATAATTTATATAGCAAGTATATATAATTTTTCACATTTTTCATAACAGATCCAGCAACTTCTGCATCAGTTTCAAGCATTTCTGATGTTCAGGGTCATCACATACACACCCTACTATTTCTCCAAGGCCCTTCAATTCGAAAAAGTACTACACCAATAAAATTCCACAGCACAACAATATGTTTTGTGTATACTTATTTGTTAAAGCTGTATTTATGAGTTCTTTTCTCTGACTAAATTTTTTTTGATATATCTGAGCCAAAAATAAATTTAATTTAAAAACATATGAAGCCTGTTTTTAAGGAATAGGCATGAAAAAAACTTGAGCTCTGCCTTTGTAAGAGGTTGACATAAAAGTTTAGTGGAGGAAGAAATAGAATTTAAATGAGAATCTTGTTGCGCTTCAAAAACTCATATAATAGGGAACATATTTTGCTTGATTCAGGCTTTTGTGTGAAACTGATGTCAGAATAAAGGTCTCTCGAAAAATAATTCAAAAGTTTTTTTTGTGATCTTGCACACACGGTTTAAGACTACACTGAGAAAAAAATGTTTTACAAGTACTAGTGTGGGATAAAAGACAAAGAATAGAGACCTTTAAAGGGACACTATGTAATAAATTAAGTCATTTATTAGCTCAAAACAACATATTCATTCATAAGTTAGTTCTCATTGGTTTAAAATGATCTCTGTCAAAAATCTCACTTATCCTCCTGAGTGAAGAATAACTTGTCTGTATCTACATAGAGCAGGTAAGCTCTATGGAGGCTGCCATGTCCTTCCGCTCTATGAAAAATGACGACGTGCCGAGAGGGACATAAAGCACTTCGAATCGCGATTTCCCCACCAGGCCTACAAGCAGAAATGACGTCATTGTGACGTCATTTCCGCCAAATGGCTTATTACAGCCGCTAATGCTAAATAGATTTTATTCCTTGGCACATATGTCTTTGTGTTCATTAGCTTTCTTTTTGTAAGTGCATCATCTTCTTCTTTTTATTATTATTCCTATGCTCCCCCTGGATATCTTCTTTTTGGCGTTATGCTCACATTTGTAAACTGTTATTTTGTTGATTTACTAATAAAGTTTAAAAAAAAAAAATGCTAAATAGATTTTATCTCGTAAATGAGCCCACTAATAATGCATTAATTGTTACCAAACTTCTGCCGTAGTACACATAGGCTCTTAGCTCACAAAACGAGGCATTAGAAAGTTTGTAAGTTTACCGGGAGTTTATTTACCGCTGCTAATGCTCCTATTGCTAACACAGGCTAATGCTAACGCTGCGTCTACGTCACTTCCGGTAACTCCCGGAATATGACTAATTGCATTGCTTGCACACCAAAGGAGATGTTATGTTATCTGACATGTTATCTGTCATCTGTATTCATAGTGTTGTTGTATGTGTGTTATATAATCCTTTGTACTGTGTGTCTTGATTTCTTTTTGTTTGTATGGACCTTGAGTCTGAAGCTATAGCTTCTTGAATCTTGACACATTCCGCTTGCCGTAGTTCAAGAAGTTGCAGCGCACATTTGAAAACGTGAGGCGCTAGAGAGCAAATTCATTCAACTTTGCAAAATAAAATTGCACCACTAGATGGGGGAAGAAATTACATAGTGTCCCTTTAATCTAGTCAGAGTGGACTTTATTGGACCTCGCCAGCTTTCTCTTGTTAAAGTTCAAACTACGAGAATCTGACTTCTTTTCCTGAATTTCTGGTGGTGTCAAAATGTGTTTTTTTGCAGCCATGGCATGTGTTTGTTTCCACATTGCAACTGGCAAGACCCTAATTTGCATATTTATAACTCTGTTTGATATAATTAATTTTATCTTTGATATATGCATTGGTGTGTGTGTGTATGTGTGTTTCTGATTGATGTGCATTATGCTTCATCTCAGCATAAACTGCGAGTGAAGATTAAAGGAAAATGGGGATTCAGCAGAACGCTCTTACAGTTGGTTCACACTTAGGCAAGATAAGTGAGAATAAAAATGCACACTCATTCACACACGTGTGCACACACAGTAACTGAATCTTTTCCCCATTTGTTTCATCTGGCCGATCTGTTTTTATTTAAAAATAAGAGACACTGCAGATGCCAGATAACCCTTGACTTCTCTCTGTCTCTGTTTTGCTGATTCAAATAAGCATCATCAGTATGAAATGTTTGAGCATCTGTGTGCCAACAAACATGGTCACTGTCTTGAACAATCATAAATCACTGAGCAAAATGCCATCATGAAAAAACACAATTGATTAGTCAACATAATTTTATTATAATGTACTTCTCCTGTCTCTGTTCACGTTAGTTTGTCTTTGCTCTGTTTCTATCCTTTTCTCCCTCTCTCTTTGCCACTTGTCACCTTACCGAAATCTGCAGGCAACAGTATCCATCACATGCAATTATAGAATGAAATTCTGACTGGGGTTGTAAAATGATCGTTATTTGGACAGAGACCCAAACACGAATTGCATTTTAAATCAAAATCCAAACACATTAAGCTTGTTATTAATGGGGTATGTTGAAGTATAGCACTTAGCCAGAAGCCATCACCACTGTTCATTGTGAACGTGTGGTTCATATCTTTTGTTGAACAGATCCTGACAGTTTGTATAAGGAGAGTGTTGACAGTTATACAGTTACTATTACCACAAAGTATCAGTTACATCTTTTTGTCATGGACATTATGCCTGCCCCGAAGCTGATAGGAGACTGAAGCAGATGTTCCAAAATTTTCCAAATATAAAATTTTACTTTATAAAATGACAACGGATGAATGAAACCTGGCCTTATGCCAAAGAGGAAAGAAAACAGTGCATTGCTGAAAACAGAGTACTCAGCAATGCTGACTGTGAAAACAGTTATTACGATTTGTGTGGATTTGATTATGATGGTAAAAACTGACTATCATTCCATTCAAAGAATATATGGCCTGGAGGGGTCATATCATCAGACCGATGAGCTGACCAAGCACATGGCCATCAAAGGTAAACAAACATGTTAAATTAGATATTTCACTTACCGCTCCGCTGTCGTTGCTGGAAGCCATGTTGGACTGACTGAAATTCACATGCATATAGCGTGGTTTGAATGGCTTAATGTAATTGGCTTATGAGTAAATCGTCTCCCACGTTGGGTGCGTTCTTTAAAAAAAGACATTTATGGGTTGACGCAAGTCAGGGGAGTCTCAATATTCACACACGAATACACCAAAGTCCACAGACAAGAAGCCGTTTGTAAATCAAGTTACATTTGTGTGTGCATCAGAAATACATGTGTGAATCTTGTCCTGCGCATTTGTGAAATGTCCTGCGCATTTTTTTTTTAAAATTGACACTGCTTTAGCTCCATAACTTCCAGTATATAAGGTCTGTAAAAGTAGCTCTTGAGAGTTCAGAGCTGCACCTCATGGATGAAGTTGTAAGTGTAATGGTAAATTCTATGTCTCTTAGAATTGCTTGAGAAACCCCCAGAACAGGCTTTCCAATTAGCATTAACCATTTGACTCACAGAGACACAATAATTGTGTTCAGCCATTTGCCTCTTAATTCACAACAAGACACAATAATTGTTTTTAACTATTTATCTCTTAATCACATCGAGACCACATCCTGCATCCTGTTCCGAGTGTGAGACACCCAAAGAACAAAGCCCCTTCCTCAGGTATAAATGTTTTAGCTTCCCTTTGTCCTGGGTCTTTTCTTCATCAAAACCCCTGAGTGGTGCAGAAAAAAAAAATAAAAGCATGGCCAGCCGGCAGAAAAAGAGAAGTCTCTATTTCATTTCTCATCAGAGGTAATAGGTAGGGAAGAAAAACTTCCACGACATAAGCTAGTTGCCCTATGACCAAGGGGCTAGCTCCAGTTTTCTTCTGTTGCCTATAAGTAGTCTTGTGTTTTTCTGCCATATAACTTTTTTTTTTTAAATTTAAAAAAAAAAATTTTAACTACAACCCACCCCACAACTAATCTGAATTACCTGGTTTTGTCCATGGGACCACTGCAATCAAACCTGACACCTCAAATGAGCTTCCTCCACCTCTTGGCCAATTCTTCCACACTTCTGTATGCAACTGTCTCATGCAAATGACTGAAAGAGCTGCATTCAATGTTCCGTCAAATCCCCTGATACCACTTTATGATGATTTTGTGAAAAGGAAAAAAAAAAATTTATTGAAAAAATTACGTCTGCTTTGGTTGTAAATAAAACTTGGATGAGTGTTTCCACACTTTCCACACTTGGATATTCATAATATGAAGTTGTGAAGCAGTGAGGTTGATTTTGTGGTCCTCATGACTTCACAGTAGAAAAAGAAAAAAAAGTCAAAAATACTGAGTCTATCTGTAATGGTAGAAAGAACAAGAAAGTTTCACCAGCTGAAAAGAGCTGCAGAATTATCGCTATCATTTCCAGGTATATTTCAGGATGTCAGTGGCAGTTACCAGCAATACTGGAAACGCACACTAAAAGGAACCAACCGATTTCCATGAGCCAATTGTCACTGTATTCTTTATGTATTAAAGATGTTTGTGATAAAGTTTTTGATCGTGAGAAATTAAGTGAATCAGTTGTTAGAATGACATTGTGGGTAGTGAAACAACTCTCAAAAGTAAAGACTGATGGGGAAAAACATCATGCTTGTAGTCTGATGTGAACCTATTTGTTTAATCTGGTTTCATAGATAAGTACAGCCTAGTATCATCAGCATAGCAATGGCAATTTATACCATGCTGTCTAATAAGATCACCTAATGGAAGCATGTATAAAGTGAAAAGAATCGGTCCAAGCACAGAATCCTGAGGAACTCCATGACTTACTCTGGTGTGTGAGGAAGATTCTTCGTTTACAAAAAGAAACTGAAATCTATCAGATAAATATGACTTAAACCAGCAGTTCCTTTAATCCCAATAACATGTTCAAATATCTGTAATAGAATGCTATGATCGTTCATATCAAATATAGCACTGATAGATAGATAGATAGATAGATAGATAGATAGATAGATAGATCTCTATTGATCTCTTGCAAGGTTCCCTCTGGGAACTTAAGGTTCCAGCAGTAGTTAAGCACCATAAAAACATTATATTAACACCATAAAAACATGATATAAAAACTAATGTTGATATTATATTATGATATTGTTGTAGTATTCGTTATGTAACACTATAAATGGCATTTTGAGCAATCCAATGGAGTTGCTGTTATTGCATGCAAAAAATACACGATATCATACGGTATTGCATGGTCATGTTCTTATTGAACAGACTGTCTCATTGCACCAATTATTTTATTTCACAAATTATCCGGTTTGTCAGCTAACTAACTTCTCCTTCTTGCTCCTCTCGTGTTTATTGATTTTTTTTAATTTGGGTGGTGTGGGAGCAGACACAGTCCTTATGGGGTTTTGGGTGGGTAGCAGCAGATGGGTGTGTAAGACTACAACTCTGCATCCTGGTCTCAACCCTGGGTTGTCTTGTTTTTGGAAGACTAATAATTTCAAACATATTTCTAGAAATGAGAGCTTCCCCATCCATCTCTCCTTATCAGACCAGGCTTTCCCCAGAAAGATTGCCAATTATCTATGTAGCCTACGTTGTTTACTGGATACCATCTAGACACCAGCGGTTGAAGGATGACATTCATTGACATAATAGAGGAATACATAATTGTTTAATTATATTAAAAGACAGTTTTGTGATTCGACTGTAACCAATATTTTCAACAAGCTTTAACGTACTTTTGGAGCAACAAAGTCTGTGTAAGAAGGAATGCAGCATGTTCGTTAAAAACCTATCTTTAAAGTGAATGATTAACACATCTAAGGCTTATAAAACCATATAAAAAGCCACTGGATAATGACAAAATGCATTTCATCAAGCCTCCTGAGCTTGTTGATAGTAAGGCAAGGCAAGTTTACCTGTATAGCACAATTCAACAACAAGGTGATTCAAAGTGCTTTACAAGAGACATGAACATAGTAGAAATAAAAAGCATGATTTAAATCTTAAACAAAAAAGAAAGATATAAGAACAATAGATAAAATCAGTCGTTAAAATGTGATTAAGTTTTGAAACTCAAGCTTGAGATTTGGAGCTTTATTCAAATGTAGCTGAAAATAGGTGTGTCTTCAACCTGGACTGAAATACACTGAGTGTTTCAGCTGATCTGAGGCTATTTGGGAGTTTGTTACAGTCATGTGGAGCATAGAAGCTGAACGCAGCTTCTCCATGTCTGGTTCTGACTCTGGGAACTGATAGAAGGCCGGATCCAGATGACCTGAGGGGTCTGGAAGGTTCATACTGGGTCAGGAGGTCACTGATGTATTCTGGTCCTAGAACATTCAGAGCTTTATAGACCAGCATCAGAACTTTAAACTCTATCCTCTGATGGACAGGCAGCAAGTGTAAAGATCTCAGAGCTGGACTGATGTGCTCCACTTTTTTGGTCTTAGTGAGGACTCGAGCAGCAGAGTTCTGAATAAGCTGCAGTTGTCTAACTGACTTTTTAGGTAGACCTGTAAAGATGCTGTTACAGTAATCAAACCTACTAAAGATGAATGCATGGACTAGTTTTTCCTATCTGAGACATCAGATCTTTTAACCTTGATATATTCTTAAGATGATAGTGGGCTGACTTTGTTATTGCCTTAAGGTGTTTTTCCAAATTTAGGTCTGAGTCCATCACTACACCCAGATTTCTGGCCTGGTTGGTAGTTTTTAGGTGTATAGATTGAAGTTCTGTGGTGACCTGTAATCGTTTCTCTTTGGCTCCAAAGACAATTACATCAGTTTTGTTTTTGTTTAGCTGGAGAAAGTTGTGGAACATCCAGTCATTTATCTCCTCAATGCATTTACCAAGAGCCTGTATAGGGCTTCGGTCTTCTGGTGACATTGTAATGTATATCTGCGTGTCATCTGCATAGCTATGGTAGTTTATTTTGTTGTTTTTCATAATCTGTGCCAGTGGGAGCATGTAGATGTTAAACAGAAGAGGTCCCAGGATGGAACCTTGGGGAACTCCACATGGGATTCTTGTCTGCTCAGATGTAAAGTTACTTATTGACACAAAGTACTTCCTCTTCTCTAAGTATGTTTTGAACCAGTTTAGTACAGTTCCGGAAAGACCCGTCCAGTTCTCCAGTCGTTTGAGTATTGTATCAATTGTATCAAATGCAGCACTGAGATCCAGTAAAATTAAGACTGACATTTTTCCACCGTCTGTATTCAGACATATGTTAAACACTTGGGTCAGAGCAGTCTCAGTGCTATGGTGTTGTGCAAAACCTGACTGGAAGGTATCATAGCAGTTATTTTGTGTTAAAAAGTAATTAAACTGTTGAAAAAACGCTTTTTCAATGATCTTCCTTAAAAATAGGATATTTGTCTTGTCAAGATTATCCTTTTTCAGTAGAGGTTTAATTACAGCTGTTTTTAGTGGCTCCGGAAACACAAGTTCACGATCAGTAACAGGTCTGACTGCAAAATCTTTGAGACTCTTTTGACGAAACCTGTAAACTGTAAACTGCACCATCAGGACTGAGAAACATCAAAATTTCTTTACAAATGTGTATATATATACAGTATATGTGTGTGTGTGTGTGTGTGTATACAGTGGCCTGCAAAAGTATGCAAGTCGAAAGGGGGCTTATTACCACCTACTGCATTAGAGCAGAGTCAGACATATCTGGTCAATAAATTAGTTCCCCTCCTTTTCTCATATACTTGGACAAGGACAATAGTTAGTAAAATGCTTAGGTGAGCTATAACTTATCTATGAATGTATAAATAGTGAATGTCTCTTCTAGCTGCTGTATTGAGGCTGCAGGTCTGAATTCAGAATACAGAAAGCACAGTCACTCAAAATCTGAGTTGCATCTTTCTATGAGGTTATGCATACGTTTGGGTGTAATTTGTACTTTGGAAAATAAAATGCCGTGAAACGCTCAGAAATGTTTTACTTCTCTCATTCACTGTTTAGTTCTCGCCACTGAAAACATTCTCTCTTCATTCTGTCTCAAGTTCTCTCGACCTCCATAGTTTGTGTTGCGCGCTGTCTCTCCCTAACTGAGGTTTAAGTACCGTCTTTTTCCAACAGTAACAACTATTCAGGTGCTTCAACTTAAATCTAACAGTTTCCATGAGCTATCGTAGACATGAAATAAGTAATGAATGAGACAGAGGAGTGATGACAAGATGCTGGGAATGTAAAACAATTGAAAAATGTCAGCGATCAGATCCCAATCCTAGGGAGCCACCAGGAGAAAAAAAATAATAATCCGTGCACACGGATTGCAAAACCAGGTTTTCTTTTTCTACTGGTGGCACGTGCTCCGTACAATCTTAAAATGACCAGTAGTTTCTAAAGCACCAGACTTTTCAGAAACAAGACAGCTCTCCAAATAAATACATTAATTAAGTTATCCAAATGTTCAATTAAATTAGATATTTCTCCGACGAACAAATTAGGAGAAAATGAACTTTTATCAAGGTCTCAGTGTCTGAGTAACACTCTTGCATGATCTGGAAACACATCCTCTGAAAGATCATTTCAGGGTGATAAATGTGATGTTTTATGTACATAAGACATGTACCCTTTACTGGCTTTCTCACTTCTAAAATCTCACATATAATGTCACAGCAATGCCAACTTACATATATACAGTTTGCAATCTGCTTTTAGATTCTGTCTTGCCTTTAACAAATTTGTTTGCCTTTCATTAACAACTGTAGAATCTCTCAGCAGCATGCTATCACTACAGAGTAGAGTGTACCTTCATTTATTATTTACATCGGATGTAACATTGTAATCCTATGTTGCCAAGTTAACCTGAATGCTTTTCTTCAAGAGAACAGCACAGCTGTGACACGTAAATTCACAGTTTCTATATGAAATCATTAAAAACAAATGTGTTCAGTGAATGCAGCAGCTTTTCAGTTTCCTCTGGAGAATCACAGTGTTTGTTTTCTGGTGTATCAAGCCCATAATCACAGAGAGTTTTTAACTTTGTTGCTTTAATGCAAATAATAATAAATTTTAGTTGTGGAACCTCTGTGAAATTACCTAAACAGTGAAGTACATAAAAAAAAACAATCAAGTTAAATATAAGGCAGATTTATGATGAAAACACAGTTTATTTACACCGTAAGCTACCATAAATCCCTTTTTAGAGTTATTGCAAAGGGATGTTTGTTTTACGTATGAGAGAAATGTGAGTGTTTTGTGAACTATCATCATCACTATGATCATGAAATGAAAATATTCATAAACAGAGCCTTGTAGGGAGCCGAGTCGCTCATCTGGTTGAGTGGAAGCCTCATATACAAAAGCTGAAAAGTCTTTGTTTCTGCAAGCCAAGGACTGAGTCTTAACCCATGGCTCTTTACTACATGTCATCCTCCTCTTTCTGCCGGTTTCTCTCTCGCTCTAAAAGCATAGACCAAATAATTTCTTAGAAAAAGAACTGCTTTCTACTGATACATACCCCAACTTCATTGTGATTGGCTCCTCTTTCATGCAAAACACAATTGAACTTTTCTCTTTTTAAAAGCATTTACTTTATAGGTGTGTGTGTGTGTCATAGAGTACTCTATGCACAATTTAGATTTATTTTCAATATAGTTAAATTGGAATGTGAAAATGAGTAAAAATGTTAATTTTTTTTTTATTATGAATATATTCAATCAAATGTATTAAATTCATTATATTCTACATATCCCCCCTTGCCCGATGGCAGCTGGGATAGGTTTCAGTCCCCCCACAATCCTGAATTAGATTAAGTGGGTACAGAAAATGAATGGATAGATATTTTACATTTCTATCTTTGCTGTGAACTTGTTTTATTTTTTTTCAGATTTTCATATTAATTGTTCATTCATTTCTATGTTTTTTTTCTTTTGAATTCATTTTTAATTTTTATTTATGGCACTCCTGTGACTCCATAAAGAAGAAGCTATTCCCAGCATTTTTAAAAGCTTAATAATTCCAGTAACTGCTGCACCTCAATGTTGGGACATGACAGATGATAATTATTGCGGAAATTGCATGCTTTGGCAGAAACTTCAGTTTTAGTTTGTTTGTTTCCGGATAATGCATTATCTCTCCTTCTTTTTTTGTCATTAAATCCTGACTCAACTTGTTTCTGTCTCTACAGGCATGCATTCTGAATTTTTCACCTTTCCTCTCGATAGTATCTTCCTGCCTTTCACTCCCGGATGTATAAATAATTAACCAACTTAATTTTGCAGTTTATTAGCAGGAATGTTTCTTTTGATAAATATATCAATCTCTGGGCTACTGTTTGAAGGTTGTAGAGGTAACAGCCAGTGTCAATACCTCAAAAAGCTGTAATCTGGGACATTATCTGGCTTCCTCTTCATTGAGTTGGCCATTGTTAAATAAATTATAGAAATGTATTACAAAGAAATCTTTAGTTGGACGACAGCTGATTTTTTTCAGAAAATGCATCTGACCTCTGGACAACCAAAGCCTACTTCATTGTGATTGGTCAATACTACTCAAATCAATGCAAAATGGAAACCATAAAACTTCCATAATCCTATTTTCTCAGTAAGAAATTCTGCATAATCTTGCAATTTATTTTTTAAACATTAAAGCTACTGGTATGTAAATTTAAGCCATCAGAGCTTAATATGTTACTACATCAATGCAGATTTTTCCACAGCACATGGATTCATCATCTGCCTTGTTATAGAATTTTCTGCAGTACTTACTGTCTACTTGTTAGTTTCAGCATAAGCTGGTGTGAAAAATGGACAACATACAAAACAGAACTAGGATAAAGAATACAGGACAATCTTGATTGAGCAAAAGAAAACAGGAATATGGACATTTTGCTAAAAAAGTAAATCCCACAAGTTGACATTTGTATTCATTTGTTGTGTGTTTGTATTTTAGTTTGTTCTATACTGATTGTAAGGAAAAAAATGTCAATAAAAACTTAAGTGACAAAAAAAAGCTGGTTTTCAGTCCTGCAAAACAGAGGAGTCCAATGCTTAACAAAGGAGAAGGCTACAGTGGCAGGCCAAAGGAAGCCAAAATAATGGCAAGAAAAGAAAAATAAACGGTAGTGCCAAGGTTGGAATAGAGCACCAATTGCATTCTTGGTGGTTGCATGTCGATTCCCCTCCAGCCTTCCAATGAAGACGTACATCATGTATTGAAAACTGGCTTGAGGGGCTCTTGACGAAGTAGCAGAATGTGACAAGCTGGGAATAAGAATGAATTGCACAGTAACGTTGCAGCATTTTCATGAAGAAATCTCCAACTCTCTTCAAGAGAGAGGAATTTTGATTCAGAAAGTTGTGAGATGTTTTCATATGTTGTGTGTGATCAAGCCTTCACATATATTGCTGGCTTGAAACAAAGCAATTTACTAGTGGGGACCACATATGGGGGGATAATGTGAGGTTTTGTATCGTCCCCGAAGACACTTTCAGCATGTGGAATAGGGAAGCTGGGGATAAAACCAGCAACCTTCCGACTGGTTGATGGCCCGTCAAAAAGTCTAGGGAGTTCGGGCGTTCACCTGAAGACCAAGCAAAAGTTCTTATTGTGAAGGTTCGAGTTTCAGTCAGCACGATTCCATACACAGTTACACTGAGCTACAGTTACAGCTTGACTTGGCCATTTAATGAGACCACTATCCTGGTGCCATTGTACATGCACAGAAACAGAATTGAGTTATTAATGAAAGAATATTCAATGCTGCAATGCTGTAGACTTTAAGAGAAAACATTCAAGACATTCGGGCTCTCCAAACTTTCTCTGTGGAACATCATTGTACATTTAAGGACAGCCAAATTCACTGCATTTGTCATAAAATTAGGATTTTTTTTTGTAGAGTAGCAGTCGTGAAATGCTTTTAATAATTTGACACAGTCTTAATGAGCTGGTTGTCAATCACACTTCAGACATGTTTGGCTGTCTCACAAGAAATAGAACAATCTGTGAATGAGAGCAGCTTAATTGGGAATGTGTTCATTGTATTCATTAACACTTATGCTTTAGTGTTTGTACAAAGAGTTTTAACTTTGGAGCATGTCAGAGGTCCATTTGATTTAGGTTGAATGTATACATGCAGGACTGATTAATTTCCCAACTGCAT
Source organism: Odontesthes bonariensis (assembly GCF_027942865.1). NCBI lineage: Eukaryota > Metazoa > Chordata > Actinopteri > Atheriniformes > Atherinopsidae > Odontesthes > Odontesthes bonariensis. Next base: position 9,917,103 of record NC_134506.1, on the reverse strand, counting down.
CATCTGATGTGTTTGTCTACTTTTGAGAATCTCGATTTCATACAATTTTGGTCAGTATATGTATATTTTATGTACATTTTAAAAAGGTTTTTTGGTTGGAAAAACACGTTTTATTTGTATTATGCTTATTGTTCCGGATTCATTTCATCATCAGCTCTGCAAGTTGTTTGCTAGATTTCACACAGAAATAAAATAATTAATTTCATTGTGAAATAAAAGACGCTGGGTAATTACTATATATTCAATTCAATTCAGTTTTATTTATATAGCGCCAAATTACAACAAATGTCATCTCAAGGCACTTAAATAATTCAGTCCAATTCAAGCCAATTGGAGTTAAAATCATTGTAATCATAATCCAATCAAATCCAATTAATTCAAGTCAAAAGTAGTCCAAATCATACATAGAGAGTCAATTCAAAAACTATTTCCTAGCTAAGGAAACCAACAGATTGCACCAAAACTTGTCTTCAGTCCAATCTCCCGTCCCGAGCGTGCCTGAGGCGACTGTGGAAAGGAACGACTCCCTTTTAACAGGAAGAAACCTCTGGCAGAACCAGACTCAGGAAGGGTGGCCATCCACCTCGACCAGCTGGGGGCTGAGAGGACAGAAAAGAGGGGGGAAAAACTCACTGTAACACCATTCAAAGGATACCTGTTGGAACAGGGAAACACCAGTTAATGACCACAATAATTTCACATGTACACAATATAATTTCAGAAATTAAACAGGGGAAAAAGAGAGTAAAGTGAGGAAAGGTGTGACAGATGAGGCCCCCCAGCAGTCTTAGCCTATAGCAGCTTAACTATGGGATGTTTCAGGATCACTTGAGCCATCCCTAACTATAAGCTTTATCAAAGAGGAAAGTTTTAAGCCTGGTCTTAAAAGTGGAAAGGGTGTCTGCTTCCCGGACATTTACTGGCAGCTTATTCCACAAGAGAGGGGCCTGATAACTGAAGGCTCTGCCTCCCATTCTACTTTTAGAAACTCTGGGAACCTCAAGTAAACCTGCAGTTTGGGAACGAAGTGCTCTGTTAGGAAAATATCTTACAATGAGATCTTTAAGATATGATGGAGCTCGGTCATTAAGAGCTTTATATGTAAGGAGAAGAATCTTAAATTCTATTCTGAATTTAACAGGGAGCCAATGAAGAGAAGCTAAAACTGGAGAAATATGATCTCTCCTGTTAGTTCTCATATAAAAAAATATAGCACACTTACAAGCACCCTCTGCTCGTAAGACTAGATGGAAGGCCTCGGATACACATACACACCAGCCCATTACCCTGTCTTTTAAATCTGCCCTTTGACTGTCTGATGTACCACGTTCCAAGTAAGAGGAGTCATCATTACTTCTATACTTTCATTACCCCCTACCCGAACCAGGGTTTGAATCCCATTCCCGCTTATCTTACCTCTTTTATTTCTCCCCCTACCCGAACCAGGGTTTGCATCCCCACCCCGCTGTGACTGGTGTGCAGTTGGTGAGAGGCTGAGGTAGCTTGTGGCTGTAAAAGATGGTTCTATATATGGATCTATATAGGGAGTATAGGGAATTACTCACTGAGTCTGGTCCTTTATTTATTTATTTATTTTTGTTAGCACAAGTTTCTTGTGTTTACCTTGAATAGGGATGGCTCAGGTGATCCTGAAACATCCCATAGTTAAGCTGCTATAGGCCTAGACTGCTGGGGGGCCTCATCTGTCACACCTTTCCTCACTTTACTCTCTTTATGTATATGTGACATTATTGTGGTCATTAACTCGTGTTTCCCTGTTCCAACAGATATCCTTTGAATGGTGTTACAGTGCCGCCGCGCCCCCCCCCCCCCCCCCCCCCCCCCCCTTTCTGTCTTCTCAAACCCCAGCTGGTCGAGGCGGATGGCCACCCTTCCTGAGTCTGGTTCTGCCAGAGGTTTCTTCCTGTTAAAAGGGAGTCGTTTCTCTCCACAGTCGCCTCAGGCACGCCGCTCAGGCCGGGAGATTGGACCGAAAAAAACAAAAAGTTTTCAGTGCAATCTGTTGGTTTTCTTAGCTAGGAAATTGTTTTTGAATTGGCTCTATATGAACGAATTGGATTATTTTATGAATTATGATTATTATGAATTAATTGAATTCCAATTGGCTTGAATTGGACTTACTATCTAAGTGCCTTGAGATGACATTTGTTGTATTTGGCGCTATATAAATAAAAATGAATTGAAAATGAATTGAATTGAATCATTACATGATCACTGTTATATAAATCAATGAAGGGAGGAACAAAACTAGGAAATAGTGGATAAATCTAAAAACACTACTCTTTTATTTCAGATGGATTTTTGAGTCTCAAACTTTTAAGCGAATGAAGTAAAAAATTTAGTAGCATTTTTGAGGCCATCTTTCAACGCATCCTCTGCAAATTAAAAACAAGAAGAAGAAATCCCATTTTCTGTCTTGGTATCTTACCTTTCTCAGGCTAATTTCTCTGTTGCTAAGACAGGTGCCAGTCTCTCTTCTTGTGTCTGTACAAGCAACAGGCTCATGAATGCTGCTTTTCTTTCTCTCCACTTGTTTATTTGGCTCGCACATCTTTTAAAGCTCCAGATACTCTTTGAAGTGATTATCATTCTGAGAAATGGCTTTTGCACTGATCTCTTTTCAAATACTCAAGAAATGAGACTCCTGGTTTGGCTTTCCATACATCGAGCTACCTCTTTAATTCAAGTTCTCCTTTTCTGTGTAAGTTCCACTTGCACATGGACATCAATGAACAGGAATAAAAAGAATAAAGATAAATATATTATAAATATGTTGGAATTGGACTGAGGGGCTCAAAGTCCAGGAAGCATGACAGACATCAGCATTGCTTTGCAAAAATCTTTTAATCTAACAACAACAACGTCTTCAACAACAATGTATTCAACAACATTTAACGGTCCAACTTTACACATCAATTATAGAACATTTCTTCAATCATTCTATAATGTCTAATTTCAGACTGTGTATTTATAAGACAGCTCTGATATTATTTTCAATTAAACTATACAATGCCATGTCATCAGTAAGGTCATTGGCAGTGGAGGTAGTTACAGAGCTGAATAAACATCTGCGTAACAAAGAGCCACCAGAAAGCATATCATAAGAGAGAGACTTTGATTTTGCAACACCATTGTGCTATTTGAAACACATATAGTGACAGAAATGCTCAGTGTAAACAAGCAAAAGTAAGCAATGGTGGCAGAATGAGGGAACCTTAGTGCTATTATAGCATGGCCTCTGGGTAAAAAGGGCTTTCATTTACGCCTAGTGACTTGCAAATTTGCATCAGATTCACATTAAAATGACATTGTGTTTACTTACCAGCCTGTCACCAAGAGTCTGCATTTGGATATTTTCTTGAACCACACATAAATGTACCAGTACACACAGACCAGTTCTGGACAAATATACTGTCTGACTAAAAATAGAATGGGACATCCTGTAAGCCTAAGCCTATAGGGACAGAGTTAATAAATGACTTTAGAAACAATCCTTTTCTCCGGTCTGTTAGCCTTCTACTTGGTTTTGCTCATTTGTCGTCTAGTCACCAGCTTCCTCAATTTTAAATGCTCAGTTGAAGAATTAGATAAACCAAAACATCCTGCTTTTTGGGGGGAAGGAAGGAGGGGATGGATGCAGTGTGGAACAAATAACTTTTACTCAAAGACCCATGTCCAAATCCTAAGTGGAAACATTGTTCAATTTGCCCTGTCTTAAGTGGTTTAGGTATTGTTACTTTTGTTTTTTTTAGATGTTGTTTCATTAGGCTAAGACAACAACAAAAAAAAACAACAGCTTATATTTAATCCATTTAGGCCTAAAATGCTTGGAAAAGAATGCCTGTAAAACCTATGGGCGATTTCAGAAAGACCCCCTAAAACCTGAAGTTTTTCTGGAAATTCAGCAATTGTGTCAACGCTTACTAAATGATTGATTTCTCAGCCTCTGTAGCAGATAGAAACAAAATTCAAAAAGTATTTGAGAGGTTACACCTGTGGCTTTCTTTTGAAATTGAGTTTATTTACATACACATTCACGAAAATAGAAAATGTAAAAAGTAAAGTGCAGGAACAGCACTATTTTCAATTAGAAAACAGTAATAAAATAAAATAAAAAGTAAAGTGCAGGAACAGCGCTATTTTCAATTAGAAAACAGTAATAAAATGAAATTTTATTTTATATTTAAATTATTTATTTATCTATTTATTTTATCACCAGTAATCTCTTCCTACTGGCAGCACAAGGAGTCCCATGCCCATACACATTCCAATAAACGTTTTCATCTCTGGCACAGTTTCGTGTGACCACCTTGCCATCTTTGCTCGAGCTGGAGTCTGAAGTACCTGGTCACTGTATCTATTCGTCTCGGAAACGAGATGCGCCCAAAGCTCCTCAGTAAAAATAATGATTAAATGCCTGCAACGGTGTGGCATCTGCAGGTAAATCGACTTTCACCCCTGGTGTGCAATTGAAATCTCTACGTCGATTACGGTGGTAATTATCAGTCTTCCACTCACATTCAAACCCTTCAAAATCATCCTCGTTGTTATCGTCATCTTCAAACATATGTGCCAGCCATAAAGCTCGATCAATTGGGTCAGCACATTCATCAGCATCATCAAAGCCAAGAAACTCCTCACAATCGCTACCGTCTGAAAAAGACGTGTACGCTTTCCCGGCCTTAAAGGTAGAATAACGCAACAGCGCCCCCGGCTTTAAAGGTAGAAATGCGGCAACGCTTTCCCGGCTTAAATGGGTTAAGAAGAAAGGAGTTGATCGGGGCAAAAAATGGCCCCAGAATTTGGTCCTGATCTGCCCACTCTTTTAGACAATGCATTTGTCAAGGGGTTTGTGTGAGCCATCAAAACACATTTTCAAAATAATAAAACATCTGTCTAGCCTTTCTCAAGTTCATCTCACCATAGCCCATTTAAGCAGAATAATCACATTACAGAGTATGTAGAAGACAAGGCCCACATATTGTACAGACAATGCAAATGTGACTTAAATGGTCATATATTCATCTACTTTCTTGTGGACCCATCAGTTTGGTGATGTCTGCCTAACATGAAATGAAATTATACTGCCTACCCTAATATGTAAAAAGCAATAATACAGAATACAAATGTACAAGGTTTTGACTCGTTCTATTTGTTTATTGCCATAGAAGGAAACCAATAACTCACTCATTCACCCACTCACCTCTCTTTGACAATTCAATAAGCAAAGAGAGGTGTTTTGGTTGGTGTTTGCTGGCTTTCACTCCGAGGCTGTGCTGGCTGTCTGTTGCCCTAATCATCACTGCCATGTCACCAGCAGTACTAGCATCCTCATTACTGTTTCTAATAACAACATGTCATCATGTCTCAAAATTAATTTAAAAGAATTTCATTTTGAGATACTTGTGCCTTGTGTGCCTTCTGTTTTGTCATGACAGGAGAGGAAACTTCATGAGTAGCATGACTGGAGCAGTATAGCTGTATGAAACTGAGACAGGGAAACAGACACTTTACATCTGTTCGAGCTTCATTTTGAAATTTTGTGATGTGGACCAACTTAAGTATTTCATGACTGTATGAGATTGAGTTCTTTGAACACTACCTTCATACTAAGCATGTTTTGTTTTTTTCTCCCATAATTGTCTGTGATCAAAATTACATCTGACTGGGTCTGATTGATTAACAACATCTCTAGAAAGAGGCTGGGACAAACCAACATAAACCTAAGTGAACTAGCTACATGGTAGGTATGCTAAATGTTAAACTAGTTGAAAGACTATAGCTAATCATATTAGATCATCTCCTCATTTGGGTGTGTCACCACACACTATAGGCCAGTTTGTTGAGGTATATGCCTTAATATACTGATATACCTACTCTGGAGTAGTTTTTTGGCAATATAGTGACATTGTTGCATTGGCCAGATTGTCATTTCATGCTACATTCCTATTAGCTGATGAATAAACATTGTTCTAAGTCGCAGTCACTTTGCATTTAGGACATCCTGAATTTAGGACACCATCAGACTAAATAATTGCAATGACTCCTACAGCACAACATAGAAACAAAGTTTTGGAGCCATTCCTCCACATTGATCCTTTTTTCTCGAGAGCAACCCAAATCTACACAGGCTTAATTTTTTACTTTTTGAGAAAAAAGGTTTGAGAATTATTTACAGCACCTTATAGTTTTATTAATGCAACCCCAGCAAACAATGACAATTTGCGAAACTGATTGTTTCCAAAAGTGTTTCCCCCCCATGAGCTGTCACCTTACCGTGGTGGGGGGGTTTGCGCGCCCCAATGATTCTGGGAGCTATGTTGCCCGGGGCTTTAAGCCCCTGGTAGGGTCACCCAAGGCAAACAGATCCTAGATGAGGTACCAGACAAAGTACAGCTCACAAAAACCCCCTATGATGTACAAAGTGGAAATCCCAGAAACCTCTTGTGTTTGTTGTTGTGTATCGTCCACCTGGCCCTTATTCTGAGTTTCTGTCTGAATTCTCAGAGTTTTTATCCCAGTTAGTGCTGAGTACAGATAAAGTCATTGTAGTGGGTGACTTTAATATTCATGTAGATGTTGAAAATGATAGCCTGAATATGAACTTTAATTCTATATTAGACTCTATTGGATTTTCTCAGAGTGTTCACAGACCGACTCACTGCCTCAATAACACCCTTGATCTTGTGCTGACTTATGGCATTGAGAGTGAACAGTTAACAGTGTTCCCTCATAACCCTGTCTAATCCGACCATTTTTTGTTAACCTTTGAGTTTACATTACTTGACTATACAGTTTCTGAGAAGAAATTTACATATAGAAGGTGTCTATCAGAGGATGCTGTAACCAGATTTAAAGAATTAATTCCATCATCCCTTTCTTCACTGCCATGTGCAGATATGACAGAGGACGACTACCTAAACTTTTCTCCAGCAACACTCGACTCTCTTGTTGACAGCACTATAGTTTCAATGCGTACAGCACTGGACAATGTTGCCCCTCTGAAAAGGAAGGTAATCAGTCAGAAGAGGTTGGCTCCTTGGTATAATTCACAGCTGCATGCTTTAAAGCAGACTGCAAGAAAGCTGGAGAGACAGTGGCGTTCCTCTAATTTAGAAGAGTCTCAATTAGTCTGGAAAGATAGTTTAAAGGTCCTATGGCATGAAATTTTCACTTTTTAAGGTTGTTTAACATTAATATGAGTTCCTCTAGCCTGCCTGCGGTCGCCCAGTGGCTAAAAATGACGATAGACTTAAACCATGCACTGGAAATTATTCTCAGCCTTTGGAAATGTGACCATGCAGATGGCCTGATCGGGAAAGCCGCCGCTTATGACGTGGAGGTTGTTTCCACCCAGAGCCAATAAACTGCCTTTCCCCGCCCACAGCTCTTTGGCCAGCTCATTGCGCTGTATATGGATGTAAAAAAATCTGTTCAGAGCTCCTGCATCAGAACCTCTAAAGAGCCAGTGGACAGATTTTGTTTTTTTCTGGGAAAGTGACGACAGAATCGAAGAGATTTGTGTATGTGTGCGCCAAATATTTCACAGACGAATGTTTCCAGAACTTGGGCTAATACCGAGCCCAAGGGAGAGCCCAGATACCCTGCGGAGGAATCTCATTTCGGCCGCTTGTACTCATTCTCTCGGTCACTACCCACAGCTTGTGACCATAGGTGAGGGTAGGAATATAGATTGACCGGTAAATCGAGAGCTTCGCCTTTGGCTCAGCTCATTTTTCACCACGACGGGCCGGTGCAGAGACCACTGCAGACACCGCACCGATCCGCCTGTCAATCTCCTGCTCCATTCGCCCCCTTACTTGGGGAAGGATCTCATTCCCGAGTAAGTAATTTAACGCTCTATTATTGTGTTGCTTTCCTGTATGTACAGTATAGTTACATAGCTTGTTACCACAGGAAAGGGTTTGTATCGTTAGCAGCTAACGTTAGCTAACGGTTAGCTATGCAGCTAATAGCATCTGCAAGCTCTTATCTCTGTCAACTGGGCTGTTGGAGGTGTTTGCATGCCCATGAGATGGTTAGCTCGCTCATTTTAGACCAAAACCCCCTACTTCAAGCTTCCTGAAGAAGAATGAATCCGCAAATTCAGTGCATTTCATCAGGATAATGATTCATTCATGGTTCCAGAGTCAAAATGGTCAGTCTGTCTGTGCCGTTAGCTCTGCAGCTAATAGCTCGGTCACTGTCGCTAATGTAACGGTAAATAGCATGAGGTATGCAAGTGGACACCTCATTTAGTGAGTAATGTAACGCGAGTGTTGTGTACGTATTTGTTGTTTTGATAGCAGTCCTGCTGTTGGTGTTATGGTGCGGACGATATCTGCCTTTCCCCTGATTGAAATGACTCGCGCTACGTGCATCTTTGCAAAGCAGAGCAATCAGCTGAGAATGTCAAAATCCTCACTCCTGCTTTCCCCTTCACGCACGCCTTTTTTGCTGTGCCTTGTGTAGCACTTGCTTGATGTTTGACTGTGTTAGGAGAGTTGTTCAGTAACTAGTTCGTCATATTGTCAAAGTAAGCTCATATCAACAGGTTTCGCTAGTTTTACGGCATAGGGCTGCCGCGCCATCTACGTGCCATAGCGATTCACAAAACATTTGCGCAAGGTACCACGGGCGTAAGTAAGGCCACACCCCCACTAAACAGCTCATTCTGAGGATCCTAAGGAAAGCTCATTTTTGGGACTGGCTGTAATTCTGCACCAAGGCAGAATTTTGGGGAAAAAAAACTCAGATACAGTATTAGGGGACCACTAAAGCCTATACAAATATATAAAAGCCTCCATTTATTTTCATGCCATAGAACCTTTAATAACGTATAAGAAAGCCCTTTGTAAAGCTAGAACTGCTTATTATTCATCATTGATAGAAGAGAATAAGAACAATCCCAGGTTTCTTTTCAGCGCTGTAGCCAGTCTGACTAAATGCCTATTCGGACGGGACTAGTTTAATGGGGGGACCTGGGGTAAAGTAATAATAACCGGGAAATCTAGTCCCGTCCGAACGCGCCATGTCAGTAAAGATAGGGGAGTATGTCGGTAAACTTTGCCGAGAATTCTACCTCCTGTGAAACGGTCCGGAGTATCTCCCATAGGTAATACTAATCCCGTGCGAATGCGACCTTCGGTAATAAGTACGGAATATATCGTCACATCCTTTTAAAGAGAGAAACAATTAGGTGTAAAATAGAAAATGACACTTAAGTTTCGTTGTGCAATCCTTTTTTTAAACTATACTTTACATTCAGGTAAAATAAGTATCCTGAGCAAAACTTTTGGTGAACAGTACTTTACATTAAGGTCAAAAATGAATAAATCTTCTGTTCTGTTATACTGTACAATATGTTTTAGTAATACTTATCATTCAGGTAAACAAACAAAAAAGTCTTCTGCGTTTGTATACAATAATTTTGGAGCAGAATGCTTTATATTCAAGAAAACTCCTCCCATATTATATGAATATTACAGGGATTTCTTGTCCCGTCCGAATTGGTCATTTCTTCTCCCTGGCGTCGTCTGGTTAACCAACATTACCATACGTCCCCCCATTAAACTAGTCCCGTCCGAATAGGGCTTAAGAGTCCGAGCTCTTTTGAGCCACGTATTCCTTTAACTCTCAGCAGTGATGATTTCATGAGCTTTTTTATTAATAAAATTGTTTCTATCAGAGAGAAGATTGATGGAGTCCTTCCCACTGTTATCAGTGATGTATCATCAAGTACAGCAGCTTTAGAAGTATCTTTAGAACCTGATTTGTATTTAGACGGCTTCTGTCCAGTTGATCTCTCTGAACTAACGACAGCAATAGTCTCTCCTAAACCATCAACTTGTGTTTTAGACCCAATCCCAACCAGACTGTTCAAGGAGGTTTTCACATTAATTGACACTTCCATATTGTATTTGATCAATCTGTCTTTGTTGACAGGATATGTACCTCAGCCTTTTAAGGTTGCTGTAATTAAACCTTTACTTAAAAAACCTACTCTTGATTCAGAGGTGTTGGCTCATTATAGACCTATATCCAGTCTCCCTTTTATGTCTAAAGTTCTTGAAAAAATAGTTGCAGCTCAGCTTTGTGATCACTTACACAGAAATAATCTGTTTGAAGAGTTTCAGTCAGGATTCAGAGTGCATCATAGCACAGAAACTGCACTGCTGAAAGTTACCAATGATCTCCTCTTAGCCTCTGATAGCAGACTTGTGTCTGTGCTTGTCCTGTTGGATCTCAGTGCTGCATTTGATACGGTCGATCACAGTATCTTATTACAGAGACTTGAACATGTTATTGGGATTAAAGGAACTGCATTAGGCTGGTTTAAGTCATATTTATCTGATAGATTTCAGTTTGTTCTTGTAAACGAAGAATCTTCCTCACACACCAGAGTAAGTCATGGAGTTCCCCAGGGTTCTGTGCTTGGACCGATTCTTTTCACTTTATACATGCTTCCATTAGGTAACATTATTAGACAGCATGGCATAAATTTCCATTGCTATGCTGATGATACCCAGTTGTACTTATCTATGAAACCAGATTAAACCAATAGGTTGGTCAGACTACAAGCATGTCTTAAAGACATAAAGACCTGGATGACTCAGAACTGTCTGCTTCTAAATTCAGACAAAACTGAAGTCGTTATCTTTGGACCTGAGCGCTTCAGGGAGAAATTGTCTAGCTATAGTTACTCTAGATGGTATATCCTTGGCTTCTAGTTCTACAGTGAGGAACCTTGGAGTTGTTTTTAACCAGAATTTATCATTTGACTCTCATATAAAACAGGTTTGTAGGACTGCCTTCTTTCATCTTCGTAATATTGTTAAAATCAGGAACATCTTGTCTCAGAGTGATGCAGAAAAACTAGTCCATGCATTTGTTACTTCAAGATTGGACTACTGTAATTCTTTATTATTGGGCTGTCCCACATATTCTCTGAAAAGCCTTCAGTTGATCCAAAATGCTGCAGCCAGAGTTCTGATGATAACTAGTAGGAGAGATCACATTTCTCCACTTTTAGCTTCTCTTCATTGGCTCCCTGTTAAATTCAGAATAGAATTTAAGATTCTTCTCCTTACATATAAAGCTCTTAATGACCGAGCTCCATCATATCTTAAAGATCTCATTGTAAGATATTTTCCTAACAGAGCACTTCGTTCCCAAACTGCAGGTTTACTTGAGGTTCCCAGAGTTTCTAAAAGTAGAATGGGAGGCAGAGCCTTCAGTTATCAGGCCCCTCTCTTGTGGAATAAGCTGCCAGTAAATGTCTGGGAAGCAGACACCCTTTCCACTTTTAAGACCAGGCTTAAAACTTTCCTTTTTGATAAAGCTTATAGTTAGGGATGGCTCAGGTGATCCTGAAACATCCCATAGTTAAGCTGCTATAGGCCTAGACTGCAGGGGGAGCTCATCTGTCACACCTTTCCTCACTTTACTCTCTTTATGTACATGTGACATTATTGTGGTCATTAACTCGTGTTTCCCTGTTCCAACAGATATCCTTTGAATGGTGTTACAGTGGAGGAGCTGAGCCAGAAGGCGAAGCTCTCGATTTACCGCTCAATCTATGTTCCTACCCTCACCTATGGTCACGAGCTTGGATAGTGACCGAAAGAATGAGCTCGCGAATACAAGCGGCCGAAATGAGTTTCCTCCGCAGGGTGTCTGGGCTCTCCCTTAGAGATAGGGTGAGAAGCTCGGTCATCCGGGAGGGGCTCGGAGTAGAACCGCTGCTCCTCCGCATCGAGAGGAGTCAGATGAGGTGGCTCGGGCATCTGGTTAGGATGCCTTCTGGACGCCTCCCTGGTGAGGTGTTCCGGGACCGTCCCACTGGGAGGAGGCCCCGGGGAAGACCCAGGACACGTTGGAGAGACTATGTTTCTCGGCTGGCCTGGGAACGCCTCGGGGTCCCCCCAGAAGAGCTGGAGGAAGTGGCCGGGGACAGGGACTTCTGGGTTTCTCTGCTCAGGCTCCTGCCCCCGCGACCCGACCCCCAGAGAAGTGGAAGATGATGGATGGATGGATGGAAACTGATTGTAAGATATAAGATAAGGCTGGAGCTAACTAATTCTAAAGCAATTTGATAGTGCAAACACACAAGCGTTTTGACATTACTGTGTCTTCTAAAGAGATGAATGAAGAGAGTTGATTAAGACACAGTAGTGTTGAAACATTAGTCTGTTTGCACCATTAAATTGCACTACAATGAGCCCCAGTCTTCTTTTTTCCTTTGTCAGTTCACTGAGAAGCCCTTGATCCAACAGCATATTGTTGTAAGTTGTGCAGAAATTTTTGTTGTAAATAGTTGAACGCAAGATATGTTTGTGCAGTCAAATTCATACAACTGTTCTTTAAGACCGTAAGAAATTAATTATTAGATCTGTGGAAATGTGTAAACTGACTGTAAGAGGACAGGAAAAAATCTTTCAAATGACAAAAAAAAAACTGAAAAAAGACGTTATGTGTGTGTATTTTATACATATATAAGGAAAAAGCAGATTTAGCAATTTTTGCACAGGTAATCTGTGCGGAGAAAGTCAGCTCATGTTTTTTTTAGGGCTGGGACTTTAGCACGTTAATTTCAATTAATTAACTACACACATATTAGCGCGTTAAAAAAAATAACGCATTTTAATCGCACACTATAATTTATTTATTTATTTATTTATTTATTTTTTTTAAATACAGACTGATGGAAGCTTTGACAAGAGCGTGGTTGTGTGCAGATTATGCAACAAGGAATTTGCGTATCACCGCAGCGTATCAAGCCCAGAGGCGGCGCTAAGGGGTTGCTTGCGGTTGCTATAGCAACCCCAAGAATGTGCTCAGCAACGCCATAGCTACCCCAACTTTGGGGCTAGAGGCAGGTTTACTGCTCACAAAAAACAGAAGTGCAGTGCAACAACGACAACAATATTAAGAAGTAAAGAATCACGTATGTTGCTGCGTGGTAGCCTATCCCTGTTTTTCGTTCTTTAGCTGATAAATATACATATGGAAAGGTATAAAACACCAGCTTTACTGGTGAAACGGCTATCCACATTGTTCCTAGATCTACAGTAGCTGTGGTGATGTCATTCTACAGTCAGCCAATCACGTCTGTTCTAAATTACCCGGGGAAATCGGAGGTCTAAAATAATATTTCCATAAAGCAGATTTATGAGATAAATAGAAACCCTATTTAATTGTATTCTCAGTTTAATTAGTTTTTTAATAGTCATATGTTACAGTTTTCCTCTCATTTTAGCACCCATTCACTCATTCACGCTAAACTGCAATTCTAAATGGATATTTGGCAATTCTAACTGGAATATGGCGATTTTGAGAATTTCCTTCTTCAAGTAACACAAATAAGGTAGGAAATCCCAGTTGTTTTTCATATGCTCGCCGAAACACTATTATCAAATAGTCTTCTTGTGACTTGGTTTGTTAGTCGACTCTGAACGTGCAGTCTATCTAGAGCTACTTGCTAAGTAGCCTAGTGTCAGTGCAGTTAGCACCATCTTTTGAAAATAACGGACACACTTTTTACTTTATGTTAGGTTGCCAGCGTGCTTCCTCTGCCATAATGTGATGCGAGTAGATTGGCTTGAGTAGGCTATGTGTCCGCTGTGGCAGCGGACAGACTGGTGTGAGCAACAAGTTTGAACGTAATGTTGTGCCTGTGTGATTTAGCACGGTTGCGTTGATGCGCGCGGGGGGTGCTGTTTTGACTAGCAACCCCTCACATTCATGCAGCAACTGCATAGCAACCCCAACAAAAAATCTGAACAAGCCTCAAATATCACCTCAACGCTAAACATGTAGCAGCTAGCGTGGAAGCTAACGGGGGCCCAACGCAGCTTAACATCCAAGATTCTATATACTGTGTTTTCATGCATGCTACATTCAGATTTCAAATAGGGATTCTGTGTTTGTTGAAATATTGTTGAAAATGTTAATTTTCTAAAGGATAAAGTATATGCGATTAAAATGCGATTAATTTCGATTAATTAATTTCAAAGCCTGTAGTTAACGCGATTAAAAAATTTAATCGAGTCACAGCCCTAGTTTTTATATCTGAGCTTTCTAAACTCTGTCCTTGAGGCTCTGAAACCTGCTCCCTTTATCTCAATGAGCATTGATTCAGCTAAATAATTTATCTTTCACACTCCTTTTACAACACACACACACACATACACACACTCATGAACTTAAAAATATGTCTTATAAATGTACACTGCTTCTATTTAGCACAGGCTTTCTCAGGGTTTTCATACAGGTAGGTACATGAAAACACAATGCATTAAGACTTTTAAAGAGCTTTGCATGATGCATGTAACTGTCTTGAATACTATTTGAAACTATATGATAATGGGTTTCATAAGCATCTCACAGTGTTACTCTAAACCTCCACAACAGGAAAAAGCAGCAAGGTGAAAACAAAGGCTATAATTTCAAAGGAGTTGTACTGTTATACCAAGAGACAAGTTCAGAGAATCTGTATTTCTTAAAACTATTTGCCCACGCCGACTTTCAGGAGAAAGTATGGACAATTTGGTCTGGATTTTTTCTGCAGTTGCTGTTTACCCGAGCACATCACTGCAAGAGGCTTTCTGCTGCTGGGGGTGCAAGGGAACAGCTGTCTAGAGTGGAAAGCAGCAGGCCAGCAGACAGGACAAACTTCTGCCTGCACACACACTGGCACAGTGGCAGATAATGCTCCAAATACTTAGCTGACATGTTCCAGAGATTTTACAAAGGTGCTGGGTGGAAAATCTGCACAAGATATATAGAGTGAATGTTGTAAATATTTGCGTTCTCATATGCAACCCCACCGGAATATACACTATATTGCCAAAAGTATTCACTCACCCGTCCAAATACTTCAATTCAGGCGTTCCAATCCCTTCCATGGCCACAGGTGTATAAATTCAAGCTCATAGGAATGCAGACTGCTTCTCCAAACATTTGTAAAATAAGGGGTCACTCTGAGGATCTCAGTGAATTCCAGCGTGGTACTGTGACAGGATGCCAACTGTGCAAGAAGTCGAGTCATGAAATTTCCTCGCTACTAAATATTCCACAGTCAACTATCAGTGGTAGCATAACAAAGTGGAAGCGATTGGGAAGGACAGCAACTAGGCCACGTAAAGTGACAGAGCGGGGTCAGCGGATGACGTCTTCCTTTACTTTCCCAATGGGCATATTGATTTGCTGCTGAAGGCCAAACAAACCATTTGGCCTCCCAGTTCTCCATCCAAGGTGAGAGCTTACAGAAAGGTTAGCCCTCGATACGGAGCTTCACTCCAGACTGAAGAAGTTTGCAATTCAGGTGTTGTACCTTCTTTCAGGACTGAATTGGATTTATTCCAATACACTGGTGTGGGGGAACACACAGAGACTGTTATGGCGTACATTAAAGTGATACTCCGGAGTAGATTCATTCAGTCATTTGAACCGTGATATCCAGCCAAGTAGCCCACCCGCAGTTTTTTCGATATTGGCTGAACATCAGCTGAGTTACTGAGTTATCCCGAATAGCTTCGTACAAGGGTTAATGGATCCTGGTCCGTATCTCCAAAATTATCACACTAAAATCACATGCCATGACACCAAACTTCTACAGTAGTACAAATATGGTCTGTACTCACCAAACGATGCATTTGGAAGTTTGAAAATAGTCCAGGAGTTTATTATTATCAACACACGCCTGATAGCTTCTCTGCTGCTAAAGCTGCGTCGACGTCACTTCAGGGAGCTGGGAGCTTCAAAGTAAGATGAGGGTTGATCTACTACTGTAGACAACAAAGTATATGCTATATTCTACATGTTTTTTTATGAATTTTTATGTTGTAGAGTTGTGAAGTTATTTTATCAATGGAGAAACTGAGCAGCCTTGCTTTGTCGACGCAGCTTTAGCTGCAGAGAAGCTATCAGGCTTGTGTTGACAATAATAAACTCCTGGACTATTTTCAAACTTCCAAATGCATCATTTGGTGAGTACAGACCATATTTGTACTACTGTAGAAGTTTGGTGTCATGGCATGTGATTTTAGTGTGGTAATTTTGGAGATACGGACGAGGATCCATTAGCGCTTGTACGAAGCTATTCGGGATAACTCAGTAACTCAGCTGATGTTCAGTCAATATCGAAAAAACTGCGGGTGGGCTACTTGGCTGGATATCACGGTTCAAATGACCCCAGGTTGAATCTACTCCGGAGTATCACTTTAAGTATTGTGTGGACAGTGTTACTGTCAAGAGACACATCAGGTAAAAAGACTGCTGAAAAAGCGTGACTGTATTCTGGTCAGGGGACAAGAAGCAGTACAGGTTGGCAGGTGCAGATCTGAAGAAAGGCATCAGGTAGGCAAAGGCAGCGTAAAAGCGGAGGGTTGAGGGCCATCTCCTAGATAACACACATAGGATGTGGAAGAGGATAAAAAATATCACCAACTAACTACATAGGTAGTTCTAACAATACTGCCTTCCCTGACGCCTCACTTGCGGAGAAGTTGAACAACTCTTTGCACGGTTTTAGGTTAAGAGAACTGCAACATCCCTGCCTCCTTTAGCTTCTCCCTCCTCCAACATCGAACCTCATACTGTACAAGAGCACGAGGTGAGGCGCGTAATGAGATCAGTCAACCCGAGGAAAGCTGCTGGACCTGACAGGATACCAAGCAAGGTATTTCTATCTTGTGAGAGTCAGCTTGTTGGGGTCTTCACTGCTATTCTTAGCACATCCCTGTTTCAGAACATTATACCACCCTGCCTCAAATCTGCCATCATTGTTCCTTTGTCTAAAAAGACAGCCGCTCTTACATTAGTCATAATGAAGTGTTTTGAGAGACTGGTTTTTAATGTCATCAAGTCCTTTGATCCAAGCCAATATGCTTATCGAGCAAACGAGTCCACAGAGGATGCAGTTTCCATGGCACCACATGTGGCGCTGTGTGGAGCAACGGGACACCAATGATTCAAGATTCAAGATTCAAAGTTTTATTTGTCACATGCATAGTTACAGGGTACAACATGCAGTGAAATGACCTTTGACCGCCGTCCACAAAATACAAACTATAAACTACAGAATGTAAACTAGATAGCAAAGTAACATTAATAGAAGGTTAAAGTAAAATTAAAAATTCCTAAATTACAATAGTAGAATATCAAATAAAATATGTCAAATAAAATATGTAAAATATATAAGCAAGATTAGAATACAAAATAAGATTAAAAATATATACACATAGAATAAAATAGAGTACAAAATAAGTAGAGTAAATATATGTATGTGCACAGGTTAAAGTCTGAGATATGTGCACCGTGTGTGCAAAACCGCAGATTTGTGCATGTGCGGGAGTGAGGTGTGAGCGAGACAATGTGCAAAAATGTGCAAAAAATGCAGTTCATTGTTGGAATGTGCAAAAAAATGCAGTCCGGTTGTGTGTGTGAGTGAGGTGGTGGACTAGTCTCTGTTCTCATTCAGGGCATGGACAGCTTATGGGAAAAAGCTCCTCCTCATTCTCTCTGTGTTCGCCTTCAGGGTGCGAAAGCGTTTCCCAGAGCGTAGCAAGGAGAAGAGTCTATTGTCGGGGTGACTGAGGTCCTTCACGATCTTCCTGGCTCTGATCCAGCACCGCTTACTGTAGATAGTCTGCAGGTCAGGAAGCTTGGTCCGGGTGATACGTTCAGCTGATCGTACCACTCTCTGGAGAGCCTGCCTGTCGTGCTTGGTGCTGTTCCCGAACCAAGTTGTGATGTTCCCTGTGAGAATGCTTTCGATGGTGCAGGAGTAGAAGTTCTGCAGCACCTTGGAGGGCAGTCTGAAGTCCCTTAGACGCCTGAGGTGGTAGAGACGCTGACGGGCCTTCTTTGTGACTGCATTGATGTGGCAGGTCCATGAAAGGTCCTGTGAGATTTGAATTCCAAGGTACTTGAAACTCTCTACTCTGTCCACTGCCGTACCGTTGATGAGAACAGGGTGTTAGCTCCTCTTCTGCTTTCTGCTGTAATCCACAATCAGCTCCTTTGTCTTGCTGACGTTGAAGTGGAGATTGTTGTCCTGGCACCAGTTCTCCAGGTGTTCAATCTCCTCCAGGTAGGCCCTCTCGTTGTTGTCTGAGCTGGAGGTGGCGACGCAGTCAGAGGTGTACAGTGAGTACAGCAGAGGGCTCAAGACACAGCCCTGGGGTGCTCCAGTGCTGAGGGTGAGGGTGCGTGAGACATGTTTGCCTACACGCACAGCTTGTGGTCTGTCTGTCAGGAAGTTGTAGATCCACTGACACAGGGATGGGTGGAGTTCCAGATCTTCCAGCTTTGTGGTGAGTTTGGAGGGAATAATAGTGTTAAATGCTGAGCTGTAGTCGACAAACAGCATTTTAACATAATTACCCCTCCCAGTGTCCAGGTGTGAAAGGGTTGTGTGGAGCAGATGGGTGATGGCATCGTCTGTAGACCGGTTGGGGCGGTACGCAAACTGGAATGGGTTCATGGATGCAGGCAGTGCAGAAGTGATGAAGTCTCTCACCAGTGTTTCAAAGCACTTCATCACCACTGATGTGAGGGCTACTGGGCGATAGTCATTGAGACATCCGGGCTGGGATTTCTTGGGGACAGGAACAATGACAGACTGTTTGAAGCATGTTGGTACGATGCCCTGCGTCAGAGAGAGATTAAAGACGTCTGTGAGTACCGTGAAGATGCTACTCATCCGACTGCAGCTCTGCCTTCAATACCATCCTCCCAGACATCTTGACCAACAAGCTGCTCCACCTGGGTCTCCCCTCTTCCATCTGCATGCGGATTAGCGACTTCCTCACAGGCCGTCAGACTTGGCACGCACCTCTCCTTCTCCATTTAGCTTAACACTGGCAAATCCCAAGGTTGTGTGCTGAGTCAGCTGCAGATAAAAAAAAAAAAAATCTCTTCAGCGGATCATTAGCACTGCTGAGAAAGTCATCGGCTCCTCACTTCCCTCACTTCATGACATTGCCACATGCTCGCTAACTCAAAAGAGCCACCACCATTTCAAAATGCTCCACACACCTGCTGCTGCCCTCAGGCAGACGCTATCGGTCTCACACGTCCAGAAATGGAAACAGTTTCTTCCCTCAAGCCATCACAACACTTAAACTTTCAATAACTTCTTCAATTGATGCATATTATCTTTTTATTCTCTTGTTGCACTTTATTGCTGCTGGTTGCAGAATTGATTTGCACTAGGGGCTCAATTTGTTATGTTGTTTGTGGATGTGAGGGTGTGCAGTGAGTGTTTTTCTTTTATTGTTTTAGTATTTATGTGGAATGTTGTTGTTATAGATTCTATTCTATTCTGAGGCGCATAGTGTGCAATGAAAAAATATATAAAGGCTGAAAAATTAAACCTTTTCTATTTTTAGGAATAAAGAAGTAGCTGCTTCTGCTTCTATGTCTGACAATTTTTTTTTATTTTTTTCTATTTTTATTATCTTATCAAAATATTTACATTTTTCTTCACTTGGATGAACTTTACTGCTATGCAAATGTTTTGTGTTTAGAAAATATTCTCGGAAAAAATAAATAGATAAACAGATTCAGCTGAAATACTAACTAGATGATAAACATTGAAATCATATTCCTTCACTTCAACTTTCCAATGAAGATGCTACAGTTTGCCAAGTTTTCAAGGTCGAGCCCTTGGGTCTAGTATGAATGAACATAGCTGAGAACAGAAAGAGAGGGAACAACAGAGAAGTACGGGGGAAGTGAGAGAAAGAAAGAAGAAGATGCAAAAACAGATGCTGAAAGAAACTGCAGCCAAAGTAATGCACATTATAAAGGCAGAGGAGAGATGAAAAGACTGTTTTACATGTTTTATTCATGTAGTCTGTTTTTAGCCTGTCGGCAGCCTTTAACTGCTGTGCATGCACATCAGTATTTGTAAGAGCTTACACGCATTTTTTTCAGCTGAATGGCAGTTAGTAAGACAAATTGTACTGATCCTGGTTGGAGGCATTGTTGGCACCTCAGTTGATTATTGCAGTGTTTTCCATATTTCATGACACTAAAAGGAAAGGAAACACTTGATAGTATTTACTAAACATTTTTGCTCAAACTACCTCAACTGAAAGAACAGATGTATAATTCAGTCTCATAGAAATATATACTATGCTTCCAATTTGGAAGTCTTGTGAAAAAATATAATCTATAGTCCAACCAAAATTACTACACCAACATATAGAACAGAGGCATATTACTGATGCAACTTAAGCTAATGGACTGAAATACACTTCCATAGTCCATGGTTATACGACAGATGTCTACAGAACCTTGATACAGAAGGAACTAGAAATGATTGACACAGACTTGAATCTGAGACTAAATAAGTGATGTTTTACTTTTCTGTAGAAATTCACAAGGAAATTATTCCCCAGAGCAATTATGTGTTAAGGAACTACTGCAATTTAAAACAAGATGGAAATATTGAACCATTTCCTAACTGTATCTATGATCATCTGAACACACCAAGGACCTTAGTGTCTTAAGAGTTGTCCATTATTATAAAGTGCCAAGATCTTCTCAAGATCAATTTAATGATAATATGAACATTTTACAAAATATGCATGAAGGGAATACTGTAGTTTTAAGACTAGGATTTTCCAGACGTCCACGAATTCAGTTTTAGTGAACGGAGAGTACTCCGTAAATCATAGAGGGCCTGAGAATTAGCAGAACAGACCTTGCTGCTAGTTGGAGGTATAAATTTCAAAAGAAACTTTTTTTTACGATATATTTCGTATGGAATAACTTTGACTTCAGCGCCATCCTGTGACAACATGCAACTCATTCCATTTGAATAGGAAATCTTCTATTGTAAACTATGCTGAGGTCCAGGTGGCTAAAGAGCCCAGTGGGCTAATTTTATATTATTTTTTTCACTCAATGTTGGCTAACGCTAACAGCTTAGGCAATGAAGATGACATACACAGCTTTTGTGGAGTTATTGTAGTTTTTTTTTATAGGTTAACCTTATTTTTACTTAATAACTCTTCTAATTCAGTGCTTTATAGTTAAAACTGTTATGTTTAGTAATTCAGACAACCTAAAGCTGTTCGGACGAGGTGTGTTTCGGCACAACATCAATCCTCATTACTCTTGCTACAGTGAACCTGATGTACAATTCTTGATGTGTTAAAATTTAATTATTGGCTTGTTTTTAATGAAGATATAGGTCTCCAAGTACAATAATTTAATGATGTGTACATGTACAAAATGTTTTAAGGTAGTAATTAATGGTACTCATGCATTACTACGAGTTACACAGTGTATCTCTGGCTTGGTCTATTAGTGTTGATGTGAAAGGATTGTTTACTAGTATATGTTGCTAACTTACAGTACTACACTGCTAAACACTTTCCCTCTTGAATCATTAAGGTAACTATCTAATTTTATTGTAACCCACTTATAGTAGATACACTGAATAGCTAGGTTCGGTAAGAGCTCAATTACCATAGACCTGAATAGCCCAACAATGAACAACACCAACACGAGTAAATTGCAAAAGTAAACTCTTTTAGTGTGTACTGTAACAAAAGTTTACAACATTTAGACATACATTGATTTTATGAAAAATAATAAAGAAAAGAAAATGGTGCCTTTAAAATAATGAGTCATGTTTTTCTTAGTACCAGTGCTGTTTAGTTTGTGTTCCCTCCAAATGTTCTTCTAATAGGGTGATTAGAGTCACGTGCCAACTCTTTTGGGTGTGTAGCTACTCTGCCAACCAGGCTGGCCCTACCATCAATTGTAGTTCGTGATGAAGAGTCAATCCAGCTTCTTAAGGATCATTGGGAGGTTCGCCATCTATGGTTCACAGAATGATCCCAAATCAATCCATCCAGGGCTCTGAATTCTCTCCGATGTTTCTATAGAGACTAAAGCCGGAGTTACAGTTGACGCGTCGCTCACGGCGGTGGCAGACCGTGACGTCAAAATGACGTTTCAGGCATGGCACTTGCCTTGAAAAGACGGCGCAGCGCGTTGTCGTGCACCAGTCGATTTTTGTAACTTGGCTGCGCCGAGAACGACAAACCGGATGGACAAATTTGAGACCAGGCTCAGTGAGGAGGTGCGTTTATACAGACACCTGTACGAAACTGCAGTGAAACAGCACAGGGAGCACGTAAACTCCCAAAACTGGTGGACAGAGATTGGCAGAACTTTGGGGAAAGAGGGAGAGTTCTGTAAGAATGTGCGGAAGAAGCTACGGGACAGATACGTGAAGGCAAAGATGAGGGCAGAGACTCAAAGTGGTGATGCCGGGGGCTTCAGACCTTCACCTCTTTTAACCCTCTAGACCCCAACAGAATTTTACAACAATGCTCCAGATTCCTGAGAATTCCAAAAGAAATGGGCAATTTGAGAAACATTTCAAATAACCAAGAATAACTTGAAAACTAATGACAAGTGTTCATTGTAAGTTTCTTTCTATTTAAAGATTGGAAATGGCTCTTTCAAATGATATGTGATCCATTAGGAATTATTCATTCATGTATTTCATAGACGACCATTGAACTGTATCAAAAAGGATATTTTGAGACTGAACAAATATTCACTCCTCTTTTTAACTTGAAATGGATAGTTATAGTACTGTAGGCATATTTAAGTATTATTTTGCATAACATATCAACATCTCAGGTGATTCTGAACGACCTCAGTAATAATAAAATGAGAGTAAAGTGAATGTAATGAAATTTGTTTTTATTGAAATTCAGTGTAATTTCCCCCCTCACCCCCTGCCATACACACACACACACACACACATTTACACACATGCCTACATGTAATGTAAAGCGACCTTGGGTATCTTGAAAAGCGCTATATAAAACTAAGTTATTATTGTTATTATTATTATAGACGATAGGCTATAATGCAGAGAAATATTTATTAATTGTTTCTATCAGAGAGAAGATTGATGGAGTCCTTCCCACTATTATTAGTGATGTATCATCAAGTACAGCAGCTTTAGAAGTATCTTTAGAACCTGATTTGTATTTAGACGGCTTCTGCCCAGTTGATCTCTCTGAACTAACAACAGCAATAGTCTCTTCTAAACCATCAACTTGTGTTTTAGACCCAATCCCAACCAGACTGTTCAAGGAGGTTTTCCCATTAATTGACACTTCCATATTGGATTTGATCAATCTGTCTTTGTTGACAGGATATGTACCTCAGACTTTTAAGGTTGCTGTAATTAAACCTTTACTTAAAAAACCTACTCTTGATTTAGAAGTGTTGGCTCATTATAGACCTATATCCAATCTCCCTTTTATGTCTAAAGTTCTTGAAAAAATAGTTGCAGCTCAGCTTTGTGATCATTTACACAGAAATAATTTGTTTGAAGAGTTTCAGTCAGGATTCAGAGTGCATCATAGCACAGAAACAGCACTGCTGAAAGTTACCAATGATCTCCTCTTAGCCTCTGATAGCGGACTTGTGTCTGTGCTTGTCCTGTTGGATCTCAGTGCTGCATTTGATACGGTCGATCACAGTATCTTATTACAGAGACTTGAACATGTTATTGGGATTAAAGGAACTGCATTAGGCTGGTTTAAATCATATTTATCTGATAGATTTCAGTTTGTTCTTGTAAACGAAGAATCTTCCTCACACACCAGAGTAAGTCATGGAGTTCCCCAGGGTTCTGTGCTTGGACCGATTCTTTTTACTTTATACATGCTTCCATTAGGTAACATTATTAGACAGCATGGCATAAATTTCCATTGCTATGCTGATGATACTCAGCTGTACTTATCTATAAAACCAGATGAAACCAATAGGTTGGTCAGACTACAAGCATGTCTTAAAGACATAAAGACCTGGATGACTCAGAACTGTCTGCTGCTAAATTCAGACAAAACTGAAGTCGTTATCTTTGGACCTGAGCGTTTCAGGGAGAAATTGTCTAGCTATATAGTTACTCTAGATGGTATTTCCTTGGCTTCTAGTTCTACAGTGAGGAACCTTGGAGTTATTTTTGACCAGAACTTATCATTTGACTCGCATATAAAACAGGTTTCTAGGACTGCCTTCTTTCACCTTCGTAATATTGTTAAAATCAGGAACATCTTGTCTCAGAGTGATGCAGAAAAACTAATTCATGCATTTGTTACTTCAAGATTGGACTACTGTAATTCTTTATTATTGGGCTGTCCTACATATTCTCTGAAAAGCCTTCAGTTGATCCAAAATGCTGCAGCCAGAGTTTTGACGAGAACTAACAGGAGAGATCATATTTCTCCAGTTTTAGCTTCTCTTCATTGGCTCCCTGTTAAATTCAGAATAGAATTTAAGATTCTTCTCCTCACATATAAAGCTCTTAATGACCGAGCTCCATCATATCTTAAAGATCTCATTGTAAGATATTTTCCTAACAGAGCACTTCGTTCCCAAACTGCAGGTTTACTTGAGGTTCCCAGAGTTTCTAAAAGTAGAATGGGAGGCAGAGCCTTCAGTTATCAGGCCCCTCAATTGTGGAATAAGCTGCCAGTAAATGTCCGGGAAGCAGACACCCTTTCCACTTTTAAGACCAGGCTTAAAACTTTCCTTTTTGATAAAGCTTATAGTTAGGGATGGCTCAGGTGATCCTGAAACATCCCATAGTTAAGCTGCTATAGGCCTAGACTGCTGGGGGGCCTCATCTGACACACCTTTCCTCACTTTACTCTCTTTATGTATATGTGATATTATTGTGGTCATTAACTCGTGTTTCCCTGTTCCAACAGATATCCTTTGAATGGTGTTACAGTGCCGCCGTCGCGGTGGCCCCCTGCCCCCCCCCCTTTTTCTGTCTTCTCAAACCCCAGCTGGTCGAGGCGGATGGCCACCCTTCCTGAGTCTGGTTCTGCCAGAGGTTTCTTCCTGTTAAAAGGGAGTCGTTTCTCTCCACAGTCGCCTCAGGCACGCCGCTCAGGCCGGGAGATTGGACCGAAAAACAAAAAGTTTTCAGTGCAATCTGTTGGTTTTCTTAGCTAGGAAATTGTTTTTGAATTGGCTCTATATGAACGAATTGGATTATTTTATGAATTATGATTATTATTAATTAATTGAATTCCAATTGGCTTGAATTGGACTTACTATCTAAGTGCCTTGAGATGACATTTGTTGTATTTGGCGCTATATAAATAAAAATGAATTGAATTGAATTGAATTGAAATATGGGCAGCTGTTTGGTAACCTTCCTCAGAGAAAAAAAGTTTGGGCCCACTTCAGAACTTCACTACAGTACCATGACAAGACTACCACAAACAATTTTCCACAAAATGTATTAAGTATTTCAAATACGTTTGCACAATTACATTTATAAGATCGAGTTGATCGTAGTCTAACTCTGGCAACCTAAATGCTGGGGCTATCACTTGGTGGACGAATGATGGTGACAGGTCCAGTTTGAAATTCTCGCATTATAATCAGGCACGACATCACTTGAAATGTTTGTTGATAGGCGCCTTACATAAACCGGGAAATATGTGTAGGCTACTTATACCAGGCAGGTAGTTAGATTACCAGTAGCAAACAAAGAGTTAGACTTTAAAAAAAAATTCTACAGTTTCGTTCGACAGCGTTTCGAGTTGCTCTTGCTAGCACTGTCACTGGATTACATCGCTAAATAAGGAAGGACTGGAATTAGGAAATTACTACTGCTATTACTACTATTTTGGGATATTCAATGGTAACCAACAGATAAGGTAATGATCATCATCATCTTTGCTTTATTATCTATTAGTTTAGGTGTAGTCTGTAGTATGCTCTGTTGAAGGACACTGACCGGCAAGCTTGCAAATAACTAACGATAAATCAGCTGGAGTTAGCATGGCTAATCAAAACGGCTGTAGGTGACAAGGTTGGCCACTACGTCTCAAATTTAGGTTGTATATCTATCTAAATCACATTTACAACTTACGTTAGTGTCACTGAAATCCGAGTCGGACAATTGCGAACCGGTGCAAATTGCCAGGTAAACATCCGCTGTCTTTTCGGAGCTGTCATTTTCTTGATCTTGATTTTCTTGAATTGAGTGGCTGAGGTAATCGAGTGATAATGAACGAAGCTGGTAGCTACAAAGTAATACTTGGCACACTGCGAACCAATATCAAACATAACTACAGTAGATAGCACAATTAGCCGGCTAGTGAAGCTGCGCCCAAACGCAGAACCTCCGCTCTCATATCAGTCTCAACTGCGGCCAAGAGAAATCCCTCAAAAACATGACAATATCTCGAAATAATTGAATACATACATATATATTTTAATACAACAATCTGTTCATTAAGCTGTTGTGAACTAGTGAAGTGTGTAGTTACAGTTCAGCAACATCATTTTCCCGTAGTAAGACGTGTATTTTCATGCCGGCCGGCGGCGGCCGTTGTGGGCTAGAACAGCACGGCCGGCCGCGGCGGGGTATACAGAGTTAACTGAATTAAAAAATTTAAATGATCCGAATACTGCAGCAGTATCATTAATGGCAGTGTTCCTGCTCTTGACAGTGGCATTGTTTTCTTCTCGACTTTCTTCGTTGTAGAGTAGTTAGCGGTAACCTTAATGGAGCAGCGCCACCTCAGTGACGGAGAAAATTGCAACTACTGGCGCATCGACTTGCACCACTATATGAAGCCGGCACGAAATCATGACGTCATCAACACCGCTAGCAGACGCGGCAACCATGCTAGAGCCTTAGAGGAGAATTCCGGCATTTTTACAAATATATCCCATCTGTTGGAGACCAAGGAAAGTTTGCCAAAGGGAAAAACGCGAGAAATTTTCATGTCCGCTGCGCAAAGTCGTCCGATTGCGCTGATTTCCATGAAAGCGGGCTCTATCAGGCAATCTTTTAACCTTTCCTGAGGCTCTTAACGTGTATCAAAATACTTTTTACC
Organism: Odontesthes bonariensis; assembly: GCF_027942865.1. NCBI lineage: Eukaryota > Metazoa > Chordata > Actinopteri > Atheriniformes > Atherinopsidae > Odontesthes > Odontesthes bonariensis. The sequence continues at coordinate 9,890,173 of NC_134506.1, read as the reverse complement.
GAATTGGCCGTGGTGTCAGTAGCAATACAATTCAACCCAGGGGCTAACCATACCATTATCTAGCACAGACATTATACATTTTGAGATTTCAAAAACAGCGCACTTACCTTTCTCAGCTTCCGTGTTCCACAGGCGTGCGCACAAATTAATCGATCGCCGAAGTCATACACTTTAGTATTCTAAAATTGTCTTTTTGTCCACCAAAAACGACCCTCGGGAACCGAACTACACATTGCCATGTTTGTTATTGTTTCCTATCGAACAACTGACTCGTTTCAACACCCATATTCGCCGTGATGTCATGACGTGTCACATGACTGCTTGAAAGAGTGCACCTTCGCCCATTATTCAGCTGCTTGGAGATGAGAACCCTCGGGATTTTATTGGAAGCAATTTCGAGATGGATAGTTCGCCAGATTCTGATGTTGGAATGGAAGAGTTTGATGGTCGGGGTTATCTTTTTGAACCAGAATATACTGATGAAGAGTTGTTGGCACAAGATGCAGCGAGGATGGCTCAAACCAATGATCCAGAAACGGGAGCTGCTGCTAGGTCACGCATTGGGGAGACATGGTGGTGCAGATGTGGACATTGTATTGCACTGACCACAGAGGAAGACAGTACTTTGGAATACTATAGTGTGTGACTTCGGCGATCGATTAGTTTGTGCGCACGCCTGTGGAACACGGAAGCTGAGAAAGGTAAGTGCGCTGTTTTTGAAATCTCAAAATGTATGTCTGTGCTAGCTAATGGTATGGTTAGCCCCTGGGTTGAATTGTATTGCTACTGACACCACGGCCAATTCGGTAAAAAGTATTTTGATACACGTTAAGAGCCTCAGGAAAGGTTAAAAGATTGCCTGATAGAGCCCGCTTTCATGGAAATCAGCGCAATCGGACAACTTTGCGCAGCAGGCATGAAAATTTCTCGCGTTTTTCCCTTTGGCAAACTTTCCTTGGTCTCCAACAGATGGGATATGTTTGTAAAAATGCCGGAATTCTCCTTTAAGGGTCTCCAAAAGACCTGACCCATATGCTTCGTTCCAGTGCTGAGCGCCGTCGAGACTCTCAGCTCTCACAAGTTGAAAGACGGTTCGCCTGTGTAACCGCTTGAGCACAGTGCTAAACTGTAAACAAAAACTAGTTGGAGCTAACTTCAACTTAAATGATTAGCGGCACTTTTACTACAATCAGTATCTTACCACTTTTGTTCAGTGGAGTGCTGCCTTCAACTATCGCGGCCGGAGTCAAAAAGAAGTGGCCAATTATTGCTTACAGACTTGCTTCCTACACAATAGGCGGAACGTGTACGCTAATTGGATGCTGAAAGGCTACCTGCCTTTCGTATGGTTAGATGCGGTGAACCTGAGTGCTGCCTTCATGTGCAGTTGGAAGGTGTTGCTTTCAAGTGCAAGTCAGAAAAAAATGAAAATATATTTTAACACATGAAACAACTAATAACTTTAATAACTAATAACTTTTAACTTATCTTTACTGTTGCTTGTTTTTAAATTAATTTAAATGATTTTATTTGTTTCTCTTTATATTCTTTTATGTATTTTAATGCTTCTTCCACTCCCTGCTGCAATGCTTTTATTTTATGTAAAGCACTTTGAATTGTTTGTACATGAAATGTGCTATATAAATAAATTTGATTTGATTTGATTTTGATTTGATAATAAAACAATGATTTCCTTCTCAGGTTAAACCCATGGTTTAGTCAACCAAATTTTACACCTGGGTTACACCATATATAGAGCAAAAGTGTTTTTGATAAAGGAAAAACTTTGGTATGATTGTATTTACTGCATTAAATTTCACATCAGATGCCAACATTTTGATGGCACTCCTGAGAGGTTGAAGGCATGCTGAGGCTGGCCTGATGAACAGCTGCCTGGCCTGTTGTAGTAGGTCTGCCACGATTAAAAAGGGAGAAAACTTCTTCGTCAGAGGAATGGTATTGGGAAGGGATATCGGGAGGATTTTGGCCCGTACAACCTATTCTTTAATATTCCTCGTACGAGATTCCGAGTGGACTGACTCAATATCATTCGCTTTTTGCTGCAGTATCAACACGTTAGACAAGATGGCCGCAGGCACTTCCGTGAAGTCTGACATCAGTCAGGTTTCATTCAATATTTTCAAGGTTTCATTCAATGTATTCAAAGTTTCATTCAATGTATTCAGGATTCATTCAATATATTCAAAGTTTCATTCCATATATTCAAAGGTTAATTCCATATATTCAAAGTTTCATTTAATATAGTCAAAGTTTCATGCAATATATTAAGGAGTCATTCCATATATTCAGAGGTTCATTCAATATATTCAAAGATGAATATCCTGAACGGCATTCCTAAATGTATATGCTATACATATGTCATATATACTATATGTATATATATATATATACACATTTCAATTTACTGATTAAGTGGTCAATAAAAAAGGTTTTTAAGTACAACTAAAGGTCAATGCATAAATAGCCCCCATAGACTTCACTATGGATTGTGCAGGGTGGCCAGGCTAAATCTCTTAGGGTGAGGAATATTTCTTTTTGTATAAAAGCAGACTTAACAAAGCTAGCTAGCCTCACTAGAGTCAGTTACACTTTGCTTACCTTTCTTTGTGTTTCGCTTACGGGCTTATGGAAGTACTTGGAAGTAGTCCCAGCATCTCACATCTCCAGACGTCACACACTTCCTCAGGCAACGGTGTAGACAAGCAGAACAAGGTGGAAGAAGCATAAACTGCACGTCTCTTTGGGCATATTACGTGACAGTCTAGCAAAATACCAGAAGGCTGTTGAAGGTCCAAAATGTCAACATCTCTGTTCTATCATTTCCTTCAACAGCCACTCACCTAGCGAGTTATTTGAAACTATTGACTGTTTTAAATCCTTATACCACTGCTCCAACAGATGCCACAAACACAAGAGTAGTTAGTATACATTACTTTGTGTCAAAAAAAGATTTATGGGGGGTAATAAAAGTGTGATTTATGAGGGGGGTAATAAAACTGTCATTTGACAGGTGACCTTTTGACCTCCGTATGTCCTGTCACATCAAAGGGTTAGCTCACATCAAAGGGTCAGCGATAACAAGTGGCCAGTGGTGGGGGGTTAGGGGTGGGTGTTAGGGGGGTTCAATATGTTTGAGTAGTAACAGTATTGACAATCAAATCAAATTTATTTGTATAACACATTTCGTGTACAAAACAATTCAAAGTACTTCACGTAAAATAAAAGCAAATCAAGTAAAGTCTTTCATTGTCAGATACACAGAACAACAGAGTCGGGCACTGAAATTCATGACATAAGTACGCTAACAATAAATAGGCAATATAGATACTATAAAATATACATTTTACGTTAATTACTAGTGCTATACTGAACATATAATACACTTAATAGCCTATGCTAATCTAAGACCTATACTAACCTAGAAACCCAAGATAAAAATACAATATTGTGTAATATTGCATGTTGTAGTGCATTTCAGCAGGGAGTGTAAGAAGCATTAAAATATATAAAAGAATATAAAGAGAAACAAATAAAATAATTTAAATGAATTTAAAAACAAGCAACTATCCAGATAAATTAAAATATATCGTGCAGATTCCACACATAGACACATGAGAAAAGTAATGTTTTTAACCTGGATTTAAAAATGTCTCCATTTGGAGAGAGTTTAATCTCCACTGGCAGTTTGCTCCACTTGTTTGCAGCATAACAGCTAAATGCTGCTTCTTTGTGTTTTATAAATAAAAAGATGGTAAACTGTCAAGATTTAAAATACTGCGTTCTTGATTGTTTCAAAAAGTATGTAGACAGGCTGTAGATAGTTTAAATGCTAATATGTTAAAGTTTACACGAGTGTACAAAACAATTCAAAGTACTTCACATAAAATAAAAGCAAATCAAGTCAAGTCTTTTGTTGTCAGATACACAGAACAACAGAGTCGGGCACTGAAATTCATGACATAAACAGGCAATATAGATACTATAAAATATACATTTTACGTTAATTACTAGTGCTATACTGAACATATAATACACATAATAGCCTATGCTAATCTAAGACCTATACTAACCTAGAAACCCAAGATAAAAATACAATATTGTGTAATATTACATGTTGTAGTGCAAACAGCAATAATTTAAATGAATTTAAAAACAAGCAAATGTCCAGATAAGTTCAAAGATATCGTGCAGATTTCATGCATAGACACATGAGAAAAGTAATGTTTTTAACCTGGATTTAAAAATGTCTCCATTTGGTGAGAGTTTAATCTCCACTGGCAGTTTGTTCCACTTGTTTGCAGCATAACAGCTAAATGCTGCTTCTTTGTGTTTTATAAATAAAAAGGTTTATTGGTTAATAGGAACGGTCTAGTTTAAGTAGGTAAACTGTCAAGATTTAAAATACTGCGTTCTTGATTGTTTCAAAAAGTATGTAGACAGGCTGTAGATAGTTTAAATGCTAATATGTTAAAGTTTACACGAGACAGTCAGACGATTCAAATCGCATTGTGGCAAATCAAGGAGTGAGTTTCCACAGCAGGGGTCCACGGGAACCTGTCAAAATGGGTGGTTTCAGGGTAAGTGATGAATACAGTAAAAAGGCTGAATTTCCAGTCTCATCCCGTAAGGTGACTTGGGGGATGTTGGAGGTGTGATAAGAATCCAGCCTGACTTTAAGAACCAATGAGATGACAGGAGGGTGGGGGGTTTTGGTAATGGATGAAAATAAAAATAAAAATGTCTCTATTTGGTGAAAGTTTAATCTCCACTGGCAGTTTGTTCCACTTGTTTGCAGCATAACAGCTAAATGCTGCTTCTCTGTGTCTAGTTTAAATGCTAATATGTTAAAGTTTACACGAGACTGTCAGACGTTTCAAATCGCATTGAGGCAAATCAAGGTGTGAGTTTCCACAGCAGGGGTCCACGGGAACCTGAAAAAAAAAAAAAAAAGATTATTCAAGAAAACCCTTGAAACAGGAAGCACAAAGAGTTGTTAATGTAACCTCACACCAACAGTATATCTGCATCCGCACCAGACAAGAATAACTCAATAAACTGGCTTATGTTACCCCTCATACTTTATGTTACTTTGCTGCTAAAAGATTTATTTATCTCCAGTTGAGCAGTGTAAAGAACATTTACTCAACATTTAATTAGCTATATTCAATATGATCTGCTGTATTCAATGCAATTTATTATTAATAAAGGTAATCACACACACAGCCAGAGACAAACAACGACAAGTTTTCAGGAGTGCTGACAGTTTTCTATTCTCAGGTAAACTTCATCTCAGGGCAAATACTAAACCAGACAGATTTGTCAGCCTTCTTCAGTTAGGCTACTTCTAAATAGGAGTCTGCACACCTATTAACTAACCCGGGGTGAATAAAAGCTTACAAAAAACAAACCTTATTCATCCATTGTTGTGCAACAACCCAGAAGTAGATCTCCTAGGGATGTTTAGAGTTGATATTAAGAATGATTTAAGTTTTTAAAAAAGAAAAAGAAAAAGAAAAATTTAAAAAGAAAAAACAAAGCAGATGTAAAAGAAAAAACCCTCCTAACGACATGCAGAGAAATAAACTACAGTCAAAATAAAGTTTTCAAACAGAGTTCGAGCACGCTCCTAAAACACCTGAGCACCAAGTTACCCACGAAGTGATCAGAACTGATCAGAAGTGTAAAGAGATAGATGTTCCAGGCAACTACAGGCTTAGAAAAAATTATTTGGAGAGAACGGTAAGTCACTCGTCTAGCAGAGTCAGGTTCTCAGCTCTCATCCTGAGAACTACCAATGTCTGATTCTATCTTTTATTCTGAGATCTTGTGAATTTCCAGTTAAACATTTATATCAGATATGTGTAACAGATAGTTAGATGTACAAGTCACATCCTGCATTTACTGTTACAATGTTAACTCAAATGTGAACTAAATCTTCAACCTTTTAGGCGTGCAATGCAATTGTCCAACCAGGAACTGTAGAAAATAACCCAGCTTTATGGTGAATTACACCTAAGCGGCATCAGTGTAAAGTATAAGCTTCAATAAGCCAATTCACATATATTACTGATAAAATAATGTTAATATTGCAACATTCCAAAATAATGGACCTGAATCCGACTTAACGTCTGATTGTAGTATTAGGAGATAACCTAAGTGTACTTAAGATGTTAACCAGCAAACAAGGCCTGAGTTCATTCAGCCTTAAAGACTTTCAGACTCTGCTTATCTCCAGTTGAGCAGTGTAAAGAACATTCACGCAACATTTAATTAGCTATATTCAATATGATCTGTTGTATTCATTGCAATTCATTATTAATAAAGGTAATCACACATGGCCAAAGACAATCAACTAAGTTTTCAGGAGTGCTGACAGTTTTCTATGCGTTAAATCTCAGGGAAACTTCATCTGAGAGAAAAATACTAAACCAGACAGATTTGTCAGCCTTCTTCAGGTAGGCTACTTCTAAATAGGAGTCTGCACACCTATTAACTAACCCGGGGTTAATAAAAGCTTACAAAAAACAAACCAAAAAAAACCAAAAAAAAAAAAAAACAAAACCTTACTGATTCTATCTTTTATTCTGAGATCTTGTGAATTTCCAGTTAAACATTTATATCAGATATGTGTAACAGATAGTTAGATGTACAAGTCACATCCTGCATTTACTGTTACAATGTTAACTCAGCATGCAAAGAAAACATACTGATCTCCTGGAGACTCAGAATTAAATATAATAAAAAATGATCAAAGTCTAATCTTTCTTGAATTGTTTAAAACATTGGTTACTGCTTCAGCTCCGTTTTGTGTTGTTTTTATGATAGTTTATGCCCCCACGAAAGAATTGATTGAGCTGAAATTAAAACTCCATGCTTTAGTTTTGCATAAAGACCTTATAAATGTACACTTTATGCCCACCAAACTCTTGTATGCTCTTAGATTTTACATGAATGTAACCTTAAAACCAATACTAATATTATTCTTAAGCTTGATTTGTAAAATATTTTGAACATGAACAACTTTTCTTGATCTTATGTACTAGTAATTTGTAGATCTTAAATCAACTTAAGCTGAAGGCGCTAGCCAAATTCTTTAACTCCATTTCCCCACCTTGGTTTATTTAAGACAACTACGTATTTATCTTAAACAGAATACAGGCACACAATCGGTTCTAGTCTGGAATAGCTACTGTAGTGGATTTTTATTTTTATTATTTTTTTTTTTATCAAGTGAGTAAGAAGACTACTCAGATAATAACAAGACAAAATCCAGATTTTGTCTTTCCTTATATTTATTCAAAGGCAGAATATAGCATCAAAGAACTGTTCTATATCTAAGATAAGATAGGTGTCTCTTAAAAAGCGAAACGTTATTTCATTTAACTAAAAGAGGGCAGGAGGGTTAAATTAACCACACAATATTAAATATTCTGCATCTAATGATTCATTTCTCAAATCTTTGAATTACTACTCGTGCGAACATTTCATGACACAGAAAATGTATCCTAAATTGTATATCCAACCAACATGAAAATTCCATACACTGCAAATGATGGCAGCAATAACCAGTGTTTCAATCTTATTCTACTTTTTATTACCATTACCATTATTTTATAACCAAAGAAAAACTATGCCTTTCAACAAATTTAAAAACTAGACTGGATACAAATTAGCACGTTCACCAAATGCAGTCTAAAACAGCAATCAAAGAGATGATAGATTCATTTCATAAGTTGGGTATAGGGAGACTTTCCAATAAAGAATATCAATTTGCTATCTGGAGGGAGCAACAATGGATATAAATCAGTTAATTTACGTGTTGAGGGTCGACTAAGATAAAAGAATCCTAGTTTTTCCCCCGTTGTTCTTAATATCTGACCATCCCACACCTGGACTCAAAATAGTGTAACATGATGTGGAAAGTTTGAAATGCAATGAAATTACACACAAACTGTTAGACTGGTATTCAGCATCCGAGCCAATGTCCCACAGTTAGACCTTGTGAGGGTTCTAACCAGAGATGTATAGTAACGAAGTAGAACTACTTCACTACTCTACTTAAGTACTAAAATGCTGTATCTATACTCTACTGGAGTATTATTTTTTTCTCATACTTCCACTTTTACTTCAGTACATATTTTAAAAGAGTTTAGTACTTTAACTCCGATACATTTTTATGTGCTGCATCGTTACTCGTTATTATAAACGCACACACACACACACACACACACACACATAAAAACGTACACTCATTCATGCACAAACACACCCACACGCATACAAACACGCAAATATGCATATAAAAGCACACACAGAGAGACACACAAGCATGCACATAGTTTAAGAAGGGGAAAAGTTGTAAAGAAAAAAAAAGCACAAGCAGGGAAGAGAGGGGGAGGATGCTTTAAATGGAGAGGGGACATGCTTGATCTGTTTGTTCACAAAGAGTTAAGCCCAGTGTTTTCAGGTGTTCTAATCTCTTTTTGTTTTTTACATGGCATTTGTATTTGTATGTGGCCTACTGGCCTTGAGATTTTTTTTAACAAGTTGAAAGAAAATGACAATGATGAAAAGAAAATGTGTAATGTGTGAAGTGATGGGAGATGCTTTAAAGGGGGAAGGGACATACTTGCCAATACATTTTCTTTTGTTCAAAAGAGTTAAGCGCAATGTTTAAAGGTGCTCTTGTACATTCCGCTGTACTGCTGTTACAGCCAAACATTTTGAATAATATAAACAATTTGATTTTCAAACTTTTGACCGATTTCTTTAATAACTACATTACACAATACTTTTACTTTTACTTTCAATACTTGAGTAGTAATTTTAAAAATAAACTACTTGCAATACTTAAGTACAAAACATGTTTAATACTTTAATACTTCCACTTAAGTACGGTGCTTAAAGAGCACTTCTACTTCTACTCAAGTCACTTTTTTTGATAGAGTACTTGTACTTCTACTCAAGTCTGAATCGTTTGTACTTTATACATGTATGGTTCTAACACTATTCTTTTCCTGAAATAGTTGAAAAGATCGATTCAAATGACCAGTTATTTAGGAAGCTGCAGTTTGGGGTGCTGTTAAACTTTACAGCGTACTTTTATCGCCCAGCAAAAACATCTAGCGTGTTTCATGAATGATGGACTGACTCTGCGTCAGTACTATTAGCCTAAGCTGCGTTAGAGCGCAAAGGTGATCCGTTTAAATGTCAAATGCTATCTTCTTGAAGCCTGCACCTTTAACGGAACATTGTCAACTACATCTACACTAACCCAGTTATCAAAAAGCCCAGGATTCTTTACACTGTTTCTTGGTAGTCAGTCAAGATCAGCTGTAAATCATCCCCACACAGAGCCGTAGTTACACAGCAGCTGAGCAGTTAAAGAAATCTACCCGCAGTCCAGGAAGGCTGGAGCCGGTTTGGAAGAGACATTTATTTATATATTTATTTACATAACTACCCAGTAAAACAGTCAGGAGACCATCTTATGTAGGCAGTACTTAATATAGAGGAATTACAATGATATGTTTAAAGAAAGAAAAGAAAAAAATAATACGCGACATAATTTACAACTTTAAGGACTGCTGCTATTGCGAACAGCGTCAGCCGTGACATTTTCAGTCTCACCTGCTTTTTTTCTTTTAAATTTTTTAAAAAATTTTTTGCTGCACCAACCGATCAACCGGTCTGGTCTGTAGGTAGTATAGTTTAGGG